>NC_071992.2:158607777-159209722 GCF_028885655.2 Pongo abelii | reverse complement strand
GCAAGAGGTGGCGGTGGAGGGGAGGGAGAGGGGCGCCCACCCGTGCCGCTAGGCCCCACTGCGCGGAGGGGAAGCGGAGGCCCTTGTGAACCGAACTACCGCGGAGAGATCAGAGCAGCCAGCGCTAGTCTTCCGCAGCTTTAAGAAATCTCTAAAGATAAAGGAGAGGGGTGTGCAGCCCGCAGGGCGTCCCTCCCCGCCCTCAGGAGCAAGACCCTCTACCTCTCCAAGGGTGCCCCCAACTCGCAGGTGTCCAGAGGGGAAGTCATGCGGGGAGCGGCGGCCTGGGCCTGGGACGAATCAGCCCCTTTGGCCTGCCTCATTGAGCCCCTGGCGGCCATACTGGGAATTCCCTGCTCTAGTCTGTTTCCCTATCCATGAGGTGGGCGATGGTCCTGCTGTCCCAGAATTCTGGACACCAGGCACAGTAGAACTCCACTCAGCAAGGCCTTAGATGTGGGGATCTGTGTCCCTGGGCTTTGAAGGGACACAACAGTGGCCAGTCAGCTGACTGAGCCCAGAGGCGGTGGCTGGATGCCGAGACTGAGCAGGCAACTGACCCAGGGTGAGCCCCGGGGACACCCACCAAAGCAGTTGTGACTCTGTCCACCTGGCCATCAGAGGGCACAGTGCCTCCTCCCCCAGGACGACGGACCCATGCACAGCCACCACCCCAGGACCTCCGGACACACTCCCATACCCTGTACCTGTCCCTTCTTCACCAGCATCCACCAAGGGCTTCCTGTACCCGACACCTGGACACTGTGCAGACACCTCCGGGGGTGGGGGCGGCTGGGGCAGAAATTCTGCAGCTGTTGGCCTTGGGGGAAGGACGCGGGCCGAAGCAGTCGCTGCCCTCTAACTTCTCCGAGGTGGCAGGCTCACAGGAGCAGAGTGGGCTCCAGTGGCCCCACCAGGACAAGGCACTGGTTCACTTCTAATCCCAGCTGCCCATTCCCTGACCCGGGCCAGTCCTGCTGGCAGCAATCAGCACCACCACAGACAGCAAGGGCCCTCCTCCACCCTGTGGTCAGCCCGTCCTCCAAAAATAAGACCAAGAGAGGGCCCTGCTGGCTCAAACCTTCCTCTGAGCCAGCCTATGACAGCCCAGGGTGTTCAGCCTCTGCATGGAGAGAGAAGCCCCAGAGGCCTGCGGGTGCTGCTCATTCAACCACCTTGAATCTCGCACGCGCACACACACACACATACACAAATGCACACAGGCACGCACATGCATATGCACACTGGATACACTCATCCCTAGTCCAGTCACTGAGCCCTACTCCCTATCCAGGCCAATGTGCCTTCCACGACCCGGGGACAGCTGCTGAGCCAGGGACCGCAGTGGCATCATCACATGGTACCCTCCCAAGGCCCAGGCACCCTGTCCTGTGGCTCCCACCCTGCTCCAGGCCTCAGGCAGATGGTCAGGACTATCAGCTGGATGGCATCCCCACAGCTTCGTCTGCAGCCCCATTGGGAAGCTTGTCTGGCAACACTCAGCTCACACACCCGTGGCGACCCCACGAGCCGCCTCCCCCAAGGACCCCACAGAAAGCACAGAGGCTTCTGGCCAACCACGCTGGCTGCAGACCCCAGATTTGCTGAGCAAGTCTGCTTCCCCTCGCCAGCCCTACTGCCCCATCACTAAATGCCAGTTCCATAGCTGTTTCCAAGTGCCCACTCTTTCCCTGGCCCTCAGAGCCTTCTGGACCCTCCCGGGAGGGTGGTCAGAGCATGGATGTGGCCACACCCCACCTCACCTTTATGTCCGGGAGGGTCCCACTTCTCCCCACCCCTTTTGAAGGGCCTGCAGAACAGCCCCCATGCTCTCTCTGCCTCCTGTCCACCCACCAAAGTCCATTGACCTCTGCCCCCAATGGCTACCCGCACCCTGCCCAAGGCTTTGGGAGCCTGGAGGCCCAGACCCAGAGTCTGGGGCATGACCGCCAGGGTAATCCCTGAACCTCCGGGATTACCTGGAGCTGGCATCTGTAGATGGGGCTGCAAGCCTCAAGAGCTGGGAACCAGGAGGGCTGGAGCAGGAAGGGCTCCCCAGGGGGCTTTGGACAGCACCTTCTTGGCCTGTCCTATGCCCCATGGGATGGGGACAAGTCCTGCCCCGCCAGCCTGATCCCTAAGTTCATGGGAGCCCAACAAGCCTGGATAGCCCCCCATGCTAGAAAACCCATCTTGGGAATGGGCCCCAGCTTCCCTGGTCCCACCTCCGCCCCTGCATGGATGATGGTGGTGGTGGTGATGGGAGCTCAGAAACAAGGCCCTCCCCAGCACACTTGTGATGAAAACCCTTTAATGTTGGGCTTTCTTTAAAAAAAACAGGTTGCAGCTTTCCCATGGTGGTTGTAAGGCAAGAACAGCAGTGGGGGCAGGCGTGTTCTATCAGGGGCAGCGCTGTAGCTCTTGACTCTGGCTCAAGGTGGGCTTCCTGGAGGCAGTGGCAAGGAGGCAGTTCTGGATGTGCAGGCACAGATGTAGGGGCACAAGCAGGCGGGCACAGGGCCCTGAGCTGACAAGCAGTGACCCCTGCACCCAGCTAGATGGGGCACCCCCCTCTCTGGGAGCTGAGGGCATCAGCTGGAGCCTCAGGCTGGGACCAGCCCCAACTTTGCCTTGGTGACTCTGGGCCATTCCAAGCCTCAGTTCCCCCAGGTGTAAGGTGAGGCATTAGGCAGGAGGGGGTGGCCCCGGCCAGTGTCCTAGTAGCCTGGTGTCTCCATTAGGGAGACCTGAGAAGCTACCAGGAGAGGCTCTGCTAGCGCAAGGCAGGGCCGGCCCAGCAGCTGACAAGGAACACACTAAATATAGAGGACAGAGGAGTTAAGAAGACGCCTGCTGGCCAGGCCAGAGAGGGGCAGCTCTAAGGGGGTACAGAGGCCTGTGATGCTATAGGCCCAGAGAGGGCAGGGATCAGCCCAGGTCACAGAGCATGGCCCTGGTGGGCACCGAGGGGTGCGAGTGGACAAGGACGCCCCTGCAGAGTCCCATGCCTGCTCCATTCCCTCCAACAAGGGAACCCCCAGCAGGAAGCCTGCTGTCTTTCCAGGAGGCCCTGTGCCACCTAGTCTGGCCCCTCTCAGCCACAAGGCTACCCTCCCATCCAGCCTGACTGGAAGTGGAGGAGGAGGAGGCAAGGCCGACCGGGGAGCCCGGGTGCCCCATCCTCTGTCGGCAAATGCCTCCCTTCCATCTGCCTCTAGCCCCGGCCTCTGACCACCCAGGCTCTGCCCCAGGCCTGCATCCACCTCAGCGGAAGCCAGAGGGGGCTGCCTGGCAGATGCTGCTCTGACCCTTCAGGAGTGCCCACTGCACCTGAATCAGGCCCAGGCCCTGGAGAGCCCAGGCCTATACCCAGGATGCTCTGGTCTGGCCCTGCCTCGGCCCTTGCAGTGGTCCGAGCCAGGATCTAGGCTCAGGAGGCACTTGTGGGTCCCTCTGCTCCAGGCACCATCCTCCTCTACCTAGGCCCACACGAGTGGCCTCATCATAGGGCCAGGCAGGACTCCCCTTTGCCCATCCATCCCCACCTTGAGGGCAGAGCTGGGTCAGAATGCCAATGCCACTCCTCCCTCTGCCTAGCGTGGAGCCCAGCACAGAGGGGTATCAGTAACTGGGGGGGGGCCCAGTGGGTGGAGCGGGGTGGGCCAGGCTGGTCAGGAGGCCACTCCAGCTGGAACAGAGTGTGACCCAGACTGCCCATCTTTGGGCAGCCCCCAGGACCAGGATGGTGGCTGGGGCAGACAGGGTGTAAAGGTGGCGGTCACTGGTCCTTGGTGACATCACTGAGCCCACTCTCCATGCGGAGCAGCTGGCTGCTAGCCTCATTGTAGGAGATCCAGTGTTGCAGGTCAGCGGGCAGCTCAGGGGGCTCCACCTGCAGAAGACAGAAAGGGGACACCCAGCCAAGCTGTGGCCTTCCCACCTCTGGGCTGCTGCCCACACTGCTCCCCAGCCCGTGACCTTCTAAGAGCCCCTGCCCCGCCGCCTGCCATGCTTTGCCCATGCCTCCCCAGGCTCTGCATACTTGTGCTACCCCTACACACCCACCTTGACAAGGCCCTGCTTATGCCAGGCCCATCTCCCCTAGGGGCCATCCCCAGAACCCAGCCAGAAGCCCATGAAATTGGCAGGTCGGGAAGGGCAGACAGGAAATCCAGAGGCCTCAGGGTGACAGGGGACAGAGGGGTGGAGAGGGCCAGCATGGGAGCCCTCCTCCGGGAAGGTACCAGACAGGGCTCACTGAATCCTGTTCTTTCTCCAGGGCACCCAGAGGATGGCACTTCATCCCCCAGGGCAGCCTGGGCCTGACCACTCCACTATCAACCCTCTCCGCACACACAGCCACCATGTGGCAATGGGAGCCAGGCTCCAGGCCACTCCTGAGGGGTCCACAGCCTTGCAGATGGGCACTGGGAGCTCCCAGGATGAGAGGACAGGACAGGCACAAGCTCACCCCCACTTCAGGGTGAGCAGCACACACAGGTGCTCAGAGATAGAGCCCAGACCTTCCCTGCAGATGAGTCGGGACCCCCATGGCAAGTCCCAGCAGAGCTGGGCCTGCACTCTCCCCTGGACCACTCCCTTCCCCACCTAGTTTCAACCGTGTGACCAACACTCACCCCAGCCCAGCTCTTCCTCTTTGGCCACATCAACGCAGGCCAGCCTCTCAACATGCAAGACCAGACCCTGGCTCAGCCTGCCCAAACTGCACCCGCGGTCTTTCCACATCATCGACAGAGTCTGCTGTTCTGGGTCCCAGCCTTCACCTCCCACAGGGACCTCACCAACCAGCCCATGCCTGATTTTATCCCTCTTTCCCGGAAAAGCAACCCTGGCTCCCCATCTCCTCGGCCTCCATGCCTGGCTCTCAGCCTTGGTGGCCTTTGCCTCTGGACTCTGGATGCATGAAAGACATACAGAGTCCAGCACCTGGGGGCAGAGAGAGATCTAGGCCTTTTAGGGGGTTCCTGACTGTAAAAAAAAATAACATCGGAAGGTACCCCCAACCATCTGAATGAACTTCCTCCAATAGGCCAGGGCCCTCCACATTTAACCAGAAAGACTAGCCCAGGCCACGATGGAAGAGGGTGTAGGACAGGCCTGTTATGCCCTCCAGCATTAACAACACAGACCTTAAGTCTGACAAGAACATTTACGATCTATTCCCTCTGAAGCCTGCAGCCTGGAGGCTTCATCTGTATAATAAAACCTAGGTCTCCACAACCCGTATCTTAACCCAGACATGGCTTTCTACTGATAATAGCTCTTTCAACCAACTGCCAATCAGAAAACTTTTACATCTACCATGACCTGGAAGCCCCCCTTCCAGATGGCATCAATGTGAATCTTACATGTACTGACAGATGTATTGTGCCTCCCTGAGATGTATAAAAGCAAGCTGTACCCCGACCACCTTGGGCACGTGTTGTCAGGACTGGTGAGTCCTTATCCTTGGCAAAATAAACTTTCTAAATTGACTGAGATATATCTCGGATACTTTTTGGTTCACATGACTCAACAGAAACAGAAGACCAGGGAGCTGTGCAGCTTTGTGCAGTGCCATTGCTCCTCTGAGCCTCAGTTTCCCCACCCCTGACATGATCTCTCAGTGTCAGAGGAGTTGGAACCAGAGTGACTCCATTTTGAGTGAGGGCTGGGAAATGAGGCTGGGGCCTGCTGGGCTGCACCCCCAGAAAGTGAAGCATTCCAAGCTTCTAGATGTTTACAGTTGTAAAAAGTAAAGCAGAGGTTCCTCTTCAAAGACTTTCCTACCGATCTAATTAGGAATAAATAATAATTTCTCTTAGAAGCAAAATTTATTCAAAGACCTGTGCTAACATTCTTTAAATATCTGCTAGCAGTAATAAAGAAAGCAACGTACTACTTTACGTTTTTAGCTCCCACAATTTAGCCTAAATATTTGCCCTGGCATGCTTATACTGGTCCAAGCGGGCATTAGGTCATAGCCTGTTCCTCTTCCTTATTTGAAGGTGTTTTTACCTTTCTCAGCATTCCACAAATTCCTTCCTTCCTTTGTTCTCCTCTGCCTTTGCCTCTTTTAAAAAGTTCTAAGTTGCTAGCCAATCAGGACAAATACAGAAGGTGAGGTCCCATCCCAACCAGTGGAAACCGGACACAGCAGTAGGGTGGACGCGTCAGGTTATAAATGACCCTGTTTCCTTTGTTGGGTGAACTCTCGTGGCAAAGCTGCTAGCAAGTGTGTCCTTTCTGCAGGAAGTAAAAATGGCCTTGCTGAGTAAATTAAATTTATGTTCAACTGCTACTTCTTTACGGCACCGGGGAACAAGCATTTCAAGCAATTTGGTGGCAATCCGTACGGGGCTACATTCTCCTCCGGGGGCGGTCTCCAGTCCTCTCATGAGGGAGCACGCTCCTCTGCCTCACTGCAGTGGCCTCAGGGATGAGAAATCGAGACCCACCTGGTGTGACGAATAAACCTGGACTCTCAGCAATGCAGAAAAAAAAAAAAAAAAGAAACTGGCCAGCAACCTAAGGTAAAGGATTCTCACATACCAGGGCTACAACTCTGTGCTCAGACGAAGGAACGAGACGCCACAGGAGCTGGTAAAGTACTTCCTTGGTGGTGAAATTCTGGAAGGCTGAATGTATGTGTGCGTGAATGATCACAGACAACCCCGCTTGCAGTGTTGTTTGTGTGGATGGTGACAAGTCGTACTGCTGGACAGTGAGTGGGTCCTCTCCATGGTTCCGGTTGCGTAGTGACCTCATATGGCTTAGGGCAGATCCTGCCGTGGGATTTATACCAGCACGCCTACACTAAGAGGGGCCTAATTCTCCCCTGGGGGAGCGGCCAGAGAGGACAACACGAGTGTGAAGTGTACAAGGGACCTTTGGGGGGAAAGGAGGAAACAGGTCAACCTCCCAGGGCAGGCAAGGCAAGACACCCCTGGTTTGAGGGGTTAAGTCTTCCATTAATTTCAGGGGGTTGAACCTCACACAAACTTCCAGTAGTAAAAAATATATATAGATATATAGATATATAGATATATATTAAAAACTCCCTTTTCCCCTCTTCACAGGGAGAGAAAAAGGCTAAGCTTCATTCCCGCCGGTTGGTCCCCTAGGGGAAGGGGGGAGGAAAACAGAAGCATAGGTGGCTGGCAGAGACAAAGGAAAGACCAGCAGACAGGAAAAAGAACTAGGAGAGGAAGTCAGAAAAAAAGAAAGCAAAACCAGCAAGCACAGCGGCGCCAGAAGAGAGCAGAGGAGGTGAAAGGGCATAATTCTTGCAATTTGTGGCAGGCATCTGCCAAGCCTCTGGGCCGCCCGGGCTGGACTGCAGCCGTGCAAATCCCACCCAGCCCGAGAAACTAAGTGTAGGAAGAAAGGGGAAAAAAAGTAAAAAGGGGAATGGTGGGGGCGGAGAGAGAAACTGAAGGCAGTGCATGCCCCGGGGCCAGTGCCATTGCCTGGCCCTGCTGCTGCAGGAGCGGGAGAACTCAGGAGGGAAAAACGAAGGAGGGGAGGAAGAGAGTGAAGAGAGAGAAGAGAGACAGAGAAAGAGATTAAAATATAGAGGGAAAGAATAAGTAAGAGAGAAACTGGAAGAGACAGAAATCAAAGGAAGACATAGAGGGTGAAACTGGGAAAAAGAAATAGCGTAAAAGGCAGGCAGAAAGTTAAGCCACGTTGAAGACTGTGAAAGTTGTAAGAAAAGCTATAAAAGGGAATTTATGCAAGAAATAGTGTATAATTTAAAATTAGGCCTCCTGAATGTAAAATTATTTTTAAAAAAAAAACAGTTTATATACAAGGTATGTAAGAAAAATAAAATATACTTTTAATAACAAGATTATAAGGAGACATAATATGGATTTTTACCTACATTAAAAGGTTAAAAAAAATTTTGTTTTAAAGATTTAAGCAAATTTTAAAATGTTAATTTTAAAGGAAATTCTGTGTGTAAACATATTGGCTAAAGTTAAAGGGGTATCATGCACTTTTTCTGTGAACTGAATGTTAAAAGCACAACAGATTTTTCTTAAAGCACTAACCCGCTCTTTAACAAAAATTACAAAAGCTTAAAAAAAGTCTATAAAAATCTTACCCTACAGTCAGACATTAAAATTGAATAATGTCTACAAGAGTTTATTAAGTTTGGCCGGGTGCGGTGGCTCAAGCCTGTAATCCCAGCACTTTGGAAGGCCGAGGCTGGCGGATCATGAGGTCAGATCGAGACCATCCTGGCTAACACGGTGAAATCCCGTCTCCACTAAAAAATACAAAAAATTAGCTGTGCGTGGTGGCAGGTGCCTGTAATCCCAGCTACTCGGGAGGCTGAGGCAGGAGAATGGCGTGAACCCAGGAGGCGAAGCTGGCAGTGAGCTGAGATTGCGCCACTGCGCCTCCAGCATGGGAGACAGACCGAGACTCTGTCTCAAAAAAAAAAAAAATGTATTAAGTTTAACATTAATAGCACATTAATATAAAGGTAAAATTTAACTTATCTGGTATAAAATCATACAAAAAGCACTGTCAAATATAAAATGGTGTTTAGCTTTCTTAAGGCCTGAAGCTGGCTGCGTAAGTCACAAGGCCCATCATGTCCAAGGCCACAGTGCACAGGGGCAGTGAAGGCTCCAAGAAGGCCAAGAGCTTAAGAGGAGGCAGGGCCGCAGTGTCCCCTGGGCAGCGCTGAGCAGGAATGGTGCGGGAGGCATCACCATGGGGCCTCAAGCCCCAGGATACGCAGCAAAAATTATATACTTAATTTATCTTCCACTTTCCCTTCCCTCAGAACTAAAAGTCTTTTAGGACAGGTACCACCCCTAGAATTTCCAGTACACCAGCACCAGCCTGAAAACCACGTCCTCATCAAAAGACAGAAAGAAAAAACTTGAGCCAGCCTGGGAAGAACCCTATTTTATGCTGTTAACCACTGAGACTGCTGTCCGCAGAGCCAAGAAAAAAATGGACCCACCACACTCCAGTCAAGAAAAATCTTTCTCTCAGAATCATGGGTGACTGTACTAGGACCAAGCCCTACTAAGTTAAAGTTAAAGAAAGCTTAATTTTCATGTACCTTCTATATTGCTTCCTTTCCTTTCCTTATTCTGTTACTAGCTCCTTTGTTATTCCTGTAACTAACTCACCTCGGACCACTGCCTTTAATGCTTGCTCTGTCATACCTTGCGGAAATGTAAAAGATCAACAACAGCTAGCCTTTTCACACAAATACTTATGTCCCAGCCCTCTAATTGACACGGTTACCCCTAGCACTCATTATTGTAATGACCTGCAGTCCAGACGCCAATTTTCTGCTCCTACAGCCTGGCAACCTCGTAGTAAATGGACTACATACATTAAACTGCTCAGGAGCAAAGTTAAACTTCCACGAAAAAGGTTTGTGCAGATCCAAAACCCCTCATCTATTTCACTGAAAGGACTACCCCTTCGAACCGTCAGCTTTATCAATGTAACCCTGTCCTTCTCTAGCACTACCTCCACCTTAACTAACTCTAGACCTGCCCTCAGTCACTTCTGTGGTATGGGGATTGACATAAATGGAAAAGACCCCCCAGGTATTTTTTTAAATACGCATTATTCCCCCATCTCCCCCTTCTTCAGTAGCCTTAGTTCTAGATCTCACACCGGTTGCTTCTACATCTAATAATAAAACTAGGGTGTCTACTGTAAAAATAAGAGATCTAAAACAGACCTTAGCCATCAACACAGAGCATCAAGATGCAAATCCCTGGCTGAAATGGATTAAATATTCCGTTCGTACTTTAAATACAAGCGATTGTTACGCATCAGGTTATAGATGACCCTGTCTCCTTTGTTCGGTGTTCTCTCATGGCAAAGCTGCTGGCGAGTGTACCCTTTCTGCAGGAAGTAAAAATGGCCTTGCTGAGTACATTTAATTTATGTTCAGGTGCTATTTCTTTACGGCACCGGGGAACAAGCGTTTCAAACACCGTTAAGGGAACAAATTAATAATGTTTACTAAAGAGACCCAGACTTGGGAGTGTCCAGATATCCCGATGTCTGGAGAACAAAGGCATTCCTAATTTTGAAACCCCATCTCTACTAAAAATACAAAAAATTAGCCAGGCGTGGTGGTGGGCGCTGTAGTCCCAGCTAGTGGGGAGGCTGAGGCAGGAGAATGGCATGAACCCGGAAGGCGGAGGTTGCAGTTAGCCGAGATCACGCCACTGCACTCCAGCCTGGGCGACAGAGTGAGACTCCGTCTGGAAAAAAAAAAAAAAAGAAGAAGAAGAAGATAGTAATATTGATTCTTGCAAAATATAGTAATTAAGAAAATTACTCCTTTATCACAAACCCTTGTAGCAGAACACACCTCCCCATATATACAAGCATTGCACCTACGGTGGACGCGTTCCTCCTCTTACAGGAATATCCTACTCGGTCTACGGAGCAGCTATTCTTTCACCACTTTACTTTCTTAATAAACTTGCTTTCACTTTGCGCTGCAGACTCGCCCTGAACTCTTTCTTACACAAGATCCAAGAACCCTCTCTTGAGGTCTGGATCTGAATCCCTTTCCTGTAACATCAGGACTGAGATGAGACGTTGACCCTCCTCTGCTCGGGAGGCACCTGTCCGAGACCGGAGAGGGCAGTGCCCTGCCTAAGGGCACACCAGGGGTGGGCAGGCCCTGGCTTCCTGCATGGACGCTCCAGGCAACTTTTCAGGCAACTGCTCTGGCCACATGGGCCTAGTGGCCGTCCCCAGGGCCCCAGGTGCCATGCTGCAGGGGCGGTTCTGCCCTGCTGGAAGGAGCGAGCCCTGGGGAGGTGCATGGCCCTCCTCTCTCCAACTGCAGAAAGGCCAAAAAGCTTTCAGCTACTCGGCTCAGTACTTCAACCCCAAACCCAGGTGACCAGAACCCAGCCCTTCGGCTCTAAGCTGTGTGAAAGTCGGGCTCAGGTCCTCGGGAACTCCTAGGAACCTCTTCTAACTGATCACCTCTCCAGCTTATATTCAGGACCAAGGACCAGAGAGAGAGGTCAGCACTCCAGCCACAGAACAGAGTCCCAAGAGGAGAGGAGAGGGGTGAACATGAAACCGTGAGGGGCCGGGTTAAGAAATGGCAGGAGGGAAGCACGCTAAGCCCGACTATGAAGAGTTGATTCGGGGACCCTAGGAACCCCCATGAACAAAGGCATCAGTGAGGAATGCCCCCGGTAGAGAGGGAGGGGCGGGAGCGGTAAGAGGCAGGACTCCAGCAGTACCCGAAAGAGGTGCAGGCAGCGGGCCTTCCCTAGGGGAGGGGGCCAGGGACTAGGAGGAGCCCCCGGAGGTCCCACAAAGGCCGTGCTCCGGGGCCAGGGGCAGGGGCCGCTCACCCTGCGCTGGCACAGGTGCTGCACGACGCGCTCGGGTGAGGTGCCCAGCAGGTGCTGCCGGAAGCGCAGCAGCGCGCACACGAAGCCGTCCCGCAGGCTGACAAAGCGCGCCTCCAGGTAGAACGCGCGGTCGTCCCAGCCCAGCAGGCGGGTGCGCACCTCGAAGGGCTCCAGCAGGCGCAGCGAGCGGCGGTGGCGCGCGCACGAGGCCGCCAGCACTGTGTGCGCCCGCAACTCCCTCAGCGCCCCGAGCACCCCGCAGCGGGTCAGGTGCGCGACGCGCGCAAAGTCGGCCTCGCGCAGGTAGCGCGCGTTGTTCATGTGCAGCAGCAGGTCCAAGTCCGAGGGCAGCACGCGGCCCGGGAAGCGCTGCTCGGCTAGCAGGTCACGGACGCGCGGCTGCAGCAGGCGCGCGCGCAGCACGGCGCACGGGAGGCGCACCAGGTACCAGGCGTCCAGCAGCGCAAAGACGGCGAGCCCCAGGGCCAGCAACGCCACCAGCAGCCCCAGCATCGCGGCGGCGGCGGGCGCGGGGTCCTGCGGGGTCCGCGGCGCTGGTGCAGGTGTCCGCGGCGCTGGTTACGGTGCCCGCCAGGCCTCCTGGGAACTCGCGCGCCCAGCGCGCCCGGAGCGAACCACAGCGCCAGGCCGGCCGAGGGGGAGGTGCCCGGAGCCCCGCCCAGGTGGCGCGACTTCCTCAGCGCCCTACGTGGTCCGTCCCGCCGTCCAGGCCCGCGCCACTTTCGCGTTCCCTGGGGCGGGGCGGGCGGCGCGCCGAGCGCCACAGCGGCACCTGGCGGCCGTACGCGGCGCTGCAGGCGCGAGGGTGCACGGGCGCCCCGGCGTCTCCGCCTCCCCAGCAGCGCGAGCCCCTCGCCAGGCTCTGAAGACGCGGCCTGGCCCTGGCCATTAGGCCTTTCGTCTGAGCACAAAGGCTCCAGCACCTCCGCGGCCGAAGCCGCGGGACTTTTCGTGGAAAATGGGACCCAGCCCGGTCGCCAGCGGCGCTGCAGCGGACTCTGCGGGAACCTAGCTTCTGCTCCAGGACCTCCAGGGCCACCCCAGCTCGCAGGGAGTTCGCAGCGGCTCAGGGCGAATCACGCTCATGGTCCCCTTGCGCATTTTCAACCCCAGCCGGTACCTCCTTACTCGCCCTCACGACATTCATTCTACCCACTAAAGGTCCTACCAACCCCAGGCTCCTCCCGAGCGTTCCCGCCCTTCCTCGCTTTTGAAACCAGAGCAAATCAGGGCCGGGCGAAAGGTGGGGGAGCCCGGGTGAGAGTCAGTGACTCAGCTGCGGACTCCAAGTGTCGCCGGAGGCCCTGGGGCGCAGGCCCAGCGGGCCGTTGTGCAGCTCGGCTGTCCTGTGCCCCTTCCTGAAGAGGCTGGGGAGGAAAGGCGGCCCAGAGAAGGCCAGACCAGCTCTCCCCGCTAGCCCCAGCCTCTCAAATGACAGCGGATGCCAGCGACCCAGGATGGGGTCCCGGAATTGCTGGGTTAAACAAGCTCCGGATTCAGGCCTGGGCCTGGGCTCGGGTTCCAGGGTTCTGGACCTCCCTCAAAGGAGGAGCTCCCTGGGGCGGCACCTGGCTCTGCTTCATAGCCCCAGGGACAGGGAGCTCACTACCTATCAGGGCAGCTCCCCTAGTGCCAAGACCAGCTCGGTCCGGGAGACCCTAACCCAGCGGTGCTAGAGGAATTAAAGACACACACACAGAAATATAGAGGTGTGGAGTGGGAAATCAGGGGTCTCACAGCCTTCAGAGCTGAGAGCCTCCAACAGAGATTTACCCACGTATTTATTCACAGCAAGCCAGTGATAAGCACTGTTTCTATAGATTATAGATTAAAAGTATCCCTTAGGGAAACAAAGGGATGGGCCAAAATAAAGGGGTGGGTTTGGCTAGTTATCTGCAGCAGGGGCATGTCCTTAAGTCACAGATCACTCATGGTATTGTCTGTGATTTAAGAACGGCCTTTAAGCGGTTTTCTGCCCTGGGTGGGCCAGGTGTTCCTTGCCCTTATTCCGATAAACCCACAACCTCCCAGCGTGGGCATCATGGCCATCACGAACATATCACAGTGCTGCAGAGATTTTGTTTATGGCCAGTTTTGAGGCCAGTTTATGGCCAGATTTGGGGGGCCTATTCCCAACACCCTAGCATTGCTCACACTTGTTCCTGAAGTGTCACCTTGTCGTGGCTCGGCTCTGAGCCCTCTGCCCCGGGGAGGGGTGGCCCCTGGGGCTGAATGGACTGAGGACATAGCCGTTGAGCCTGTTGGCCATTGCTCAAAGAATACAGCCTCCTGGTCACCCACGTTGTTCCCCTGCCAACAAAAAGAGTGAAACACTGCAATGTTTGAAGAGATTTATTCTGAGCCAAATCTAAGTGACCGTGGCCGGTCACACGGCCTCAGAAGATCCTGAGAACATGTACCCAAAGTGGTCAGGCTGCAACTGGGTTTTACAAATTTTAGGGAGACATAAGACATCAATCAGTACTTGCAGGATGGACATTGGTTTGGTCCAGAAAGGTGGGGACAACTGGAAGTGACAGAGGGACTTCTAGGTCATAGGCAGATTCAAAGATTTTCTGATTGGCAATTGGTCAAAAGAGTTAAGTTGTCTGGGCATGGTGGCCCATTTCTGTAATCCTTGCCATGGGGAGGCCGAGGACCATTTGAGCCCAGGAGTTAGAGACCAGCTTGGGCAACAGAGAGAGAGCTCACCACTACAAAAAAAAAAAAAAAAAAAAAAAAAAAAAAAAAAAAAAAAAAAGGTTATTTTTTAAAGACTTAGCATTAATAGAAAGGAATGTCTGGTTAAGATAAGGGGTTGTGGAGAGCAGTGTTTCATCATCAGATGAAGCCTCCAGGTAGCAGGCTTCAGAGAGAATAGATTGTTTCTCATCAGACTTAGAGAGTCTGTTCTGTCAGTCTTAAGGGCTGTGTTGATGTTACTGCTGGTCAGCTTGGCCTGAAATCCAAAGGGAGGAGGGTACAGTGAGGTATATCCAACACACATTTCCCGTCGTGGTCTGAACTCGTGTTTCAGGTTAACCCTGGAATGCCCTTGGTCAAGAGCAGGGGTCCATTCAGATGGTGGGGGAGCTTAGAATTTCATTTTTGGTTTACACCACTATGTCCTCTCCTGCCAGGGGAGGGACCCACAGCTGGAGGCTTAGCCCTGGAGATACCAGTGAAGATTGATGAATGAGAAACCAGTTGGAGCTTCCAAGGTCTCTACCCACCCTCCAGGCCTCCTCTGCTCCTGCCCCTGCCCATTCATTCCCAGCTTCTGCTCTCCCAGCTCTCCTCTCACCCACATGCTGTTCCTTCCTCTTCCATCTTCCCCTTCCTGGGCCCGGAGACTGGGCGAGATCCCCAGGGCTCTCCTTGCACAGGGAACCTCTCCCAGGGTGCACTGGCCTTGCTGCAATCTTACGCAGGGAATACATAAGCAAGGAATACTTCTGTCCCTCTTGGACCCTGAAGCCAGAAGGCCAGGGCCTGGTTGGCCTCCTAACTGCTATGTCCCAGGGCCAGAGCGGTGCCAGACACCCAGCAGTCTTAGCACCCACGAAAGCTGGAGGGACCCACACCTTCCCCATCACTCAGTTGCATCAGTCTAACACAATGGATTTGGGCAGCTTGTGGTGGTTCACTGGCAGTTTATTGGGGGACTTGAAGGAGTCAAGATCAGGTGGGGGACTTCTGGGTGCCGGACCTGGCCCTTCCTTGGCCTGGGCTTGGGGTGTCCAAGCCCACAGAGCCGTGCGGGGGAAGGAGCTAGGCAAGCAGGGTGGTTGAGGAGGTTATTAGGGTGGCCTCAAGGGAAAACAACTCCAAGAGGAGCCCAAATTTGAATGTCCCCTGGTGTCATTGAGAATGGAGAGGTTCAGGTTGAGTTGTGCAGTTGGGGGTAGCAAGCCAGGGTCCTGAAGATAGTCTGCATATCCCCTGGTATATATCATTTATATAAGGATGTTACTTAACTATTGCTGTCTTCCAGAGGCAGCTTCTTGAACAAATACTTAAGGTCCTCTATAGGTTTACGGGAGTAGACTGTTTTCTCCAAGCAGGCCTGTCGTCCATCAGGAGAAGCAAAAGGTTTTATTCTAGAGACAAGTCCTTCCAACTGTACAGCTCTTGCAGTGGCCAAGGAAACCTGGTATGGACCCTTTCATTTCTCAGTGAACTGAGCCTCTGGGCTTCCTTTTCGCCATGTCTTGAGTAGGACCTGTGCACCTGGGCTAGCAGGGAAATGATTTGAAACTCCATGACCCAGCTGACGTCACATCTTACTATCATATTGGAAGATGGCCTGCTGAACTTGTCCCAAGTTAATGATGTATTTTACAGCCTGATTTAAATCTTCATCTAGAAGAAAGTGGCTAGGAAGAGGCTAGCAATCAGAGGAGTGGGTTGGGCAGATTCATTCTGTCCTGGCTTCCCAGGATGGAATGAGCAGTCCCTTTCCCAGTGCCCCTCCTTCCTATGGTAGGAACATGGGTTACGGGAGCCAAGGGGCCAAGCCGCTCTGTCTGGGCCACCTGTTTGGCAGCTTCACCAGCTCAGCTGTCTCCTCGGCTGGTTAAAGAACTGCCCACTGGGGCCCTTCATGGTGCATGACAGCTATCTGGGCAGGGAGCTGAACTGCCTCAAGAAGGGACAGAATCACTTTTTTATGTTTTATGGGGTAGCTCCTAGGAGTCCACAATCTCCTTTCTTTCCAGACAGCTGCATGAGCATGGAGCACTAGGAATCCATACTTAGAGGCAGGATATACATTAAGTATTTTCCTTCCCTTAGTTAAAGAGCCGTGACTAGGGCTCTGAGCTCTGCTTCCTGAGTGGAAGTGCTTGGGGCAAGGGCTTTTGCTTCTACAATGTGGTTCAGGCCAACAGCAGCATAGCTTGCCTTTTGGATGCCATTTTCTACAAAGCTGTACCCAGATGTAAATAATTCTTTATCTGTATTTTCTAAGGGGGAGTCCTGCAGGTCCATTTGTCTAGAATAGGTCTGCTCTAAAGTCTCCACACAAGTGTGTTTGTGTCTCT
The DNA here is from genome assembly GCF_028885655.2 of Pongo abelii. Lineage (NCBI taxonomy): Eukaryota > Metazoa > Chordata > Mammalia > Primates > Hominidae > Pongo > Pongo abelii. The sequence goes on along the minus strand of NC_071992.2, from coordinate 159,193,290 downwards.
GAAGTGGGCGAGGAAACCAGGGCGGCAGGATTCAAGGTCTAACACACCTTTAAGGTTCAGTCGAGGGTGTCTAGCAGCAGGGCCGGCTATAAAGTTAGGCTTCCCCACCCAGTGGTGCTCTTTTATTTCTAACACATTCCAGACCTGGTGAGGAGTGTCAACCTGAAGGGGTTGGCCTCGTGAGTTGGGAGGCCTCTCTGACCAGGAGGCTGGTGGCCACCACTGCCCTAAGTCAGCTTGGCCTTCCCTGGGCTACTGGGTCTCATTGCTTTGAAAGTAACCACTGGCCATTGGATGGACTCCAGATTCTGAATTAGGACATCCAGGGCTGGCCTGAACCTCTCATATACAGATAGGAAGAAAGGCTTCTACAAATGTGGGAGTCCTAGGGCAGGGGCCTTCCTAACTCAGATTTTAGCGTTTCATATGCTTGCTGACAGGCTTCTACCCAGTGGGATGGTTGGTTTTTTCCACTCTTGAGTGGGTTTAAATATGAGGCCAAAGTTTAGGATCTAAACCCAGCAGAAGCCAGCCATCTGCAGAAATCCATGCAGTTCTCTTCTACTACCAGGGACTAGTAGTGAAGCAATGGCCTGCTTTCAGTATGGGGCAAGCATCCTGGCTTCTGGGGTAAGTATGAACCCTAGTCATCGAACCTGTGTCTGGGAGATCTGGGCCTTTAAGGGAAGAACTTATATTCCCATTCAGCCAAGAAATTTAAGATTTTAATAGTATGTTCTTGAAAACTATGGAAGCCCTCACTAGCAATAAGCAAATCATCCACATATTGCAATAAGGTTCTACTTGTAAGTTTAAGATCTCTGAGGTCTTTTGCCAGGGCTTTCCCAGAGAGGTAGGAGCTATCCTGAACCCCTGGGGTAGCACTGTCCAGGTATTTTGGGAAGTTTCCTGGGTCTCTGGATACTTCCATTCAAAGGCAAAAATTTAGGAGAATTTGGGATGCAATGGGATACAAAAGAAAGTGTCCTCTAGATCCAGCACCATGTAGAACTGAGTGCGCCTAGGGATCTGAGAGAGGAGTGTGGATAGATTGGGAACTATAGGATGACTGGGAACAACTGAGTCATTCACTGCCCTAAGTCATTCACTCCTAAAAGGAGTACCCTAAACCAGTACTCCCCTTCTGGTTTCTCCACAGGTAAGATTGGGGTATTACAAGGTGACTGGCAGGGCTGAATAGGCCTGTGCTGTAGGAATTTTTTCCAGGAGGAGCTGTATTCACTGTAGGTCTTCTGTCCTCAAAGGGTATTGGGGCTTGCATGGGTAGAGTATGCTTGGCTTAAGTTTTATCTTAATAGGCTCTGCAGTGATGGCTTGTCTCAGAGTGCTGGCATCCCATATAAACTTTGCCACTTGACATACTATCTCTTCCAGGACAGGAGGTAGCTTCTGACCTTTGGGAGCCAAAAGGGCCAGTAAATGGATTCTCTTCTCAGAGGTACTGAGACTTATATTGCATCCCCCTGGAGGGAAACTGAGGCTCCCAGGTTGGATAATAAATCATGACCTATTAAAGGAAGGGGACACTTAGGGATATATAGGAAAGAATAATACCCTTAAATCCGATTTCACAAGTCAAAGGAAAGGCAAATCATTTTACCTTCTCCTGGCCATCTATTCCCATCACCATACAGTCGGCATTGCAGAGGTCCCACAGGTTGGGTCAGGACAGAGTAGGTGGTCCCAGTATCCAATAGTTATTCAAGTTTCCTGCCTGCTACGTTGAGAGTGACCTGAGGCTTTGCGGTGGTGATGCCAACAGAACGCTTCAAGACTGCAGCTGGGAGAGCAGTTGGGCTACATCCAGCAGAGAGGGTGGCCTTTTCATACAAGAGACTAGCATCAAGAGGAGTGGGTTGGGGAGATTCATGCTGTCATGACTTCACAGGATGGAATGAACAGTCCCTTTTCCAGTGCCCCTCTTTCTTATAATAAGAACATTGGTTGTCCCCCAGTCCTATTGCTGCTGGTTGAGGTCTGGTCACCCCTTGTCTGGAGTGTTTCTCCTGCCTAGGGTCACCTTGAGGCAGACCTGTAATTATGGCAGCCAAAATTTTTGCCCGATTTTTCATTCTCTCATCCTTTTTTTCCTCCCCTGCCTGGTCCTTATTGTTAAAAACCTTAAAGGCCTCCCCTATCCATGTCACCTGAGGCGTCTTGGGGTAAGCTTCCAGTTTCTGAACCTTTCTCCAAATGTCTGGTGGAGCTTGAGTTATGAAATGCATGGTAGTCGTATGTTCATTTTTATAAGAAACTGTCAAACTGTTTTCCATAGTGACTGTACCATTTTAAATTTTCACCAGCTGTGTATGAGTGATCTAGTTACTTTGCATCCTTTTCAGGATTTGGTGTTGTCACTATTTTTTATTCTAGCCATTCTCATAGGTATGTGGTGATATCTCATTGTGGCTTAAATTTGCATTTTATAAAGGATAAGGATGGGCTGGGCGCAGTGGCTCACGCCTGTAATCCCAGCACTTTGGGCGGCCGAGGTGGGTGGATCACGAGGTCAGGAGATGGATACCATGGTGAAACCCCGTCTCTACTAAAAATACAAAAAAAATTAGCCGGGCATGGTGGCGGGCACCTGTAGTCCCAGCTACACAGGAGGCTGAGGCAGGAGAATGGCGTGAACCCAGGAGGCGGAGCTTGTAGTGAGCTGAGATCGCACCACTGCACTCCAGCCTGGGCGACAGAGCAAGACTCTGTCTCAAAAAAAAAAAAAAAAAAAGGATAAGGATGTTGATTATTTTTTAATGTGCTTATTTGCCACCCATATCTGCTTGCTGACAAAATGTCTGTTTATATGCCTTGTCCATGTTCTCATTGATTTTTTGTTTTTACTGTTGAGTTTTAAGAGTTCTTTGTATATTTTAGATAAAACTCTTTGTCAGATTGTGGCTTGTAAATATTTTCTCTTAGTCTGTAGCTTGTCTTTTCATCCTAATAACAGAGTCAATAGCAAAGCAAAGGTCTTAATGTTGGTGAGGTCCAGTTTATCAATTGTTCCTTCTATGGATTCAGCTTTTGGTGTCAACTTTAAGAACTTTTTACCTAGCCCTAGATGGTATCTTTTTATGTTTTTTAGTCTAGAGATGTCATCTTTTTATTCCTGATATTGATAATTTGTGCCTTCTGTCTTAGTCATGATCAATCTTTCTAAGGATTTATAAGTTTTATTAGTTTTTTCAAATAAGCAACCTTTTATTTTTATTTTTTGGTGAATTTTCTATTAGTTTGAATTTCTTCTTTCTGTGGATATATTTGCTATTCTTTTTCTAATTTCTTGAAGTAGATACTCAGTTCTCTGTCTTTAAGAATTTTTCCCATTAATAGATGATTTTAGATCACAAGTTTCTCTTAAGCATATCTTTGTCACTATACCACAAGTAATAATAGGTCATGTAAACAGTATAATTCTCTTTTGGAGAAACAGTGTAATTATTTTTGGACACTATGTCATGCAGGTTGGAGTGCAGTGGCATGACCATGGCTCACTGCAGCCTTAACCTTCTGGGCTCAGGTGATCCTCCCACCTCCACCTCCATAGCAGCTGGGACTACAGGTGGGCACTACCACACCTCGCCAGTTGTTAAAATTTTTTGTAGAGACGGGTTCTCACTATGTTGCCCAGGCTGCTAACTCATGGGCTCAAGCAACCTTCCCACCTCACCCTCCCAAAGTGCTGGAGTTACTGGCATGAATCACTGTACCTTGCCTCAGTATAATTTAATACAAATATTTTCCAACTTCCTTTGTGACTGTCTTCTGAGACTTAGAATATTCATAAATTTATTTCTTATCTTCCAAACCTTTGGGGATATTTTATTTTTTGATATCAGTTTTTTATTCAATTGCATTATGGTCAAAAACATGCCACACGATTTCAAGTCATTGACATTGTGGAGATTTGCTTTGTCCCCAGCATATGGACAAAAATTTGATGAACATTCCATGTACACTTGAAAAAATTGTGACTTTTCAGTTGTTCGGTGCAGTGACCTGTATATGTTAGTGGGCCAAGGTTGTTAATGATGTTCAAATATTGCATATTTTTATTAATTTGCTGGATTGTTCTGTCACACACTGAAAGAAGTATGTTGAGATTTACCATTTCATCTTTTATTTCTGTTAATGTTTGCTTTATATATTTTGAGGTTATGTTAATAGATGCATACACATTTAGAATTATTGTATCCACCTGTCGGATTTACCCTTTTGCAATTATGAAAAGCCCTCCATTATAGTAATGTTTCCTGTATCAACATCACTTTTGTCTGACAGTAGAAGCTCTGCCAGATTCTTTTACTTAGTGTTTGCCTGGTGTTGACTCAGTTTGCCTAAGTTGACTCAGCTCCACACCAACCATCCCCACTCCACCTCTGTGGCTGGCCCTAGCTCAGCAAACTCATTTCTGGGGGGCCAGCTGGTGCTGTGCTAAATTCTCCCACTAGGGGCACCAGAGAAAGCACGCAAGGCTGGGGAAGATGGGGGATGTGCTCCTTTCAGTTTGCTTCCGGTGTCTTTCCCAGGCTTCCGGTCTGCCTGCCACTGGGGCCACGTGTCCTCTGGACACTGCTGGTTCACCTGGCAGGGGCACTTCCCCACCTAGCTGCTAAAACTGGGTTGCAGGTTCCCGACTCTGCAGAACCAGCTTCATCTCCCTCCTAGAGACCTCAAACCACTGCCAGGGACGCCTCATCTCGGGGGTCTGGGTTTCAGGCCGTAGGCCCTTCCAGCTCAGACCCTGGCAGCTGCTGCCATCCCTCTTCAGAGGCCAGATCCCAGTGTGGCAGCCGCCCTGGGGCACCTGGGGAGTGCCTCATGTTCATGAATTCCAACTTACTAGTTTTATTAATTCTCCCCTTTGTACCCCAGACTGAGTGGTGGTAGCTGCCTTGTGTGGTTGCTATTTTCCTGATACGTGGGCTGGCAAACAAAAACCTGAGACCACAGCCAGCTGCAGTCCTGTGTTCGTACAACCTGTGAGCTAAGAATGTTATTTATTAAGTAGAATATTAATAAATAAATAATAAACTATACTATAGTATCTAAGTGTGAATTTTTTTTTTTTTTTTACTTAAAGCATCTTCCATAGATATATATGAAATTCAAATACATTTTATTGGGACACAACTGTTTTAATTCATTTTCATATTTATTGCCTCTTAGCACAATGCTTGAGCCTTGGAATACTTTTAACTCCTTTCGTTCCTCTGTCACCTTCTGTGTTACTGTGGTCACATACAATTATTCACACTACTTATATTCATTATATTAAATCTGTATAATTTTTTACTTCTATATATTATATTCCTAAAGTCCTTGTTATTATTGTCTTATACAATAGATTTTCATTTATATTAACTAATATTCTTTCCATTGCTTATGTTTGATATAATTTTTCATCCACCTTTTGGATTTCCTTTAGTGTGGTCTGATGGTGATACATTCTATGAGAGTGTGTTTCTTTCACTTTGTCTTTACTTTTGCATTTTGAAGGGTATTTTGTTTTGTAGAACGCTCTAGAATTAGTGATTTTCTTCCAGCAGTTTCACAATGTTCTTCCATTGTCTTTTCTCATTGCTTACTTTCTCTTTTTGGAACTCGGGTATTATTCTTATTGTTGCTCCTTTAAGTATTGTGGCTGTTTGCTCGGACTACTTTTAAGGCTTTCTCTTTATTCTTGGGTTTCAGAAGTTTTGCAATGATGTATCCAGGTATGATTTTTCCTTGTATCAATTCTGCTTCAGTTTCTTAGAGTTTCTCAAATCTGTGGTTATTTTCTGTCAGTTTTCAAAAATGATCTCCTATATCTTCAAATATTGTGTCTGTCCCTTTCTCTTAGTGGATCCATGGACTATCAGTTAGCTACTGCTGCATAATTAGCCGCCCCATGGCCCACTGATGTGAAACATCCATTTTTGTATTATCACTCATGGATCTGTGGGTAGGCCCAGCTCAGCTGGGTAGCTCCGCTTCTCACTACAGATCTTGAGTCTACTGGGATGGTTCTACAACCCACGTCTCTCATCCTCCTGATGCAAGTGGTCTAGCTGAAGCATTTTCTTCTCAGGATGATGGTGGGGGCATGAGAGAAATCCCAATCACACAAGCTCATCTCATGTCTTTGCTTGTGTCACTTCTGCTAATATAATTGCCTGAAGCAAGTCATGTGACAACATCCAACGTGAATATCAGGGAACTAAACAAAGTCTTTGGCTGGAGGAACTGCAAAGTTACATGGCAGAGAGTATTGTATAGCAGGGGTCCCCAGCTCCACAGTCCATGGCCTATGAGGAGCCAGGCCACATAGCAGGAAGTGAGTGGCAGGCGAGCAAGGTTTCCAGCCTGAGGTCTGCCTCCTGTCAGATGAGCAGTGGCATCAGATTCTCATAGGAGCACAAACCCTATTGTAAACTGTGCATGTGAGGGATTTGGGTTGCATGCTCCTTATGAGAATCTGATGATCTGAGGTGGAACAGTTTCATCCCAAAACCATCCTTCTGCCTCATCCATGGAAAAATTGTCTTCCATGAAACTGGCCCCTTGGTACCAAAAAGGTTGGGGACTGCTGATGTATAGCAAAGGGTGAAGAAACAGAGTCAATAATTACATCGACTTATATACAACTATGTCAGACCTTGTCTCCATGTCCCAGATACCAAGGCTTTTTCTGTATTTTCCATTCTCTTTTTAAATTTTGTGATCTTCAGTCTGATGGTTCCTACCTACCATTCTTCTTGTTTACTCTTCCTTTCTCTGATTGTCTAATATGCCATTAAATTCACCTCTTGGGCCTTTCTATCATACCCTTGATTTCTATTTCATTAACTTCTACCACTTTGTTATTTTCTTCATACCTACTTTCTGACTTTTAAAGCGGAATTTTTTTGTTGTTTGCTTTTGAAGTAGGGTCTCGCTTTGTCACCCGGCTGGAGTGCAGTGGCACGATCATGGCTTGCTGCAGCCTTGACCTCCTGGGCTCACGGCATCCTCCCATTTCAGCCTTCTGAATAGCTGGGACTACAGGTGTGCGCCATCATGCCCATCTATGTTTTGCATTTTTTGTAGAGATGGGGTCTCATTTCATTGCCCAGACTGGTCTCAAACTCCTGGGCTCAAGCGATTCGCCAAACTTGGCCTCCCAAAGTTTTAGGATTACAGGCATGAGCTCACACGCTTGGCAAAATCGAATGTTTACTGTATTAATTTTCCAATTTTCTTCTCTCCTATTATAAACATTTAAATTTCTAACTGCTTATAAATCTCTCCTTGAGTACTGCTTTAGCTTTACCCTGAAGGTTTTTTTTTTTTTTTTTTTCATTTCGGTATAGATTTTTAACTGTTCAATTTAAAGTATTTTAAAATTTTCAGTTTGGTTCCCCCCTCCAATAGTTTTAGAGACAGGGTCTTGCTCTGTCGCCCAGGCTGGAGTGCAGTGGCCCAATCATACCTCACTATAACTCGAACTCCTGGGCTCAATCAGCCCTCCTGCCTCAGCCTTCCAAATAGCTAGTACCATAGGCATGCAACACCACACTCAGCTATCTTAAAATTTTTTGTAGGGATGGGGTATTGTCATCTTGCCCTTGCTGGTCTCAAACTCCTTGGCTCAAGCAATACTCCTACCTCAGCCCCTCAAAGCTCTGGGTAGTTTTCCATCTTTGAGAAGAAGGCCTGATCTATAATTGTTGGGTGCAAGGTCCCACATATGTATATTCAGTCAGTCTTGTCAGTTATCTTGTTCAGTGTTTTCACTATACTTTGCATTCTAGATCTATCAATTATTGAGCAATGTGTGTTAAAATATTTCATTATATTGTCGGTTTTGTCAATTTTTCCCTGTATTTACAACATCTTTTACTTCCTTATATTGAAGCACCTCTGGAAGACATAATTTTAAATTGTTAACATATTTTATAGTGACTTGAACATTTTGTCATTTATGTCTATTAATACTTTTTGCCTTGAGGTCTATTTATCTCATATTAATAGTATAAGTCCACTATATCTTCTGCCATTTTTTGTATGATTAACTTTTCTATGGTCTTATGTTTTGGGTGTATCTTTTTATGGATTAAAACAAAAAATCAGTATAATAATTAGCTTCAAACTGGTGATTTTTTGTTTTCTTTTTTGAGACGAGGTCTGACTGTTGCCCAGGCTTGAATGTAGTAGTGTGATTGTGGCTCCCTGCAGCCTAAAACTCCCAGGCGCAACCCATCCTCCCACCTCAGCCTCCCAAGTAGCTGGGACTACAGGTACACACCACCATGCCTGGTTAACTTTTGTATTTTTTTTTGTAGGGAGGAGGCTTTGCCATGTTGCCCAGGCTAGAACTGGTGATTTTATTTATTGTCACTGCTAAGGAATAAGGATATATTTCTATCATCTTGTTTAGTTCTTTTTATTTCTTTTATGCTTTTCACCATTCAGTATTGATCTCTTATTTTTCTACACATACATAGAAGTTTAAAACTGGATTTCTATCATTTTGCATTTTGGAATTTACTCTTTATGTCTAATTTTTTCTTTCTTTCTTTTTTTTTTTTTCTTTTGAGATGGATACTCGCTCTGTTGCCCAGGCTGGAGTGCAGTGGCACGATCTTGGCTCACTGCAACCTCTGCCTCCCGGGTTCAAGTGATTCTCCTGCCTCAGCTTCCTGAGTAGCTGGCACTACAGGCGTGTGTCACCACGCCCAGTTAGTTTTTTTGTATTTTTCTTATTTTTGTATTTTTGTAGAGACGGGGTTTCATCGTGTTAGCCAGAATGGCCTCCATCTCCTGACCTCATGATCTGCCCGCCTCGGCCTCCCAAAGTGCTGGGATTACAGGCATGAGCCACCGCGCCCGGCCAAATTTTTTCAGTGTATCTGAACCTCCTTGTGAACTCTGCAAAAACTACAGAACAACTCTATCACCTCCCTCTTTCCTTTTATGCCACATGTGTCTAGTATTATCCCTCTTATTTTCTTTAAGCCCCCATAAATTGGAAATTCTTATTGTGCTATCTATTCAGTGATAGTTTTGATTTTTCCGTATGTCTTAGTCTTCTTTAGCTGCCATAATAAATTACTGCAAACTAGGAGGCTTAAACAACAGACATTTATTTCTCACAGTTCTAGGGGCTGGGAAGTCCAAGATCTAGGTGCAGGCAGATTCAGTATCTGGTGAGGGCTCACTCTCTGGTTCATAGATGGCAGCTTGTCATGATGTCCTCACATGGTGGAGAGAGAAGGAGCTCTCTGGTGGCTCTTCATATTAGGAGACTAATTTTACCAGATCGGAGGCTAACACCTATGACCTCATTTAACCTTAATTACTTACTCCAAATGCAGCCATTTTGGAGGTTAGGGCTTCAATATGTGAATTCGTGGGGTGGGTAGGAAAAACAACACAACTCAATCCATAGCACCACACATTAATATATCTTTTTCTATGATTCCTTCTTTCATTCCATATGCCTGTCTGATATTATTTTCACTCCTTTTAAAGAATATTTTGGGAGTTCATTTAGTAATGGCTGAGCAGTGGTAAACAATTTCAGTTTTGTATTTATCAGAAAATGCCTTTATTCAAATATTCAGTTCTACCTTAATTTCTTGTCATTTTCTTTCAACACTTTGGAGACACTAGTGCACCATCTTCTAACTTCCGTAATCAAATTGAGAAGTCAGTGCAAGTGTAATTGTTGTTATTTTTTAGATGTATGTCTTTTCTCTCTGGCAGGTTTTAAATTTTCCTCTTGGCTTTGGAGTCCTGAAGTGATACTCTGAATGTGCCTCAATATGATTACTTTATCTGAGTATTCATGTCTTTAATCAATTTTGGAAAAACCACTCATTGTTATTTCTTCAAATATTGTCTGTACTCTCTTCTTCTGAAATTCTGCTTATTTCTATATCAGACTCTAATTCTATTCTCCCTGTCTTCTAGTTTATTCTTTGTATTTTCCAACTCTTATTATCTCTGGGTCACATTTGAGTAGTTTCTTCAGCTCATGTTCCAGTTTCTTATTCTCTCTTCATCTGTGTCTAATCTGTTATTTAATTTATCCCTGGAGTTTTAACATATGATGGTTATATATTTTTTTACTTCTGGATGTTCTCTTTAGATTTTTTATTTTGGGGGGGTCAAGTCTGCCCAATATTTTTCTGATGGTATTGTATTCTTTCCTGATGCTTTCTATGATTTTTTTCTTTCTTTAAAGTTATTTTATTTTTATAAAACAAAGATGGGGTCTTCCTATGTTGCCCAGGCTGGTCTCTAACTCCTGGGCTCAAGCGATCTTCCCAACTCGGCCTCCCAAAGTGCTGGGATTACAGGTATGAGCCACCATGCCCAGCTGATCTTTTATTTCTTTAAGGAAACTTATTTTGTATTTGGTATCTATTTTTTCCAATGTTTAAAACCTTTTATGCTCTAATTCTACTCACTCATTGCTTCTTGTTTTTATTTTTCTTTTGTAAATTTTGATTTATAGCAGATTTATGGAGATAGTATCTGTGAGAATTCTATGATTTCTGGACTCAGAGTCTATCCCTTCAGAGAGAATTTTCCTTTGATTTCCAGGCATCTATAGAGTGAAACCAATCCATTATTACCTTACATTTGTTTCTTGGTTTAGAGTTTAGTGTATTTAACTAGTAATATAAATACAAACCCTATACTCTGGAAGTTTCTGGATTCTGAGGTGAAACTTCTCTTCCTATTTGTATCTTCATGCAGAGCCAATAGTGAGGCAGACAGGTTGTGCAGAGTGTGTCTTTCTTCCTAGTTCAGTATTTAATTTAAGATATATCCCTTCCTAAGCTCCTAATTTATGTGTTTTTTTTATTTTAACTTCCTATCTTATGGACATCCGTTGCCTTGTCTCTTATCCCCTACATGTGGCACAAGATAATTAGACAAAAGCAAACATTCTCAAGGCAGCTTCCAGCCTCCTGACTTAACTACCATGTTGAATCATGATCCAGTTCCCATTTTATTTTTGGCCTCTGAAATGTTCATGTTAACTTGGCATAGAGTGGGAAAGGATTTAAGATATTTTTTCATTCAGGATTTAAAAGTGTTTTTTTTATTTTAATTTTTTAAAAACCTGAACAGCCAGAGAATCAGATGAAGTGTTTTATAATAGAAGAGTTTTAAGCTATTACTGTAGTCTGAACATCATGTCCCTCCAAAATGTTGCAGTCTAATCTCCATTGCGTTGGTATTAAGAGGTGGGGCCCTTTGGGAAGGAATTAGATCATGAAAGTTCCATCCTCATAAATGGGATTAATGCTGTTATAAAAGAGATTGAAAGGAGCATTCTAGCTCCTTCTGCCACATGAGTACGCATAGAAGGTGTCATCTATGAGGAACAGGCTCTAATCAAACATTGGCTATTCTGGTGAGGGCTCAGAAGAAGAGGAGAGCTATAGAGAAAATCCTCAGTCTTCCTGGAGATTATCCAAGTGGTCATGATCAAAATCTGGGTAGAAACATGGACAGTAAAGGCCATTCTTACGAAGTACCAGACAGAAATGAGGGACAGATTATCAGAAACTGAAGGAAAGGCAATCCTTGTCACTAAGTGGCAAATAACTTGGCTGAGTTGTGTTCATGTTCTAGCCTTTTGTAGAAGGAAGAACTTATCAGCAACAAGGTAGAATATTTGGCAGAAGAAATCTCTAAGCAAAGTGTTCAGGGTATGGCACAGCTTCTCTTGACTGCTTATAGTGAAATGCAAGAAGAGAGTCATTAATTAAAGACAGAATTTATCATCAAAAGGGAAGCAAAACTTGAATATTTGGAAAATTCTGAGCCTGACAATATTGTAAAGAATGTGAAAGTGTGTCCAGGAGAGACACCAAAGGTGTGGTCAAGCAAATGTTTGATAAGGAGATTAGTATGGATAGAAGGAAACTGTAGGTTATTCATCAAGACAATGGAGGAATGATCTGGAGGGCATTTCTGAGACTTTCATGTGTGGGCAGCAAGCTACCCAGGTGCCAAGGCAAGAGACCGAGGGCACGAGCTGTTCCAGTATAATACAATATATAAGAATAGTTATACTATATATAGATCATAGATATGATTATATATGAATATCATTAATCATTAGTTTGTAGTAATTATTCTTTTTTCCAATATTATAATAATCCTTGCTCTACAATCATAACCTAGGAAAAACCAGGCCATACAGAGATAGGAGCTGAGGGGACATAGTGAGAAGTGACCAGAAGACAAGAGTGCGAGCCTTCTGTTATGCCCAGACAGGGCCACCAGAGGGCTCCTTGGTCTAGCGGTAACACCAGCATCTGGGAAGACGCCCGCTGCCAAGTGGACCTTGGTCTAGCGGTAGCATCAGTGTCAAGGAAAAACACCCGCCATTTAGCACACGGGGAAAGGGAGTCTCCCTTTCCCCAGGGGAGTTTAGAGAAGACTGTACTCCTCCACCTCTTGTGGAGGGCCTGACATCAGTCAGGCTCACCCGCAGTTATCCGGAGGCCTAACCGTCTCCCTGTGATGCTGTGCTTCAGTGGTCACGCTCCTAGTCCGCCTTCATGTTCCATCCTGTACACCTGGCTCTGCCGTTTAGTTAGCAGTAGCGAATTAGTGAAAGTACTAAAAGTCTCTGATAAGCAGAAATAATGGTGTAAGCTGTCTCTCTCTCTCACTCCTCTCTCTCTCTGCCTCAGCTGCCAGGCAGGAAAGGGCCCCCTGTCCAGTGGACACGTGACCCACGTGACCTTACCTATGATTGGAGATGGCTCACTCTCCTTATCCTGCCACTTTGTCTTGTATCCAATAAATATCAGCGCAGCCTGGCATTCGTGGCCACTACTGGTTTCCACGTCTTGGTGGTAGTGGTCCCCCGGTCCCAGCTGTCTTTTATCTCTTTGTCTCGTATCTTTATTTCCACACTCTCTCGTCTCCACACATGGAGAGAAAACCCACCGACCCTGTGGGGCTGGACCCTACATTCATGGATGTCTCATCCACCACAGGTCCAGAACACCAGGGTCTTGGGAGCAGAAGGATTTCAAGGCTTTGCGTTCAGGATTCCAGTTTTGGGCCTGTATTGGCTGTTAACAGCTGTGGCTCAAGCAGGCCCAGGACCAATTCAGAGTACCCCTCTGGAAGGCATATGCGCTAAACCTCGGCAGCATCTGTACGGTACCATTTCCACACGGGCTTTGGAGGCATGGTTGCCTCCACCTAGATTTCAAAGGATGCCTCAGACAGACTTAGGGCAGAGGCAGAGAACAGCCACAGGTGTGGCAGGGGTCACTGGAGAGAGCATTACCCAGTGGCATCATAAAAGCAGGGCTGCCCTGAAGACCCCAGACCAGTAGAGCCACCAGCAGGCAACTCCAGCCTGTGAGAGGTGCATATAGCAAAGCCAGGAGGGCAGGGCTGCAGGGCTGCCAAAAACCTTGGGGTTCAAGCCCCACCCCAGTGTGTCCAGAATGTGGGGCATGGACTAAAAAATATTTTGGAGTCTTAAGATTTAATGTTTGCCCTGTTGGGTTTTGGACTTGATCAGAGCCTGTCATTCCTTCCTTCCTATTTCTCTATGTTGAAATAAGCATGTTTATCTTATGTCTGTCCCACCATTGTATTTTGGAAGCATGTCACTTGTTTGATTTTGCACGTTCATGGCTGGAGACAAATTTGCCTCAGAATAAATCTTACCTTGAGTTTCATCCATATCTGTTTTACGTGATATTTAGATAAGACTTTGGATTTTAGACTTTTGATGCTGGAACTACGTTAAGACTTAACTGAAGTTAAGAGTTTTGAGATGGAATGAATTTATTTTAAATGTCAGAAAGACATGAGTTTGGGGACGGGCAGGGGCAGAATGGTGTGGTACAAATGTTTGTGTCCCTCCAAAATTCATATTGAAACCTAATCACTATTGTGTTGGTATTCAGAGGTGCAACCCAGCCAGATGTGGTGGCTCACGCCTGTAATCCCAGCACTTTGGGAGGCCGAGGCAGGTGGATCACCTGAGGTCAGGAGTTTGAGACCAGCCTCGCCAATATGGCAAAATCCCGTCTCTACTAAAAGTACAAAAATTAGGCGGGTGTGGTGGCAGGTGCCTGTAATTCTGGCTACTCAGGAGGCTGAGGCAGGAGAATAGCTTGAACCCAGGAGGAGGAAGAGGCTGCAGTGGGCCGAGATCTCGCCACTGCACTCCAGCCTGGGTGACAAGAGCAAGACTTCATGTCAAAAAAAAAAAAAAAAAGAGGTGCATCCCTTTGGGAGGCACCCCTCATGAATGTGATTCATGCCTTTATGAAAGAGACTGAAGGGAATGTCTTCGCCTCTTTAGGTCTTTCCAGAGACACATAGAAGGTGCCATCTATGAGGAACAGGCCTTCACCAGACATCAAATCTGTTGGCATCTTGATCTTTGACTTCTCCACCACCAGAACTGTGAGCAATAAATTTCTGTTCTTTACAAATTAATTAGTCTAAGGTCTTCTGTTATAGGTAGCTATCTAATGGGGCAGATTGTTGGGAACAAGTTTCTATACTCTTTATTTTTCTTATGTTTTATTGCAGTGGTAACAATGTATAGGCTTATCATGTTTTTGCACTTAGATAGAACACTTCTAATGCTTCACCACTAAGTATGGTGTTTGCTTTAGGTTTCTGGTAAGTAACTTTTTTCAAAATGTTGAAATTGCCTTCTATTCTTAGGTATCCAGGATTTTTAAAATGTTATAACTGAATGTTGATTATCATTTGGTTATTATTGCGTATTCTCTTGCTCTGGTGAGTGATATCTTTTCCTAAGATTTTTATTGTTCTCGCATTTCTGGGATAAATTGTACTTATCATAATGTATTAGTATTTTCATACACTTGGATTTGATTAGTCAGTATTTTATTTATTTTTTGTTCACAATTATGATGGCTTCTAATTTCCTTTCTTGTGCTGTTTCTGTTTTATAGTATCAGTTTTGTGTTTGACAATAAAAGAATTTAGTCAGTAATAGTTTTTTAGTGCTTGAGATAGAAAGGCATTTCAGAGACCTGGACATGTTTGTTTGACCAAGCAGAGCCTTCAGAAAGTCTAGCTGTTTGGAAATTTATGAATTACTTCATGTGTATTACAGGAGGGTCGTTTTCTGTTTTCAGAGATCAAGACATGAAATCCATGTTCAAGATACTTTCCAGTGTGTCTTCATGTGACCCTCTGAGTCCAGCCATCAGGCTACCAGCAGCTCTTGGAAACCCTGACATACTTATTCTTAGAAGACTGCTTTCTGGACTCAAAGTGGAACCTCAAATTTTCAATTTTCTTTGTTTTTAAAGCCTACACATAGGTGATGATATATACATGCATATATATTTTGGAGAATTTATAATTCTGAAAACAATGCTGGTCTTACGGAACCCATCCATTCCCCTTTCCCTGTGTGTGCTCTGAGCTGTGGTGGCACGTGGAAAGGGGTCCTTCCAGCAGTGGCCCACAGCCCTGGGCTGCTTACTTGCTCACTTCATTTACAAGAGCAAGAAATACACATTCTTGTGTTAAGTCATTATGATGTGGGGATTTCCATTACTCACACACCTGATCTAGTAGTAACATAGTAGCCTATTTTAGCAATATCATTTATTCAATAATCCATTCTTTCCCCATTGGTTTTGAGCCTTCATTTATTGTGTACTAAGTTCTGGTTATTTTTAGTGGTTGTAATCTCCTTCTTTCCTACTCTCTTAATCATGGGATTGCCAACATCTGCTCTGTGTTTCTGTGCCATCTAGAGCCTCTGACCTTGGTACTGCTTCAAAACTGATATTTCTAACCTTACTTTGACTTCTCCACTCAGTGAAGTTCCCACAGTTCATCACTCAACTGCTCTCTTTCCATCGTGATCTTCTGAACTAGCTCACACCCAGATATACTTTTGTTATCTGCCTTTCCCCCTCATAAACATGGACTGCTGCTGGGGAAAATCCACTACTGAACTCTTGCAGGTCTCTGCAAATGTTTAATGCCCTGTCTTAGCCATGACCTCCACAATGCTGGGCTATCCTATGTTATGTCCCCTAAGATATCCCTTCTCTCTTGCCTTTGGGGATAGTCCTAAGCTTCCATCATTGCACTCAAAGTCCAACCTTATTTGTACCCTCATTCTCTGAGCAGACACCACTGTATTCTGTTTCACAGAGAAAATGTGACTGCTGGGGATAATTCTTTCAACTTCCTGGCCCCTTCCTATACATGATCTTTCTCTGTATTCTTGCCTATTGCTCTTCCATGTTGATAGAAGTGTCTGTTCTCCTTGTCAGTGTCTCGGCCTTGGATCTGTCCCCTATTCTATTCTGCCTGTGTAAGGACCTTCCCTGACCAGCTGGGCCACCATCTCCTGCTTCTCCAATCCCTCACTCTAGACTGACTCTTAACCTTTGGTCAACAATACTTGAGCTTTTACATTCATAATGGAGCATCTATGTTGAACCTTGTTCTTTTCTAGACACTACCCTCCGTTCTGTCTTCCATCCATGGTGACTTTTCTAGAAAGGGCATCTATCACACTGGAGACAGCAAATTCCTTCATCCATTCTAATTCCTAACCCTGCAATAATTTTCTATCTCCCTTACTCAAGTAATTGGGAGTGCTCCTAGTGTTACCAGAGACCCAACAGTTCCCAATTTCGAACTTTTCCGTATTCACATTTCTTGACTTGCTATGATTTTACCTCACAGATTACATCCTTCATTTGAAGAGACTTTAATGGAAGGTTGCCATGGAAACTCTCTCATGTGGCTGACCTCCTACCTCACTTGCCCTTTCTGAATGAAGTTCCCACTTTTGCCTGCCTTAATGAAAGTAATGCTCCCCAAACTCAAGCCCAGGGCTGCCAATTGGAAGCAGCTGGGGCTATTGTTTCTGGGTGCTGGTATGAATGGCAGGATGTGAACACAAGCCTGTGATGGGCAAAAAGATGGACACACAGGCAGAGCCTGACAGGTGCTGGTGGTCCTATCTGGTCCTGAGTTGCTGGGACCCTCCTTGCCCACTGCCCCTAGAATGGACTTTGGCCTCAGGTTTGAAGTGTTCAGATGTGACTGAGATGAACCTTTTCCCCATGCCTCAGGAATAGCGAAGAAACTCTATCTGGAAGGTTCCCCAGGGTTCCCCACCCAGCAGCCTCTGGTATTAGACCAGGCAGTGGCTGGCCAGGATGGTGGGGACGGAAGGGAGACAAAAGTGAGCAGTGGGTGGGGTCCTATCCTCCCTGACATTGAATAGACAACATGGGGACGAAGGATGAGTGATCCTTAGAACGTTCATGGAAAATGCATATTGGGAAAAAGAATACATGAATTTCAAATTTTTTGGCAACAAAATAAACTTGTACTAACTTGTGAAAACATGTCTGAACAGGATCTAGTTTGAGGCCCTAAGAAGTATAAGACAATAGTTTGAACACAGCTCCTATCAGACACATGAATTCTGCTAAAATTGAAACCAGAACAAACATGCAATTGATAGTGAAGCTTGGCTGGAAACATGGTGAAATCATTGATGATTTATTGAAAGTTTATAGGGACAATGCCTCAAAGAAATCAGCAATTTAAGTAAGTGGATAACTTATTGGAAGAAGAGATGAGATGATGTTGGAGAAGAAGTCCACAGCAGCAGACCAGCCACATCAGTCTGTGAGGAAACAATTCATCTTGTTTGTGCTCTAATTTAAGAGGGATGATTAATAGCAGCAGAAACAATAGCCAACGCTGTAGGTATCCCAAGGTGTTTAGCTTACACAATTCTGACTGAAATTAAAGTTGAGTAAACTGTCCACTCGGTGGGTGCCAAAACTGTTTCTCCCAGCTCAGCTGCAGATAAGAGAAAAGCGTTCTATGGCCATTTTAAACAAGTGGAATCAAGATCCTGAAGCATTTCTTCAAATAATTATAGCCGGAGATGAAATGTGGCTTAACCAGTACACTCCTGAAGGCAAAGCGCAAGCAAAGCAATGACTACCGAGAGGTGGGCGTGGTCCCATCAGAGTAAAAGCAGACATGTCAAGGGCAAAGGTCATGGCAACCATTTTGTGGATGCTCAAGGCATCTTGCTTATTGACTTTCTGGAGGGCCAAAGAACAGTAACATCTTATTATGAGAGTGTATAGAGAAAGTCAGCCAACGATTTAGCAGGAAAACACCCAGGAAATCGTCACCCCGGAAAGCTTCACCAGAGAGCCCTTCTCCACCATGACAATGCTCCTGCTCATTCCTCTCATCAAACAAGGCCAGTTTTGTGAGTATTTCAATGGGAAATCACTAGGCATACACCTTTCAGGCCTGATTTGGTTACTTCTGTTTTATAATTTTAAAAAATCTTTAAAGGGCACCCACTTTTCTTCAGTTAATAACATCAAAAAGACTGAAGTGGCATGGTTAAATTCCCAGGGTGCCGAATTCTTTAGGGATGAACTGAATGGCTGGTACCATCACTTACAAAAGCGTCTCGACCGTGATGGAGCTCATGCTGAGAAATAAAACATTTTTAAATTTTTATCTTTTAATTCAATGTTTTTATGAACTTTTGAAGTCCCCTTGTATTTGTTTTTGGTGGAACTTTGAGTCTGATTTCTCAGGTCCCCATGGATGGCTGCATCTTAATAGAGAAATGAACGCCATTTACCCTGATGCTCTCTACTTGGCCTGAGTTTCAGATGTTG
Organism: Pongo abelii; assembly: GCF_028885655.2. NCBI lineage: Eukaryota > Metazoa > Chordata > Mammalia > Primates > Hominidae > Pongo > Pongo abelii. Next base: position 159,174,574 of record NC_071992.2, on the reverse strand, counting down.
AACACACACGTGTGGGAATTTATGAATCTGTGCACCTGTGCCAGCTGGTGGGTGAAGTCTAAGTTTCTTCAACAGAATCAGTTATCTTCTGCCTCCTGGAATCTGGTAGGAAAGGTTGAGGAAAAGCAGCCATCCACAGTGCCTCCACCACTGGAATGGGGGCAGCCCTAACGTGTGCCCCACTGCCCCCCATGCTGAGGAGTCCTTCACTCCAGGGATGTCTTCACCCCAATCATTCAGACTCCCCCAGTGTTCCTGCGTCACCTGAAAGGTCAGAAGCATCTCAGCACATACTCTCCATGAGTGGTACTGAGGCCTCCCTCCCCATCAATACTGAAGCCCTCAGAGGCAGAGGGGAGTCAAGGAAAAGAGTGGCCGTCAGCAATAAATGAGTTACAAGGTTTGATTTCAAAGAGAAAAACTTGTCACCAAAATCACTACTCAGGAGATCTAGACTTCCTCTGAATGTGAGTTGAAGAACCCTTGAGGATTAAGAGCCAACTGCATCTGATCCCCACTCTCCCATCCCAAGACCCTGGAAAGTCAAACCAAGAGGTAATCAACAGAAAACAAGTTTAATGCAACAGGTGACAATGGTCTGGAGCGAGTCCATGCTCCAGAAGGCTCAGTCCGTGGCAGTCCCGTGCCTCAAGACAGGCTGAGGCCAGCTGCAATGGAGGCCAGCAGCAGGAGGACCGCCAGCCCCAGCCCACCACAGCTCTCACCCACGCTCCCAGCAAATTCTTTGAACTCTGATGAGTTGATAGGTGGCCCCTCTAAATTGCAGTAGCGAATTTTACAACACTTGAGGTAAAAGAAGGGCAGGGGCTCTTCCAGGAGAAACCGCTTCTCCTCTGGCTTGGGTCTCTCAATCGCTGCACAACTAGCGGAGCACTGCTTCGAAATCATGAAAAAACGTGGAAATATTTCTAATAGGAAATAAAGACCGAGAGAAGGCAATTACGCAATTCCAATGCCTGACACCGAGGCCTTTCTGTCTGGGTCAAAGCCTCACACCTGGCGGCCCTGCTCAAAGGTGCACAGTCAATTGGGGCACCAAGGGGGAGTCGGGAGGATGAGGGCCAGGCCTGTGTGTTAAATACTGCTTCGGGGAAGGGCTGGCTTCTGCGTGGTATGGCCTGTCCATGTGCACTGGGAATGCGGGTCTAGGAGTTGCTGTTTGGGAACAAACAGGTCTCAACTTCTCAAACACAGGGTTGGCTCAGGCCTTTGTGACCACAGACAGACACGTAACTCCCAGCCATTCTGGCCATCACCCAGGGTGTGGAGCTGGCCTCTTGGTAGGCCTGGCTCGACTCTGAGCTGGGGGTCTTGTCTCATGACCATACTTCATTTTATACATCACTGTACAAATCATTTTGCCATATTAAGTTATCAAGTCGATGTCGGCTACACTGAATCTGGAGCATCACCTCGGCGCCCCACCAACTTCGTGGATACCGAAGGGCTGGAGAGCGACTGCTGGGCGGAATCAGAATTCACGAGCCCTGAAGATCCCCCTGTGGGCAGAATGTGCTGGGTGTCCAGATTCCCCTTGGGGAGGGCTTCATGTACCCAGAGGTTTTCAGGGGAATCACAGATGACAGAGCAGTGGTCTCCACAATTTTTAAGGCATGCACCCTTCTTTGAGAACACACTTGAAGGCTGTACACCTTGGTTTTGTGCATCTCTTTTAAGAGTGACACAGACACTGTTCTCTGTGGTGCATTTAACATTATTAAAGCTTAATTTTTCATTTAAAAATGAATGATATGAAATCCAGATTTTCTTCCTACCTCCCAGTATTTCATCTGGACCCACTGTAGCAGGCACTGCCTTACACTGGCACAGTTCTTACGGACTGACTCCCACCCAACTCCCCCTTCACCTCTCTCTGGCCTCTCAGGACTTTGCTCTTCACATTTTAAAGGGGAAAAAAGGCAGGGCGCGGTGGCTTACGCTTGTAATCCCAGCACTTTGGGGGGCCGAGGGCGGGTGGGTCACCTGAGGTCAGGAGTTCGAGACCAGCCTGACCAACATGGTGAAACTCCACCTCTACTAAAAATAAACAATTAGCCGGTGTGGTGGCGCGCATCCATAATACCAGCTACTCTGGAGGCTGAGGCAGGAGAATCGCTTGAACCTGGGAGGCGAGGTTGCAGTGAGCCGAGATCATGCCACTCCACTCCAGCCTGACTCCATCTCAAAAAAAAAAAAAACTAAAAAAGTCTACTTTCTATTAGTTATTCCCTATTGAGGAAAACTAGACAGCCCTGATTCCTGAAAGCCCTCTATTCACCTGCCTTTGGGTCCCCAACAAGAGCGAAGATACTCACTCACGGCCGCTATAACGCAGTATGGCTCTGTCCGTTGGCACCTCCTTGGGTTCTCGCACTCGAAAGTGTTTTCTCTCTCACAGACGTGACACCACACTCTATTGTCACCCTCGTCTGAAAGCAGGAATAAAAACAAAGTAGAATGTTCCAGTTCTCCGTGCCTATCTGATGAACACAGCCGGCATCCGACCAGCACAAACTCGGCGGGTCCCCATCCTTCTCCCCCTGAGCAGTGGCTGGGGCCAGATGACTCGAGTGAGCCGCATGGGGAGAAAGCAGGAGGGGTCTCAGGCCACGTAAGAGCTGCCCGCTTCCCCTTCGCCTTCCCCCATGATTTTAAGCGTCCTGAGGCCTCCCCAGAAGCCAGCACCCTGCTTCCTGGACAGCCTGTGGAACTGTGAGCCAATTCCACCTCTCTTCTTTATAAATTGCCCAGCCCCCGGACTTCTTTACATTCTGAGTGATTTGTCTTCTCTCCCGGGGGCTCCCCCATCCTCCCACATCCAAGCACACGACATGAGCGCACAGCGCACCCCCCTCGGCCGCGGCACCCTGACCCCAGGTCGGCCACGCTGCACCCACGGACCCCGGCATCTCCCGGCCGCCGGCTGCGGAAGTGACCCCGGGGCTTGGGTCTGCTCCCACGTGCCCTCCCGCCCACCTTCCAGGTCCACCCACCTCCCAGGCCCTGCACCCCGGCTCCCTCCAAGGAGTCCTCCCTTGGGTCTGGGCTGGGCCTGGCCTAGCTCTGCAGGAGGAGCCGGCCCTCCTCCCGCGGCTTGAACGGTTCTCAGCACGTGAAGCCCCCGGAGGCCAGGCCGGCCGGGTCCCCCAGCCTGAGGGCTCCCGGGGAGGCGCGGCCGGAGGAGAGCAAGGGCTGGGGAAGGGCCGGGCTCAGGCTGCCCCGCCGCCCTGGGGGAAGCCGCCCGAGGCGAGGCTCCCCGGAGGCCTCCAGGCGCCGCGGGCCCCCTGCACTCCCGGTTCTCACGGCGTAGTGGGGGCGGCGGCCACGCGGTGCTGGGCAGACGCCGCCCGGCCCCGTCCTCTTGGCCCGTGGCTGCGGGGGGCGAGCCGGGCTCACCTGTCTGTGGGGTGTCCTCTGGATCTCGTTGTCTCGCAGTCAGGTTGGCGTCTGTCCACACCCGCGGCAGGGCCACGACCAGCAGCAACGCGAGCAGCGCCATCGTCCCCAGCGGCGCCCTGCGAGGGTCAGCGCGCGACGCCCCCTCCCGGCCCTTCTGGAACCTTCGCAGCCTCCGCGCGCCGCCCCCCGCGTCTGGCCGGTAGGGGGAGCCCCGCCTGCCCCGGGGCGCGCGCCTCCCACCCCGCCGGGGCCTGTCGGGGTCTTTGGAGCCCCCATCTGAGGGCCTCGCGGCCGCTGGCGGCCCTGAATGCCTGTCCTGAGTCCCGCCTTGTGCCGCTGTTGGAGCCAGGCAGGAACGGGCGCGGGAGCCCTGGGAAAGGCGCGTTTGGAAACGCAGCCCCTGAGCCCAAGGGCCGTCTCCTTGGGGACCCCACAGCCCACAGAAAGTGGCCAGTGGCCAGGTAGGGGATTTTCTCCGCTGAAGAGCACGGGCGCACCTCTGATAACTCGCCCCTGAATAGCTTTTAGCTCATTATAATACCAAAAAAAAAAAAACAAAAACAAAAGCAAAAAAAACCCCACATCCCTGGGGAGAGATTTTAGATGCTAATGAAACACTCCAGTGCACTAGTGTGTGAGGTCACGGTGCATGCGTGCCCCGAGGACTTCCCAAAACGTGCTTACTAGTAAGGCCCCTGCCTGGGCCATTCATGAGTAATCCTGTAAAACTCTCATCAAGAGGGTCTCCCAGCGTGAGTAGGGACTGACTCATTCTTTTGAGCAGCCCACCCTGTTCCTTTTTCAGGCTGTACTGTTTTCCTTAACTAAAAGCTCAAATAAGAATTCCTCCTGGCGCCTGTAGTCCCAGCTCCTTAGGAGGCTGAGGCAGGAGAATGGCGTGAACCTGGAAGGTGGAGCTTGCAGTGAGCCGAGATCGCGCCACTGCACTCCAGCCTGGGCGACAGAGCGAGACTCCTGTCTCAAAAAAATAAAAAAGAAAAAAAGAAAGAAAAGAATTCCTCCTAAGTCATTAGCTTTTGGCTCTATCTCCTGAGTGGCAGGTTCTGTCTTGTCTGAGATCCTGACTCTTTAAATAAAGGTTACTTAACCCTTTACCTTTTGCTATGCATCTCTTGTCTGAATTCGTTCCTCCAAGAAGACTAAGAACTGGAGGATTTCCATGTCTCTCACAGTAACAGTGCTACCCAAACATCAGGGTTGTCATCTAGGCCACCTGCCCTGCACAGAAAGCCAATCACCAACAGCAGTGCCAGGGAAGAAGGCCTCATTCAAGTGCTACAGCCCAGAGATGGGCGCTCAGTCACAAATCCCTCTCCTCAGCCCACTAAAGTTAGAAGTTTCCAGAGCAGGGAAGAAATGTCACCCTGTGTGGGAAAACAGGAATTAATTAGGGAGAGTGAGGAGGCAGCTAGGCAGTCATGACTGGTGAGGGGTCTGGCCTCAAGGACCTACTGAGTTTCAGCGCCTTGATACTGTCTGGGAGGCCCGATGGTTGGTTTCCTGAGAAAGGAACTCAGATAAGACAAATGTAACTTTCCCAAGTTTTAAGATAGGGTGGGTCAATTTCTATGTTTATTCAAAAGAAATCCTAAATACTAGTTTTACGAGAAATTGGGCCCATGTGAGTAGGCCCCAAGGGGCAATCCACAGGTGTTGTTCTCCACCCTGCTTTCTCCTCTCAACCCTCTGTATAGAGGCCCTCTGTTAACACAGGCAGGAGCAGGACTTTCACACTCTTTTCCTTTCTTTGCTTTCTTCTTCTTCTTTTTTTTTTTTTTTTTTTTTTTTTTTTTTTTACAGTTGTGATATGGTTTGGATCTGTGTCCCCACCAAAATCTCATGTTGAATTGTAATCCCCAGTGTTGGGGGTGGGGCCTGGTGGGAGGTGACTGGATCATGGGGATGGTCCTTCATGAATGGTTTAACACCATCCCTTTGGTGCTGTTCTTGTGATAGAGTTCTCACGAGATCTGTTTTTTTTTAAAAGTGTGTAGGCAACTCCCTTTTTTCCTCCTGCTTAGGCCACGTAAGAGGTGCCCGCTTCCCCTTTGCCTTCCATCATGATTGTAAGTTTCCTGAGGCCTCCCCAGAAGCCAGCACCGTGCTTCCTGCACAGCCTGTGGAACTGTGAGACAATTAAACCTCTTCTCTTTATAAATTGCCCAGCCTCAGGTATTTCTTTATAGCAATGGGAGAAAGGACTAATACAAGTTGCATCATATTCCATGGCCTGGATGTACCATAGTTAATTTAAATAACCTCCTTGAATGAACATTTGTGTTGTTCACAGTGTTTTTATATCTCACATGTCAAAGTCAAATACATTATAGAATGAATTTCTAAACGTTTTATTCAGGAATCACAGAATTGTAATTATGGGCATACACAGACCAGAAATGTGTTTGGTGTGTCTGACGAACAAAGAGAAGGTTGAAAGTTTTATTTAAGAAATGTTGCCTATTGTTTAGAAAGAAAACTTGTGGGCCCTGGTAGAGGTTTGGGGAGCTGGCAGGCTCTGATGGGTGAGTGACACAGTAGGTAGACCTTGTCTTCGAGTCACGGCAGGTCGTTCCAGCAGCTGTTAGGTACACCTGATTGTAAAGTTGCAGCAGGCGTTTCAGCACCTGGGCTTGCAGATGGTTCTTGGAGCAGGTGCTGTCTGCCTGAGTAGTTTTCCTCTGGCCCTCTGCCTTGACTTAGTTGGGTATGACCAGAATAACTCAATTTATGAAGTCAACTTTCATATACATGACGCTGCAATTGTCTCTAATGTCATTCCTTACATATACCATTATACCACAACTTTCCAGAAATGAGATCAAGGGGCAAAAGTTAAATATATTTGCAGTTTATATGAGTATTGCCCAGTTGCTCTATCTGGTCTTTGGACAATTTTGTCATTGAGGAGTGAGTGCTTGTTTTCATGGTAGTGTCAGAAAGAATGTCCTCTTATTTACTCTTCGGATTTTCACCAATCTGACAGATGAAAATGAAAATAGTATCAGGGTGTATTTTTAATTTGCATTTTTAAATTATGAGTGAGGTTGAGCACTTGATATGTTTGATATGTTTGATATGGCTAGTGGATATTTGCATTTTTCTGTGATCTCTCTATTTATGTCTCTCGTCCATTTTCCCGTTTAACAGACATTGCTTAACAGAAGGCAATATTTGAGTTGCTGACCAATCCCGAAATAGTTGTGAGGTACGATATCAGCAGGACTTGTTTTCTGAGCCTTGATCGTGACCCTGTGATCAAAACAGGATATAACAAAGAAACTGGCCCAAACCAGCTAGGACCAAGATGGTAACAAAAGTGACTTATAGTTGCCCTCATTGCTCATTATATGCTAATTATAATACATTCTTATAAGACACCACACCAGCACCATGACAATTTACAAATGCCATGGCAATGACCCAGAAGTTATATGGTTCATATATGATGCCAAAAAGGCTCATTACAATGGATCTTGGGAGTAATTTTTCAAGGAATATCAACAAAGTCTTCCCTGTGTGGTTAATTCATGAATGCTATGTTGGAATATTCTGGATGGTCCAGACTTTCCTCTGTAATCAACACTGAGCCCTGCAGAACTTCAGGAGGGCCGCCAGACCTCGCTATTCTCAAGGAAAAGGCTGAAGTGGAGGAATTGATTCCCACTGATTTTTTTTTAATTTTTTTGAGACAGAGTCTTGTTCTTTCACCAAAGCTGGAGTGCAGTGGCATGATCTCAGCTCACTGCAACCTCTGCCTCCCAGGTCCAAGTGGTTCTCCTGCCTCAGCTTCCTGAGTAGCTGGAATTACAGGCATGAGCCACCATGCCTGGCTAATTTTAGTATTTTTGGTAGAGACAGGGTTTACCATGTTGGCCAGTCTGGTCTCGAACTCCTGACCTCAAATGATCCGTCTGCCTCAGCCTCCCAAAGTGTAGGGATTACAGGCATGAGCCACTCCACCTGACCTTGATTTTATTTTTAACCGTCCTGTCTGAGAGATTATTTGTGGAGGCTGACAGCAGATGTGCAGGGTTCAACAGTGCAGTATGCTGCATTTCTTCAGCTATACCTCGTATTGTAAAGACTGTCCAGGTAACTCAACAAGCTGGAGGTAAGGGTTGCGGGTGGGATGCCGTAGTACACCCCATTGGTCTAAAGGCACATTTTCTTCTTTTCCACCCACTGTTGCAGTCCAGCCAGGCATAACTTTAGGAGAATGTGGTTTGGTAAACATGTGCCATTTGGCACAGGGATATTTGAATTTCCTGGCATGAGGGGTGGTGGGACTTGGACTAGCTAACCATGAGAGTGAGTTCGTAGAGATGTGGATGCCGTCATGCTGATGGCCTGCTCAGAGAAGCACTGGGCTGTATTCACCCAAACACCCAACAGAGCCTGGCCAAATGCAAGGCCCAGCCCGGTCTGGGAACTTCTCTGGAATGCCTGTGCCAGTATAACCAGGAATGTCCCTCAAACAGAGAGAAGCAAATTATTATCTCTTACTGAGCCCTTTGCTAAACAAGAAGCAGAGCCATGTGGACCTATGAGAGATTTGGAGACACAACATTCCCCATTGAGGAATACACCGCCCTTGCTATTCTGAATTCAAATGGGTCCCTGAGCCAATAAAAGCATTAATGTATTTGCAAGAGGTGGCACATACAGCTTCACACAGGCCTCCTGAGCCAGTCGTCCAGATGTGGTTAGGAATGTCTGCTATCAGGACACTTGCCGCCAGGGAACCCTTGGCAGAAGCCAGCATTGCCACCCAGCAGGGACCTCTGGTGTGTTGCTGCTGCTCCTCAAACGCCTCTGGAAGACAATAGCAACTTACGACTTCCTTACCAGGAAACAGCATCAGATAGCCTTCAAACCAGAAATGCCTCTCATGTCTTGATGTCAGAGAACCATTCTACCAAGAGGAAGAGCAGCCCAGAAAAGTTCATCAAAGGGTAAAAGTATATTCCAGAGCAAGGGGGCAGGAGGACATTAGGGGAGCCTGTGGCTTCTGCAGCAGAGGCAATGGGAGGAGGCTTCAAGGGCTGCTGTGTGTTCGGAGCCCAGCCAAAGCCAAGCAGGCCTCTGAGCTCCCTGCTAGGAGTTCATGTCTGAAGGGCATGTGGCTGCTTGGAAATTAGCCACATAGACCTCACAGTCTGTCTTTGCTGGAGAAAGGCAGGGCAAACCATAGCATACACCTTTACAACATTGTTTCAAATCCAGAAGTGTGATGCCTCCACCATTGTTTTTCTTTTTCAGAATTGCCTTGGCTATTTTGTTTTTTTTTTTTGTGGTTTCATGCCGATTTTGGATTTTTTTTCTTTTCTCTCTTTTTTTGGGGGGAGGGATGGAGTCTCACTTTGTTGCCTAGGCTGCAGTGCAGTGGCACAATCTTGACTTACTGCAACCTCCGCTTCCCGGGTTCAAGGGATTCTACCGCCTCAGCCTCCTGAATAGCTTGGGACTACAGGCGTGTGCCACCATGCCCGGCTAACTTTTGTATATTTACCATAGTTGGGATTTTGCCATGTTGGCCAGGCTGGTCTCGAACTCTTCACCTCAGGTGATCCACCCACCTCGGCGTCCCAAATTGTTGGGATTACAAGCGTGAGCAAATGCGCCCAGCCAGATCTTTTTTCTATTTCTGTGAGAAATACCACTGAAATTTTGATAGGGATCCCATTGAATTTGTACATTGCTTTTGATGGGATTATTAGGGAAACAAGAGTGTAGGAGAGCCAGAGTGACGCCATTTTAAAGCCAATTCCATTTTAAGACTAGCAAGGCAATTCCTTGCCAGTCACAGCCCATGGTCACAGATGTTGACAGCTAAGGAGAGAGTTTAGTAATGCCTGCAAGGACAAACCCCTACAACAACAAAATGTCCAGATGCGCCAATATCTAATAACAATACATGCTTTTAAAATAATTAGAATCATGCTTTGATGTACTTACTAAAATCCCAAAGATAGTTTACTTTAAATCAACAAAGTAATAAGTTTTGTCACACTGTCAACCCACCAACACATAGACTTAGCTTAGCTTTTTACATAGATAAGACCCCTACATGAGAGGAGTTTAAAACAAAGACAGTGCATTCCTCCTCTTGCTTTCTGAGGATGCCCTACTCTGCATCTGAGTAGCTTTCAATAAACGATTTCTTCTCACTGCACTCTGTGACTCACCTGAATTCCTTCCTGCGCAAGACCGAAAAACCCTCTTCCAGCAACATCTTTCTGGCGATGCACTAAAGGACCATAAGATGAGACTATATGCTGGGGACATTTTGTCTGCAGCACCAATTGGCCACCTCTGGTAAATGGGGTCCTTCTTGGCATCCTATGTCACACTTAGACAAGGATGCTCACCTAGAAACTCAGGTTAGAGGCTCAGCCCACAAGGTTAGATGTCCTGGGGTATATCTGGAACAATGGAAGTCTCTTTGCAAGATGTTTGTCAGTGTGTGATCTGAACTAATCCACCTTGTGCCCTCTGCTGGGGATGGGAAAGCTCTACGTCTCATCATTTCCCAGCTCATTGCTTTGCTGTACAGCAGCCTTGGGGCAGCCCCGAATGGCTGGTCCAGAAGTTTCCACCTTCCAATGGTGGCTTCTAATGCTCTTTATGTGTTTCTCTCTGTTCTTTTCTGCCTGTTTGGATCGGCTGTTACTAATCTGATGCCGAGTGGCAGCTCTGCTTATCTCATGGTGTTGAGGTGAGACTCACTGTTTTTGGTATTACTAATTCAAGGCTACCTGGAGATTGTCTTTTCTTGTACAGTTCAGCCAGTTCTGGCTAAAATGTATACATTAAAAACTCATTTAAAACTGAAGAAAAAAATGATGAAAAGGTTTTTTTTAAAAACCAAACTTCCTTAAAGACTACTTTACCAAAACTTTGGTCCACAGCTTTCCTTGGATTGCTTGTTGGATGTCTGGGTCATTTTCAATTAAGAAAAGTTTATGCTATGGGAAAAATGTTTCTAGAATTGTGGAAGGGTCTTATCTATAAAGTGCTAACATCTGGCAAACAGTGCAGGATCTCTTGCTTCCTCAGTTTTCCCACTCACGGATGAGTGAGTGTGCTTAGCTGTCCCTTCCCTTCCCTTCCCGCTCCAGTTTCCTGTATGCAATGTGCTTAGCCTTCCAAGCCTTGGGACACACAGGGATGCTCATGCTCCTTTATGTTCCCCTAGGGACTAGGGGTTAGTGGACCTCACCCAGAGGTGTGGGGTCCTTTGAGTTCTGTCTGCTGGGGAGCCTGGAGCTGGGGATCCTCCAGGTCAGCCACCATCCTGTTGCATGGGGCTCTTCAGCCTTTCAGGTCCCAGGGCTGCAGTGCCACGCCAATGGAGATCCCATTTGAGGCTCAGAGGGATATTTGCCAGCATGTACTTCTGGGTCCCCCTTGTCCCCTTCATTGGCTGCATATTTGCTGTCTGTGCCTCACTAGTGATGCCCGTCGTCCTGAGCTTGCATGCTCTGAGGTTTACACCTGCCGTTTTCCTTCTTCTGGTGATTTTCTTTCTTTGGGTTATTTAATTCAGCATGTCTCTGGGCAGCATTGGAGGCCAAAAGCCTCCCAGGAACTAGTCTTATTGAGAAGAAAAATAATTTTGTCTAATTCAGAAGTTATCTAAAGGTCAATTCAAATGATGAACTTGAAAATAGTTACTTATGAAACAAGGTAGAAAGGAGCCAGTAAGTAGGGGAGTGAGAGATGTGAATAAAAGTTATGGATATGAAGATGTATTTTTGGTAAGGAAGATTATAAAGAATAGCAAATAATGTATGAAAAAGGATCTTGTGTGGTAAATTTTTGTCCTAAAGTAAAATGACTAATGATTATTAGTCATTAGCCATTAATATGACTATTATTATTAGTTATTAGTCATTAATAATGACTAAATGATTATTTAGGAAAGAGAGAAGGTTAGGGCAAGGCAGAAAGTCCAAGCACGTCTAAGATGGTCTCTGTACACTGGGATAAAGTTCATGAAGGGAAATTTATGAAAGGAATTTTGTATATGATTAAGTTGGTTATAATTGAAAGGAAGCCATTTATAACAGTCTTTCTAAAAATTGGTCCCCTATGTTAAAATAAAGTTTTCTTGAGGTACTTATTTGCTCTTAATGAAGTTACAAGAAATTTTACTTTGAATTTTATACCCCATTTCTCTTCTAAACTTCTCAGATCCATATTTTAGACATTCCATTTCTTCTGTCTCACTGCTTTCAGCTTTTTCCCCCTTGAGCAGGCCTGAGAAGATGACCCTCTCCTTCCGCATTTTTGTCAGCTTCAGTACCCCTTTTTTCCTCCAGTTTTAACTGTTGGAATGGCCTGATGCTAAAGTTTTATCTTAAAGGTCTATACAAGCAATGTTTTCTTCTAGTATAACTTGATTATATATTCTTGGCTTTTCTTTCTGTGTCTAAATTTTCAGTGTAATCAGAAAACTTCTCATGCTGTTCCTAAGAGTCACATATGCTCATAACCTTAAACACTGTTCCTGTGCATTCAAGTACTTCTTTCCTCAAGTTTGTCTTCCAGGTTATCTAAATGGGCTTCCCATAAGGAGAAGCAGTCTCACTGCAGAAGGTTTTCTCTGCCTTTTTATCAGCTGGCTTAAAAAAAACAAGATTTTATGTTTTTTCAAGATAATTTCTATACTGTCTTTATTAGCTTTATGATTGCAAAAAAACTGAAAGTTAAAAGGGTTAAGGTTTTTACCTCCATATGACTTTCTCTATTGCTTGTTAAAGTCTTTATGATTATTGCTCTTGGTTAAGTGTATAACTATTACAATGACCTGTGATTTTATGTTAATAAAATGTTTTGAGCCTTTTAACATCTTAGAGAAATATCCTCAAAATCAAAATCTTAAATTTAGTCTCTGATTTAGTCTTATTGCTGGGGCTTATTAAACCTATAGAAATTAATCTCTGCAAGGTCATAGAATCTTTTTAGATCTTTCTGGTAGACCATGAAGTCCAGTATCACCACCTCCAGCCTGATAATTATATATTGGAAGAAAATCAGTTAAAGGATTCCCTCAGCCCCCTTGAAGCCGTCCTTATCAGGAGTTATTAACCAATCCTTGTGCTTAGTTAATAACCTGTTGTAGGGCCTTGACTCCTGGACACACATAACTAAAGATGGCACTGACTCCTACCAGTATCTGACAAAAACTCAAGTTAACTGAAGGCTCGTCTTTAGACCTGGGCAAAGGGGACAAAGTAAACTGCTTTCATGAGACACAAGGACAGGCCTGTATTCCAAAACATTACGATTCATTTCATAATTTTGCCTTTATCTGAAATAATATAATTTGTTTCATATCTTTGTGGAAGGAAAATATCTTGAGCCCCCAAAATCACTAAGGTAGAGGGAAAATTCAAGCTGGGAACTGCTCAGGGCAAACCTGCCTCATAGTCATCCCTCTGCTTGTATTCATAATCATCCCTCTACTCACTGAGATAAATGCATATCTGATTACCTCCTTTGGAAAGGCTAATCAGAAACTCAAAAGAATGCACTGTTTGTCTCTCACCTACCTGTGACCCGGAAACCCCCTCCCTGCTTTGAGTTGTCCCACCTTTCCAGACAGAACCAGCATGACTCCCTAGAATGTATAAAACCAAACTGTGCTCTGACCACCTTGGGCACATGTCATCAGGACCTCCTAAGTCTGTGTCATGGGCGTGTGTCTTCAACCTTGGCAAATTAAACTTTCTAAATTAACTGGGACCTGTCTCAAATTTTCTGGGTTCACATTTGGTAACCACGGGGGGATTCTGAGTGGAGGTGCCCCTGAGCTTTGCTAAATCTTCTATTGATGCTTGGTACCATCATGAACTAATTTATTGCTCAAATCAATAGGACAATTTGCTGAGGTCTGCGAGCTGCCCCTCCAGAGAATCCCTGCTCTCCCAAAATGTGGTCAAGATCTAAAGTTTATTTTGGTGTACAACTCCTTTATTTTGGAGTTTTACTTGCTTCCAACAAGGAAGGGAAGTTTTCCTGCTTCCGTGACGATGGAAGGCAGGTAACTCCTTTATGGAGTTTGAGCTCACTTCTGACAGGGAAAATGAGTTTTTTCCTGCTTCTAGGATGGTGGAGAGCAGTCTTCAGCCTGAGACCCATCACTGGGAAGTAACTTAATTAGGGTTTGTCTTGGCTAAAGTTAAAGTTAACAACCAGCTGGTCTTAATTTCTTTTTACCATTAGAGTGTTCAGTGATCATATAAGTTGTGCCATTGTTTGTTTTGCTTAAGTGGTTTTTTTTTGGTGTTTGTTTCTGTTTTTCTTATTGTTTCTCTTGTTGTTTCAGTCTTTTGTCCATTGGGTTTAATCAGCTCTATCCAACTTGATCAAATCTGAAGGGAAGTTCCAAATTATGGGGAACAAGGCCTCTGAAGTGAACTAAATTCCACCCCCCGCCCCCCTCCACACACACACACACACACACACACACACACACACACACACAAAAGGTGGTATGGTTGGGGGAGAAAAACAGCCAGCAAAAGGAGAAAAAAGGAAAGATTTTTGACTTTGACTACTAAAGGGGTTTTATTTACAAAACAAGGCCACCTTTTTGCTAGCCAGGCCAAACTGAAAGCAATGTCTGTTGCCCCATACTGCAGTTTCATAGCTAAGGCTCTCCTTTCTTTTCACCATGAGAGCCTGGGTTTGGTGGGTTTGGTTCGTAAATCAAGCCCTTTCTGGTTTGATACTTGGTACCTCTGAAATAGCAGCAGTTTTTTCTGACTAAAATACGGTAATGAGATTTAAATGGATTATTTTAAAAGGAGCTCAATGGTTAAAAGTCAGTTTAATTAAAAGGCTAACATCCAAGATGTACGTGTGTGTGTGTGTGTGTGTGTGTGCATATGTGTATGTTTGTATTTGAAAGATCTTCATGTGTTTGTTTTTTGGTTGTTTTTCTCCTCTAGGACCTTGCCTTTTTTTTTAGCAAAAGTTTTTTTCTTCTCAGTTGACTGAATTCTGTTATTACCCGATGTTTTGACTAAAATAGTTACTGCAGCAGAGGCTACTCTGGGGTTTTTAAGGAAGAGTGTAGTTTAGACACTTAGAAATGTCTTTGTTTAAAACTATTTTTTCAGTGCACTGTAAAAGCATCATGTTGGCCTCATAACAACTCACCCTTTTTGGAGACCCAGGACTCAATGTGGGCTCTACCCAGAGCTCAGAGATCTGGTTAAAAAACGAAAAACAGGTAGTCTCTATCTAAATAAAATCGGTCTTCCTATATAATCCAATGATAAATTTCTGTAATTTTATTATTGAGTTGGCATCCATCTTTAATCTTTCTCTAGCACCACCAGACATTTTCTCTCTGTACCTGATAATGTAAATTTTGCTATTTGACTTTCACCTGAGTTATGTCCTTTAATATGCAAATTTAAGGCTATTTAGCTGACAACTGCCTAGGGTTGTGAAACAGGTTATCAAGAATCTGAAAGTCTAAGATATGAAAAAAAAGGTTTTTATGAATCTATAAGATGTACTTCTATCAGCATGCCTAATATGTCTATGTATTTATGTGTTGTGTACACAATGTTTCACTACAAAAAATATATAAAAGAGCTCTAATTAATTGGCTCAAAGTGAAATAATTCAAAATGCAGCCATATTCATGAAATCAATATCAATGATTTATACTTAATACTTAAATGCTTTATCAGGAAAAAAGGAAAGACTAGTCAAATGCTTTTTCAAGTTTGCATAACTTAAGTAAAATTGTTAATAAATGAGCTTGCTTTAAAATTATTGGTAAAGTAATATTAGAAATGTCAGCATACATTTTTGTTTGCAATTATTAATCAAGCAATTTCATACTTACCCCTGCTAAATACTGTAAGTTGTCAAAATTTGGCAGAGGGTTTAAAAACTTTAAACCCAGCCCAAAACATAATGATCTTTGCTTGTGTAATCTTTAATAAATAAGTCATTGATACTGATTTAATGAATATAGCTGCATTTTGAATTTAGTAAGATTATCATAACTTCTAATCCTGTGTCTTTAGGCAGTCTAGTGCACAGGCAGTAAGGAAGTTTGTTTTGGGAAAGGACTGTTATAGTGTTTGTTTCAAAGCTGAACTATAAACTAAGTTCCTCCCAAAGTCTAGGAATGAACAAGGACAGCCTGGAGGTTAGAAGGAAGATGGAGTCAGTTAGTCAAATCTTTTTTCCCTATGTCAGTTATCATTTTGCGATGATGCTTTCATAACTTTAAATCATGACTATCACAGTTTACATAAACAATCTAGGTAAACAATTAAGGTAATTAGGTAAATGTAATGGGATACATACTTGTAGACAAATTTGTCATAATTTAGAATAGAAAGTTATATTGAATAATAGATATTTCACTATTTAGGTATTTTCCAATAAAAGTATATTGTAGGAAAACATTCTTGCTAAAAAAAAAAAAAAAGGTGTGTCCTTTTCAAAAAAAGGTGAACAAGTTTTATCTAATTTAAAGCTTATTGAAAGGTTATATATAAAACAAGGTAAAGGAACCAGAAAATAAGAGAGATGTAAAGAAAGTTATCAAAATAAAGAGATTTTTTTTTTTTTTGGTAAGAAAGCTTAAAGAGAAATAATTTTGTATGAGAAAGAATCTTGTATGGTAAGTTTAGTCCTAAAATAAAATGACTGATTAAGAAAGAGCATGTTCAGGACAAAAGACAAAGTCCAGGCATGTGATGAATGGTCTGTATAAGTCATAGTAAGAGGATTTATTTTTTTAAAAAAACAAAAATTTGTATATGATCAAGTTGTTTATAAGTAATGGGAAATTATATTGCTCTTCCTAGAGATTGGGCTTGATGTAAAAAAAACACTTATGAACTAAATTATTGGTTAGAACAATGAAATTTTCTTAAGGGGTTGATTTACTCTTAATAAATTATAACAGATTTTAATTTTTTTTTTTTTACTGAAAATTCAACTTTTATTTCATCTCACCATTTTTTGGCTTTTTCTCCCGTTTTACAAGGCATGTTTTCTTAAAGGTCTAAGGAAATGTTTTCTTCCAATATAATATTCTGTACACCGCAGAAGGTCTTTTCTTTTGCCTTTTGGTAAATGACCTAACAGATTTAATATTTGATTGAAATAATTCCTATGCCATTATTGTTAAATTTGGTTTGCTTAGGAAAAGGATAATTTTTTTTTTTTGAGACAGAGTCTCACTCTGTTGCCCAGGCTAGAGTGCAGTGGCACAATCTCGGCTCACTTCAACCTCCACCTCCTGGGTTCAAGTGATTCTTCTGCCTCAGCCTCCTGAGTAGCTGGGACTACAGGTGCACGCCACCATGCCCAGCTAATTTTTGTATTATTAGTAGAGATGGGGTTTCACCATATTGGCCAGGCTGGCCTTGAACTCCTGACCTCATGATCCATCCCCCCTTGGCTTCCCAAAGTACTGGGATTACAGGCATGAGCCACCACACCTGGCCGATATTTAATTTTTTAAATTAAAGTTATTACTTTTGTGTATCTTCCTGTATGTGCTTTTAAAGTTCTTGTGACATTGAGTTACAGGGCTTTGACTGCTGGGTCTGAAAAGGACACCAAGTCCTGCTCAATTTTTAAACATTGACAGCAATTAAAGCCCCATTTTTGGGCCCAGTAGAAGATGCCAATCAAAATAAACTGCATTCCTGAAACACAGGGACAGAAATTAAAGCTATTCAACTTCTCAAGGCCCATGGACTACCATGGTAGAGGTGGGTGCATGAGATTTTAAGGGCTGATTTTAAAGATAAAATAAGTTCAATTTCTCTATAAATTAATCATTAATGTTGAAGGTGCACTGAAGCAAGACCAGCATATGGGCCTCTGAGTCAAATTAACAAGGTTTTCTTGAAGTATTAACTGTCTCCTATATAAAGATTGTAAAGGTTATGAAAGACTTATGGAAGTTGTATCTTATGATCAAGATTAAAATTTTATAATTTTTAGATAAAATTTTGAAAAACAAATTTACTTGGCTTCTTGTGCACCTGTCCAAGATTAAGCCCATTTCTTATGAGTCCCCACAGGCACCTGAGAAGGACACCATGGCCTACACTTGTGAACCCTTATAATACCTAAAGCTGTTGTTTTAGAAATAAACAGATAACAGGGCCAGGCGCAGTGGCTAACGCCTGTAACCCCAGCACTTTGGGAGGCCGAGGCGGGCGGATCATGAAGTCAGGAGATCAAGACCACGGTAAAACCCCGTCTCTACTAAAGATACAAAAAATTAGCCAGGCGCAGTGGCAGCGCCTGTAGTCCCAGCTACTCTGGAGGCTGAGGCAGGAGAATGGCATGAACCCAGGAGGCAGAGCTTGCAGTGAGCTGAGATAGTGCCACTGCACTCCAGCCTGGGCGACAGAGCGAGACTCCGTCTCAAAAAAAAAAAAGAAAAAGAAATAAACAGGTAACTAACATCCTTAGTGCCTCCTACCTAGCCTCCTTAGTAACTCCCATCCCATACAGGTTTGCACCCCCAGTGGATACCTATGGCCATGTGGTCACCTATTCAATCAGGTATACATAACTTGTCTCTCATTTGGGATCATGAACCCAATGGTTACCAGCATATCAATAACATTTGGTTCAGGGGTCAATGTACAATAAGACAGGCAAAGCCCTATAATATACAATTATATAATATCACTTACCTGAGAGCTAAGCAGGCAATTTGCCTTATATTGGCTGGGGTTGAGGCTGCCATTGGCTTACTGACCCCATAGAGAAAATTTGCCTATCATGAGGCAACTCTTCAAAACTTTATTTCTTCATTCTACGCACTGTCTCATAAAATGGGAGACACTTTAGATACATTAAAACTCTCCCTTGATTCCTTTGCAGATATAATAATGGATGATAGATTAGCATGAGATTAATTATTGCTTGAATAAAGGAAAATGTGTGCTATAATCAATAAAACCTGTTGCATTTATGTAAACACCTCAGGTCAAATAGAAGAAAATGCGCATAAAATATATGAGCAAGCTGCCCGGTTGCAGAAATATAACCAAGGCTCTGATCTCAACTATATCTGGTCAACCATTAGAAGCGCCCTCCTGAGTCTCACTTGCTTCTGCCCTTCCTAGGACCTTTGTTAGCTATCTTGTTATTACTAATTGTTAGTCCTTGCTTGTTTATCTTCTTGGTAAACTTTGTGTCTTCTAGATTACAATAGGAAACATCCCAACGGCTATGAAATGCTGGCAGATATTATGCTAGGGTTTAGGGATTTGAGTTCTGCACTTTTTTCTTTTTTGCTTTTCTATCATTTCTAAAGATGAGGCGAAGTGGGAAGACAGGGAGGTGCAGGTTCTAGTCCAGATGGAGCCATGGGGCCCTGAGTGAATAGGCAACGTCTGGAGCCTGAGTGCACCAGGGCTGCGACCTGCACTGTTGGTGCAGGTGGCCCTCCTTGGCTGGTCCTTGCCCTTGGAGAGGTCAGCTGTCTGTCCTTCGAAGAGGCAGCAGGACGGGGAGGACCTCTGTCCCCCATGTGCCATGTGGCCAAAGCAGGCTCCTGCCCCATCCTCATGGTGTGAGGGAGGGGCAGGGCGGTGCATCCTCACAGGCCCTTAGCTCAGAGGCCCCGTGACCTGAGGGACAGCTCAGGAGGTCAAAGGGGGCCACAGGTTTCAGGCTGGCCCTGGCATTGAGAGTCCAGAGAGGCCTCCCGCATCCTTGCCCTTCTTCTCCTCACCTGGTCCAAGGCATTCCAGTGTGAGGAAGTCTGGGGAACAGGGTGTGAGGGTCCTGTCTTGCTCTGTCCTGGACACCCCCAGCCCTATGTGGATGGGCCCTAGCCCTGGAGCACGCTGCCTTGTGTCTCTGAACCTAAGCCCCAGGGAGAAGGACCCCCTTCCACCAGGGGGTAGGGGCTGCTGTGTGGGCACTGGAGTGGGCTGAGTCCTGCTCAGTGAGGACAGCCGCTCTTATCACTGAGGCACCTGCCTCTGCACTGCAGGGCTCCAGGGCCCCTCGCTGGCCATCTCAGCATTCTGGATCCTTTTTCCTTGCTTTACTTTTTTTCTCCCAGTTTTTATCACCAGGGTGACCAGGAACAATTGAAACAGCAGTGGAACATACCATACCAAGGGTTTGATAACTGTGTGCTAAGTGGGTGGAGCCGTGCAGGGCACCAGCCTCCCTCCTCGCCCAGCATCCTTGATGCTCCCCAGAGCAGGTCAGCAAGCCCGGGCCGGCAGCTTCAGGAGACACAGTGTGGCCAGAAGCACCTGCCTGAGCCTCGGGCCCCAGTTCCTGCACCTGAGCCCTGAGGGGTGCAGAGTTCTGTGCGGGCTCCCAGGTCTGCAGGGCCCTCCCAGAAAACAATGGCCTAGCCCTCGACTCTGGACTCAGGCCCTGGGCCAAGGCAGGTCTGAGTGTGCCTTGGGCCTGGGAGGGTGGGTAGGTGTCGAGCAGGCTGAAGCCCAGAGCTTATCACGGAAGCCGGGCAGGCTGGGCTGGGTGTAGGCGAGGTGGGGAGGGTGTGACCAGTGCCCAGGGTCACTCAGATGCTGGCCTGGGGAGCTGCACCCTGCTGACAATGCCACCCTGGGCCCCCAGTGTTCAGGAGGGAGGTCTCCCTGTGAAGTCACATGTCAGATGGGAGGCCTGGCTCTTTCCAGCACAGCTCTGCCCACTGGCTGCTCCATGACCCACCCCCAGAGCTCCAGGCCAGAGTTCCAGTCCTGGCTCAGTATGGGATGTGGGCAACAGACCCGTTCCATTTCCTGAGCCTGTGTCTCCTCTTCTCTGAAACTGCCCCCCGAGCCGCACCCCTAACACCCTCGGAGGCCTCACCCTGAGCAGGTCCCCACCCAGGTCACAGGCTGCACCCCTAGCCCTAGGGCGGGAAGCAGGCTGTGTGCAAAAGGCTTCCCCTGAGTGCAGCAGGCAAGTGTGGATGGCGTCATCCCACTCAGGGGCCTGGGGATGCTGGCGGGGCACAGGTTCTCCCAGAAAGAAGCCCCCGGAGGTATGATGGGCACCCCAGAGAGGGAAGGGGCTGGGTTCAGGGTTGGGGGAGGCCACCTGTCACCGGGGACCCTGCTGTAGTGTTTGAATGCTGTACGGTGGGTGAGCAGCTCTAAAACAAATTTTGAAAAATGGGGGTGCTCAAATCAGGCCGAAGGGACGGGTGGGAGCTTGAATGGTAGCAGCCCCTCCCCACTGGAACCCTCTCCTTCCTGTGAACTTTCTGGGTCCATCCTCCCAGCAAGGAGGGGTCATAGATGAGCCGCAAGGCTCAGAGAGGTCTGGCCACATGCTCCAGGCAGCACAGCAAGTGCAAGTCCTGGGAACTGCCCTCCCACCCTCTGCAGGGACATCCTCCTTTCAGGGGCCAAGCTTTGCTCCTGTCAGGGTGGAGGCTGCAGCCCACGTGACCAGGGCCCTGGTCTAGACACAGCCCCAGATCCCGTCCCCACCTGGGGTGTGCAAGGACAGAGGGTCTCTCTGGCTTATCCAACAGGTGTTTATTAAGGGCTTACGCTGTGCTGAGGCTGCCGTTCAGGGAGCCCCATGAATGTGAGGCCTGGCCCCTCCCTCCAGGCCTCCAGGCCTCCAGGCCCCATCTCTGGAGACTCCCAGGAACTCACGCCGACCCCTGTCCTCCAGTTCTACTCAGTCCACTTCATCTCAGCCTTTGCTGGGCCCTCCTAAGTGCCTGTCCCCTGCTGGGTGCGGGGGACACCACAGACCAGACCTGGCTCAAGTCATAGATGGGACGGGCAGGGAAGGCTTCCTGGGGGACGAGGTGCCTGAGCACAGGGTTAAGGGTGGAGAATGCTGGGCCATGGAAACAGCAGCAGAGAGGGTTGGAGGGACCGTCTGCAGGCGGATCTGTGTCACTAGAGCCGATCTGCCGGGTGGGATTCCTGGATCTGCCGGGTGGGATCTCCCGGGTGGGAGTCCTGGATCTGCCGGGTGGGATCTCCCGGGTGGGAGGGCCATGGGAGGGTCAGGGCGGGGACAGGGGCACAGAGGTACATGGTCACACCTGTGTTAGGATGTGCCTCAGGAACCAGGACAGGCTCCCACTGGGCCAGGTGTGTGAGGAGTGGCACAGGGGCCTGGGGCACCACACCCAGTGTGGGCTGCAGCGGGGCCCCCCAGAGCCTACAGCTGGCCCGGGCCCCAGAGCAGCAGGCCAAGTGCAGGGAGCAGTGCAAGGATGGCGGCAGCCGGCTGCAGGGCACGGGCCCCGCTGGCGTTGCACAAGTCGGTGTCACAGCACGTGATGTTCTTCTTGCCCACGTAGTAGTCCTGTGAGTCATCCACGCAGTTCAAGCTGCAGCCTTTGCTGATGACGGTCAGGAGGCCAACTGCGCCTGGGGAGCAGCGGGATCCGGGGATGGGGCTGCCCTGTGTGCTCACCCACCTGACCTGCCCCAGGCCTCCTCCTGTCCCCACCCTGCCTAAAGCTCTAGAGTTCCCCTGCGCTGGCCTCAGGATTGCAAGCAGTGCAAGGGCCTGGTCCCGGCCCTGGTCTCAGCCCTATCCAGATGTCCAAGGCAGGTGGACCACCCGCTGAGCGTCAGAAATGGGGTGAGTGAGTGAGCGAGCTCAGGGATGGGGAGGGACAGACGGGTGGAGGAGTGGAAGATGGAGGATGGGGAGGGACAGACGGGTGGAGGAGTGGAAGATGGAGGATGGGGAGGGACAGACGGGTGGAGGAGTGGCAGATGGAGGAGGATGGCTGGAGGGACAGATGCTGGGTGATTGTTGGGGGGGCAGGTGCGGGACAGGTGGGGGACAGGTGGAAGGAAAACAGCACATAGGTGTGGGCAGATGGCCAGAAAGATGAATAGTTCAGTGGCAGAGACCTAGGCCTGGCGGCTTTCGTCCCCCCACTCACGGATGCGCTCCGTCCAGCACTGCTCCTCCGGCTGGGTGCAGTTCTCTACCTGCAGGCAGTCCTCGTTGCTCACCTGGGCCTTGCAGGAGTAGCACAGCAGGGCAGTGCCTGTGGGGTGGAGTGGGAGGGGCCTCAGAGGCTGCCCCATAGCACTCCCCAAGAATGGGGGCTCCCGGGCAGGTGGGCCTCCATGGCGGTGGCCTGAGGAAGTCCTCGGCCCCTTCTTGTCACCCTCAATGTCTCCTCCCCATCTTCATGGCCCCCTCCTCAGTGCCTCTGAAATGTTGCCCTGTTTAGTCCCTCGGTGGCTGCTTTTGTGACCGTGTGTTTCAGAAGAGGAAGCTGCGGCTGTGGGAGTGACTGACCCCGGGACCCTGGGTCGGGAGGGTCCCATCTCAAGCAGAGCAGCTCCCTGGGACCCTCGGAAGCTGCAGTGCTGGGACTGGGCCGGATGTAGACCCCTGGGTCCTCGCAGGACACCCCCAGCACCTCCCCCTTGTGCCCCCAAAAGCACTTCTTAGCCTGAGGCTTCCTGCCCTGTGCCTCCCGGCTCCTCATCAGCATCTCTGTCCATCGGTCCGTCAGTCTGTCTATCTGCCCCCTAGGAGCCAGGCCCTGCCCCATGGTGGTGAAGGAGAGTGACTCCATGCTGCCCCTGCAAGCCCCGGTCACAGGTGACAGCAGGGAAGAGGTCGCTGCCTGGTCGTGCCAAGAGCTGCCCTGGAGGAGCGGAGGCTAGGGCGAGAGCCTCACTCCCTTCCTCTCCCTTCTTCCTTCCTCCCCCTCCTCTCCGTGTGCCCTGCAGGTATCCCTCTGGCTTCCCCAGCTCACCCCTGCTCCCTTCCCTGCTGGGGGCCAGCCAAGGCCTCACCTGGCTGCAGGGCCAAGCCTGCCATCAACAGGGCAAGCAGCACAGCCTTCATGGTCACTGGTGGGCAGTGGTGGAGAGGGCCTCGGGTGACTTTATATGGCCTCAACTGGGGAGAGGCTGGACTGCCCACAGTCAACACCAGCAGGTTTCCTGGAGCCAGTGAGGGCCCCGGGGCTGGGCAGGTCCGAGTCTCCTCCCTGAGCGACCTGCACCTCCCTCTCCCTTTGTCCTTCTTTCCACCTCTGGAGGACAGAGCTGCCCAGGGCCATATCTCAGCCACCCCAGGCTGAGGGCTAAAACGTCCTCAAGGCCCAGATTATGCCTCTCCCACCTCCCCCACCTCACAGTGCAAGGCCAGACAAGGGAGACCCTTTCTCCAGACTCCTCCAGGCCTCGGCCTCCCAGCCAAGGATGAGGGCACCTCCCTGGGACCTGTGCTCTTATAGAAGCTGTGCCACCCTCCTGGGGCCCACGGCCCACGGGGTGATGAGCCTTGCTCACAGCGTCACTGACAGATCAGTAGCAGGTGCTGCAAAGGAGAGGGGCAGGGGCTGTTCCGGTGTAAACCAAAAGTAACATTCTAAGGCCCCCCAGCCATCTGAGTGGAAACCTCCTCTTGGCAAGGGCTTTCCGAAGTTAACCTGAAAAACTGGTTCAGGCCATGACAGCAAAGGGTTGGATAACCTCATTATCCCTCCTCCCTTCAGAACTCTGGAACAGCCAGAGTTAACATCAACACAGGCCTTCAGTCTGATGAGAAACTTTTACTGTCTATTCTCTCTGAAGCCTGCTACCTGGAGGCTTCATCTGATGATAAAGCCCTGGTCTCCGCAACCCCGTATAACCCAGACATTCCTTTCTATTGATAACTCTTGCAACCGATTGCCAACCAGAAGATGTTTAAATTCACCTATAACCTGGAAGCCCCCAGTTCCAGTTGCCCACCTTTCTGGACTAAACCAATGTATGTCTTCAATATATTTGATTGATGGCTCATGTCTCCCTAAAATGGATAACATGAAGCTGTGCATCGACCACCTTGGGTACATGTTCTCAGGGTCTCCTGGGGGCTGTGTCACAGGCCATGGTCCCTCATATTTGGCTCAGAATAAATGTCTTCAAATATTTTACAGAGTTGGGCTCTTTGTTGACACAGGGGACAGCCTCCCTGGGGAGGAGACCCTGTTGGACAGGCCTTCATTTATGGGGCATTCAGTGTGGGCTGAGCCCTGGGCTAGGTGCTTTACCCTCAGGACCTTGAGTGACCCCTCAGCTTGGAACTTTAGCTGCAAATGAGTCAGGGAAGTGCAGCTTTTAGCAGCCTCTGCAGTAGCAGGAGGCAGGGGCTAGGCCCAGGGCTGCATGGCCTCTGTCTGCCCCAGATCCCCTCTCCCTCCTGCTCCATGTCCTGGGAGGCTGGTCCAGCTCCCACAGGCAGGAGATGAGAGAGTGGAAGAGACAAGGTCAGGCCAGCTCTCCTGCCAGTCAGCTGGGAGGTGGTGACAGTGGCTATGGCCCTCTAGAGCAGGCCCAAGCTCTCATGCCAGCCGGATGAGTGTTGGTGGCAGTAGCTATGGTCCTCTAGAGCAGGCCCAGGCTCTCCTGCCAGCCGGCTGGGTGGTGGTGGCAGTGGCTATGGCCCTCAAGAGCAGGCCTAGCCAGCTGGGTGGTGGTGGCAGTGGCTATGGCCCTCCAGAGCAGGCCCAGGCTCTCATGCCAGCCAGCTGGGCGGTGGTGGCAGTGGCTATGGTCCTCTAGAGCAGGCCCAGGCTCTCATGCCAGCTGGCTAAGTGTTGGTGGCAGTAGCTATGGTCCTTTAGAACAGGCCCAGGCTCTCCTGCCAGCCAGCTGCATGGTGGTAGCAGTGGCTAGGACCCTCTAGAGCAGGCCCAGGCTCTCCTACCAGCCGACTGGGTGGTGGTGGCAGTGGCTGTGGCCCTCTAGAGAAGGCCCAGGTCCCGTCAGCCAGGCTTCTCCCATCCCCCGGGCTCTGGCCAGCATCTGGTCACTGTGCTCTCCCCCTCATCCCTGCAAGCCCGAGGGGCTGGTGGTTTCCTGCTGCTGCTGGCTTTGAGGGGGACTCGTGGCCCCTGCTGTCTCCTTCAACCTGACCCCTGCCTTTGTACATGGGCCCTGAGTTAGATAACTCTGCCTGGCAACCCTCTTGGGTATGCTGTTGTTTCTACCGGATGCTGGTAGGTCCACTGTGGGCTGTGGCCCTGCCTGCTGCCGAGTGTGTGTCTGGAGGGAGACTGGCCCCTTCTCCCCTGACGCTCTCTCGTCCCCGTTGATGGTTGTCCGGCCTTCACTATTACCTCCTCTCCTCGATTTTGCCCCTGAAAAGGGCTCTGGCACATTTTAGGGGGTGGTGAGGATGTTGCAGGAAGGAAAAGTCTTGGGGAATCGGCCCCTCTCCCAGCAGGCCTGCACCATCCAGGAAGGCCTGCACCATCCAAGAAGGCTGGTAGATGTTTCTGGGGTGTTCGGGGGACATCAGCTTCCTACTGTCTCACCTTGAGTCTGGGATCAAGGTGACACTACTGATGGGGGCAGGGACGATGTGAGACCCAACCTCCCTGGGACTCAGTGGCACCAGGAATCTGCCTTTGGGCTTCCCCAGGGCTCCAGGTCAGCCCCTGTCCTTCTGGGGTCTCTCCTGCCTGGCTCCCTGGAACCCATTGGGTTGGGCTCTTTTCCATGGAAATTGTCTCTTCTCTGGCAAGTGAGGAGCCTGAGCCCAAGAGGGACAGGAACTCACTGGAGGCCATGCAGGGTGACTGCAGCCTCCCCCAGACTCCTTCCTTGCCCACTCTGCTCACCCAGAACTTTCCCTCTGGACACGCCCTCCAGCCCATGTCCTGTAAGCTCCGGACAAGGGGCCTCATACAGTCATGAACTGCTTCCGTGTGTGGCTGACAGCCCCTGTCCCATCCTCCCTCTGCCCCCAGCCGAAGTTTGCCGGGGCTCTGGCCACTCCTGCACAAGAACACGGTAATGAACTGCTTCCGTGTGTCGCTGACTGCCCCTGTCCCATCCTCCCTCCGCCCCCAGCCCCAGCTCGCCGGGGCTCTGGCCACTCCTGCACAAGAAGTTTTCTTATCTGTCTCTGTATTCAAGGTGCCAGCCTGGAACTTTCCGTCCTCAAATATTTATAGGTGTGTAAGTGTTTGTTGATCTGATTTGATACACAGTGATTGCTGTAAGGCAGTGGTTCTCACGTGGGTGACTCTGCACCCGCAGGGAATGTTTGGTGATGTCTGGAGGCATCTCTGCTTGTTCCAGCTCAGGGGTGCTGCTGGCCTCTAGTGGGTGCAGGCCGAGGGGGCAACACACAGGATCCCCACCACAGAATCCGCAGCCCCAACATCCGCCGCACTGAGGGTGTGGCTGGTCTGAGGATGGCCCCATGGTCACGGCTCCTATACGGAAGACCATGGCTGTGACATTCCTAGAGCCCCACCCCTGACCACGGGTTGGGTTCTGACCTCACCCCAAAACTGAGCCGTCACTGTGGTCAGTCTGAACTCTAATCCTGGTTACCTAACGAGCCCTGGTTACGGCCCTACCCTGAGTCTAAGACTAGTCACACCCTGAGCCCTGGCCCTGGTCACTGAATGAACCCTGACTGTGGTCACCCTCTGATTTTTGACCCTGGTCACAGGCTAATCCCTGTCCCCTGTCATTCACACTTTGGCCATACACTGAATGCAGCCCCTGAGCCTAAACTGAGCCTGGATCTTCCGGCAGTTCTCCTTTCTGGGAAGTTCTGCCACAAGGGGCATGGCTTCCTGCAGATCCTTTTGCGGTGGACAGGGGCTGAGAGGCAGATGTGAGTGGTAATAAAACTCCGGTCTCCCGGTCAGCTGGCTCTGCGTGAACTAAACTCTCTATTGCAATTCCCCTGTCTTGATAAATCGGCTCTATCTTGCCAGGGGTCAAAATGAACCCCCTGGGTGATCACATACTAGTGTATTTTCTTCCTCCTCTTCCTCTCTTTCTGATCCCTCCCCAGTGCCAGAATGGACTTGGTCTTTGAGAAGAGGCCCAAGGTTCCCTGAGTAATGGTAGGAGCACCTGGGGGAGCCCCATGCATCTTGGGGATCAGGCCCCAGTTCCATGCCAATCCCCACTCCCCACCAGCACCACCCAAGTCCTGGGAGACCACGTGATCCCATGTCCCTGAGATGGTAAGCAGTCACACCAGGGAAGGAGCCAGCCTTCCTGGGAGGACTTTGCTGTCCCAGGAGACCCTGCCTTGGGAACCCCCATGCAGTGGCCCTGGGTTCTAGTCTCGCCATGTGCCTGGTATGCCCTGTGACTAAGCGTCCTCCACTGTGAAACACATCTGACTCTAGCATGCTCAAATTCCTGCCCCACAGAATCATGTGCAATAAAAACGGTTAGTGTGGCTTCAGTGTGACTCACCATTGGCCTCCTTCCTCTGCTCTGCCAGTTGCCTCCAGGGACTCCAGATTTTCCTGTTTGCTCTTGGCCTTCCACCCATCCACCCCACTGCCATGGGCCCAAAGCAGTCGGGTTCCCTGGAGATCCTGTCTTCCACCTAGTGCAGGGGATGAGGCCGGGGCCAGGACAGCCGGACCAGGCCCTGGGGCTTCTGGGTGCCGACTCACCTTGCAGGGAGTCCCACCACCACCTTCTGGGGCCCCACACAGTCCCAGGCTGGAACACACATCCCTGTGTGTAAATTTATTTATTTCATGCAGCATTAATTAAAAAAATAAAGATAGCATGTCACTTGCAAAGCCACGCTGGTGTCAGTTTGCAGCATCTTTTCTTTGGAAAAAACGCCCTTGCAGATCAGGAGGAAAACCCACTGGTGCACATGGGGTGGCTGGGGGCACTCGGCGCCAAGCCCCCATTTGGGTTCTGGAAATTAAGGCCATAACTTCCAAGCTGTGTGTGTGTGATATGTGACTGTGAGAGTTTGTATGTGCAAACTATGTGGGCATGGGAGTGTGCCCTGTGCGAGAGAGGATGCTTGTCCGTGTGTGTGGATCAAATGTGCGAGTGTGTGGTGTGTGTAAATGCGAGTGTGGGTGTGTGCACGGGTTGTGTGTTGTGTGAGCAAAAGCATGTGTGTAAATGTGGGTGTGTGTTGGGGCTACCAAGTCCTGAGGGCTGCGCAGCTTGGAGCCCCTCAGAGGCGTTTTCCCCCAAGCCTGCCCAGGTGGGGCCCACAGGCCCTCCCCATCTCTAACTCCCCCAGGGCCCTGTGTTCCCAGAGGAGGTGCCTTTTCCTGGCTCTCACAAAGGTGCCATCAGGGCCCTGCCCCAAACCAGCTCCCCTCCTGCCTGGGCACTAAGGTGGAGATGGGCACTGCCCCAGCCCCTGCCCAACCAGCCAGGCCCCTCAGCCTCCAATGACCCTCAGAACCGCCCTCACCGCTCTGCACCCTCTGCTCGTGCCACTCCCCCTTCCTGGAGTGAACTCAGATTGGGGAGGAGACCCAAGGCACACCCTTCCCTTCCAGCTGGGCACAGGCTCACCAGCACCCCCAGCCACCCCTGCTGTGAGAGGCCTGTCATCCAGAGACCTCCAGAGGGAGGGCTGGCTGGGACTGCCCCCACCTGAGGCCTCTGGCACCTGAGCAAAGGACACTGCCGGGTACAGGCCCACCTCCAGGCAGAGGGAATAGCAGGCACGGGGGACGGCCCATGGGCTTGGGAGAGGACAGTGAGGGGTTAGCTCCGGCATGGCCTTGTGGCCCAGCGAGGACCTGGGCTGTATTCAGAGTGCACAGGCTTATGTGGGCAGGGGGAGTGACTGTCAAAGGCCACTCTGACTGTGGGTGGAGATGGGGAAGCCAGTGCAGAAGGAGGCTGGTGCAGTGACCCAGGCATGGTCTGGGGGCTCCGCTCAGTGGGGAAGGAGGCTGGTGCAGTGGCCCAGGCATGGTCTGGGGGCTCCGCTCAGTGGGGAAGGAGGCTGGTGCAGTGGCCCAGGCATGGTCTGGGGACTCTGCTCTGTGAACTTGGCTGAGGGAAGGGAATCCTCAGTGCCAGTCCCCAGGAGACACTGGAAACTGCCTTTGTAAAAGTTATAACAGTGAGAAAATGGTGACGATGAAGGAGATCTGATCTAACCGACCCCCAGTTAATCTCCAAACTGCCCTTAGTCATTTCTGGGCATAACAGCCCTTTCCCAAAACTCAGCCGTCTTTGTAAAGCTAATGA
The DNA here is from genome assembly GCF_028885655.2 of Pongo abelii. Lineage (NCBI taxonomy): Eukaryota > Metazoa > Chordata > Mammalia > Primates > Hominidae > Pongo > Pongo abelii. The sequence continues at coordinate 159,145,166 of NC_071992.2, read as the reverse complement.
AAGGCCACCACTGCATGAGGAAGATGAGGGGATCTGAGCTCTGCTGAGGTTAGACTGAAACGATTCCCAGCCGTTATTCATGAGGAAGATGAGGGGATCTGAGCTCTGCTGAGGTTAGACTGAAACGATTCCCAGCCGTTATTCATGAGGAAGATGAGGGGATCTGAGCTCTGCTGAGGTTAGACTGAAACGATTCCCAGCCGTTATTCATGAGGAAGATGAGGGGATCTGAGCTCTGCTGAGGTTAGACTGAAACGATTCCCAGCCGTTATTCATGAGGAAGATGAGGGGATCTGAGCTCTGCTGAGGTTAGACTGAAATGATTCCCAGCCGTTATTCATGAGGAAGATGAGGGGATCTGAGCTCTGCTGAGGTTAGACTGAAATGATTCCCAGCCGTTATTCATGAGGAAGATGAGGGGATCTGAGCTCTGCTGAGGTTAGACTGAAATGATTCCCAGCCGTTATTCATGAGGAAGATGAGGGGATCTGAGCTCTGCTGAGGTTAGACCAAAATGATTCCTAGCCGTTATTCCAGGGACCACAAGATTTCCAACTCCCCCATTTACTCCTGCAAGTAGCATCACTATTGTGATCCTAAGATTGGCCTTGTGAGATGTCGTTTCAGGTTTTTGCACGTCTAATGACTGACGGATGGTCCAGCGAAGCCCACCAACCCCGCAGCTGGTCCTGTGGCCCTCTGGACGCAAACTCAGTGCACAGGAGGACCATTTTCCACATCCCCAGCCAACCAGCAGCACCCATTCCCTGGCCCACCAGACTCTCCTTGAAAAACCCTAGCATCTGAATTTTCTGAGAGGCTGATTTGAGTGATAATAAAACTCTGGTCTCCCGTTCAGCTGGCTCTGCATGAATTAAACTCTTTCTCTATTGCAATTCCCCCGTCTTGATAAATCGGCTCTATCTTGCCAGGGGTCAAAATGAACCCACTGAGTGATCACACACTAGTGTATTTTCTTCCTTCTCTTCCTCTCTTTCTGACCCCTCCCAGTGTCAGAATGGACTTGGTCCTTGAGAAGAGGCCAAGGTTCCCTGAGTAATGGTAGGAGCACCTGGAGGAGCCCCATGCATCTTGGGATCAGGCCCCAGTTTCATGCCAATCCCCACTGCCCACCAGCACCGTCCAAGTCCTGGGAGACCACGTGATCCCATGTCCCTGAGGTGGCACTGATATAGGAGTTAAAAATAAATTACTTAGGCAGATAGTGAGGGTAAGGAAGTCCTCAGTAAGATTTTCCTTTTAATGAAAAGCACCCCCCAAATCATTTTCTTTTCTAACAAAGAGCAGCCTGTAAAATCGAGCTGCAAACATAAGAAAAGCAAGCTGGAAGCTTGCACGGGTGAATGCCAGCAGTTGTGCCAATAGGAAAAAGCTACCTGAGACTAGGCATGATCAATATGGCAGCTCCATCTTCCCTTCTCTTTGCCAGCCACGCGTACAATAGGGAGCAGACAAGATGGTGCTGGCCAAGTAGAAGCCCATTTGCATAATAAGATTAGGGTGGGGCGACCAGCCTTCCCCACGCCATATGTAAACATCACCCTTGGTCATACCAATCTGTGAGCCCTTTGTAAATCAGACACCGCCTCCTCAAGCCTGCCTATAAAATCTGCTGGGGTCTGCTGCAGGCTGGCTTTTCTCTTTTGGATGCCTCTTTCAAAAGAGAGGGCTGCTCTCTTCTCTCCTTTCTTCTGTCTATTAAACTTTCTGCTCCTTAACCCATCCACATGAGTCCATGTCCTTAATCTTCTTGGTGTGAGACAATGAACCCCAGGTATTTACCCCAGACAATGATGCTGCTTCAGCAGCAGAGTCGCACCAGGAATGGAGCCAGCCTTCCTGGGGAGGGAGGACTTTGCTGTCCCCGGAGACCCTGCCATGGGAGCCCCAGTCCAGTGACCTTGGGTTCTAGTCCTGCCATGTGCCTATCTCAGCCTCCTCCTCTGTGAAACACATCTGACTCTAGCATGGCCAAATTCCTGCCCCATAGAATCATGTGCAATAAAAACAGTTGGTTTCAAGCTACTAAGTTTTGGGTGGTTTTTGATGCAGCAGTTGATAGCTGTATGGGGGTAAGGGCAGAAACGGAGACTGGGGAGGAGGCAAGACCACAGAGGTGTGGATGGGGGAGGGCAGTTGGAGGGAGTGAGAAGAGGCCAAACACTGGCTGGATTTTGAGGGTAGAGGATCTGGATACGAGGGATGGAGACTGTCGAGGCTGAGCCTGAGTGAATAGCAAGGTGAGTTGCCATTCATGAAAGGTGGGGGCAATGCAGATGGAGCAAGGCTGGGCTGGAGGATCAAAGCTAAGCAGAGACATTGGCTAGCACATAGGAGTCTGGATTTCTGGGGAGGGGCCCTGGCAGGAAACATGAATTTGGTCGTTGCCAGTGTTGGATGGTATTTAACGGCATGACACTGGAGGAGATCACCCAGAGAGTGGGGATTGGTTGAACAAAAAGAGCCAAAGAATGGCCTGGTCAGTAAGGAACCAGCAAGGGAGGGTGAGGAAGAGAAGAACCAGAGGGTGGGAGGGTCCTGGGAGCCCAGGTAACAACGGAACTAAGGATGAGTGAGCTGGCACATGGGCTCGTGCCTGGAATCCCAGCATTTTGGGATCGCTTGAGTCCACGAGCTCGAGACCAGCCTAGGCAACACAGCTAGACCTCGTTTCCACAAAAAATTAAAAAGATAGGTGAGACAGTGCATGCTTGTAGTCCCAGCTACTCTGGGGGCTGAGGCAGGAGGATCCCTTGAGCCCAGGAGGTTGAAGCTGCAGTGAGGAGAATGCACTACTGCACTCCAGCCTGGGCAACAGAGTGAGACCCTGCCTCAAAAAAGGAAAAAGGAGGAGTGAGCTACCCAAATCTGTATTTGTATCTTATTGCTGTCCTAACAAATTACCATAAATGTGGTGATCCAAAACAATACAAATTTGTATCTTACAGCTCTGGGGGGCAGAAGTCTAATGGAACAATGAGTGCCATGGGCTAAGATCAAGGGGTCAGCAGGCTGCATTCCTTCTGTTGGCTCCAGGAGAGGCCCTGTTTCCTTGTCTCTCCCAGCCTTTAGAAGCCACTCATAGTCCTTGGCTTGTGGCCCCTTCCTCCAACTTCAAAGCACATCACTTCAACCCCTGCGTCTGTTGTCACATTTCCTTTTCTCTCTGCTTTCATCCCATTGTCCTCTCACTTGGCTTCCTAACTCCCACAAGAACCCCTGAGATGGCACCTGCCCTCCTATCTGAACCCGTGGGCTCTGCATGCAGATGGAACCAACCGAGGATACAAACAATTCGGAAAAAAACCTGTGTCTGTGCTGAACATGTACAAACTTTTCTCTTGTCACTATTTCCTAAACAATACTGTATAACAACTATCTACATAGCGCTTACATTGTATTAGGTATTATAAGTAATCTAGAGGTGACTTAAAGTATACGGGAAGATGTGTGTAGGTTATATGCAAATACGAAGCCATTTTATGTAAGGGATTTGAGCATCAAGGATTTTAGCATCCTTGAGAGGTGCTGGAACCAATCCTCTATGGATACCCAGGGATGACTGTACATTAGGCTCACCCTGATAAACATAAGAATCTCCCCACCTAAAGAATCTTAGCTTCATTGCATTTGCAGTCCCTTTTGCCATGCAAGTAATGTATTCACAAGACCTGGAGGTTAGGATGTGGACATCCTTGGAGGGCCATTATTCTGCCCACCACAGTCCACCCTCCAGTTTCCAAAGATTTGCATAGGTCCCATGGGCAAAATCCACGCACCCATCTCAAGGCCCTCCGCAGCCTCAACTCATTACAGCACCAACTCAGGTCCATACTCACTTAAGTCGCACCCAGTTCAAAAGTTTAAAATCTCATCGTCGGAATCATCTAAATTGGGTATGGATTGGACCCCAGCTAAGTAAGGGGGTCAAGCAGGCGGGCTGAGCACTGGTCTTGCTGACTGGAAGGCAGCACCGCACCACCCCCGCTCCCCGCCATCAGAAACTGCACCGGGAAGGCTGTCCTGGGCTGGGCGGCACGAAACCCTGGGCGCCTGTGGCTGCCCCAGAACTGCAGGAGCCCCAACGCCTTCAGCGCAGGGTTCACTGTCATGAAAGGAATGTGACGCCCTGCGCCCATTCCACAGATGGAGAGCAGCGAGGAGCCCAGGACCCAGGCCGCACGCCCCACCTTCGCCCCGTTTCCCCTCTCCCCTCCCCGCTCGCGCCTTCTCCCCTCCCACGCCTGCCCCCACCCTGGGACCCCCTCACTCCTCTCCTCCCCCCTCCCCTCTCCCCTTTCCTCCAGGCCTCCTCCCTTCCCACGCCCTCCGTCGCCACCCAGCTCTGTGAAAGCCAAGTCTGGCTCCCAGACACCACCGAGTGCCGAGTCCTCCAGCCTGTCTAGAGCGTCCCGGAAGTAGCTGGGGGAAGACCAGGAGGCGCGGACTGGAGGAGAACAGAGTGGCCGGCACTTCCGGCCGGCGGCGGCTGTTCTGGGTGAGCAGGGTGAGTAGTGTCCTGGCTTGAGGTGCTGGGCGGCCAGGCCGGGCCGTGTGGGCGCGGGCGGCGCGGGCGGCGCGGGCGGGAGCCGTAGTCTGGGCAGGCGGGCGCGCAGGGCGTGGCGGGGCTGGTCGCGAGGCTGCGGGGCCGGACCCAGCCGCGGGCGGCAGCGCCCCCTCCCGGGAGCCGCGCTCGGAACCCGAAGCCCTGTGCTTCCCGCGCGACCCCCGCGGCCTGAGCGCGCGGCCCCCGAGCCGAACCCACCCCTCGCCGCCGGGCCTGGCCTTGACGCCCCAGCCCGGACCCTTCCTGCGCTCCCACTTTCAGAGAGGCTTGGTCACGAGGTCCGCTTGCCCTTAAACAACCAGACCGAGACTTTTTTTTTCTTTTTTTCTCCATTTTTGTTTTTGTTCTTGTCCCAGACTGAATTTCTACCCGCAAACGGGGACCCTGGGGTACGGACGCTTTTTAAGCGAGCCTCGCCGGTAGCCCAGCGCTCTCCCTGCGCCAGGATCCCCCAGCGTGGAGGGCTCCTAGTGGAACTCGGCGCCGGCTCCCGGGCGCTCTCTGCGGGGCGCATGGCCTCAGGCTTTCTGTCCTGTCCTCCTCTGTCCCATACTCTCCTTCTGACCCCCAGCTCACCTCTTCCCCCAGCCCCAGAATGCGACTTGTTTTTTGAGTATTTCTCCTTCATATCCTCCATACCCCCCAACACACACACACACACACCTCCATACCCCCCAGCACACACACACACACACACCCACACCACACAATATGCCCGTGCGAAGGTTGTTTCCCGCTTTCCCCCCGCGTTTCTCAGGGCCTCTTCCCCTCACACAGGACGGTGTCGGCCCCAGCGCTGGCCCCTTAGGCCTCCTATTTCTTGTCTGTGCCTTGGGCACAGGAGAATTCCATGTTTCATCCCGTGTTCACGTGGCCTCGGGGATCAGTGCTTCCCCTCCAGTCGCAAGGCAAGAAACCACCCTAATTTCGGGGAGACACGGAATCCCACAGCCACACACAAAGTGGCTGAACACACTGTTGTCCCATTTGCAAGACCAAAAACTTCCTTTAAAAATAAAATTCAGATATTCCTTATGAAACAAGTTCAGCCACTTTGTGTCATCCTGCTACACCTGCATGTCAGGCATGGAGATGTGTCCACAAGGAGCCCGTGTCTGGTGCTGAGTCTCCTCCAGGAAGCTTTTCTCGGCATCCCAGTCCCCAGTTAGTCTCTCACAAGCTACTGTGGGATTCCGGGTCTCCCCCAGTTTTTCTACAGCGGGTTCGTATTAAAAATCTCGAGGGTGGATTGCGGCCTTGCCTTCCCTCCTGTTCCCCATGGTGAGATGCACATAGCTCACTGTGCTGTGCCAGACCACGCACACGTCACACCGTCACCCTCAGTGAACAATGCAGGATCCTTAAGGGACCAGCCCACATTTTGCAGACCAGGAAACTGACTCCGGAAGAGGACAGGACTCACCCAGAGGTGGCCGCTGACAAGCCTAGAATTTTTCTTTGGAGCTTTTGCTGCATTTGATTGCACTCCTCATTTCTCTTGAGCTCTGGCCTCAAAGGGCTGCGTTTCTGCACTCCACGTGTAAGTAGGCCTTTGGCCACATGCTCTGCATGGAGTTGGCAGAAGCAGCTATGGTAAGGGTGCGGGAGGAAGGTGGGAACTCCAGGAGTCAATCCTCAAGTATTGCCGGTCTGCTGAGTGAGGAGAGGGAGACCCCAGGCCTGCCCATAGTACGCACGCCACACTGAAGCGGCCAGCTGAGCCATCTGGTGTTGGGGCAAATAGCTTTTCAGCCCTCACCACCCTCACCAGCGTCTTAGGGTGAAGTGCATTGCAGGTCCTGACTCCATAGGCTGCCCTGGCCTCACAGGGATGTGCCCTCTGTGCCCTGCCAGTCGGCTCGGGTGTAGGGAGGGGTGTGGGGTGTTTCACAGAGTTGTTATGAGAGGATGGAATTGTCCACCTAGAAGGGATGAGAATGACCCACATTCTCTTTATATAGGAGAAGGGTGAGAAGTTAGTTCAAAACTCCAACAGAAAGATGTGTTTGATTAGAGCTGTGACGTTTTTATGTCATTTTTCTTCATATTGGTCAAAGGTGTGTATGAAACTTAAAAGCAAGCTTTTCATAGGGTGCACAGCTGGCCCAGGAAGAACCCTTGCTCCCAGGGGGCCATCAGGTGTCCTGGCATTTGCTTCTGGCGTGAATTAGTCATTTGTTCATAGAGCCTCCCAAATTAGCAAATGCTAAAGAAGTTCCTGCTCTGGGCTAGCTTGTTCCTGTGTCCTCTGAGCGTGTATGTGTGCGGATGGGTGGCTGTGTGTGTGTGCATGTGTGTGTGTCCGTCCGTCCATGTCTGGTGGGCTCTGCAGCCCTGCTGTGGTTGTGGAGCCAGGTGGACGGGCAGCACTAGAGCCTGGGGTTTCAGAGAACAGCGGCTCAGTGTGGCTGCCTGGGGCAGGGTACCCTGAGCTGAGCTTGAGGAGTCCCCTCTGGAAGAGGCCTGGAATGGTCACAGCTGTCTGTCTGCTGCGGCTCCTCGTAGACGCATGTGAGTGTGTGTGGTCAGGGAGGTCAGAGGGTGATTGAGAAACTGGCAGCACGTCCTAGCCCTTGGAGGAGCTTGAGGCCTGCTGTTCTAGAGAAACTTCCAACGCCTTGTTTTCTAGAGGCAGTTTGGGGCTCTGTGTTGGAGAGAGTTTAGAGACCTGCTCCAGATGGGGTTTGTAAGATCTTCGGCGGGGAGGGTAGTGAGGAATTCCTCCTCCCTGCATCCCTCCACCCCTGCCTCTGCTCCGCAGGGAGGAATAAGGGATTTGAGAAGGTGGCCAGCTCAGGCAGCCCCAGCGAGCAGTTACAGCAAGAAGCTTAGTCCAGGCGGATGGGAGGTTTGTTCTTGGGTCTTCCTCTGATGGCTTCTGCCTGCGCACTTCCCAGGAAAGGCCGGGCTGCTCCTGTGAGAGCCATGTCTCGTCTCCGGCCCTAGCGAGTGGCTTCAGTTTGCTTGGTGGGAGTTGGGCAGAGTCCACCTGAGCAGCACATCCAGGGGCCGGGCAGGCGGGGCTGCTCCCGGGGCCACCCTCTCCCCACAGTGCATGCTAGCACTTGCGTGGGTCCTCTCAACAGCCCTTGAGTTTCAGCTGGAGCGTCCCAGTGAGGATAGAGTCGTGAGGATGCCAGGTGTGTCCCGGGCTTGCCCCATCACTCTCCTCTCTCTTCCCTCTGCTTTCCAGTCCCTGAAGTGCTGTGCTGGAGATACCGTTGTGGACCCTGGAGAGGCACCTGCTGCTTATGCGGTAAAAGCTTTACCACCCCAAACCTGGTCAGTTTGAGGGGAGCCGCTGCCACAGTATCTACAGAGAAGGCCGGAGTTCCAGCCGTGTGGAGCAGCAGAGGGGAGTCTGACAGGGTCACCTCCTCCACAGAGAGAACTGGCAGCTGACTGCACTGCCAGGAGCCAAGGCCTAGGTGTGTGGAGCCTGGAAGACCAGGGATACCTGAGGCAGGAGGTACAGCGTGTGGAGTGAGGAAGTGAGGAACCCGAGAGGGACTGGGGCCTGTGCTCAGGATCAGCAGAGCAGGCAGGCAGAGTGGAGAGGGAGAGACGCAGCCCCAGAAGGGGAGCAGGAGGAGGGGGAAGTAGTGGCAGCAGCCCAGGTCAGGCGTGTGTCCTGCAAGTGCTAGGATCAGCCACCCCTCCCCATGGCCTCCAAGCCGGCTGCCGGGAAGAGCAGAGGGGAGAAGCGGAAGAGGGTGGTGCTGACGCTGAAGGAGAAGATTGACATCTGCACGCGCCTGGAGAAGGGCGAGAGCCGGAAGGCACTGATGCAGGAGTACAACGTGGGCATGTCCACCCTCTACGACATCAGGGCCCACAAGGCGCAGCTGCTCCGGTTCTTTGCCAGCTCGGACTCCAACAAGGCACTGGAGCAGCGGCGCACGCTGCACACGCCCAAGCTGGAGCACCTGGACCGCGTCCTGTACGAGTGGTTCCTGGGGAAGCGCTCCGAGGGTGTCCCCGTGTCAGGCCCCATGCTCATTGAGAAGGCAAAGGACTTCTACGAGCAGATGCAGCTCACTGAGCCCTGCGTGTTCTCCGGAGGGTGGCTTTGGCGCTTTAAGGCCAGACACGGCATTAAAAAGCTAGATGCGTCCAGTGAAAAGCAGGCAGCCGACCACCAGGCCGCGGAGCAGTTCTGTGCATTTTTCAGGAGCTTGGCTGCCGAGCATGGGCTGTCCGCCGAGCAGGTTTACAACGCTGATGAGACCGGCCTTTTCTGGCGGTGCCTGTCAAATCCCACTCCGGAAGGCGGGGCTGTGCCTGGCCTCAAGCAGGGCAAGGACCGGCTGACCGTGCTGATGTGTGCCAACGCCACGGGCTCCCACAGGCTTAAGCCCTTGGCCATCGGGAAGTGCAGCGGTCCCAGGGCTTTCAAAGGCATCCAGCACCTGCCCATCGCTTATAAGGCCCAGGGGAACGCCTGGGTGGACAAGGAGATTTTTTCCGATTGGTTCCATCATATCTTTGTGCCCTCAGTGAGAGAGCACTTCAGAACCATAGGTTTGCCCGAAGACAGCAAAGCCGTTCTCTTGCTGGACAGCTCCCGGGCTCACCCGCAGGAGGCCGAGCTGGTGTCCAGTAACGTTTTCACCATATTCCTGCCTGCCAGCGTGGCCTCATTGGTGCAGCCCATGGAGCAGGGCATTCGGAGAGACTTCATGAGGAACTTCATTAACCCTCCGGCCCCCCTGCAGGGCTCCCACACCCGCTACAACATGAACGATGCCATATTCAGCGTGGCCTGTGCCTGGAACGCAGTGCCTAGCCACGTCTTCAGGCGGGCCTGGAGGAAGCTGTGGCCATCGGTTGTGTTTGCCGAAGGCTCCTCCTCTGAGGAGGAGGTGGAGGCAGAGTGCTTCCAAGCGAAGCCGCACAACAAGTCCTTTGCACACATCCTGGAGCTTGTAAAGGAAGGCTCCTCCTGCCCGGGCCAGCTTCGCCAGCGCCAGGCCGCCAGCTGGGGTGTAGTGGGAAGGGAGGCAGAAGGGGGACGGCCCCCTGCTGCCACGTCGCCAGCAGAGGTTGTGTGGAGTTCAGAAAAGACTCCGAAAGCTGACCAGGACGGCGGAGGAGATCCTGGTGAGGGCGAGGAGGTGGCCTGGGAGCAGGCGGCCGTGGCCTTTGACGCAGTCCTGCGCTTTGCGGAGCGGCAGCCATGCTTCAGTGCGCAGGAAGTGGGGCAGCTTCGGGCACTGTGTGCTGTGTTCCGGAGCCAGCAGCAGCTGAGGAGGCGGCATGGTGCCCTCAGGGCTGTGGTCAAGGTTGAAGCCCTCCAGGAGGGCCCTGGTGGCTGCGGGGCCACAGCTCAGTCTCCCTTGCCCTGCTCATCCACAGCAGGTGACAACTGATGGCTTCTCTGCCCTGCCCTGGCCACTGGCCCTGTTTCTCCCCACACCCTGGAGTGGCATGGTCCTGTGCCCTGACCCCACCTGAGGCAGGGGGGCGTGTGCAGACACTCAAGAGCCCTTCCAGGAGCGGGTCGCCCACGGATGTGGCTCAGGTGCCCAGGATGGTCCGTGCCCGAGGTACCTGTCAATACAGGTTTTATATCACTTGCTGTGTCATCCGAAAGTGAGGAAATGTTTTGGAAGGGTCCACCCTAGCCTAGAACAAGCCAGAGCCTCACCCTGGCTGGAATGGGGGCCAGGCTGGGCCGATCTGGCCTCCTGTTCGCTGGCTGATCATTGCAGTATCAGGGGGTGGAGATGTCTGTCTGTCCACGTGGAGAGAAGTTTCCATCCAGGCCGACAGGAGGCCATGACCACCGCCCCTGGACAGACTTCATCTCAGAAGGCTCTATCTGCTGGTCTGGCGGCCATCCCCGTGTTGGGTGGACCCCGAGCACGGTTGCCTGAGGTCCGATGGCCGAGATCTGGGACTCAGTTCTTGGCCTGCTAGTGGCTGAACAGGCCGTACGTCTCACTTCATTCGTGGCCTCATTCAGCAGAATGACTCTGGAACCATCCTCTGTTACCTGCAGATCCCATCCCATGGGCTGTGGCCCCAAGATGTGGGGGGGCCCCGCGGAGAGTTGACTTGGTAGAGTTCGTTTCCGGGAAGAAAGTAGGAGTGGCTGACCAGGCCCTGCTCATCACCCGGATAGAGGACACGGACCCTGTGTGGTATTTTGGCATTTTGGCTCAGAGTCCAATGTACCATGTTGCCCAGAATTTCATACTTATGGCCTTTACATGAATATGTCTTGATCAGACATTCAGAGATTAGTCTTAGGTTTGCACGTAAGTCACTGAAAACAGTAAAACTGGCTGCTTAGATTTCCAGCAATATGTGTGCTCTTATCCCCAGCTGTTAGCACGTTAGTAATACTTCTGGGGAGGAGTTGTCTGTCCTGGTCAGTTTTCACAGAGAGGGTTGTAAGAGGATGTGGTTATTTTCTCCATGTCTGTAGCTGCTTTGCGGCATCTCCATTTCACGGGCAACACTCACTGCCTGCAGCTGAGATTCCAGAAGCTGCGTCCACAGTGATTTGCCTCGTCTTTCAGCGAGCATGAAATAGGTGCATTGTCCTTTTCTTTTCTTGAGGCAGGGTCTCACTCTGTTGACCAGGCTGAATTGAAGTGGTGTGATCCCAGCTCACTGCAGCCTCGACCTCCCTGGCTTGAGTGATCCTCCCGCCACAGCCTCCTGAGTAGCTGGGACTAGAGGCGCGCACCACCACGCCTACCTTTTTATTTTTCTTGTAGAGACAGGGTCTCACTGTGTTGCCCAGGCTGGTCTTGAGCTCTTGGCCTCAAGCGATACTCCTTCCTCATCCTCCTAAAGTGCTGGGATTACAGGCGTGAGCCACAGCACTCGGCCTGAATAGCTTTGTCTTGCTGTGTTATTTCCGGTGCTCTGCCCTTGAATTCTTTTCCTCCTAAATTCAGATCATTTGGCCGAGTCAGCATGTAGTTTGCGTTCCAGCGTCTGCTGTTGATTCCACTGAAACCTTTGTTCTCATGAGGGAGAGGATTTGGCTCGCTGTGGCTTCTCGTATTTTCACATCTCTGTAGATACAGGGGCAAAAGTCATTGCTGACAGAGCCCTACCTATGTCCTGGAAGTGTGTGTTTCTTGCTTTGAATGCATGTGTGACGATTATAAAAGCCAAATAGTTTTTAAAGATCTCAGTGCTGAACGACAGTCCCAGTTCCCATTTGGGTCCCATTGCCTTCGTGGTGTCACCCGCACTGTTTGCTTCATTGTCTGGGGAACTTCTGCACATCCGTGTACTTTGTGCCATTTCTGGGCTCACGTGACACTCCTAGCAGAGCCTCTTAACCGAGATTGCTGGATTGCAGCTGCTTGAGGCAACACAGGAGGTTAGAACATGTCCCGAGGGCTCTGAAACAGCAGGACATTCTGGGTGAGTGGAGCTGGGGAGGGCATGGGCAGGCCGGCTGGCCGAGCTCCTGGCTGGCTCTCCTGAGTCCTCTGGAGATGGCTTGTCCCTGTCAGACTGTAGCGCTTCAGGACGTGAGCTCTTCCCGGTCTTGACCTGCTCCTGTGCTGACTGTGCTGGGCTGATGGGTAGGCGCTTGTCCCCAGTGAGTGGCTGTGTCCTCAGGGTGCCCCTCTTCCACACCAACTGCAGCAAGGCCTGGAGCCTGACTCTAGGCGCAGCCCCTGTGGCTGGAATCGCTTGTGCCACCCAGGGGACTCGGGCCCTGCTCCTCCTGCAGCCCCTCCTCACCTGGGCTCGCTGCTGGAGGTCTCCCTGGAGTGAGGTTTTTAGGGAGCCCGGAGTGTACTCATCTCTGAGCTGCTGGGCCCAGCTGCCTGGTGCATACCTCCTGCCTCTGTCCTGTCCCCGAGAACGCTTTATAGAGACTGCTGTGTCCTCCGAATACTTTTGTTTTCTCCTCCTGACCAGTCTCAGAAGCTCAAGTGGTTGAATGTTTTAGCCTCAGAATCTTTTTCTCCAAGGCCTCTCAGGTGGAGCCCCGCTGTACCAGACACCACAGCACAGCTCCGTGAGGCTGTGTCTCTTCACTCTGTTTCTGGGGCTGCTGAGGCCCTTGGGAAGCCCTGGAGCTTGCCAGAGCAGAGCGCGAAAGTCTCTGGTCCTGTTTAAATGCCTCCCTGTTTTATCTGTGAGCACCGGGCTGGAGCTACTCCCTGTCTTCTCACAGTGCCCCTACAAGTTGCAGCCTCAGTTCTCCAGTGGCTAGTGGGGCAGCAGGTACTGCGACATGTTTTGGGACCTCTATGGTTGCTTCCAGCCTGCTAGTAGAACCTCTTTCCACCACTGCCTTCATCTTTGGGGTGGCACCCCTGAGTGGTCAGGCCTGAGGGCGCTCCTTTGTCCTCACTCGGGACAGGCAGCCTCCACTCTGGGAGCTCCCATCCCTCGGGATGCCCAGGAGAGGCCATACTTTCAGGGTGGCATGGTGAATTCAGGGGTTAGGATGGGTAGGTGGTCTTTTAGCCCCTTCTACTTTGGGGTTGGTTTACAGAACACCTGTCCTGCCTGTGCCAGCCTGGCCTTCTGTGGGCACCCCAGGCACGCTGTCCTGGAAGTTGTCTGTCTCCTGCATAGGAGGGTCTAGAGCAGACCTTGCCCTGGGCCTGTCTGTGCGTGACTGCCATATGCTTCATTCGTGCTCAGCCACGGCTGAGCATGCGATGGGCCGCCCCTGACGCCACAGGCCACCGTTCTTATCCAGTGGGCCAAGTGATTGATTGCTAGTGGTGGGTTGATTGGAAGAAAGGAAGTTGCAGCCCCTGCCCACGGCTTCCCCAGCTCCCTGAGGTTGGAGGACTGTCATCAGCTGTCCCAGTTAAAGTCCATTTGGAGGAGGTTCAGGGTCCCAGTGGCTGCATGTGCTTCTGGAGAGTCAGGGTTTGAGGCAGGGGTTTGCAGAAGGTGTAGACTGCATCCATTCTTGGGAGGCTGTGGCACAAGGCAGCGAAACTTGGGACAAATCAAGACGCATCCACACTGCACCTCAGGGACCTCACCTCACGCCCCACATAAATGTGCTTATTGGGGGGCTGGGTGTGGTGGCTTCCACCTGAAATCCCAGCACTCTGGAAGGCCACGGCAGGAGGATCACTTTAGTTCAGGAGTTTGAACCAGCCTGGGCAACATAAGGAGACCCCATCTCTACAGAAAATAAAAGAAAATGAGCCAGGTGTGGTGGCATGTGCCTGTAACCCCAGCTACTCAGGAGGCCAAGGTGGGAGGATCCCCAAGCCCAGGAGTTTGAGGCTGCGGTGAGTTATGGCCTCTGCACTCCAGCCTGGGTGACAGAGTCAGAGACCTAATCTCTAAAAAAAAAATAATGTGCTTTGGGGTCAGGTGTGGAGATCAGAGTTGGGGAGGTCATGAGGTAGGTAGGGGTCAGGATGTGGCCAGTCATGGGCTGGTGGTTGTGGCAGCCATGAGGGGTGGGTGGTGGCCTGGGAGGCAGGGCCTGGGCAGGGCTTCTGCACTTCTGCTGCTTACCCAGCCCCCTCTGGGTTCGAGGACTCTCCTTGAGAAGGGCTGAGCTCTCGGGCACTGCGTTGGACTCAGCTGCCTGCTGGGAGGCTGGGGAGAATAGACCTGTGAGACCTTGTTTGTCCTCTTCCCTGCCCAGCTCCTGTAGACCCCAGGCCTGGCTGTCCGCAGGGCCAGGAGCTGCAGCCATGGCAGCCACCAGCCTCCCAAATGAGCCCCAGCTCCCAGCCTCACATGCCCACTCCTTTGCCCGTGTGGTCTCAGCTCTGGCTTCCGCTTCCACACATGGACCCTCAGACCTTGCACATCTGTTGTTTCCCTTTCAGGGCAGTGATGATGACATGAAATGAGGTGGGGTCACTCGTGTTTAGAGATGAGACCGGGGCCCAGGGAGGGGCAGGTGTGAAGTTGCTGAGAGCAGAGGGAGACCCAGGGCTACCTGCTCCTGATGACCAGCCTCATGTTCTCCACTGCCCACTCCCTGCCATTCACCAGCTGCATGACCTTGAGCAGTGCGCTCAACTGTAAACAGAGGTGAAAACACTCCTTTACCAGCCTTTTTAGGGGCCACTGTTTGAGGCCTTGAATCTCCTTTTAGTTCCGTGGTGGTCCTGAGCCTCTGAATCTGGGTATGGCCCCTGCTGGGTCCTGGTCTCAAAGGCAGCACGATGGCCTCCCCGCTCAAGGCCCTGCACCCAGGGGCAGATCCTGGGAGGCCCACTGGCCATGGCTGGGCCCTATCGCAGAGAGCCTGTCAGCACGGCCATTTCCACACCCAGGCTGGCTGGGAAGCGAGCTACGAGGTGCTCAAAGGTCCTCTATGTCTGCAGGTAGCCCCGTCCCACACAGGAAAGCATCCTTGGGCCTCCTTAGTAGCCAAAGGAACTGAGGTCCAGAGCAGGGAATGTGTTGCCCAGTGTCAGAGCATGCTCTGCTCTGGGGTCAGGCGTCTTGCCCTGGTCCTAAGCCACCCCAAGCCAAGGCATGTCCCTGGGCCCATTTCCCCTCTCGAGGTCTTGGGTTCCCTATTTCTGATGTGTGTGAAAGGAAGCCCTGTCCTCTGGGTGGCCATGAGGTTCAGTGGGAGGAGCTGCCAGGCTTGAGCCAGGACTTGGCACCTGGCCAGCCTTTTTTCTATTTCATTGTACCTTGATGGGCTGTCAGTTCTGAAGAGAAAAAATACACTAGGAATCCGTTCTTCCTCCCCCATTCTCCCTGGCAGAGGGAAGTGACTACACCCCTATGGTGTGGACATACTGACGCTCCTCCACGAAGCAGCAAAGTTCTGTTGTTTCAGGAGACTGTGGGCCTTGAGGATATGGTAGTGACCTCACCAGAGGAGTTGGCAATTTCTAAGTGCTGCCTGGAGGCCTCTACAGAGACATAATGTTGGAGAACTTCTGCCACATGGCAGTGCTGGGTAAGACCCTTCTGTCCCCACCAGTGCCCTTGAGGTTATGGGTGTTGGTAGGTCTGTGGCCTCCATCTCCATGACGATGGTGTTAAGGACTGCATGTTTGTGTCCCCCACAAAGTTTATATGTTGAAACCCTGACCCCCAGGAGGGTGGTATTAGGAGGTGGGGCCTTTGGGAGGTGACTAGCCTTAGATGAGGTCGTGAGGGTGGGGCTCCCCGATGAGATTGAGTCCTTATAAGAAAAGGAAGGAACTAGAGTGAGGTCACTTTCTGCTGTGTGAGCATACAAGAAAACTGCCATCTTCAAGCTGGGCACAGTGGCTCACGCCTGTAATCCCAGCACTGGAAGGCCAAGGCATTAAGATTGCTTGAGTCCAGGAGTTCGAGACCAGCCTAGGCATGATAAGACCTTATCGCTAAAAAAAAAAAGAAATAAAATAGAAAACTGCCATCTGCAAATGAGAAAGCCTTCAGCCGACACCAGATTGCCAGTGCCTTTGATATTGGACTTTAAGTCCCCAGATCTGTGAGAAATTAATTTACGTTGTTGAAGCCACCTAGCCTGTGGTATTTTGTTATCGCAATCCAAACTGACTGAGACAGGCAGTAAGGAGAGAACAGAGGTTCCAGCCTGCTTCAGGTCCAGGCAGTTCTGCCATTGCCCCCAACTCCTCAGTGCCAGTCATGGGCCAGGCCCTTGGGGGAGTTGGAATGAGTAGAACATGCACCTATTGTTAAGGTTCACCTGGTCTAGAAGGGGAGGCAGACCCACCTGCCCACCATGACCCGGACAGAGGCGATAAATACGGAGCACCTCGTGGCCAGGGCCTGGAGGATTCCCACCATACCCTACCCAGCACCAATAACAGAGGGACCCCGGAGTTGTGTACACAAGATAGCAGTTTAGTGCTTGCAAACATACTAGTTGAGAAGGGAAATCAGGGCTGATGAAACAGCTCAACTGTCTGGCAGAGCCAGGCTCCTCCTGCCATGATACAGTTTGGATGTTTGTCCCTTTCTAATCTTGATCCCCAGTGTTGAAGGTGGGGCCTGGTGGGAGATGTTCCTGTTATCGGGATGGATCCTTCATGAATAGCCTGTGCCATCTTTGTGGTAACAAGTGAGTTCTCACTTGATTAGTTTCTATGAGAACTGTTTGTTAAAAAGAGCCTGGTGGCACCTCCCTCCCTTCCTCCTCCTCCTCTTGCTATGTGATGCCGCCTTTTGCCTTCCATCATGAGTGGAAGCTCCCTGAAGCCCCCACCAGAAGCAAATGCTGGCACCATGCTGCTTGTACAGCCTGCAGAACTGTGAGCCAAATAAACCTCTTTTCTTTATAAATTACTCAGCCTCAGGTGTTACTTTATAACCATGCAAACAGACCAAGACATGCCATGTGTATTTCATGAAGGGAGCCACAGGGTTGAAGATGTTACAGGACACCTGCTGTAATCCCCACCACTGTGTCTGCCTCCAGAAAGCACACCACTTCTGTTCCTGTCCCTCGAGCCAGGTCCCAGTCATATGAGTACAACTAGTTACAAGGGGTCTGGGTGGCATGGTTGTAGAGGATGGGTGAGTGAGTATAGGACTCATCTAGCAGTGCAAGTCAGCCCAGGCCTTGTGCCTTCATGCCCTCTCCAGCAATTATGTCTGAGCTCCCCCAATCTCTGTAAGGAGAGAGCAGAATTTCCAGCCTGCTTCAGGTCCAGGAAGTTCTGTGCACTTTGCGGATGTGGCAGTGACTTCACTAGAGGAGTTGGCAATTCCTAAACCCTCCCCAGAGGTTTCCACAGAGACATAATGTTGGAGAACTTCTGCCTCACGGCAGTGCTGGACACAAGATAGATTTATGAGGTGAGCTGAGGGTGTGAGGGATGGAGGCAGGCAACAACTCTTAGTGGGCCTCACCTGTAGAGTGGGGAGTCTACACTGAGAGGCAAGCCCAGAAAACCTGGGATTGCTGATTCCCCTCCCACCAAATGCTCAGCTCCCAAAGTTGGGGAGATACAACATTGTCCCCACCCCAAACAGCCACTGGAGAAGCAGGCCATGGAACAGAGAGCTCCACATTCCTCCCCACAGAAACTGACTTCATTTGTAAGGATGTGAAGTTCAAGCCTAAGGGTGCTCTCAAAAACAGTGGAAGTGATGGAGAAATGCAACTGTGGTAAATCAGTAGATTAATTGGAGATAATATGCCAAAAATATAGTCTGGCTAGTAAAAGTATCACAAACACTAACTTCAGGAACTGTCCTTTCAAAGGAACCCAAATTTGATTGGATTAACCGGTGAAGCAATTTATGTCCAGGGCAGCATTTAAAACAGTAGAACAATCAGCTGATCATTAGTGGAGCTTAACAGCTCGTTGTGGTCAGGGAAAACAACAAAGAGCTTTGCAGCACTTTCAAACCACTGTCATCCAGGGTGACTGAGGGCATAACCAAGGCTGTGCTCCTGAGGAGAAAAACTGAGATGCAATCAGAGGCTCTGGGATGTGGGATGGGAAATAGATGCCACTAAAATAGTCTAGCTGGTCACTAAGCAAAGAAAGTAGGAAAACAGTCCAAGATTGGGTTGGCTAGTATCCAGAACTGCTACAATAGGTTACCTAAGATGTCCACTCTTCAACAGATAATTATGAGGCATGCAAAGAAACAGGAAAGTATGGCCCATACACTGGGGAAAAAGGCAGGTAATAGAAACTACCTATGTAGAGTAAGATGCTGGATTTAAAAGAAAAAGGTTTCAAAGTGGCCATCATAAATATGGTCTGAGAACTAAAGGACATGATTAAAGAACTAAAGGTGGTAAAACTAAAGGAAGGTGTGAGCCAATATTGCCTCAAATGGAGATTAAGAAGGTAGAATTATATGTTTTGTATCAAAAACAAAACAAAAAAAGGCTTGGCATAGTGACTCACATCTGTAATCCCAGCACTTTGGGAGGCTGAGGCAGGAGGATCATCTGTGTCCAGGAATTTGAGACCAGCCTGGGGCAACATAGTGAGAACTTGTCTTTACAATTTTTTTTTTTTTTTTAAATTAACCAGTGTGGTGGCACACATCTATAGTCTTAGCTACTCAGGAGACTGAGGTGGAGGATTGCTTGAGCCTGGGAGGTCAAGGCTGCAGTGAGCTGTGATAGTGCCACTGCATTTCAGCCTGGGTGACAGAACAAGACCCTGTCTCAAATAAAAAAGAACCAGATGAAAATTCTGGAGTTGAAAAGTACAATGACTGAAATGAAAAATTCACTAGGTGAGCTGAGCTCAACAGTAGATTTCAACTGGCAGAGAAAAGAATTAGTGAACTTGAGGATAGAGTGATAGAAACTATGCAATCCAAAGAACAGAGTAAAAAGAGTGAAGAAAAGAGCCTTAGAGAAATGATACCACACGAATTGCGCCAACATACACTTGGAGAACCAGAAGAGAGGAGGGACAGAAAGGAGCAGAAAAAATGTTTAAAGAAATAATGGCTGAAAACTCCCCAAAGTTTTTGAAAAATGCTAGCCTACAAGTCCAAGAGGCTCAATGAAATCTAAGTAGGATAACCAAAGAGATCCACAAATAGATCCATCATAGTAAAATTGCTGGAAGCCAAAGAGAAAATCTTGAAAACAGAAAAATGATTTATCACTTATGAAGGAACCCCAATAAGATCAACAGCTGACTTCTCATCAGAAACAATGGAGGCCAGAAGGCAGAGGGATAATATATTCAGGGTGCTCAAAACAAAAAACAACAGCAACGAAAAAAACTATTAACTAAGAATCCTATATCCACCAAACTAACTTTCAGAAATTTAAGCAGCTGAATATGGTGGCTCCACGCCTGTAATCCCAGCACTTTGGGAGGCTGAGGCAGGTGGATCACCTGAGGTCAGGAGTTCAAGACCAGCATGGCCAACATGGCAAAACCCTGTCTACTAGCCTGGCGTGGTGGCATGCGCCTGTAATCCCAGCTACTTGGGAGGCTGAGGCAGGAGAATTGCTTGAACCCAGGTAGTAGAGGTTGCAGTGAGCCGAGATTGGGGCCAGTGCACTCCAGCCTGGGCAACAGAGTGAGACTCCATCTCAATAAATAAATAAATAAATAAATAAGCAAGCAAGCAAGCAATTTAAAGATGATCCCAGATACTACATACAAAAGCCAAGAGAATTTGTTGCTAGCAGGCCCACCTTATGAGAAAGACAAAAGGAAGTCTTTCAGGCTGAAAGCAAATGACCCCAGAAGGTAATTTAAATCCACGTTAAAAACAACACTTGCAGAGGTACTTGTATCATTGTATAAAACAGTATAAATGCACATTTATTCTTTCTTAATTGATTTAAAAAACAATTGTATAAAACAATATAACATTGTTGGGCCTATCACATATAGAAATATAATGTATTTGTCAATAACTACCCAAAGGAGATGGGTAGAAGCAAAATAATCTGGCTAGGAAGTGAGTCCAGATAGTAACCCAAACTCACAGAACAGATAGAGAACCAGAAACAATAAAAAGGAAAGTTAATGTAGCAAAAGCTATAAATATGTACTTGGTCTTCTTTTGTCTCCCAGCTTCTTTAAAAAGCATAACATTACATAGTAATAATAACAACATACTGCTGGGTTTGTAACATTTAGAGATGTGATATGTATAACGATAATACCACAGAAGGGAAAAGGGGACAGAGCTGCATAGGAGCTACATTTCTGTCTCTCACTGGAATTAGCGCAGATCCACAGTAGATTCTGATAAAATGTAAATGGTGATCCCTAGAACAACCACTAAAGAAATAATTCAAAAAATAGAGTGAAAAAATCATTAAATTAAAACGCTACATTGGAAAATACCCGTGTAAAAGCAGCAAAGGAGGAAGAGAGGACCCAAGACGACAGGAGGCAGAACACACTTAGTGGGGCCTGTGCTGTCCACATTCTGGTGGCACTTAACTCATCCAATCTTCCTGACACCTGGCTGGTCACTAGTGCCATCCCCATTGTACAGATGAGCAGTTGAGGCTCAGGAGCAGCAGGGATGGTCAGGGACAGAGTTTGGAGTCCAGAGCCGTTTTACTCCACAGCCCAGGATCTCACTGCATCCCTTCCCCTGCCTCTTGCCTGTGATTCCCCGCTTTTCTTGGCTTCTGGAGGCATCTGCCTTGGCTGTGTCTGCCAGCCACCTGCTGTGCTGAGCTGGATGTGCCTGGGGTGCTGCTGTGTCCTGCTTTCCCTGGGCAGTCCTGGTGGCACCTGTTGTGCTGGAACAATTGCTAATAACACCCCTTTCACTCTCAAGAATGTCTGAATCTTGTGGGGCCACTCTGCAGGGCCCAACCTTCACACAGTGCCTAACACATGATGTCTGTGGGTTGTCAGCTCTTCAGGGGCCCCAGGCCAGCGGTCACAGCGAGGTCATCACCAGAGGACATTGAATGGTGCCACCTCTGAAGTCAGTGCTGGCCCCCAGGGTCTCTGTGTGGGCAGTAACCTGGAGCAGCTCTTGCTGGGGATGGAGAACTGGCACTACTAGGACCCATCTCAAGGGGGTGTGCAAAGGCAGAGAGGGATCCAGCGTGGGGGTGGTCACCTGAGGGCAGCCCCCATGGCTCCAGCTGTGGCTCGAGAAGCCCATGAAGCCACCATAGGAGGCTGAGCAGGGGAGGCCTCCTCAAAGCCACCTTGGGGCAGGCAGAGCCTCAGAAGAGACACCGAGGCTGGCAGGGCAAGGAGCTTCTGCAGTTGACCTTCTCCAGAAGTGCAGCTGTCTGCTGAGAGAGGCACCTCAGTTGGGAGGCCTGGGTCTTCTGCTTGCTCTTGGCCTCATCTTCACTGAGGAGGGCCTGGGGCAGCTCAAGGTTCTTGGCTGCAGCAAATCAGCACCCAGGAGGCTGCACCCCTTGTCCCTTGAGCTGGGGGGTGGCCGGGGGCTTGGGCAGGGCGCCTGGGCAGGACAGCATTAAGCAGGTGGCACCTGCACTGGCTGTGCCTGACTCTGGGGTGAGGAGGACTCCAGATGCCCAGTGAGAGAGCTGAGCCAGCCAGGGAGGGCCCAGGGAGGTCAGGCGGGCTCTGCCAGCTGAGGAGGGCTGGTGGGAGTCTGTGCTCCTGAGCACTGGGTACAGCCCTCTTCTTTGAATCGCCTGTTCTGGGGTAGCCCTGGGGGTGGGGTGACAGGATCCCACCAAGACACAGGGACCACATTGGCCTCCAGCCTGGGAGCCTCACAAACATTCCTTGCTCAGCAGAATCAGGCTGGACCCTTAGCAAGGAGTGGCTGGAGAGGGAAGACATCAGGGGGAGGGAGCAAGGGCCTGTCACATCTTTCCTCTGGCCACTGTCCTGATCTTTGTAAGCCCAGAATCTCCCCTTCCCTGAAGGGGGGCCAGCACCCCAGGAGGGCAGCAGGCGTGCTGTGAGTAGTGTGAGAGGTGAGGGTACACTAGAATGGCCATGGACACCATGTGGGGGTGCTCTGGGCTGGGCTGCAGAGCAGTGTCCTTCCTGCTGCTCCTCCCCTGCAGCTTCCCCCGACCTTGTGGTTTATTCGGTTTGATACCAATCAGCAGACCCTGCAGGGTGGAGGCTCCCAGGCCTCTCAGTCCCACCACTCTCATGTGCCAGTCAGCCCCACTGTAACTGCCCAATGAGTTCTTCTTGCCCGCTTCCAAGATACAGCCAGTTTACCAAGACAGGGGAATTGCAATAGAGAAAGGGTTGAATATACATAGAACCAGCTAAATGGGAGACTGGAGTTTTCTTATTACTTAAATCAGCCTTCCCTAAAATTCAGAGGTGAGAATTTTTCAAGGACAGTTTGGTGGGCAGGGGCCTAGGGAATGGATGCTGCTGATTGGTTGGGGATGCAATCATAGTGGTGTAGAAAAGGTCCTTGTGCACTGAGTCCACTTTTGGGTGAGAGCTACCAAGGAGCTGCTGGTCTGCTGGTCCTGGTAGAGCCATCTGGTGTCAGCAGTGTAAAAGTGTGTCCAGGCACAGTGGCTCACACTTGTAATCCTAGCACTTTGGGAGGCTGAGGCAGGAGGAATGCTTGAGCCCAGGAGCTCGAGACCAGTCTGGGCAACATAGACTTTTTCTCTACAAAACATTAAAAAAAAAAAAAAAATAGCCAGGAGTGGTGGCACGTCCCTGTGGTCTCAGGTACTTGGGAGGCTGAGGTAGGAAGACTGCTTGAGCCCAGGAGGTCAAGGCTGCACTGCGCCATGGTTCTGCCACTGCACTCCAGCCTGGGTGACAGAATGAGACCCTGTCTGAAAATACATCTTAAAAGGCCAATCCTAGGTTCTACAATAGTGATGTTATCTGCAGGAGTAATTGGGGAAGTTGAAAATCTTGTAACCTCTGAGACAATAGTAGTTGTTTATCCCTACATCTTAGCAGAATCCAGGCCCCTCTCATCCTCTTAACTTGGTAGTCTTTCATTAGTATTACGAGGGTGGTTTAGTTGTGGGAAGGGCTGTTACCATTTAAATTACAAACTAAATTTCTCCCAAAGTTAGCTTGGCCCACACCTAAAGTTAGCTTGGCCCACATCAAGGGCAGTTTGGAGGTTAAAGGCAAGGTGGAGTTGGTTAGGTCAGATCTCTTGCACTTAAAATTTTTGCAAAGGTCTCTTCACCATGGTCTGCCTGCTGATGGATGTGGCCCAAGCCAGGCCTGTGGGGCGCCGCTGCATACCCCCCTGCACCGTGGGGTACCTGGCCAGTCTGTGCCAGTACTGGGGCCTTCACAGAGGGGTGTAAGAAATGAATGAACATCATCAATTTTTGGAACCCTAGAAATGACGTTGGGCCTAGAAGGAAATGTGGCTGTGTGGCATCACCGTGCAGCATGCAGCTGCAGCTTCCACTTCTCCGGCTGTAGGTCACTTCTCTCTTTTTTCTTGTTCTGTAAATTGATTCTGTGAAAGGAAAATACATTGGGGCTCCCAAATCACTAAGCTAAAGGGAAAAATCAAGCTGAGAACTGCTTAGAGCAGTTATTACTTAAATCAGCCTCCCCTAAAATTCAGAGATGAAGATTTTTCAAGTTTGGTGGGGAGGGGCCTATGGAATGGGCCCCTCCCTGCCTCCCATTCTATTCAAAGTCACCCCTCTGCTAATTAAGATAAATGCATATCTGATTCCCTCTTTGGAGAGGCTAATCAGAAACTCAAAAGAATGCAACCATTTGTCTCTTATCTACCTATGACCTGGAAGCCCCTGCCCCACTTTGAGTTGTCCTTCCTTTCCAGACTGAGCCAATGTTTATCTTACATATGTTGATTGATGTCTCATGTCTTCCTAAAATGTAGAAAACCAAACTGTGGTCTTACACCTTGGGCACATGTCGTCAGGACCTCCTGAGGCTGTGTCATAGGCGTGTGTCCTCAACCTTGGCAAAATAAACTTTCTAAATTAACTGAAACTTGTCTCAGATTTTCTGGGTTCACATTTTGGTAATCACAAAGGGATTCTGAGTGGAGGTGCCCCTGACCTTTCAAAAAATCTCCTATGAGTGCTTAGTACCAGCTCAAGTTATCTTTATGGCTCAAACCAATAGGGCAATTTACTGAGGCCTGGAAGCACCCCCTCCAGAAAATCCCTGATCTCCCAAAATTTGGCTGAGATTTAACGTTGATGCTATACAACTCCCGCCACCCCCCCACCACCCCACTTTTTGGAGTTTTGCTTGTTTCCAACACAAGACAGGCAAGTTTTTTCCTGCTTCTATGACGATGGGAGGCAGGTAACTCCTTTATGGAGTTTGAGCTCACTTGCAACAGGGAAGATGAGGTTTTTTTTCCTGCTTCTGGGATGTTGGAGAGCAGTCTTCAGCCTGAGATGCATCCCTAGGTAAGTAACTGAATTGGGGTTTGTCTTGGCTAAAGTTACAATTAACAGCCAGCTGGTCTTAATTTCTCCTTACTGTTAGAGCACTCAGTAATGATATAAGTTGTGCAATCTTTTGTTTTGCTTTGCTCTATGTTGTTTTGTTGTTTGTTTTTGTTGTTTCAGTCTTTTTCCCATTGGGCTTGACCAACTCTATCCAACTTGATCAAATCTGAAGGAAAGTTTCAAATTATGGGGAACAAGGCCTCTGAAGTGGCTAAATTCCCACCAAAAAAAAAAAAAAAAAAAGATTGATTTTTGATTTTCACTACTTAAGGGGCTTTATTTACATAACAAGACCACCTTTTTGCTAGCCAGGCCAAACTGAAAGCAATGGCTGTTACCCCACACTGCAGTTCAATGCCTAAGGTTCTGCCTTCCTTTTTTTTTTTTTTTTTTCCAGCATGACAGCTGGGTTTGGTTCCTAAATCAAGTCCTTTCTGGTTTGATACTTGGTACTTCTGAAATAGCAGCAATTTGTCCTAGCTGCAATATGGTAATGAGATTTTAAAACTTTTTTTTTAAAGGAGCTCAATGGTTGAAAGTCAGATAAATTAAAGCTTGTGTGTATGTGTTTGTTTTTAAAGGACCTTCATGTTTTTGTTTTTGTTTTTTTTTCCTCTCTTAGAACCTTGTCTTTTTTTTTGAACAAAGGTTTTTTTGTTCTCAGTTGACTCAATTCTAGTTTCTTCATTTACTTCTGCTGTCTGTCCTTTCTCTTGCACCCTCTGCTGCACAGGGGACCTAAAATAGTTTATAATAGAGTGGAGTTCCTTAAAGAAAATGGAGAAGGTGCTAGACTCCCTTTGGGGGAGAAACCTCTGTTTTTCCTTATGGAACCCCAAGAATTTAAACAGACAAGTTTGTTTCAGTCCTTAAACCACTTAATTTCGTATTGTGTACCTGATATTTTTAACTAAAATAGTTATTGCAACAGAGACTACCCTTGTTTTTTAAGGAAGACTGTAGTTTAGACACTTAGAAATGTGTTTGTATTAGTCCATTTTCACACTGCTGATAAAGACATGCCCGAGACTGGGCAATTTACAAAAGAAAGAGGTTTCATGGACTTACAGTTTTGCATCGCTGGGGAGCCCTCATGATGCTGGTGGAAGGCAAGGAGGAGCAAGTCACATCTTACATGGATGGCAGCAGGCAAAGAGAGTGAGTGTGTGCAGAGAAACTGGGAATTGTGGGAGTTACAATTCAAGGTGAGATTTCGGTGGGACACAGAGCCAAACCATATCATTCCACCCCCGGCCCCTCCCAAATCTCATGTCCTCACATTTTGAAACCAATCAGGCCTTTCCAACAGTCTCCCAGAGTCTTAACTCACTTCAGCATTAACTCAAAACTCCACACTCCGAAGTCTCATCTGAGACAAAGCAAGTCCCTTCTGCCTATGAGCCTGTAAAATCAAAAGCAAGTGAGTTACTTCCTAGATACAATGGGGGAACATGCATTGGGTAAATACAGCCATTTCAAATGGGAGAAATTGGCCAAAACAAAGGGGCCACAGGCCCCATGCAAGTCTGAAATCCAGCAGTACAGTCAAATCTTAAAGCTCCAAAATGATCTCCTTTGACTCCATGTTTCACATCCAGGTCACACTGATGCAAGAGGTGGTTTCCCGTGGTCTTGGGCAGCTCCGCCCCTGTGGTTTTACAGGGAACAGCTTTCCTCCTGGCTGCTTTCACAGACTGGTATTGAGTGTCTGTGTCTTTTCCAGGCACACGGTGCAAGCTGTTTGTGGATCTACCATTCTGGGGTCTAGAGGTCAGTGGCCATCTTCTCACAGCTCCACTAGGCAGTGCCCCAGTGGGGATTGTGTGTGGGGGCTCCCACCCCACATTTTTGTTCCACACTGTACTAGCAGAGGTTCTCCATGAGGGCCCTGCCCCTGCAGCAAACTTCTTCCTGGACATCCAATCATTTCCATACACCCTCTGAAACCTAGGTAGAGGTTCCCGAACTTCAATTCTGGACTTCTGGGTACTCACAGGCTCAACAGCATGTGGAAGCTTGCAAGGCTTGGGGCTTGCATCCTCTGAAGCAGTTTACAAAAGAAAGAGGTTTAATGGAGTTACAGTTCCACGTAGCTGGGAGTGCCTCACAATCATGGGGGAATGGAAGGAGGAGCAAGTCATGTCTTACATGGATAGCAGCAGGCAAAGAGAAAGATAACGTGTGCAGGGGAACTTCTCTTCATAAAACCATCAGGTCTTGTGAGACTTATTTACTCTCAGGAGAAAAGCATGGGAAAGACTTTCCCCCATGATTCAATTACCTCCCACTGGGTCCCTCCCACAACACGTGGGAATTCACGATGAGTTTTGGGTGGGAACACAGCCAAACCCTATCACTCTGCCCCTGGCCCAAATCTCATGTCCTCACATTTCAAAACCAATCATGCCTTCCTAACAGTCTCCCAGTCTTAATTCATTTCAACATTAACTCAAAAGTCAACAGTCAAAAGTCTCATCTGAGACAAGGCAAATTCCTCCCACCTACGAGCCTGTAAAATCAAAAGCAAGTTAGTTACTTCCTAGATACAATGGGGGTACATGCATTGGGTAAATACAGCCATTTCAAATGGGAGAAATTGGTTGAAACAGGCCCTGTGCACGTTTGAAATCCAGCGGGGCAGTCAAATCTTAAAGCTCCAAAATGATCTCCTTTGACTCCATTTCTCACATCCAGGTCATGCTGATGCAAGAGGTGGGTTCCCATGGTCTTGGGCAGCTCCACCCTTGTGGCTTTTCAGGGTACAGCCTCCCTCCCAGATGCCTTCATGGGCTGGTGTTGAGTGTCTGCAGCTTTTCCAGGCACACAGTGCAAGCTGTCAGTGGATCTACCATTCTGGGGTCTGGAGGATGCTGGCCCTCTTCTCACAGGTCCACTAGGTGATGCCCCAGTAGAAACTCTGCATGGGGGCTCTGACCCCACATTTCCCTTCCACACTGCCCTAGCAGAGGGTCTCCATGAGGGCCCCGCCCCTGCAGCAAACTTCTGCCTGGGCATCCAGGCATTTCCATACATCTGAAATGTAGGCAGAGATTCCCAAACTTCAATTCTTGACTTCTGTGGACTCACAGGCTCAACACCATGTGAAAACTGCCAAGGCTTGGGACTCGCACACTCTGAAGCCATGACCTGAGCTCTATGTTGGCCCCTTTCAGCCATGACTGGAGTGGCTGAGATGCAGGGCACCAAGTCCCTAGGCTGCACACAGTATGGCAACCCTGGGCCTGGCCCATGAAACCACTTTTTCCCCTAGGCCTTTGGGCATATGATGAGTGGGGCTGCTGTGAAGACCTCTGACATGCCCTGTAGACATTTTCCCCATTGTCTTGGGGATTAACATTCAGCTCCTTGTTACTTATGCAAATTTCTGCAGCTGGCTTGAATTTCTCCTCAGAAAATGGCATTTTCTTTTCTTTCACATTGTCAGGTTGCAAATTTTCCAAACTTTTATTTTCTCTTTCCCTTATAAAACTGAACACCTTTAACAGCACCCAAGTCACCTCTTGAATGCTTTGCTGCTTAGAAATTTCTTCTGCCAGATATCCTAAATCATCTCTCTCAAGTTCAGAATTCCTCACATCTCCAGGGCAGGGGCAGAATGCCACCAGTCTCTGCTAAAATATAACAAGAGTCACTTTGCTCCAGTTCCCAACTAGCTCCTCATTTTCATCTGAGACCACCTCAACCTGGACTTTATTTTCTGTATTACTATCAGCACTTTGGGCAAAGCCATTCAGCAAGTGTCTAGGAAGTTCCAAACTTTCCCACGTTTCCCTGGCTTCTTCTGAGCCCTCCAAACTGTTCCAACTCCTGCCTTTTCCCCAGTCCAAAGTTGCTTCCACATTTTCGGGTATCTTTTCAGCAGTGCCCCACTCTACTGGTACCAATTTACTGTATTAGTCCATTTTCATGCTGCTGATAAAGACATACCCCAGACTCGGCAATTTACAAATGAAAGAGGTTTAATGGACTTACAGCTCCACATGGCTGGGGAGGCCTCACAATCATGATGGGAGACAAGGAGCAAGTCATGTGTGACATGGATGGCATCAGGCAAAGAGAGAGAGCTTGTGCAGGGAAACTCCCATTTTTAAAACCATCAAATCTCATAAGAGTTACTATCACGAGAACAGCATGGGAAAGACCTGCCTCATGATTCAATTACCTCCCACCAGGTTCCTCCCATAACATGTGGGAATTGTGGAAGTTGCAATTCAAGATGAGATTTGGGTGAGGACATAGCTAAACCTATCAAAATTTGGTTGAGATTTAACATTTATTTTGCTGTACAACTCCCACTGCCCCCCCCATCCTTTTTTCTTAATGAAGAAATTTTTTTCATTAAGAAAAAAAATTTTAAGTGCACTGTAAAAGCATCATGTGGTCTAGTCTCATAGTAATTCTCCCTCTGTGGAGACCCAGGATCCAGTGTGGGCTCTGCTTAGAGCTCAGAGATCCAGTTAAGAACATAGGTAATCTTTAAACAAAAGTTGTCTCCTTACACAATCATATGATAGATTTCTATAAATTTTGTGTTTGATTTGGCATGCATCTTTAATCTCCCCCTAGCACCACCAGGTTTTTTCTGCCTATACCTTGAGATGTAAATTCTGCCATCTGATTTTTCATCTAAGAGTCATTTCCTTCAATATGCAGACTTAGGGCTATTTAATTGACAACTGCCAGGGTAATAAAACAGGTTATCAAGAGTTTGCAAGTCTAAGATACAGGAAAAAAAGGAGGTCTTAGGAATCTACAAGATGTACTTCTATTGGTATGACTAATATGACTATTTATGTGTTGTATACACAATGTTTCACTACTGAAAATATATAAAAGAGATCTGATTAACTGGCTTAAGAAAATAAAAGCACTTGAATCAAATACTTTATCAGGAAAAAAGAAAATACTAATCAAACCCTTTTTGAAGTTTATGTAACTTAAGTAAAATCTTTAATAAATAAGCTAGCTTTAAAATTATTGGTAAAGTAATATTAGAAATGTCTTGAGAATTGCCAGCATACATTTTTGTTTGCATTTTTAAAGCAATTTTATACTTCTCCCTGCCAAATACTATAAGGTGTCAAGATTTGGCATAGGGGTTGCAAAACTATAAACCAAGCCCAAAACAATGATTTTTTGCTTGTGTAATCTTTAATAAGACATTAATATTGATTTAATAAAAACAGCTACATCTTGAATTTAGCAAGATTACCATTAATTCTAATCTTGTGGTTTTAGGTGGTCTAGTCCACAGCCAGTAGGGTTTGTTATCATCTTTGTTTTAAAGCTAAACTATAAGTTCCTCCCAATGTTAGTTTGACCTACACCCAGGAATGAAAAAGGACAGCTTGGAGGTTCAAGGCAAGATGGAGTCAGTTAGGTCAAATCTTTTTCACTGTGTTAGTAATAATTTTGCAGTGGCAGTTCTGTAACTTTAAATGATGACTATTGTAGTTTTCATAAATAATTTAGGTGAACAATTAAAATAATTAGGTAAATGTAATGGGATAAATACTTGTAGGCAAACTCACCTAAAGTTAAATTAAATAATAGATATTTCATTATTTGGGTATTTTCCAATAAAAATATATTTATAGGAAAACATTCTTTCTAAAAAAAAGTGTGTCCTTTTAAAAAAAGGTGAGTAATTTTTGTCTCATTCAAAGCTTATTTAAAGGTCATGTATAAAACAAGGTAAAAGAAACCAGGAAATAGATGTAAAGAAAGTTATAAAAATAAAAGGGTTTTACTTTGGTAAGAAAGCTTAAAGAGAAATAATTTTATATGAGACAGAATCCTGTACAGTCAATTTAGTCCTACAGTAAAATGAGTGTTGTTTATAAAAGAGGGATATTCAGGTCAACCCAAAAAGTCCACGCATGTCATGAATGGTCTGTGTAAGTCACAATAAGAGGATGTGGTTTTTTTTTTTTTTTTTTTTTTTTTTTTTCTGAGACAGAGTCTTGCTCTGTCACCCAGGCTGGAGTGCAGTGGCGTGATCTTGGCTCACTGCAAGCTCCGCCTCCCGGGTTCACACCATTTTCCCACCTCAGCCTCCTGAGTAGCTGGGACTACAGGAACCCACCACCGTGCTGGGCTAATTTTTTTGTATTTTTAGTAGAGACGGGGTTTCACCGTGTTAACGAGGATGGTCTTGATCTCCTGACCTCGTGATTCGCCCGTCTCGGCCTCCCAAAGTGCTAGGATTGAAGGCATGAGCCATTGTGTCCGGCCTAAGAGGATGTATTTTTTTAAAAACCAAAAACTTTTATGCAATCAAGTTGTCATACTATTATCAAGTTTTGGTTTGCTTAGAAAAAAACTGAGATTAATGTTTTTTAAAATTAAAGTTATTACATCCATGTATCTCTCTGTATGTGCATTTAAAGTACTTGCAACATTGAGTTTCAGGGCTTTGACTCCTGGGTCTAAAAAGAACACCAAGTCCTGCTAAATTTTAAACACTGACAGGAACTAAATCTCCATCTTCAGATCCAGTAGAAGATGCCATTCAAAATAAACTGCATTCCTGAGACATAGGGCCAGAAATTAAAGCTATTCAACTCCTCAACGCCCAGGGACTATCATGAAGAGGTGGGTGTGTGAGATTGTAAGGCCTGATTTTAAGAGATAAAATAAGTTCAGTTTCTCTATAAATAAATCATTAATGTCAAAAGCACACTGATGCAAGACCAGCATATGGACCCCTGTGTCAGATTAACAAGATTTTCTGGAAGCATTAACTGACTCCTTAATAAATTAAGGCTATAAAGTTTATAAAAGGCTTATGAAAATTATATCTTATGGTCAAGATTAAAATTTTATAAATTATTTATAAAATTTTGAAAAACAAATGTAATTGGCTTAATGCTGTTTTTATTAGGGTTTATTGTTTGGAAAATTAAGTTTTCTCTGAAAGAAGGAAGGTTTTCACCTTTTTTGAAATCCTCAAGTTAGCACTTTGTTTAAATGAATGACTTATTTTACAATAACCTGTGATATCAAGTGTTCTAAACCTTTGATATTTGACAAACTTTCCAAAATCAAATTATAAATTATGTATTTTTCTGACCTAATTAATCCTTTAATATATTAAGTTCCATAAAGTCCAGAAATGACATAATTTGTCTTATTTGGTAAAAAATTATATAAGAAATGTTGTCAAATATAAAATGGTGTTTGGGTTTCTTTGGGCTGTGTTTGTATAAATATGTTGTTGGTATGTGTTTCCAAATCATAGGAAACTCCTATAATTCTGATATGACTTAGTGTACATTATCAGTAATAATTATAATTATTATGTTAAATTATCATGTGCCACAGAGGTAATAAATTTTCTTGTCAATGGTGCTTTTGACTGTGGCTACCCTAAAACCTTTTGTCATTCATGGACAATTATTGTCTTATTTTGGTCCTTCTTAGAAGGTGATTTTGTAAAAAGCTATAAAACTCCAACAGCTGCTCTTGCATACAAGTTTTTAATAGCTTTGGAGATGGTGACATCAGAATAAAAGAAAAACTTTCAGGACCTATGGAAAACTGAAATGTTCAGGAATATCAAGCAGAACAGGAATTAACTACAGCAACTGAACTATTACAAGACTGAAGTAATCATTTTGACTTTTCACTTAAAATGTTGCTAATCATTTGTTTTGCTTTTTCAGAACCAGGGAAACTTTTCTTTTGAGTGATTAACAGCATTTAACAATTTAGTATATTCCTATGAACAAAATTTGTAGCATATTTCTTTTTCCTCTACCTGATTTCTCCAGAATTTGGAAGCTATTTATGGCAATACAGTTATTTACATAAGTACAATAAGAATCTCTTTTTATGTATAAGAGGACACACTTGGAGAAACTGGTTATTTTACTAAGGCTTTGACTGGAATGGTGTGCTTTCCTTTAAGGAATCAAACTTGACTTACAGAGCCAATAAAAGCCCCTTGGGAAAACTGGCCTCATGTTTGTCTACACAGCCCCTGTACAGGGCTCCTGACCTGTGGTAAGTAAAGAATGTCACTTTCTGACAGGCCCACCAGCCCCAAGTTTTATCTTGGTACCTCGAGAGAAGAGGATCCCCCAACTCATAGATATTTGATGATATGAATCCATGGCTGCACTCAGCTTTAAAAAAGTCTTATTTGAGTCAAAGTTCCATCAAAGCCAATTTAAAAGCCTATGTAGGCTGGGCATGGTGGCTCATGCCTGTAATCCCAGCACTTTGGGAGGCCGACGTGGTTGGATCACCTGAGGTCAGGAGTTGGAGGTCAGCCTGGCCAACATGGCAAAACCCCATCTCTACTAAAAATACAAAAATTAGCCAGGTGTGGTGGCATGCACCTGTAATCCCAGGTACTCAGGAGGCTGAGGCAGGAGAATCACTTGAACCTGGGTGGCAGAAGTTGCAGTGAGCTGAGATCATGTCACTGCACTCCAGCCTGGGTGACAAAGGAAAACTCCATCAAAAAATAAAAAAGCCTACGTAAAAAATAATGATTCTTGCTGCACTGAATACAAATAATTAGGCCAAGTATAATAAAGCAAACTAGTCCTGCCATGATTTGTGTTGATTAAAAATGGGAAACTGGATAAAGAAAAATTATGTTGCAAAACCTATAGTACACCTGTTGTTAGATTCTAGTCTTGCCTAATGTTTTAAAATTTTTATTATTTTCTACAGTTTTGACTGAATTCTAATTTTTCTTGGCTACAACTCTTCAAAATAATGTTTTTGATTTTTTCTTCTGTATTTTTCCCCCATTTTTCCTGATTTGGAGTCACTAAAAACTAAGCTGTGCTTCCATAAAGCCCTGTGAACTGAAGCCAGGCAACTTAAACTTCAGAAGAAAACAACAGCAATCTATTTACGCCACTTTCATACCTGCCTACTAATGTATGGGCTTCAGAGTAATGTGGCCTATATTGATTTTTCCCAGACTGTTCTTTTGTTTGTTGTTGTTTTTCTCCCTTCCTCCGCCTATTTTCTTTTCATAGGACAAGAGATTTCACAACCTTCTAAAAATGAGCTTTTCTAATAATTCCGGACCTAACTGTACAGGAATAAACCATCCTAGCCATGAAAGACCAGACAAAAACCTGAGACCAGAGACTCATTTTCTTCTAAGATGCTTTCTCCAAAAGATTTTTAAAAAGAAAAGGGGGAAAATGTGAAAGGAACATATCTTGGGGCCCCACAATCACTAAGCTAGAAGGAAAAGTCAAGCTGGGAACTGCTTCAGGCAAACTTGCCTCCCATTTTATTCAAAGTCATCCCTCTGCTCACTGAGATAGATGCATATCTGATTGCCTCCTTTGGAAAGGCTAATCAGAAACTCAAAAGAATGTAACCATTTGTCTGTTATCTACCTAAGACCTGGAAATCCCCTCCCTGCTTCCAGTTGTCCTGCCTTTCCAGACCAAACCAATGTTCATCTTGCACATGTTGATTGATGTCTCATGTCTCCTTAAAATGTAGAAAACCAAACTGTGCTCTGACACCTTGGGCACATGTCATCAGGACCTCCTGAGCCTGTATCATGGGCGTGTGTCCTCAACCTTGGCAAAATAAACTTTCTAAATTAACTGAGACCTGTCTCAGGTTTTTGAGGTTCGCAATTAATAGTCAATGACGTGAGAGAGAAGCCCTCCTCCTCTCCCGGTTGTGGACCTGTCTGTATTATCTTGCACCCAACTCAGACCAGAAGGCACAGAAGACCCCATGACTCTTCTACCCTCTGTGTTCAATATGCCCCTCTGTGTTCAATATGCCTCTCCCGAAAGGAACACAGCCCCACCTAATTGGATATGCTGGGCTGTGTGGACAGTGTTGAAGCCCCACTAAGCTTCCCAAACTTTATCTATATAAATGACCCCTAAACCTCTCCACTTGGGAGCACCAACTTCCATTCTTTAGAATCTGTGTACCCAGGTGGCCTTTCTCAAGCATTGTGTGCAAATAAAGTACATTTAACCATATTCCATATTTCCTCATATTTTTAAGGTTGACAGGAGCCACTGGCACCCTCACACAGCCTCATCGTCACCCTAGACAAGCTGACTGCAGGCTTGGCTCAGAGGTCAGCTCTGCTGGACACAGGGAGGGGCAGGCAGAGGCTGAGTCTGATGTGCAGCTGCAGGACCGGTGGAAAGGGGCTGCCTCACAAAGAACTGTTTTCTCCCCACTTCCCTTCTGAGGTCCTGGGATGAGCCTTGAGCAGATGCCCCCATTCCACCAGCCTCCCCTTCTTCTCACACCCAGTTCTCTTCCTCCTGCCCAGGTCCCAGACGCCAAAGGCTTTGCTGCCTGCAGAGGGCAGGGGAGGTGTCCAGGGCTTTGGGGGCCATAAGGATGGCCCAGATGCTGGCCCTTCCCTGGGTGGGAGAGCCATCTGCCCACCTTTCCCCAAGGCTACTGCCCAGGCTCTCCCTTGGCTGGCAGCCTCCTCCCAGATACGAGTGGGCCAGGTGGTCCTCTCTCTTAAGGGGGTGGCTGAAGCCCAGATCTTGCCCATGTGGTGCTGCAGTTCCCCTGGGGTCCCTGAGGGAAGCCAGGGACTCTGTGGGCTCCATGGCAGGGAGCCCTGGGCTTGGACGCCGTGCCATCCTTACAGCTATCTGAAGGGCAGGAAGGCCTGACCAAGCTGGGGATGGGGAGAAACCTGGACTTGGGGGTGGTGGTGGCAGCTGCTGTCACCTCTTCATTGCAGATGGGGGCTGAGCTCAGCGGGCAGGGGCCGCTGAAGACACACAGCTAGGGAGAGGGGAGCCCAAATCTGTGGGACCAGGAGCTGGGTTCATCCTCCCGTGACCCTGACTCTTGGTGAGGAGACACCCTGAACTGGGCAGGGTGGCAACCATGACAGGCATGGGGAGGTGGCAGGTCCCCAGGCTCACCTGCTCTTTTGTACAGAGGGGCCTCTGGCCTGTGGAGAGGGGCCCCCT
Organism: Pongo abelii; assembly: GCF_028885655.2. Classification (NCBI taxonomy): domain Eukaryota; kingdom Metazoa; phylum Chordata; class Mammalia; order Primates; family Hominidae; genus Pongo; species Pongo abelii. The sequence continues at coordinate 159,109,849 of NC_071992.2, read as the reverse complement.
CCCAAGGCTCAGCCCTGCCACCTGCAACCCACTTTACCCAGAATAAGTAAGTCACACTGCCCATTTTTCAGGGCAATAAATTTTAATAAAGAGTTGTATTTTCCCCTGCAAGACCCAGAGTGAAGGCTGTCTCTTCAGCGACAGGGTTCACCGCAGCTGAGGCTCACTTCCATCATGAGCTGTGTCTCATGAGGACTCTCATAAACCTCTCTCTCTCCCTGGTTCCAAAAATGAAGCCGCCAGCTCTCACCGTACCTTGCTGTTGAACTGAATGACAGACATTATTCAAAACCCCCACCCTAGGGATCAAGATTAGGGGAGTAGGACAGAGTTCAGGGCAGCTTCTAAGAGGGAGGAGCCCCGGCTGGGAGGCCTTGGAGGATTCTTGTGTGATAGGGGGCATACCGGGGGTCTCTGAGGCCCCTCGTGGGTGCTGAATGCTCTGGTTTCCCCAGGGCTCAGCCCAGCCCCCGCTCTGCGGGACCCTGGGGCCAGGGTCTCCCTCTGGCAAGTGGTCTCAGGCCTTCTGTACACCACCCTTGCCAGTGGCCTCATCACAGTTTATTCCTAAAACCAGGGTCTGCTCCTCACTGGCCCTAAAGCCTCAGCCTCCAGTGCCCCTCCCGTGCCCCGTGACCCCTTCAGCCTACACACAAGCTTTCTGTTTGTGGTGGGGTCCCTGCCCCTCACAGAGGACCACCAATAAGGGTCGCTTATGTAAGAGCAGGGCTGCATCCACAGCTTGCAAAGGACAGAAGTTGAAATAAACTGTTTTATTGCAGCTCAACAATTAAGTAAATAAAGAGCCTTTCTGTTTATGAAACAATCATGGCGTTTAATTAATTGAATCGTCCTCTCCAACACATCTGCAGGGGTCATCAGCGCACTATGGGCTCCTCTTTCATTTGTATGCATGTTCTGCTCCTGGGGTGATACCCTGAGTCAGAACTGAGATGGGGGCAGCCCAGAGGAGGCTGAGTTGGGGTCTCTGTGCTGCTGTTTCGGGACAAGCATGTGTCCCCTTACTCTCAAGGCTTCCTTGGAAGCTGACCGCACGCAGTGAGGCTGTGCCTTTCTTCAGCTGTGCTTGGGGACCCTCCATGGAGTACCAGGGCCAGCCCTGCGGGTGCCTTGGAGCTGGCGGGTGCCCAGAATGGGGAAGGAGGCAGCAGTGGGAAGGGAGAGGCCTGACGGAGGGGATGCTCCTGGCCTGAGCCTTGCGTCGCCATTGATGCAGAGCAGGAAACCAGGAAAGGCCTGGGTGGCCCCCTGTGCTCATGAGGTGGTGGGCAGAGACCCCCTTACTTGTGATTTGAGAGGGAGCCCCTGGCTTTTTGAGCATGTGGGTGTGTGCCCATTTCCACGAGGGGCTCCTTCTGCAGTCCCTGTGTGTGTGCTGCTCATGTGTGGGAGCGTACATGCATACATGCACCGTGGCAATGCATACATGCACATCCATGTGCCAGAAGCTGGAGGGACAGAGCCTCCCCTGCCCAGCCAGCCCTGCTGGCCAGGAGCCTGCAACCACCTGCCTCAGTCTTCTCCGGGAACGACCCAGGGCCATTTTCCTCCAGACCCTTGAGGCGACATAGACTCTCGCTCTGTGGAAAGGAAGCTTGAACCCTGGCAGCTCCTTTCTTTGTGCTGGTTGAGTCATAAGAGCAAATCTCAGAAGCCCAGAGATTCCCCCCAGACGAGGCTCAGCCTGGGAGACCCTCGCCCTTGACCTCTACTTGGCCTGGGCCCTTCCACAGTGGGTGCTCCGTAGATACTCCCGGATGCGATCCCAACACACTCACCCTGGCTGCTCACCACCTGCCTTGGCTGGGCCCTGGGTTGGGCCCCCCACTGTTATGTGGCTGCCACACTGCCCAGCCCCGGTTCACGGCCCTTAAGTGCCTCCTCCCACGAGGGGCAATGCCGAGCCCCTTCCGCCTTGTGCCGTGATAAAGGGCTTATGGGGGTCTCTTATTGACTGAATTTTATTTGCTGACATTAAATGGTGCAGTGGGCTGGTGAGCCTGGCTTCCCGGTTCATAAATGGGATCAAAATGTCACTGTGATTCCGTTAAAACCTTTAAAAAGGATGGTTGTGTCACCCAGATCTAGTTTGTAAACCTGCTCCAGCTGCTGTGTGTCTCTTGGGGCCAAGTGGCCTGCCCTGTCCTCCATTTTCTCCGCTGGTGCTGGTCCTCCATCCCCAGTCTCCTGCTCCACCATAAGCCCCAGGCTGAGCCAGTGTTGAAGCTGTAGACATAAATCTATAGGCCGTTTGAGTATTGAAAACCAAGCAGTGCTGAGTGGAAGAAGCCTGTCTGTCCATCCACCCATCCCCCTGTCCGTCCGTCCACCCATCCTCCCGTCTGTCTGTCCACCCATCCGCCTGTCCATCCGTCCACCCATCTACCTGTCTGTCCGTCACCCATCCCCCTGTCCGTCCATCCACCTATCCCCCATCCGTCCATACACCCATCCCCCTGTCCATCCATCCACCCATCCCCCCGTCCATCTGTCCACCCATCCGCCTGTCCATCCGTCCACCCATCTACCTGTCTGTCCGTCACCCATTCCCCTGTCCGTCCATCCACCTATCCCCCTGTCCATCCATCCACCCATCTGCCTGTCCGTCCATCCATCCATCCCCCTGTCCGTCCATCCATCCATCCCCCTGTCCGTCCATCCACCCATCTGCCTGTCCGTCCATCCACCTATCCCCCGTCAGTCCATCCACCCATCTGCCTGTCTGTTCAGCACCGATATGCCTGTCCATCTGGCACTCTGGCCCTTACTGCCTGGCCTGCTGTGACTGCTCCCTCCTGGACCTACTGGGCCAGGTCTCCCCACTCCACAGGAAGTGGGGCCAGGCCTCTCCCTGGTGATCTCAGTACCAGAGTTCACAATGCGCTCCTTGTCAGTCTCCCCCTGACTTCATACCCGCCTTGCCCGGCATCCCCGCTTTAGAGGTGGAGGATAGCGTCCCTGAGACGGGGAGCAGTTTGGTGGGGCTGCAGGTTGAATGACCCTCGGACCAGGCCAGCTGAGATCCTGGTTCCTCACCTAGTGTGTGGAGCCCTCCTCTCCTGCTGTCTGGATTCCGACTCTGCTCCCTGGGGTCCAGGCTGTGTGGGGCTCCTGCACCCTTCTTCAGGGCAGCCTGTGACGGAGGGTCTTCTCACCTCATTCCAGAGGGCGGCTGAGGCCTGTAGGAGCGGGTCCCGTGTTTGCTCTCCTGGGAATCCATTGCAGAGGTGGGCAGTTCGGCCTCCTAACTCACTCATGGTCCACCCACTGCTTGCCAAATGCCACAAGGGCCGCAGCAAGACTGGGCCCCAGAAAGTCTCTGAGGTGGAGAAAAAGCTGTGGGGCCTCGGGGTGGGTTCAGGGCCTTTCAGTCACGAAGCCACTGCCCAGGGCCTCAGCCACATGGCCACTGGGGTCATGGCCACTGCGGGACCCTTCCTGTGAAGCAGCTCACCTCCCCAGACAGCCTGGACGTTTCCGGTGTCAGCGTTCTCTCCCGGCACCCCGTTGGTCTGCACGGCCGTTTCCGGAGTCAGCATTCTCTCCTGGCACCCCCTTGGTCCGCACGGACGTTTCCGTTTCCGGTGTCAGCGTTCTCTCCCGGCACCCCCTTGGTCTGCACGGCCGTTTCCGGAGTCAGCGTTCTCTCCTGGCACCCCCTTGGTCTGCACGGACGTTTCCGTTTCCAGTGTCAGCGTTCTCTCCCGGCACCCCCTTGGTCTGCACGGCCGTTTCCGGAGTCAGCGTTCTCTCTTGGCACCCCCTTGGTCTGCACGGACGTTTCCGTTTCCGGTGTCAGCGTTCTCTCCCGGCACCCCGTTGGTCTGCACGGCCGTTTCCGGAGTCAGCGTTCTCTCCTGGCACCCCCTTGGTCTGCACGGACGTTTCCGTTTCCGGTGTCAGCGTTCTCTCCCGGCACCCCGTTGGTCTGCACGGCCGTTTCCGGAGTCAGCGTTCTCTCCTGGCACCCCCTTGGTCTGCACGGACGTTTCCGTTTCCGGCGTCACGTTCTCTCCCGGCACCCCCTTGGTCCCCACAGCTCAGCATGAGTGTTGTTTCCAGAGCCGTCAGCCCAGGTGGGCTCTCTGGCCTCAACCCATCTCCGCTCCAGGAGTTAGGCGTCCTTGGCCCCCAGGCCCCGGTGGGAAATGAAGCCGTCCACGTGTGATTCTGGGATGGCCGTGGCAGCTTGGGCAGACACAGCCGGTTTTGGGGGTGTGGGGGCGGACGCTGGTGATGGAAGCCTCCTGGGGCGAGTGGGCTTCCCCAGGTTGGGGCTCTGCCGGCTGGGCCGGCACAATCCCCAGGCTGTGCCCTCAAAGTGGGGGAATGAGGGTGGACAGCGGGAATCAACCCAAGGCCATGCGGAAACAAACCCCTGGAAAAGGGAGTAGCTTAGTCCGTTGGGAAAAACCGAGAATCCTAACAGGGGCTTTGCGCCAGTTTGAGTGGGGCAGCAGTGGTGCTGGACCATGCCCTCCAAAGGCTTTACTTTGTAGAGATTCATAACAGCCTTCGCCAGGGAATGACGTGAGGGGTGGGTTCGCTCTCGAAGCCGCAGGGGAGACAGGCCACTAGAGCAGAAAGCAGGGAGCGTCGATCACACTCGGGGGCGGAGGGAGCCTAGCCCAGCCCTGCTTCCGCCTGTGCCCAGTTTCCCATAGTAAAATACCTTCCAGTAAGGCTTTGGAGTGGCTGCTCCACCCGCCAAGAGCCTTCAGGGCTCAGGCTGGGCGCGAAAGCTCATGCCTGTAGTCCCAGCACTTTGGGAGTCTGGGGTGGGCGGATCACTCGGGCACAGCAGTTCAAGACCAGCCTGGGCAACATAATGAGACTCCATCTCTACGAAAAAAAAAAATTAAAAATTAGCCAGGCGTGGTTACTCACACCTGTGGTCCCAGCTGGGCCATGAGGAAACTGAGGTGGAAGGATCACTTGAGCCCAGCAGGTGAAGGCCGCAAGATCGCACCACTGCACTGCAGCCTGGGCATCAGAGTGAGACTCTGTCTCAAAAACAAACAAACAAAACAAAACAAAAAAACCAGCCTCTAGGCTCCTCACTGTCTCCCTCCAGCTCACAGCGACCACCCACGAGGGCGCATGGGGGAAGAAGGGTGGCAGGGGGAGGCTCTCCCCCACACTGTTGCCCCCCACACCTGGAAAGGGCTCCCCAAAGGTGCCCAGCCCAGGACGTCCTCCCATGGTTGTTGGCACGTCAGGGGCTCTGTGCTGCTCTGTGCTGACGTACAGCCCCAAGCACAAAGCCCTCCTTCCACTGAAGAGGGCCTGGGTACCTGGGAGGTGAGTCGGCGTGGGGTGGTGAGTAAGTGGCCTGCGTCATGCCTCGCTAGCTGCCGCACCTGCAGAAAAGCCGCCGTGGGAGGGGAGGGAGGGAACAAGCCCAGCCCCTCTGAGCTGAGCCGGGGCTTCTCTGCTGCGCAGCCAGCTGGAGGAGTTGTGCTCAGCTGGGGCCCTGGTGAGCAGGCGATTTGGTGTGTGTGTGTGCGTGCGTGCGTGCGTGCGTGTGTCCCCCACAGCCTCAGACAGAGGGAGCTGGGGCCCAGAGCCAGGAACATGACGAGAAGAGTTTGAGGCTCTGCTGTGGGCTGGGTGCTGGGCCACGGGTCCCCAGTTCTCCCACAGCCTCCTTCCCCTCCACGCTGTCCCTGCCTAATTGGCCCCCCAATCCTCTGGAGCACTGGCAGCCCCAGCACCTCCTCCCAGTCAGTGCTCTCCACCGCCCTGCAGGAGGGACAGGTAGTTATACCCCAGGAACAGAGAGGAGCAGGGCCTTGCCCAAGGTCACACAGCACCCACCTCTAGGATGCTGGGTCTCTGCTGGGGACAAAGTCAGACTCCCGGTTGGGCACCGTGGCTCACACCTGTAATCCCAGCACTTTGGGAGACCAAGGCAGGCAGGTCACTTGAGGTCAGGAGTTTGAGACCCGCCTGGCTGACATGGTGAAACCCTGTCTCTACTAAAAATACAAAAATTAGCCAGGCGTGGTGGCGGATGCCTGTAATCCCAGCTACTCAGGAGGCTGAGGTAGGAGAATTGCTTGAATCCGGGAGGCAGAGGTTGCAGTGAACCAAGATCACACCACTGTACTCCAGCCTGGGCAACAGAGTGAGACTCCATCTCAGGAAAAAAAAAAAAAAAAGTCAGACTCTCCTGCCTGAGGTGGAGGAGCAGAGGCCTGTCCTGTCCCCCACTGCCTAGGTGGGGAGACCAAGGCTGACACTTGTGGTCGGTCCTGGCTTCCCGACACATGATTCCTGCACCCGCCGGAGCCTAGGGCAGAGCTGCCTCCCTGCCCACTCTCCTGCGGCCTGCCGGGCACCAGGGATGTTGGGAGGGTGTCTTGGTCCGTTTGTGCCCTGATGACAAATTCCTGGGGCTGGGCAATCGCTAAAGAGCAGAGATGTATTTCTCGAAGCTCTGGAGGCAGGAAGTTCAAGGTCTAGGCACCGGGTCTGGTCTGGGGAGGGACTTCCTGCTGCGCCCTCCCATGGCAGAAGGCAGAGGGCAGGGCGGGGGCACTGCGTGGAGCCTCATAAGGGCCTTGATCCCGCAGGAGAGCAGCCTCACGGACTCATCACCTCTCAATCCTGTCATGGCGGTAACACCTGGGGTTTGGAGGGGCCACATTTGCACCATAGCAGATGTGGAGAGGGCAAAGCCAGCTGGTGGGCTGTGGGGTGTCCCCACAACAGCCCCTTTCGCAGGGGACTCGGGACACTCCAGGGACCCCTGGCTTCACTCTGGGTGATGCTGTGCCAGTGTGTCCTGCTCTCTGGCCCTTTGGCGGAGGGGTTGCTAGGCAGTGCCCTGGCCCTTGAATCTGGCTGGTGCCTACCCTGCCTGAGAAATTTCATGCCCCCGAAGTCCACACCTGGCACAGTAGGTTGGAGCTCAGGGGCCGCCACAGGCCTCCAACTCCGGACGCCCTTGTGGAGTGGCCTCAGCCTGGACTGCTCTTCCCGGCCAAAGAGCAGACTGGAGCTCCGGAGCCTGGGAGGAGCCAGCCTGGGGCTGCCACAGGTCTCTGACAGCATCAGTAGGTGCAAATGCCCATCACGTCAGTGTCCCCTGGGACTGCCAGGGGATGCCAGGAACTGGGCCAAGGGATGCCAGCCTCTGCACACACTCCCTCTCTGGCAGCTTGGCTGTCCCCTTCTGGCCCCACTGCCCTGGGCACTCTGCTCAGCACCTCGAGCCCATGTGTCAGATGCAGAGCCAGGGATTCACCCTGGGGGAGCAGCTGTGGCCCAGACTCCCCAGGGCTGGGCGGGAGCTGGGTAGGGAATGTGCCCGTGGGCAGGAGTTGACCTTCTAGCTGTGGACCAACCCCGGGCAGCCAGTGGGCCGGTGGGAGGCAGAGGCCAGAGGGTGGGGTGCCATGGCAGCTCCCGGTGTCCGAAATCACTGGCTGCCCCTTAGGCAGAGGCCAGACGGCCAGGTGGGGCTGTCGCCTCCTTGGTCACAGCCCCTCCCAGGACAGCCTCTCAGCTGGAGGCAGGGGCTGTGCTGCCGGGTGTGGACCCTGCCGATGGGTGGGTGGCACAGACCCCCTTCCGCACAGACCCCCTTCCACACAGACCCGGGCTTGCTGTGTTTTCTCTCGGGGAGCAAACAGTGCCCTCTGCTGGACTCTTCAGGGATTGCAGGTGCCCCCGACCCAGAAAGCAGGTTCCTCCGGGATCAGCCCAGAAGCAGGGCAGCCAGGGGCCGGGCAGGCGTGGATCTGGGCAGTGAAGGTGTGTGTGAGCCACAGACACTGTGTGACCTGTGGGATGGCAGCGGGGCCAGGGCCAGAGGATCCCCGAGGGCCTCTGGAAGGCTGGGTGCAGTGGCCCTGCAGGAAGGTGAGATGCAAATTTCGGAGGAAAGGAGGGGAGTGGAGGAAGCAAAGAAGCCCCTGGCAGGGGCTGGGGTGGGGCCTGGGTCCCTTGTGGCAGGGACTGGGCTGGGGCCTGGGGCCTCTGTGGCAGGGGCTGGGATGGGGCCTGGGGCAGCAAGGGGCCAGCAGGGCTGGGGTGGGGCCTGGTGCCCCTGGCAGGGGCTGGGGTGGGGCTGGGGCAGCAAGGGGCCAGCAGGGCTGGGGGAGCTGCATTTCCTTGGGGCTCCCAAAGGCCCGAGTCTCACTGGGGCAGGGGCCTGGGTCCAACTCCAGGGGAGGTGGGTTCTTGGGGAGATCCCAGGATATGCAGGGAAGGGCAGGCATTAGAGGTTGCACCACAGGACGGGCTGGGTGGACAGGGGCCCGGCGCTGGGCAGGGGCTCCCTGAGGCCTCACGGGGGACAGGGAGGAGGGCCTGTGCAGCCTGCTTTCTTCCTCCTCACCTTTCTGTCCTTGTTCCCAGGGACAGCTCAGAAAAGCTCGCCTCTCCTTCCATACCGCCAATGGCCCCCCTCCCATACCTTCGGCTGTCCCCTCCCATGGCCACCCCAGGTCCCTGTCATCTCCCAGAACACTCCACCTTCAAATCTTCCCATCTCCCTCTAGCTCCCCGCCGCCCCCAGGGAGACCTCGGTGCCCAAGCACGGACCTCTCGGTGTCGACAGGAAAGTTGTTCCTTCCTGGGCTCATGCCAGGCTAATTCCTCTGGGGGGCCAGAGTGCCAGGCACAGGGCGGGCAGTGTGTTTCCTACATGATGGGCAGTATGAATGGAGGCCATGGCTGCAGGGACAGATGCTGGGAGGGCACACCTGAGGGCCTGCAGCAAATGTGGAATGTGGACATGTGTGGGCCAACAGAGGCTCAAAGACCAGAGCTCAAGCCTAATAACGGATGCTTCCTTCTGGCAGCTTGGACAGGAGGACCAGACCCGGTCCTGGCCCCAACTCTACTCCAACCCCAGGCAGGCACTGAGCCCTGGCCCCGTCCCCTGTGGACCCTATGGAGAGTGAGACCACGGGATGGATGTCTGCAGGTGTGTGCTTTGCTCCTAACCCAGGGAAGCCAAGAGCTGCCTTCCTGCCTCCTCCCCCACGGTGACTCAGCGCCGTCCCTGGCCACACTCCTCTCCTCTCGCCCCCACCGCAGCTCCACACTGACTGAGGGTGCAGGTCCTCTGGGTGACAGGCAGCAGTCCTGGGGGTGGACGGGGGAGCTGACTCATTGTAGTGGGAGGAGAGGTGTCACAGCTGAAGTCCCCGGAGTTTGGACCCCCAGCCTGTCCAGGTAGCTCCTGGGAGAGCACCCAGGGCTACATCTTCCCAGCAGTGGGGAGGTCCCCCGGGCACCAGAACAAAGACCCCTTTACTCCAGGCTCCACCCTCAGAAGCCATGGGTTCCTGGACTTTGGTCTCTCTCAGTCACCAGCTAGTGCCAGTGGCCTCTTTACTGCAGGGGTCAGGAGGCTGTCCTGAGAGATGGCAAGAGGGACTGGCACGGTGTTGGGAGGTCCCAGGGTGGGATGGCCCCAGAACGCCCTGCTGGCGGTGGCCCTCAGGGGAAGCAAACTTCTGCCTTGCCCTGTACCCATTCAGACAGCCCCTGCATCAAGGGGCCCTGTGGGGACACTGGGTGAGCCCAGGGACTGGAACCTTGCAGAGAAGAGGCACAGATCATCCCTCTCCCAGGGGTTACTGGAGCTGGGCCATGGTCCTGGTTGGGGCAGGGTCCTGGTGTTGGAGGGGGAGGGGCCATGACGCTGGATGGGGCGGGGCCATGGTGCTGGATGGGGTGGCCCCTCTTACCGCAACCACAGCAGCAGCCTCCTCCTTCCAGTGCCCTCTACGATGCTGTCCCCCGACTCCGGCACCATGGTGCTACCTCCTCTGGCATCACAATTCTGCCTCACCAGCACCACAGCCTCGCCTGCAGGACCATGGCCCCAGAGAGTGGCCACTGCCTCACTGGCTGTGAGTGTGGGCGGGGCCTCCTTCATCACACTCGGAGAAGAGGGACCCTGGGCTTCACTGGATGAACCTGGCAAGGGGTGGGGGTGGGCAGACCCCCAGAGAGCGGTGGCCCCCACTGTACTGCATCCCTGCAGTGCCCCCTCACAAGCCTCTGAGGGGAGGCCCCGGGGAAGCCCCATCCTCCCCATTTTCTGTGAGGAGCCTGAGTGAGCAAGGGTCAGAGGCGACCCTGACCCCAGATTGAGGTGGCTGCGTCTCCCCGCCCTCCCTGCACTCTCCTTTCGCTCGTGGTTCCCAGGGGCATTTGTCCTGGGGCCACCAGAGGAGAGGGGTCTGGCCCTCAGACTGTCCAGAAACGCCTGGTGGGGTGGGCCCCTGCCACCTGCCCCTTGCCCACAGAGGGCAGGGCTGTCGCCTGCACCCCTGACAGCTGCAGCGCCTCCGCGGCCCTGGGCGAGCCCTGTCCAAGGTGCTGAAGGAGAGGTGCTGACCCCTTGGCTGTTTTGCTGCTCACTGATGCCTCCAGGGAGGGTCAGGAACGACTTGGGTCGGAGAGTGCCCCTGGCCCCCCCTGGGGAGCTGGTGTGTGTGTGTGTGTGTGTGTGTGTGTCCCAGTCGACAACCAGTGAGGAACTGAGGCCTCTGCCAGACGCTGTGTGAATAAGCTTAGAAGCAGACGCCTCCTCAGTGGAACCCTCAGATGACCCAGCCCAGCTGGCACCTCCACTGTAGCTCAGAGCCACCCTGAGCTGAGCCCCTTCTGAGTTCCTGATCACAGAGACCAAGTGAGGGTACAAACAGTTCCTGCTGTCTGGCACTCCTTGGTTCTGGGAAATTTGTTGCACCGACTGGCATGGGATCGGGTAGGCCGCCCTCTGCCTCCAGGGGCATTCACTCAGCGGTTTCATGCCCCAGAGCCCCTAGTGAGACCAACTGAAGCTGGCTTCTGGCTAAGAACAAAGTCTTGCCCAGCTCTTCCCCCTCCCAGTCCTGCTTCTCCTGAGAGACTCCCTTAGTAAAGCTCTTGAACAAAAGGCCTCATTGTATGCTCTCCTTCCAGGGAGTCTGACCTGAGACAGTGGCTGTCCTCGGCAGGGTTGACCATTGCTCTGCAGGATCCTGGGTGATGAGAGTGGTCTCCCTCTGGGATCTGCCTCTGAAATTGTGCTGAGAGATGGCTCCCCGGGGGTCTCTCATGTTTCTGCATATGGCCAAGTTTGTTCTGCTCAGGGCTGGACCCAGCACTCCCCTCGCAGGAATGGAAGTGGGGTGGGGGTGGGGGGTGAGTAGCATCAAGCCATCGAGCCAGGTCCTGAGCAGAATAAACATGGTCAACGTGGCTGAAGACCCAGGCCCTCCACCCTTGTTCTGCCAGAGCAAGAGGTGGGCTTTCCTTGGGAGGAGGCTGAGAGAGCGAGTGTGGGGACAAGTGGAGAAGGGAACTTGCCTCCCAACTTGGATCACAGCTGGAATCAAGGGACCTGGGTCCCTGCTCTCACCAGGCTGGGAGCACCGACACCAGCAGAGAGTGGGAGTCCTGGGTGCTAGAGGCACTGGAAGGAGGCTACTGTTGATGGGGCTCCTTCGGGGCGCCCACCTAGACCCCAGTCTTCTTCTCTGTGAGGTGGCTGACAGGTCCCTGCCCAGCTCCCCGCTCCCTGGTGTCCCAGTTCTCAGGGTGTTTGCCTGAGGCTGAGCCATCCCTGGACCCCTGCAGCTCTCAGCACTTCCTATCTCTGGCAAAGGCCACCTGCAAACAAACCAGGAACTCCTCAATGTCAGGGTGTGATGAATCACCTATGGACTTCCCCAATGCCCCCTGTCACCAAAGGAAGTCTCCAATAAAGCATTATTGAGCAAAAAAAGATAAATCAACATGAGGGCTCCTTGCTAAGCAAACTAGGAGTGAGCAAGGAATCCGACTAACTAGCTGATGGTCTGGCAGAGGAGCTTGACTCCCTGGGACCTCACACCTTAGAGTCATCCCAACTCTGATCCCAGGGATGTATTCCTTTCGGAGCCTCTTGACCCTTGCCTGGACAGAGAGGAAAGGAACAGAGTCTTCCAGGCTTGCACAGCTGCCCACTGGCCCATCACCTCCCCATCCACTCCTCAGGAGTCGCTCAGGTTTTGTCCTGAGACCCCAGAAGCACGAGTGAGCTCTCCTTCTGGGCCCCAGAGTCTCTGGTGCACACTTCCAGAGCCCCTGGAGGGCTGTGCCCTAAAAATCTGCTCATGTCAGATTCTAGGAGGACTGCAGTTTGGGCTTATCCATTCTTGGGCCTTAGGAGGGTGGATGGGTGGGTGGGGCAGAGGCTGGGTGGGGGATGAATTTCTAGATGGGAGAGTGGAAGGTTAGGGGTAGATAAGATGGGTAGATGGGAGAATGATTACACTGATCACGGCATTAACAGTTACACAGATGAGTATGGACACGACGGGGAGTTGGGCATGGAGTGTATTGGTGTTGAAAATGATGGGGATTGTAGTTTCATTGTAATGGGGTGATGATAAAGATAAAAGTGATGGCAATGAGGATTATGTTAATGAAGATGATGATGGGAAAGATGACCATGCTAGCGCTGACGATGATAATGATGATGATTGTGTTGAGGTGGAGGTGATATTAATGGTAGCAATGATGGTGACAGTGGTGTTGTAATGAAGGTCGTGAGAATGACAATGGTAAAAATGGTGATAATCATGATAGGGTTGTTGAACTCATGAGGATGATAGTGATGATGGTTGTGATGGTGATGCTGTTGCTGCTAATAATAATGGTGTTGATATCACTATCAATTATAGTGATAGTAATGATGGTGATGATGACAGTGATAGTGATGATGATGGTGATGATGGCGATGATGATGATAATGGTGGTGGTGTTGATGGTGATGGTGATGATAGTAATGGTGATGGTTATGATGGTGAAGATGATGATATTATCCGTCATAGTGTTAATGATGATGGTGGTGATGATGATGATGATGATGATGACGGTTGTGATGGTGAAGACAATGATTATATTATTTTCCATCATGGTGTTGATGATGATGGTGGCGATGATGATGGTGATGGTGATGATGATGGTGATGGTGATGATGATGGTGATGGTGATGGTGGTGATGGTGATGATGATGGTGATAGTGATGATGGTGAAGATAATGATGGTCATGGTGATGACGATGATGGTGATGGTGGTGATGGTGATATCACTATCAATAATAATGATAGTAATGATTATGATAATGGCGATGCTGATGCTCATATGATGGTAATAGTTATGATGGTGAAGATAATGATGATATCATTATCTGGGATAGTGATGATGATGGTGAGAGTAATGACAGTAATAACCATCATGGTGATGTCAAAGGTGATAAGTTGGGGGTGGTAATGATGGCATTTGTGTCAGTGTTGGAATTGGTGGTGGTGGTGACATTTGGTTTTGGTGGAGGCAGTGAGGGTGTTGGCCAGGTGGGTGTCATGGGTGATAATGATGGTAGTGACAACTGACTGTCAGGATCTGAGGCCACAAGTGGACTGACAGCTCTTCCTAAAACTGGCTTAGCTGAATATCCACAGATTTAGACCACGCTTTCTTCAAGCCCCTATCCCTGTTGTGGGCTGGCAGGGGACATTCCCTTCAGTTTCTGAAAGGCTGCCTTCCATGGAGGCTGTGGAATGAACTCAGGCCCCTCCCTATCAGCCCAGAAAGAGAGACCAGGGCTGAGGGCCGGTATGACCCCTTGCCAAGGCAGTTTTCATCTCTTCGGCCTCTTGTAGGCATTTGTGGGAGAGAGAGTGTTGTTTCCTCCAGAGCCAGGATGGAGTTGAGATGACAACCCCATTCCTGGACGTTCCACTTGTCCTCAGATTGTGCCCTGGGCAGGTGACATGGCTTAATGTTCCCAGTGTCCATTGAAGAAATCTGATGCCAGAGAGGGAAAGTGACCAGGTTGAGCTCAAAGCTGAGTCCCTGCTCCTGAGACCTCCCTTCACCAGGGACCTCTCTGTCTGGGGCAAGCCCACCTTGTGTGGCAGGCTCTTCCCTAATTGAACAGTCACACTCCTGGATTCTGTGCCCACTTCTGCCCCCTCCTCTCTGGGGGCCCCACCCTGCCTCAGCAGGCTCACCTGTAAGGGGGAGGGGGTCTGATACCTGTACAGTGCTTCTGCACCATGCCTTTTCTTGGCGAGTCCAGCCAAACCTGAAGAAAGGAGGGTGGGAGAGAAGGAGAGAGAGGGAGAAAGAGTCAGAAAAAAGTATGAGTCATTGGTTCAGCTGGTAGGTGGCTTGGGCTTCCAAGCAGTCGCAGGGAACAAGATTCTGTGCCAGTCTCCAGCAGGACGGCATCTGCCCCTCCCATTGATGAATAAAGCCATGCAGTAATGTCACTTGACACTGTCCATAAGCATGCCACTCTGCTGACTAATTCTTTTAAATTAGAAACAAGAAGGGCAAAAAAGCGTTGTCCTTGGGAAGCTTGACAAGCGTGGGTTTCAGAGGCTGAGCTGTTGCTGCCCACCACTGCTCCTGGACTCTTGGGTTTCCTCACCATCCTGGAAGTAGAGCTCAGCCAGGACTAAGTCTCAGATTCAGGCTGGGTGGTTCTGTGTCCCCCTAACTTGGCAAGAGGCTCAGCAAAGCAGCCTGGGAGTGGGGCAGCTGCTGTTCTCACCCCTGGTGAGGTAGATGGGTATGACACCTGCACCTGCCCCCCAGCACGCTCACTGAGTATCCCTGGTGGGGGCTCGGCCAGGTGCTGGTCATTCAGGTGTTAGCAAGGCATGGTCTATGCCCTCAAGGTGCTCCTGGGCTGGTGGCACGATGAGCATTCAGGGGTGCCCCAGGTCTGTGGGAGCCCAGGGCAGGAAATGTGTCTGAGTCAGAGGGCATCTTCCATGCAGGAACTTGGAGCCGGCCCTTCGTGGACACAGGAGGAGCCTCAGGAACAGGCATGGTCTGCAGCACCCTTGAAGTGTTCCTCATTGCCCCCATAACCTCCTGCCAGTCTGCCTGTGTCATATGCCTGCTTGGGCTGGGAGAGGCTTGAGGGCTGTGGAGTTTTCTCAATAGAAGACCCAGCCCAGGGCCAGTGCAAAACCATACCCAATGATAATCATTGTAATAACAGCCGAACAGTGACGTGGAGCAAGCACTTTGTGTGCCAGGCTCTGCCTGACCTAATCCTTGCTGTCCGCCTGCCAGGTGGGCGCTGTCACCACTGCGACGATTACTGCAGCACAGGCAGGTTCTTGATTGTTGCTCAGCAACTTCACACCGAGAGGATTGAGAGTCAAATGTCAGAACACAAAATGGGTATTTCAGCAAACGCTTCGGAATTCATCAGACCCCTCAGCACTGGTAGCCCCAGAAAGAGAAACTTCTCTCTTTAGTGGCAGCTTGTTTGAAGAAACGGGCTAGAAGCAAGTCTCCTCCAAGGCCAAGCTTGGAAAGCCTTCAATGTGTTGGGGTCTTCCACACCCAGCTCTAGGTGCAGGAGCTGCTCACCAGCTGGGCTTTCATCTGATCTTTGAAACGAAATGGAATCTTCCAGAGGCTTGGTGACAGAACATCATCATTCTGATCACTGGCTCAGTTAAGCCATCCCATGCGACATGCACTCCTGGGAGACCCTCCACATGGCTGGGTGAGGAGATGGGGCTGCAGGGAGTCACAGCCTAATCCACTGCCTCTGGAAAGCTAGGCAGCCAATATGTGATTTTCAGGGATTCCTTATTACAGGAAACAAGGTCTGAATTGGGATACCCTGTCCTTTCTGTGCCTTAGGAAAGTGGATTGAAAAACTTGCCCACAGACACATAGCCAATAATGACTATGACCGGAATCTGAACCCAATACCTTATGCTCAAAGCCTTACTCTCATCAGTAAAATCCATTGTCAGCCAGAAAGCAACCTGGAGTTGGGGTGCTCACATAATGAAGGTGGTGGTAGTGAGGGGGAAGTGGCAAGCACTGTGGTGTGGTGATGGTGACTGAGATGTTGATGATGGGAATAACAATGAGTAGTGGTGACAGTGGGAGGTCATGGTTATGAAGCGCTGACAGTGGAAGGTCACAGTTATGAAGGTGGTGACAGTGGGAGGTCATGGCTATGGCTATGGAGTGGTGACAGTGGGAGGTCATGTTTATGGTGTGGTGATAATGGGAGATCACGATTATAGGGGTGGTGACTGTGGGAGATCATGTTTGTGGTGTGGTGACAGTGGGAGGTCATGTTTATGGTGTGGTGATAATGGGAGATCACAATTATAGGGGTGGTGACTGTGGGAGATCATGTTTGTGGTGTGGTGACAGTGGGAGGTCATGGCTATGGGGTGGTGACAGCGGGAGATCATGGTTATGGGTTGATGGCGGTGGACACAGTGGTGATGGAAACCTTTGGTGGTGCTGGCTATGACAGTTGCATTGATGGATAGTTGAAGTGGTGGTTTTGCTGGTGGTGGTAGGACTGCCTGGGGTAGTGGGGGAGAAAATGAGGTTGGTAGAGGTGGAGATGATGATAGGAAGTTTACCAGTAAGATGGTGGGTGTGGTGGGGATGTAACGGAGTTCCTGGGTGGAAATGTTGGTGAATGAAGGTGGGGTGCTGCTCATGGTTTGGTGTAGTGTGGAGAGTGTGTTATGATGGCTGTGGTGGAAGGGGCTGTGGTGGGGTGGTGGTGACGGGAGGCCACGGTGATGATGGTAGATGGGTGGTGATGGTGCTGATGGCAATTAAGATGATAATGGTGGTGGTGGTGATCATGATGGTGGTGATAGTGCGAGGAGGCTGTGCTGTTGATGGCAGTTGAGGGGGTGATCGTGGTGGTCATGGTGATAGTTGTGGTGGTGGGAGAGTTGGTGGTTTTGATGGTGGTGATGGAGGTGATGACTGACAGTGGGGTTGGAGGAAGTGGTTGTGACAATAATTATGGCAACTCATAAATGGGAACATTCAGCATTCAGGTCAGAGCCTGAGCCCCTTGTAGGAGAGCAGTAGACCTTGGTGAGTACACCTCTGGGTGAGAATGGCATCTAGAGTCTGGCCCACCCCTCCCACGGCCAGTAGCAGGGCTCCTGGGAGATTCACGGCTCCTGGAGCAGCTCCTGCTTATGAAAATTGGGCAACAGTGCACTCACCAGTGGCTATGCGCACACCTTAGCCTTCCGCCTCTGGCAAGGATGGGCTTCTAGGGCTCCTGAGGCTGGACTGGGGGCCCTGGGGTCTCCGTGTCCCCATCCTGTGTTTTGGGGGACAGGCAATGCCTGGGCGCTGAGAAGCCGCTTGACTGTCCCAGGTTGCACATCTCACCTCCTTCTCTGTCAGTCTCTGGGTCTATGTCCCACATATGGAAAACCTGACTTCCCAGGGCCGAGCTCAGTGTCTGGGGGGCCTGACCTCCACCCTGAGGGTCCCCAGATCTCCCAGGCCTGTGCAGACCCTGGAACGGGGCACCTCAGATCTGAGGGAGACTGTGGGTGCCAGGCAGGCCCTGGGGAGAGACTGAGGGCTCTAGGAAGGAGGAGCTCCCTGGGATGAGGGGCAGGGCTGTCAGGGCAGGGGAGGCCTGGGTGGAAGCCAAGCCACTCAGGTGCTTGTTCTCAGCTCCCCCAGGCAGGGAGGGCAGGAGGAGGGCTGAGGCTTTAGTCCTGGAGGTTTTGGAAAGGAAAGGGGCACATTCAGGTGGGGTTCAGTCTCCAGGAGCGGGTCTGGGGCCTGTAGAGGCTGCTGAGGGGTGTGGAGAGGCCCACATTTCTGGAGCTCAGTGGGGCATGCTTGTGGGGTGGGGTGCGGATCCAAGGGTGAAGCTGGAGGGGTGTGCACCCCTCCCGCCCTGTGCCTTCTCCCTGACCGCCAGCTCTGGGGACAGGGTGTCTGTGGCAGTGAGACAACTGCCCCCATATTGGCCCCCTGACCGCCAGCTCTGGGGACAGGGTGTCTGTGGCAGTGAGACAACTGCCCCCATATTGGCTCCCTGACCGCCAGCTCTGGGGACAGGGTGTCTGTGGCAGTGAGACAACTGCCCCCGTATTGGCCCCTGACCGCCAGCTCTGGGGACCGGGTGTCTGTGGCAGTGAGACAACTGCCCCCGTATTGGCCCTCACCTGCTCCCCCTCTCCTCTTGGGATCCACAGTCTGTGGACCCAGCCTCCGTCTGGATGCCCTGAAAGGCCTGGCCTCCCCATTCCACTCCTCCTCTTTCTGGGGTGAGGAGCATGGCCACTGTCCTTAGGGAGGGCCGAGGGCTGGAGCCAGAGAGGGACAGAAAGGGTTAGAGACCGACAGAGGGGGACAGAGTGGGACAGAGAGGCAGGACAAAGACGAGGCAGGGGCAGGGAGAGATGGAGGGGAGAGGTAGAGAGATGGAGAGACAGGGACCACTGAAAGAGGGAGACAGGGACCGCTGGAGACCGCGCGAGGTGGGGTGTGGCCAGCAGGTGGCGTGCAGGCCTCAAAGGCATCCGCTAAGCCCCAGACCCAGGACGGAGGCAGGACCGGACCCAGGAGAACAGCCCAAGCTGCCAGAGGCCGGGGAGCCTGAGGACGGCCTGGGGGTCCCAGAGCCCTTCCTGCAGACACCTGCATGTGGGTCCAGGCTTGCCAGCTGTGAGCAGAGCAGCCCCTGCCCGGCTCGGTGCCCTGACCCAGTCTGAACTCGCAGCCCACCTTCCTCTGCTGCCCCTGAGGCACCCTGCTCTTCTCTTGGGTGGGCCCCACCCTCAGGTGCTGCCCTTCCACTGGGGATCTGATCCCCGGTCTGACTTGGCCCAGGAAGGAACAAATGCATTTTTAGAGGCCTCTGTGACATTCGAGTTTCATAGTCCCTGCAGTGGGGAGCAGAGGGCAGGCTTGGTGCACCCCCTCCTCTGTGATCTCAGCAATTCCTGACCCTTCGGGGCCTCAGAGCTCACTGGCCTGGGAGAGGGGAAGAGGGAGAGGAGAAGGCCCCTCCTGGTCCCCTTTCCAGGGACAGTGAGAGAAGTCCAGTGGCCAGGGCAGGTGCTGACCCCACCCTGACCTTCCCTGACCCACCCACCACCCAGGCTGCTCAGAGGCTCAGCAACAGCGTGCAGTGAACAGGCGGTGTCAGAGAGATAGATGCGCTTCCGACAGCTGCCTCTCCACCCCTGGGCTCCCCCAGCCTGCCCAGGGCTCTGCAGCCCTCTCAGCCTGCCATGCCCTCCCAGGCCCCAGGTCTGCCACCGGATGCACCTTAGGACCAAGATGCAACAGAGGAACATGGGCTTACATGGCCCTGGTCCTGCCCATGCAGACCGCCCAGGCTTCTCACCAGTTGAGCCTCCCCAACTGGCTGCCCCACGGTCAGCTCAGAAGGTTTCCTGAGGACACCGGCCCGGCTCTTGGGAGCAGCAGATGGCAGCAGGCTGAGGACTGGCGGCCTCAGGGCCAGGAGAGCCTGAGTACAAATCACAGCTCGGTCATTCACTATGGCCCGGGTTCCCCGGCACACCCCTTGCCATCTCTGTGCCTCAGTGTCCTCATCTGTAAAGTGGGGTGACACTGATCGCCCTCCCGGCTGCTCTGAGACTCAGCAAGATGCCCGGCGCACAGCAGGGCCCTCCTTTTCTCACCACAGGACCTCTGCTGCCACCTGCTTTTCCAGAAACACACAGCACAGTGGGCTCCCCACCCCCACCCTAGGACCAGGAAGGAGACCCTGGTAGGAGGGACCAGTGGCATAATGGCTGGGGTCCAGCACAAAATGAAAACAGAGGCCCTTTGTCCAAAAATGAATCAAAATCGCACAGTGCTAAACCCAGCACTGCCCCTCTGAGCTCAGGGACCAGCGTGACCACCCAAGCCGCCAGCCCCGTGTCCCATCACACTCCCCACTGCTGAGCCTCACGAGTGAGCTGGGGGTGCCCAGGGCAGATGCGGGCACCCATGGTGTCTGGGGATGTGGTGCTGGGACCTGGTGAGGAGGAGGCTCTGCCCTCTGGGTCTCAGTATCTCCCTCATCTCCCAGGGCAGGCAAGACCTTGGAGAGAAGCTGACCCAACTCCCAGCACCTGCTGGCGCTCAGTAGGCAACGCCTGTCCCCATCTGTGAGCCCCAAGCCATCATACAGCGCAGAGCCCACTAGCTCTGCCTCGGGAAGGGTCCCTGGGAATTTGTGGGAGCCTGAAGGGCCACTAGGCAGGGCCGGGACCTCTTGGGAGAGGGGTGTCTCCCGCCGCCCTCTGCGGCCTGCCCTTTCTGCGGTGCTGTGCCCTCATGGGGCCCGGTGCTCGGGAGCAGGGGATGGTGATGCCAAATCCCACAAGCACAGCAGCCTGCGGTGTCATATGGGAGCCAAGGCAGGGCCGTGTGACCCCTGGCTCCTGACCTCCCAGCCGGGGGCCCAGGTCATCCACTCCTGGTAGGGCTGGGGCTAGGCAGGGGTCCCTTCGGGCCAGCACCTCAGAGAGCTGGCAGGCGGGCAGGTGGTGCGGAGTCTGCATGCGTGAGGAGCTCCTGGCCGCGTCACCACCGCGCTATTCTCAGCCTGTCTCCTTTTATGGCTCCGGAAGTGAGCTGGGGTTGCTGGCAGCCTGGCTGGCACTGGGGAGAGATTTAAATGGAGATGCAGAGAACAGCAGGAAAGTGCAGCCATCAGGGTGGAGGCAGCTCACCGTCCGGGATGAACGCCACCCCCTCCCTGGCACGGGCATCCTGAACCCCCAGCTCTGGGGGCGTCTGGCCTGGCCAGCTGGCAGTGAATCCTTCGTCCTGATTTTGGGGCAGCCACCCTCGGGGCTCCTGCAGCACAATCTGGGCCAGGTGGGCGTCCAGGGAGGTGTGGGGTGGGCACACAGCCTGGCTGGGGAGCCAATGTGGGGGAGCGCCAGGCTCCAAACCCCCAGGCTGGACTCCAGTGGCTCCTTAAAAGTCCTCTTCATGCTCCTCCCCAGCTCCGTGCCGGCAACCCGACACGGGCGACCCCCAGCTCCCCCTCAGCCCTGGCCCCCAAACAGCTCTTAAACCCAGCAAAGCCACTCCCCACCTGCCTGCCCCTCTCTGCCCCCACTGTCCTCCCTTTTCCATCCTCCCCACCAGCTCCAGGCTGGCATCCTGGCCAAGGTGAGGCAGGCCCCGGACCTATCCCTCCCCTATCTTCCCTGCCTCCAGGCTCTGCCCTCTTTGGAAAGAACCCAGATGCCCCCGTGCTCCTCCTTGGCCCCCCCACACCACTCTCTTCACAAAGGCCCGTCCTCACCTGCCCACTGCTGGCCTCACACACCTCGGGGGTCAGAGTGTCTCCAATGGAGCCAGAACCAGGTTCCATGTGCCCAGGGCGAGCTCAGGGCACACGCCAGTAGGTGTGCAAGAGATGGGTACCCTGGCCCACCCACTCACACTCACACACACTCACATACACACATAGTCACACACACACATACACTCACACACATGCACACACACTCATACACTCACACACATGCACACACACACAAACAGACATGCAGGAAGACTCCATTTGTGCTCAGGGGCTCCTATGGTAGCACACACAGGGGAGGCCAAGGCACGCAGAAGACTCAATCAACATGGAACGAGGAGGTCAGGAAGGCTTCCTGGAGGCGGCGATGCTGGGCTCAGGTTCAGACAACACTTACAGCAAAGCTGACTCTTTATGCTTAGGTGTTAACACTGGAACATTTGTCAATTGCACAGGGGGTGGTGGGCAGTGGAGTGGACGGGGCATTCTGGGTGGAGGGAGGCTGGTGATCCAGGGCCCATGGGCTCCTCCTCACCCTCTGCCACACCGCCCAAGCTGAGAAGGACCTCAGCCTCCATTTGGTCCACTCTGTCCCCTGTGGACAAGGACGTGGGGCCAGAAAGTTTGAGTGGCTTGCATGAAGTCACACAGTGCCTCGTGGAGATGTACAATGAACGGTGCCTGGTTCTTCATCCCGTGCTCAGACCAGGCTGGAGGCACCCGCTGTGAGGCACCTCCTGGGCTCAGCCCTGCCTGCTGTTCCCGCCAGCACACCTGTCTCCCCATGTGCACCCAGGATATGCTCCCGCAGTGCCCAGATGGTCCTCCTCCCGTGTCCCAGCGTGGGCGGTGCCAGTCAGAGGGGACCAGCCTGACCCCCCAGCAAGAGCGCCCGGAAGGAAAGAGCTGTGGGTGTTCTTTGCAGAGCTCTGGGTGGGGCGACTTGCTGGTGCTGATGGGTGGCAAAGCCTGCAGGGGGCACGGTGATGCCCACCCCCTTATTTTATGGGGTGCTCTGCACCTCCTTGCACTCCACCCCCTCCCAGGGTCATGCCTCCATCTGGCTTAGTACCTGCCAAGCCTGTCTCGGGAACTTTTGTTGACAGAATGACTGATCATCCCACCGACTGGGCAGGGCAGAGCAGGAGCTTCCTCGGAGCACTTCCTCAGCGAGGAAACTGAGGCCAGAGAGGGCGTGGGGGCTTAGGGAACTCACCTACAGTCACACAGGAAATGAAAGTGTCCGTGAGACACCTCTGGGAGGTTGGAGGTCTCCCCAAGACCCCAGAGACCCCAGACACACTTTCTGCCTTGGCTCTGGCTTTCCTTGCTGTGTGGCTCGTGCTAATCCCTGGCCCTCTCTGGACCTCGATTTCCCCTTCCGTGCATGGCTGGGGTGGCGGTGGTGAGGAGCGCACGTCGCTTGTCTGCCCATGGTCGGTGGAGGCCTGGGCTCTCGTGACCCCAGCAGCCCCGAAGGGACGCCTGTGCAGCTAGGCCAGGCTGGCTGGAAAAATACAGAACTTTCCTTGGAGGCTGGACTGGGAGGCGCTCAGGCAGGAGGCAGGAAGGAGGAAGGAGGAGGGAGGAGGGAAGAGGGAGGAGGGTCTGGTGTGTGGGGGCCTGGAACGAACAGGCTGCCTGTTCCAGGGACAGGGACGTAGCAGCACAGAGCCTGCCAACAGGAGAAGAGGAAGGAAGGAGCAGTTGTGGGGGGGGGGGGGGGTGGTGGTGGGGAGTGGGGGCAGAAAGAAAATGTTCCCGCAGCCCCAGGGGGCTGGGGAGGCTGCAGAGGCTGCAGAGGGAGGGGGCCTCGGAGACCCCTGGGCCCACCCGCCCTGCACCCATCTCCCATCGGCCCCCAGGCCATCAGCTTCCATCTTCTGCACCAGTGCCAGAGCCAGCCCACTCCTTGGGGCCCCTCTCATCCCTCAGGGTCTTTCCCAGCCCTTGTTGCCACCTTGGGAACACCAAGCACTGTGCTCATCGCTGATGGGGATCTCCTAAGAACCCTGCCCCATTCCACTCTGGTCCCCTGCAGGGCTCTCACAGAGGCTGTCGGGCTGCAGCAGCTATGAGGCTGGAGGTCAGGCAGGTGGGTTGATGGACGAGGGCCTCAACTCTGTCACTTGCCCACTCAGCAGCCTGGGGCAGGTTCTCCCACCCCTAAGGACCCCTGTGGAAGCTGAGGCGAGAGCATCTACCTGGGTGGCCAAGCAGGAGCAGCTGCGCCCCGGCCTCTCTGCCCCTCTACTTTCCCACCTCAGTCCTTTGTGCCTCCTTGGTCTTTTCCCCAGGCTCAGCCCTGGCCTGCTGTGTGCGCCCCCATGCTCTGGAGGTGGACTGGGACCCTCATCCTCAGCTCTGCTCTCTGCCTACCCTGGCCCGTCCCCACTGCAGGTGGCACTCAGGACGGAGACAGCAGGGCCCTGGTGTCCTCCCGGCTGCCTGGACCCAGATCCGCCAGCTGCCCCTGCAACTCGCCACCAGGTCTGTGCCGCCAACGCAGGAGTGACACCGCGAGCGGGCGCTGGCCAGGCCTCGGAGGACAGAGGAGGTGGGCAGGGCGAAGAAGCCCCCAGAACCTCTCCTGAGGAGCTGAGGGCAGGGCCCCCCGGCCACTTCTCAGGCTCCAGACTGGCACTGACGAGAGGCTCCAGCAGGAACGGCTGGGAGAAACCTTGCCAGACCAGGTGGCACGAGGCCAGGGACGAGGCTCCTGGAGCCCCGGAGCTCCCGGCCACCCCTCAAGGCCTTGGCATTGCCACCCACTTTACGGATGGAAAGCTGAGGCTCAGGTGAGCAACTGTCCAGTGTTTCCTGACTAGAAAGGAATGGAACAGGAATCATTCCAGTCCTCAGACCCTCGCCAGTGCCTGCTCTGGGCCAGGCCCTGCTTACGCTCAGGTGTTCACCTATGGGGTGAACCACCTATAGGGTGGTGCAGGGACTCAACCAGGCCAGGCAGCTGGGACAGCCTTGCCCTGTGCCTGCGAGGAAGAGGCAACAGGAAAAGAGGATACCTGGGGTGGGAGTCCAGCCTGGGAGCCCAGCAAGGTCAGAGGTCAGCAGCTCCTGGAGCCTGTGGAGCCCTGGGCTGGACAGCTAGGGACACCCGGTGGGAGCAGATGGCTGAGAGGCTGGCCTCCAGGTCTCGCCACTCAGCCTGGGCCAGCAGTGGGCACCCTGAGGGCATAGGGCATCCTGGTTCTTCTCTTCCAGTCCCACCGGGCAGTAGGTGGTGACGGATGAGGCCATAAGGCTGGGGAGTGGTCACATGTTGGGGGTGGATGCCCTAACCAACCCCTGGGACTGCCGCATTCCTTCTCTGCTACCAGCTCCTCACTCCACATGGTCCACACGGAAGGGCAGCAGGAGCCCCGGAATGTGTGCAAAGGGTGGGGTGGGCAGGCGTGTGCGGCCAGCAGTGGGCAGGTGAGGAAGGGCCTTTATGAAGACAGTGGTGTGGGGGGCCAAGGCAGAGTTGGGGGCCCTCTGGGTTGTTTCCAAAGAGGACAGAGCCTGGAGGCAGGGGAGATGGGGGAGGTGTGTGCCTCTGCGTGTGCCCATGTGTTTGCGCATGTGTGTGAGTGGGGGTGGGCGTGAGCTCTGGCCTGAAGGGGCCGGTGTTTGCCTCTCCTTGCTGAGCAGCGCTAACTGCTGGCACCCAAGATCAGCAGGGCCAGCCTGGGGGGAGCAGCAGGATGATGCCCCAGGTCAGCAGCTGCCCTGTGAACACTCCTGGCAACCCAGAAAGGCCCTGCCGGAGTGGGTCAGCCAGGGCTGAGACGGTCTGGGGCTGCAGGGAGAGAGCCAACTCCGTTTGCTCTGATCAGGCAGGAGCAGAGGCGGCTGGGCACCCCAGAAGGAGAAGGGAGGCCCAGGGCACAGGGTGGCCCCTGCCTTTCAGAGCAGGTACCCGCACTCCTCTGGGAACCTAGGTGGTGGGGGCTCAGGAACCAGCACTAAGAGGTCCTTCGAGGCTGTTGTGAGCCTGGTGGAGATCTCAACCATGAACAGAACCTGGGGGTCACGGGCTACCCCACCCTCCCCTGCAGGACCCCTCCTCTCAGGCAGGTGGGGCCTCAGAGCTGTCAGACCTGCGCAGCAGCAGACCAGATTGGCTTTGAGAGTGGGGGTCCCCCAGGTGCTCCCGACCTCCTTGTGCAGGTCTAGCCCCCACCCCCTTCCCCTGTTCCTTCCCCCACCTGCACCCCCAAGCCATGCTGCTTCAGTGGCTGTCAGGGACGGGCAGGGGGTGGGGGTGGGCTGGAGAGAGGGGCAGGGCAGGCCCCTGTCAGGAGCGGCTCCCACCCCAGGTGGATGGGAGCCAGACTGGCCTCCTTTCCCGAGGCTGCAGTGTGGGGGTTTGGTGAGGGCTTCTGGGGCGATAATTGGGCAGCGATTAAGTGTTCCTGGCAGCTGTGGCTGTTGCCTGTCACCTGTCAGCTCAGGCCTGCATTCACAGCCTCTGCAGACCCTGCTGGAGGGGGTTGGGGAGGGGAAGACGGGGCTCCGCGTGGTACCCCCGACGCTGCCTGCCCTCGTGCCATCCAGGGCAGGCACTGTGCTCTCCCACCGGTCTCGGCTTGGCCACTTCTGGCTTGCTGTTTAGCAGGTGACAGGGGTGGTGAGGGGCCACGGGGCATTGAGCAGAGGACACCAGGATTCCTCACTAAGGGCCTGGCTCCTGCCCAGCCCTGCCTTGCTCACCGGGCCACCTTGGGCACTCACCCTTGTCCAGGCCTGGCTCCCTCCACACAGGTGAGGGAACTGAGGCAGCGGCACCACCTGTGACCTTGGCTCACGTGTCCCCAGTTCTGCCTCTTTGTCAGCTTGCTGATGCCTCGGGTGGGGGCGGCAGCTGGAGGCCACTGCTGGCCAGAGGCCTAAGAGCTGTGCCCTGGCGGGGCCGTCAGGGGCCACACGGGCTTGTAAACCCTGGCGGGGCTGGCCCCTGGTCATTGCAGTGCTGGCTCTCACAATGGACACACATGCACGGTCAGTGCCCAGCACCCAGACAACACCTGCAGGCTCAGGCTGGCCCCAACCCAGACATGTGGCCCTCGGGGACCGCCGGCTGCACTCACCCAAGGCTGCTGGCATCTGCCCGTCCCGCATGTGCCCACCCAGCTCCTCTCCCAGGGATTCCGCAGTGGAGAAGCGAGAAGGTCCCTGTGCTGGAGGCTTCTCTGCCTGGCTCCCCCTCCCAGCTCCGCGGTGCCCCTCCGCCCTCCCTTCTCTGTCCGCCCACTTACCTTTAATTAGAAATGCCAGGAGAGCCATTTTTGGGGAGTTTTTTTTGCCAGAAAGACATTCCCCCCAGGGGCGGAAGGAAGGAGGAGACAGACTGGCTCTGAGGCGGGGAGAGGGCTCCCCGGGAGAGCTGGTTGGGGGGGCTCAGAGGGTTGGCAGGGAGTGGGGATTCCAGCAAATGGGCACCTGTATGCCCTTGAGTGCCTGAATAAGACAGGGGGTGCTGGGGGGAGCTGAGGGCTGTGAGTGGGGGGTATGAGTGTGTGTGTGGGAGCTATGAGTGGGGGGTATGAGTGTGTGTGGGGGGGCTGTGAGTGAGGGCATGAGTGTGTGGGGTGGGGTTAGAGTGGGGGCTATGAGTGTGTATGTGGGGGTGTGAGTGGGGGTATGAGTGTGCAGCATGTGTGTGTCTGAGAGAGGGAAAGGGCAGCTGGCAGCAGGAACAAGATGTCTTGATTGTCAGCGATGATGTCCTCATGGCCCTCTGGCTGTGGGGAATGGTGTGTGTCACCCGTGCCCGGGTAACATCAGAGGACCTGAGACCCATGCCTATCCAGCCAGCACTGGAGCAACTCAGGAAGGGCGTCCCTACCCCCACCAGGTTGCCAGGGAGGCAGAAGGGACCTCCCTCCCGAGGGAGTCTCGGCTTCCGGAGCCCCGCTCCTTATATGGTGCTTGGCTTCCCTCTGCCTCTCCTGATGCACTGTGCTGCCAGCACCAGCCCCCCTCCCTCTCCCTCTTCTCCTCTCCTCCCTCCCCCTCTCCTTTCCCTCTTTCCTCCTCCCTCCCTGTCTCCCTCTCTCCTCCCCTCTTCCACCTTCTTAGAAGTCTTGGAGCCTCTGGCCAGGTTCTTGATATAGCCAGGGTCTTCAGGGCCCAGTTCTCTTCACTGGGGGCTAAATGTCCCCTCCATGTCCTCCAAACCCCAGCCCCCAGGTAGCAGCTGCCAGATTTCCCTGGAAACACAGAAAAGTATTGGGCCTCACCAGAGACCTGGGTGTGGGGGCATGGGGCAGCCCTGTCCAGTCACTGCCACATGGGCACCTGTCACCCATGCACATCAACGCCAGGGCCAGGCAGAGAGAGCCTCTGCCTGGCTGCGCGTCCCTCACACAGAGCCCAAGACCTGGACTCAGGACCTAGGCAGGAGTGAGTGGGAGCTCAAAGTCACATCTGGGAGCTCACATGTAGACTTGCCGAGCCCCTGGGCACAGAGGCTGATGGTGAGGGTCCTTCCCGGGCTGAGCTGCACATCCTGCAGAGCCGGGCAGGGTCAGGGACAGTGAGGACCCAGGAGAGCAGTGGCCAGCGCCAGCTTCCTCCAGCCCCCCAAAGAGAGAGGCGAGTGGAGAGGAGGAAGCCCACCTTGGGACCCTGGGAGGCAGCAGATGACAGCCCGCCCAGCGCCCGGGAGGGGGCGTGGGAGGGGCGCCCAGTGCCCGGCTCAGTCCCTCTGGTCCCCGCAGGCTGAATGAGCCCCGCCGCCCGGGGTGGGAGGTGCGGAGCGGAGGGATTAGTCATCCCGGCCCCGCCATGTGTGCAGGGGGTGGGACCTCCCGTCCCTTGCCGCCCGGGAGCCGAGTGGGCGCAGGGCGGGGCCTGCAGGGGCGCGGGCGGGGCGCTGGCGGGGAGCCTGCGGCTGGGCCAATGAGAAACCGGGCTCGGCGAGCCGGCCGCCCACGGGCCGCGCTGGCTGCATAAAGAGCCGGCGGCCAGGACTCAGCGCAGAGCTCGGGCGCCGCGTCCTCCCTCCGCAGCAGCCGAGCCGGACCTGCCTCCCCGGGCGTGCTCCGCCAGCCCCGCCGCCGGCCCGCAGCGACAGACAGGCGCTCCCGGCAGCTCCGCACGGGACCCAGGCCGCCGGACCCCAGCGCCGGACCTCCCTCCGTCCGCCCCGAGGAGTTTGCCGCCTGCCCGAGCACCTGCGCACAGATGGAGCTGGACCACCGGACCAGCGGCGGGCTCCACGCCTACCCCGGGCCGCGGGGCGGGCAGGTGGCCAAGCCCAACGTGATCCTGCAGATCGGGAAGTGCCGGGCCGAGATGCTGGAGCACGTGCGGCGGACGCACCGGCACCTGCTGGCCGAGGTGTCCAAGCAGGTGGAGCGCGAGCTGAAGGGGCTGCACCGGTCGGTGGGGAAGCTGGAGAGCAACCTGGACGGCTACGTGCCCACGAGCGACTCGCAGCGCTGGAAGAAGTCCATCAAGGCCTGCCTGTGCCGCTGCCAGGAGACCATCGCCAACCTGGAGCGCTGGGTCAAGCGCGAGATGCACGTGTGGCGTGAGGTGTTCTACCGCCTGGAGCGCTGGGCCGACCGCCTGGAGTCCACGGGCGGCAAGTACCCGGTGGGCAGCGAGTCGGCCCGCCACACCGTTTCCGTGGGCGTGGGGGGTCCCGAGAGCTACTGCCACGAGGCGGACGGCTACGACTACACCGTCAGCCCCTACGCGATCACCCCGCCCCCAGCCGCTGGCGAGCTGCCCGGGCAGGAGCCCGCTGAGGCCCAGCAGTACCAGCCGTGGGTCCCCGGCGAGGACGGGCAGCCCAGCCCCGGCGTGGACACGCAGATCTTCGAGGATCCTCGGGAGTTCCTGAGCCACCTAGAGGAGTACTTGCGGCAGGTGGGCGGCTCTGAGGAGTACTGGCTGTCCCAGATCCAGAATCACATGAACGGGCCGGCCAAGAAGTGGTGGGAGTTCAAGCAGGGCTCCGTGAAGAACTGGGTGGAGTTCAAGAAGGAGTTCCTGCAGTACAGCGAGGGCACGCTGTCCCGAGAGGCCATCCAGCGCGAGCTGGACCTGCCGCAGAAGCAGGGCGAGCCGCTGGACCAGTTCCTGTGGCGCAAGCGGGACCTGTACCAGACGCTCTACGTGGACGCAGACGAGGAGGAGATCATCCAGTACGTGGTGGGCACCCTGCAGCCCAAGCTCAAGCGTTTCCTGCGCCACCCCCTGCCCAAGACCCTGGAGCAGCTCATCCAGAGGGGCATGGAGGTGCAGGATGACCTGGAGCAGGCGGCCGAGCCGGCCGGCCCCCACCTCCCGGCGGAGGATGAGGCGGAGACCCTCACGCCCGCCCCCAACAGCGAGTCCGTGACCAGTGACCGGACCCAGCCCGAGTAGAGGGCATCCCGGAGCCCCCAGCCTGCCCACTACATCCAGCCTGTGGCTTTGCCCACCGGGACTTTTGAGCTGGGGCTGACTCCTGCAGGGGAAGCCCTGGTCCAGCTGGGTGCCCCCTCGGACTCCGGGCGGACTCGCACACACTCGTGTCATCCAGATGTGAGCACCGCACCCAGCGGCAAAGAGCCCTCCCCCCTGCAGGGCTCCGCCCATCACTGTCCCTCCGTCTGTCTTCAGGGCCTGGACCCCACCCTCCACACTCTCAGGCCATCACAGAACACCCCAGCTTCCTCATTCTGCTACAACGCCCAGGCCCTCTGGACATCCAGAAAACCAAGTGTCCGGATGGCAGGGGCCAGCGGCCACCAAGCTCACGGGACACCCAGAGCAGAAGCTAGGGCAGAGCCAATGCTGAGGGAGCCTCGACTTCCGGCGCCGCCGCCCTCTCCCGGCATCCGCAGAGCCAGCTGACGCCCTCCCTGCCTCCCAGGGCAGCTGGCCAGCCTCGGGCAGCGCGGCCCCCTCCTCCCAGGGGACAGTAGAAATCGCACACGCAGCAGCAGCAGACCTGATGTCCCGGTGCTTCCTGGCCCCTCAGGTGAGCCCCCGCCCCAAGGCAACACCTGCTGTGGGGCATCTGAGAGCTGGTGGGACCCGGAGGCTGTTTTCTAGGAGAGCCCACTGAGGCTCGGGCCCCCAGCAAGTTAGCCAAAGGGATGGGTTGGGGGTGGCATCATGGAAGGGGACACTGGGGAGAGTGGGCCGGTGGGAGGTAGGGGCAGTTTGCTGAGCCAGCTCTCACATGGACCCGCGCTTTCTCTCCCCCAGCTCCAGTGATTCACGCCCGCCTGGAGAAGAATCAGAGCTCAGCTCATGACTCATCCGTGGCAGGCAGAGGGTCCCAGAGGGGCTGAGTCCTCAAATCCGGCTGAGGCAGCAGCCGGCACCATCGGAGCCAGGAGAGTGACAACCGGTAACCCAGACCCCACCATCAGCTGTCCCAGCCAAATGAGCTCCTCCCCAGACCCCAGACACCCTGGGGCCCAGGCCACTCCCCAGTGTTTGGGCATGCTGGGAGGTTCTGACAGGGTCGGGGGGCCTCTGCCTTGGAAGACCAGCGCCATCCACCGGCCCCAGCCCCTCCCTGTGGAGCCCTGGCTACTGTCCTGCATGGTCCCTCACTGCTCACTCTCCTCTTCTTTCAGGTCTCAAGGTTCCCACAAAGTCTTTGCTGCTGTGCTGGGCACCACCTACCCCTCACCTTGCAGGCTGCCTGCGTGGGAGGCGAAGTCCCAGGACAGCCCAGAGGGGGGCTACAGAGAGGAGTCGGCTGCAGCAAAGGGCAGGAGCCCCAGCTTAGCCCTGAGCGCCAGCGCGAGGGCCAGGGCCTGCCACTAAGCCCGCCCCGCTGGCCGCCAGCTGCCCGTCCCCAGAGCCACTGCAGCAGGAGTCGGGCCCTGCCTCCCTCCCAGCAGGGAAACCCCGTCCGCTGCCAGGCCATCCTCTCTGCCAGAGGCTTTCATGAGCCCCAAGGCTGGGGCCACAGCTCCTACTCCTGCCCAGCAGCCCTGAGCCCAGCTGCAGGAAGGACATCCCAGAAGCCATTGCTCCTGGGGCGCTTCCAGGCATTCTGCCCTGCCCCGACACCAGAACCCTGGTGCTGGTGGGCCACTAGCGTCTGCAGCCTGAGCAGGCGCTGGCTCAGGGTTCATCTTTCTGCCTTGTCCACTGGGGGACCAGCCCTACAGACCACTCTGACAAGTCTTCGGCCCACACCCTGCTAGCCCCACAGATTTTATTTTTGCACATAAGCCATAACCAATCCTCAAGGCTGGCACAGGCTTTGGGGAAGCCCTGGAGCCTGTGAAGACCCTGGAAACCTCATGAGGCTGTGGCCAACCCCTGCCCCTTGCCCCCACACAGACCAGGCCTTAAATGTCGGTCCAGGCCCCGTGCACCTTACCCCAAAGACAGACTCTTTTTGTAAGATTTTGTTAATAAAACACTGAAACTTCTTGGAGTGTTCATGTTGCTTCTTCTGTGTGCTTGGGCTGGGCAGGGGTGGAGCTGCAGACACAGGTCCCCTGGCCCAGAGGGTGACCCTGGAGACCCCATGGGTGTAGTGAGAGGTCTCTGGGGGCTCGGGGGAGCACCAACAGGGCCGCCTCCATCAGGGTCCTGGATCCTCAGGGGGAAGCACCCTCAGGGTGCCACACTTCAGCCTCACTGCAGCCCACTAGGCCTAGCTCAGCCCTGCCTCCAGGCCTGAGTGGCCATCAGTGAGGGTGACTGCTGACTGGGGGAGCCCTGTTCATGCTGAGCTGAGGCCTGCCCCTCTGTAAGTCCTACTGGCACGTAGGGTGTACAGCTGGTGCATGGCGGGACTACAACTAGGGCTCGGCCCACACAGCCATCTCAGGCTCTGGAGCCCTGGGGACCTAGTGAGTGCAGACCCCAGCTGGGAGGGGACCCTGGCCATTCCTGGTTGCCAGATCATGAACTTGGTCTCTCTGAGCCTCAGTTTCCTCATCTGCAAAACAGGGCATCTATCCTCACAGCATCTGTGCTGAAGAACTTGGAAACAAGGGTAACTAGATGCCCTGCAGGACATCAGCCTTCCCCACCTTTGTGGGGGGCACTGGATTCCGAGGGTCTGTGGACGTCAGCCTCCCCTGCCTTTGTGGGGACACTGGATTCCGAGAGGCTGCGGGAGGTCAGCCTCCCCTGCCTTTGTGGGGACACTGGATTCCGAGAGGCTGCGGGAGGTCAGCCTCCGCCTCCTTTGTGGGGACACTGGATTCCGAGGGGCTGCGGGACATCAGCCTCCCCAACCTTTGTGGAGACACTGGATTCCGAGGGGCTGTGGGAGGTCAGCCTCCCCTGCCTTTGGGGGAACACTGGATTCTGAGGGGCTGCGGGACGTCAGCCTCCCCTGCCTTTGTGGAGACACTGGATTCTGAGGGGCTGTGGGAGGTCAGCTTCCCCTGCCTTTGCGGGGGCACTGGATTCCGAGGGGAAAAAAAACATGGCCTGGGGTAGGGATCAGCCCCTACCCATCAGTGTTCAGTGAGAAACAGGACTGACAGGAGACAGGAAATTCATTGCAAGGAATTGTTTTACTCAAC
Organism: Pongo abelii; assembly: GCF_028885655.2. Classification (NCBI taxonomy): domain Eukaryota; kingdom Metazoa; phylum Chordata; class Mammalia; order Primates; family Hominidae; genus Pongo; species Pongo abelii. Next base: position 159,077,230 of record NC_071992.2, on the reverse strand, counting down.
GTAGGGGCTGCTGAGACAGTCCAAAATCTACAGGGCAGGCCAGAACCTTGGGGAACGGGCTGAAGCAGGCACCTGCGGGTGGAATTTCTTCTCCATCAGGGAAGCCTCAGCTCTGCTCTTACGGCCTTTCAAGGGACTGAACCAGGCCACCCAGGTTCCCAAGGATGCTCTTCCTGAAAGCACCTACTACAGACCTTCGGCACAACACCTCTGTTAAGATTTGATTGAGTGACTGAGAACAGTACCCCAGCCAGGTTGACCCTCACAACCATCATGCTCATTTGCTGCTGTAAGGTTCCCACCCCTCTGGTGGGGTTGCTCTGCTCCTGGGGATCCTGGGCCAAGCTGTGGGGTCAGCTGGTGGGTGGTGCCAGCTCAGCCCCGCTGGGAGGCCGGGTGCATTGCACCTGCAGGGTTCTGGCACTGAGCTCACTGCTCCTGCAGCAGCGAGGGGCCCTGGGAGAGCAGGAAACAAGAGGAGACTAAGCAGAGAGAGCCACCTGCTGCCAGGAAATGTCGTCACCCATGGCGCAGGGCGCTGAGCAGGGCTCTTCACGGTGAAAGGGCCGCCTCCGCCCCACTCTTCCCTTGCATTTCTTTTAAATAACAAAGCCGCTGGAAGAACGGGAGAGGAAATTGGCAGGAACAGGAAGCTGGGCACCACGGTGCTGCCTGAAAGCAGTCATTTGTCTTGGAAGTACTACTTCTCACATGAAAAGCTGGAAGCTGTTGATGCTTTTCCCTTTTAGTAAAAAGTTACTCCCTGTAATTGTGGAACAGGCTATCAGAACCTTTCAGTTAACTGGAGGTGCAGCTGTGTCACTCTGTTCCCAAGGAAAGAGGCCGGAGGCTGGAGGGGTGGGTGGTCGGGGGCAGAGGGGCCCAGACCCTGTGCAGCTGTCTCTCAGCCTGAAGAACAGGTCCCAGAACAGGGTGTTCTCTGCCATCAGCCCCTCTCCACCCCTCACTGCTCCTGCCCATCTAGGTATCACAGACCACTCAGTCTCACCCCTTCACTATAGCGTGGGGAAACTGAGGCACAGAGACGGTCTGTGCTTGCCTCAGTTTGGGGAAAAGAATTGAGTCTGTGGGTAGGAACACCTAGGAAGCCCCTAGAGGTTCTTCCCACAGACCCGGTTTGGTGGGAGGCCTCTGAGCCAGGGAGCACGGGTCAGATCCCCATGGGGCAAGTGCCTTTCCATAAATTCCCGCCGGTCTCACAGAGCTGGTGTGTGGGGGAGAGGGCGGACACCTGGGCCCTCTGTTGCCTTCAAGGCTCAACTGAGATTAAGTCTCTCAGTCCCAGCAGGGTCACTGTTGAGGGCTGGTGGTGCCACTGGGGGTTGCAGGGAAAGCGATGGGCTTGGGAGAGTGTGTGAGTCAGTAGAAAGCAAGGCTGCTGTAACAGAGGCCCTGCGAATGTGGGGGGCAGTCTCCCGTCAGGGAAGCACGCAGCTGGCGGCTGGGTGCACCTGTTCATTCCAGACCTTCTGGGTTTCTTGACACTCCAGGTTGCTATCCAGAAGGGGCAAGAGATGGCGAGGGGCATGCCACGATTGTAAAGCTGAGCCCAGGAACATCACGGCCACCCATATTGCCTCTGCCCTTGCCCAGTGCCAAAAGCCTGGATGCATATGGGAGGGAGGGAGGAAGGATCTAGGTGGGCAACTAGTGGACAGAGGCCGCAATGCGTTTGGGAAGGAGGAAGGAAGGATCTAGGTGGGAAACCAGTGGACAGAAGCCACACTGGAAATTGTTTAGGGTGGTGTGTGTGCAGAGTGTGACCTTGGCCAAAGACGGCCTGGCCTCTGCCCTGGGCTCCTGGGAGGTCATCACTAGGCCCTGAATTCTGACCTGGTAAGAATGTCCTAGTCCACCTGCAGCCTCAGGCCACACCTATGGTCCTATGTGACTTCAGTGGAGACTTTGGGCTATGTGGAATCAGCTCTGCCTCCAGAAGGGCTGGAGATGGCTCAGCCATGTGGGCGCCAACCAGGACCACGAGACAGACCCCAAGGCAGGAGCTACCCTGGTTGTTGATGTTCCGTGTGCCTTGACCCAGATCACTAAGGGAGGGGCGGGGCCTAACTCTGTCCATGACCCCAGGGGAGGACGACCGGGAGCTCTGTGTCTGGACCCTCCTGGGCTCTGTTCCAGGTACCTCTTTCCATTCTGGTTTTATTTTTTATATTTTTTGAGACAAGGTCTCTCTCTCTGTCACTCAGGCTGCAGTACAGGGCTACAGTCACAGCTCACTGCAGCGTTGACCTCCCAGTTCATGCCATCCACCCACATCAGCCTTGCAAGTAGCTGGGACCACAGGTGTGCACCACCACAACCAGCTAACTTCTCCCTCCCCTCCCTTCCCCTCCCCTCCCCTCCCCTCCCCCAAAGCCCTCCACTCCCCTCCCCCCCGCCCTCCACTCCCCTCCCCTCCCTTCCCTTCCCTTCCCCTCCCTTCCCCTCCCTTCCCTTCACTTCCCTTCCCTTCCCTCCCCTCCCTTCCCTTCCCCTCCCTTCCCTTCACTTCCCCACCCTTCCCTCCCCTCCCCTCCCCTCTCCTCCCCTCCCCTCCCTTTCCCTTTTCTTTTCTTTCTAAGGTGGTGTCTTGCCATGTTTCCCAGGCTAGTCTTGAACTCCTGGGCTCAAGGGATCCTCCTGCCAGGCTAATTTTAGTCTACATCTTTTCCCCGTAGGAATCCACAGTCACGGGTATAATGGCTTCCAGGGGCACTGGGGCCCTCCTAGAGAATCACATCTGAGGTGGCCGTCAGGAGCCTGGGCTTCTATAGTTGGTGTCGGAAGCGAGGGTGGCATAGTCCTGTGGACCGTACCCAACCTCCCAGGTGGCAGGACTCTTTTCTAGTTGGCAAGGGTCTTTTAACTCCAGGAAGAGTTCAAGTTAGTACAGAAACTTAAAAAAGAATCAAACCTGAAATATTATTATTTTTGTCAAGAAATTACATATGTTTTATATTTTACAGCATTTTAACACCGAAAAGAATTTGGCTAATTGGAAGCCATGGAGCACCCCTCATGATGCCAACAGCAAGTGTCTAGCGATATCCTACTCTTTGGCAAGTGTCCAGTGATCTCCCGCTCTTCGGCAAGTGTCCAGCAATCTCCCGCTCTTCGGCAAGTGTCCAGCGATCTCCCGCACTTCTGCAAGTGTCCAGCGATCTCCCGCTCTTCGGCAAGTGTCCAGCGATCTCCCGCTCTTCGGCAAGTGTCCAGCGATCTCCCGCTCTTCTGCAAGTGTCCAGTGATCTCCCGCTCTTCGGCAAGTGTCCAGCGATCTCCCGCTCTTCGGCAAGTGTCCAGCAATCTCCTGCTCTTCGGCAAGTATCCAGCCATCTCCTGCTCTTCGGCAAGTGTCCAGCTGATCTCTCGCTCTTTGGCCCTCTGTCTCCATCTCTCTTGGCGGAGCTGGGGGAGGAACAGGCGGCGGCAGGTGAGACAGGTCAAAGCTGCATGACTCCTGTGGCTGTTGGGTGAGGAGGGAGTGAAGAGGGTGGACAAGGGGTGAAAGGCCCTTCATAAGGAGGAAGAGGAAATTCAACAAAGAGAAACGCCAGGCATCCAGGGGCCAAGGAGCCCTTCCCTTCCTGCTTTGGTTCCCGTGGGGCTGACGTCCCAGGGTCGAGGCGGGAATGAAGAGGCTCATGCCAGGTGACATTAGAGGGCGTGTCGGGGTTCAGTGCAGCCTGGTCCTGGGCTCCCCACCCCAGCCCTGCTCCCACCCAGCCCTTCCCCATAAAGTCTGTGAGGTCCAGAGGGCCGTGCTCTCCTCCAGAGGACAGACACACTCCAGGGCCTGCCCCAGTGACCCTGCTCCCAGTCCAGGTCCCTCCCACAAGGGCACCTGAGTCTTGGGGTGGCCGTCTCTCAGTGGAGGGGTGGCTGAGGGTGGCTGTTTGTGGGGATGCAGGCTGGGTGTTCACAGCCCCTCCCCATAGAGCCACCTCCAGGTGGTGAGGTTGGGAGGAGGAGGTGACAGGGAGGGCAGGTGCTGACTCTGCTATTTCAGTGCTGTTGGAGTGCTGAGCACCTGTGCCTACACACTCCCTTCCCAGAAGAATCCCGTCTGAAGACTGGATTTTGGACTTTGGACTTTTGAGTTGATGTGGGAAAGTATTAGGACTTTGGGGCTATTGGGATGGAATGAGTGCATTTTGTATGAGAGAAGAACGGGAGTTTGGGGGGCCCTAGGTGGAACGCTATGGTTTAAATGTCCCCACCAAAACTCATTTTGGAATTTAATAACTGCCTTGTGGCAATGTTGAGAGGTGGGACCTGCGAGAGGTGACCAGGTCATGAGGGCTCTGCTGTCATGGATGGATTAATGTTGCTATCTCAGGAGTGCGTGAGTTATCGTGGAAGTGGCTTTGTTATAAAAGTGAGCTGTCTTGTGTGCACTCTCTTGCCCTCCCACTTTCTGCCACGGAAGAACACAGCAAGCAGGGCCACACCAGATGCTGGTGCCATGCTGCTGGACTTTGCAGCCTCCAGAACCATGAGCCGAAGAAACTTCTCTTTATAAATTATCTGATGTGTGGTATTGTTATAGCAGCAGAGAACAGACTAAGACACACGTATATGAACCTGCTGGGGTTCCCCATGTGAAGAGGCTCCCCTATGACAGGGCACCCCTTACAACAAGGCTCCCTATGCTGTGGCCCCCATCCACAGCCCCATGTTTCAGATATGAAAACTGAGGCTTGAATGGTGCAAGGGACCTGCCCACAATTGCCATGGAACCAGCCAGACTCCCTCTCCCCATGCCTGGTGCCCAGGAGAGGCTTGAAATGATGACTTTGAATGGATATTGTCAAACCCTCCTGTGTCCAACTCCAAGCCCTGCGTTTATTCTACCTTCTGGGCCACCTCCTTTTAGACAAGGTTCCTTGTCTAAAGGTTTCTTCCTGGTTTTGGGCAATGGGAAGGGGGCCACTGAATTTGCCACGGCTCTGTTCTGTTGAGGGTCAGAGAGAAGCTGGTTCGTTTGTTCCTTTGCCTGCCCTAGGGTGAAGGTAGGGCTCCTATCCAGAAGCAATCTGCTTCCTATCCTATCCAGAAGCAATCTGCTTCCTATCCTATCCAGAAGCAATCTGCTTCCCAGTCTCACGGATGCCTAGCCCTGGCCACCCATGGAGCCTCCCATTGGCCATACATGGCCCCTGCTTCCAATCAGTCACTGTCTCCTGGCCCTGGCAACGCAGTGACCCTCACCCCTAATTATGGACACGGGCAGGATGGTGAAGCTTCCTCCCAGCACTCCTGGGGACTCCCCCCACACATTTGCAGGGATCCCAGCTGGCACCCTACTTTTGTAGGTAGCAGGTAACATACAATAGCCCATTTCTTCCAGGAATGAGGCCAGCATCCCATCCAGCTCCGGCTACGGGGAGCCCAGATGCAGCAGCCACGGGACAGGTTCCCCGGCCCTCCCTCGACCACCGCCTCTCTCTGGGATAGGCCTTGGGGCTGCAGTGGCACTCCTGGTATGAGTGGGGAAACTGAGGCCCAGGAGAGGCAGAAAATTACCAGCGTGAACAAGATAGTCTCCTTGGCATGTCTGTGCGTGCCTGGGCTGAGCTGTGGGCCCTCGGTGGGCAGTGGGCAGTAAGGTGTCCTTTCTCAGCCCCGTCCTCGAGGGTCCTCTCCCTTCTGTGTAGCCCTAAGTGGGCATCGCGCTGCCCGCCCAGGTTGGCAGTCTCTCTTTACCCACTCCAATACCGGCCCAGATGACCACAGATGATCCAGTACTGACCCTGGCCACCTCATGGGGGCCCTGGTGAGAGCAGCTTGGTCCGAGGGTGGGGCAGAAGCCAGACCATGGGTGCTGCCGAGTGCCCGTCACAGAAGCTGTGCTGGGAACCTGTGTTGGAACACCAGGGTTGGCTCTCCCCAGGACCTTGTGCCCCCACCCTCCAGCCTTGCTCTTATCTCCAGGCCACAGCCCGCCCTCTATTGGGCGCCGACTCTGACATCCTGGGCACTTCAACTGAGAAAGTCCAAAGCAGCCGTCCTGGAGGTCCTGGTCCTGCCCATCCACAGACTCCTGTGGGGTCTGGCCACCCCACAAGGCCACTGGGCCAAGCTCCTCTATTTCTGTAATTGCCATGGGAGCAGCTGGGGTGTGCCAGCCTCACACTGGCCCCTACCCTGACTGCACTTCCTCCCTGCCCTGCCTCTTCCCAAGGCCACCATGGGGCTAAGTTAATTTTCAGTGCTCACTTATTGCCACCAGCTGGGCTCAGTGGCTCACGCCTGCAATCCCAGCACTTAGGGAGGCTGAGGTGGGAGGATGGCTTGAAGCCAGGAGTTTGAGACCAGCCTGGGCAACATAGTGAGATCCTGTCTCTACAAAAAGTAAATATATATAGAAAGGTCGGGTGTGGTGGCTCATGCCTGCCATCCCAGCACTGTTTGAGGCTGAGGCTGATGCCGGAGGATTGCTTGAGCCCAGGAGTTTGAGACCAGCCTGGGCAACATGGTGAGACCCCATCTCTACAAAAATACAAAATAAAATTAGCCAGGTATGGTGGCGTGCTCCTGTAGTCCCAGCTACACTACTTGGGAGGCTGAGGCAGGAGAATCACCTGAGCCTGGGAAGTTGAGGCTGCAGTAAGCCCTGTTCTCACCACTGCACTCCAGCCTGAGCAACAGGAATGAGACCCTGTCTCAAATTAAAAAAATAAAAAAAGAAAGAAATTACACCAGGGTGAAATACTCTTCATGGCAGGGGACTCTGATTGTGCTCCTTTCTGACAGAGCACCTCGATTCTCCTGGAATTTCAGTTTATCCCTTTCTCTCATCCTCCTCACTGTCCTCTGTGCAGGGCTCCATCCCACGCAACATTCCACTGGGGCACCTTTGTGTTTGTTTTCTGTTTGCTTGTTTCCTGGAAACCTCCCTCCTGGAATAAAAACATCTTTAAAAGCTAAAATTGATGACTGAGGAGCTCCTGGGCCCACGCCCCTCTGGCCGGCCACCATCTCTGGGTAAAGCCCACATTTCCAGCCGTCAGGCCTCCCGGCTCTGCCCTCCCCTGCCCCACCGCTGGGGCGAGGAGCTCCCTCCTGGGCTGCTGCTGTCTCCCCTTTCCCCCCAGCCCCGCCTCTCCCTCTGCCCCCTTCCCACTCTCCCCAGCCCCCTCTGGTCCCTCCAGAATACCTTAAAAGCAAAGCTCCCAGGGAAGATTGGGCGGGTTCCCCGGGTCCCCCACCCTCATCCCTTGCCCCCAGCCTAGCCAGCCTGGCACCCACCCTGGCCTGGCCTCGACTGCTGTTTCCTGCTGTCACCTCTGTCCTCCCTCTGACCACCTTCTTCCCCGAGCCCTGGGCCTCAGGCACAGGCCCTGCCTTAGTGACCTCTGAGCTCAGCCTCCTCCTCAGCTCAGCCCTGGACAGAACTGGGGCTGGTGGGTATCCCCTTCTCTAGTGTCTGGTCCTGAGTCCCTTCCCATATCCATGGCCGGGTCCCACTGACACCTGGCTCTGACCCTGAGGGGAAGTGTTGAGCCGGGAGGAACCACATTGGGAGCTGGGGCTCAGCCAGAAAGAGCAGGGTCCATTCAGCCTCTGTCCTTTCTCTGAGCTGCAACCCTGTACACAGCCTTGGCCTGGGGCCAGTTACAGGGGTCCATCTGGCCACTGTCCTTTCTCTGAGCCACCACCCGGTGCACAGCCTTGACCTGGGGTCAGTTATAGGGTGCTGTGGGATGCTCCACGGGCGGCGTCTTGCTCCAAGGCTGCCCCCAGAGACAGCAGCTACTCGGCCCAGGGTGTCTACCAGGGGTGGGGGAGCCCTGTGGACGGTTCCCAGCTATTCCTCCAGCTTGAAGGGAGGGTCAGGTGGCCCTCAAGGCGATCTCTGGCCCCACCTTTGCCTGCCTCTGGATGGCCCCCTGGAACCCATGAAGCTGCTCCACCCCTCTTCCGGGAATGGCCATTGTCTGTGAGCTCCTGTTCACCCTCTGAAGCCTTGCCCTTATCTCTCCTCCCTGCACCCCACCCCTGGTGTCACTGCTGTGCCTTGGGCATCCCTGACTCTTTCCATCTGTCTTGATGCTGCCTGACGCCCCCTGAGGACAGAGGCCCCATGTCGGCCCCACACCTGTCCCTCCCTGGCAGCGTCCCCCTCGTACACAGCTGGTGAGGGGTGCCGCTGCAGGCTGCCCCTCCCTGGGGGCCCAGGTCCTGGGCTCCTGCTAGTTCGTCTGGTGTCTTCCCTGCCAAGAGTCTGGGCTGTGAAGGAGGCTATTTTTAGCTTCTTTTATTCCCCCGTAATTATCTTGCCTGTTTTGCCGTGGTGTCTGGTGCAGTCCTGCTGGAAAATGTCAGTATGTCTCTCCACACTCAGGGGACCTGGGGAAGATGGTACCTACGCCCTGGGAGTGGGCGTGGCGGATGAGGGTGGTGGTCCGGGAGCCTCCTCGGTTCACATGCTCTCCCTGGACATGCGGCCCGGCCTCCTCCTCATTCCTGGATGAAGCAAGAGGCTTGTGGTCCACTCAGACTCCTCCATCTCCTGGAGCCCTGTCCATGATAGGAAGGAAGCCTGGGCACCCCGGCCTCTCCTTGAAGCCTGGAGCCTGCGAGGAGCCCCTAACTGGGGTTTGCCTCTTTCAGCGCCTGCAGGGAAATCCGCTGCTGTCCAGGGCTTCCCTATCAAGGACAGATGGGGTGTGGGTGGCGGATTCTAAGTCCTTTCTGATGTGGAGGGAGGCACCTGTGGGAAGGGGCCCTGGGGTGAGGCAGGCTTTGCAGCCAGAGGTGGGAAGAAGGGTCTGCCTGAGGTTGCCCAGCAGCGGCAGCTAGCAGAGCAGAGGCCGGGACCTGCTCAGGATTCTGGGGCCGCCAAACCATATACCCACCTCAAGTCTGCCTGGGGAACTGTCCGGTACCCAGGGACTCCTCTGCTTCCCCCCTCGAGTCTGCCTGGGGAACTGTCCGGTACCCAGGGACTCCTCTGCTTCCCCCCTCGAGTCTGCCTGGGGAGCTGTCCAGTACCCGGGGACCCCCCTGCTTCCCCCCTTGAGTCTGCCTGGGGAGCTGTCCAGTATCTGGGGACCCCCCTGCTTGCAGGCCTCCTTTGGCTCCCCTTGGCTTGGCCTTCAAGGCCCATCACCAATGGCCCCTCCCTCCACTGTGGCAGCCTGGAATCACTCTTCCTCCAGCACCTGAGGCCCCAAGAAGGGACCCTGACAGGCTCCCCAGCGACTTTTCTCAGCACAGCTTCCTCTGACCAGTGTCTCTCCCTGCAGCCCAACCCTCCACCCTCTGCAGGTAGAGCCTGAGCTGCCTCCTCCAGGAAGCCCCACTGATGCTTGCTCCCATCCAGGTGAGTCCTAAGGAAGTCAGCCCTGGACACATCACTTGCTTCACAGCTGGGCGTGGATCCTTGTTCTCCCCGAGACTGCAGACACAGGAGGAGGCTGAGGCCCCACCCTGACACGCCCACCCCCACCCCCAGCCACCCCAGGATAGACTCGGTCTCCTGCTGTGCCTGTCTCCTCTCCCTCATCCCCCCTGTGGTAGGCAGAATGCCCCTCCAAAATGTCAGCATCCTCACGTTAGGCTCCCGGGCACGGGGAACTCGAGCTACTCCTCAGCGGACCTTGACATGTGGAGGTTGTCCTGGATCATCTGTGTGGCCCAGGGTGACCGCAGGATCCGTGGAGAGGGAGGTGAGTTAGAGAGGGTGTGGACATGAAGCAGGGCAGGTGCTGCCAGGCGACCACGGCTGGACCTGCCGTGGCTGCAAGAGGACGCTCCCCTCGAACCTCCCAGGGGAACGCAGGCTGTGGACACCTTGATTTCAGCCCAGTGAGCCCCAGGGCTGGGCTCCTGACCCACAGAGCCGTGAGACGAGAAAGGCATGCTGCCTGAGCCACTGCATTTGTGGTTGCTTGCTTGGTGGCAGCAGGGGACCAGCACAGCCTCACGCTGCCTGCTCTGTGCCGGACTCCCCAGCGTCCCTGCATGGTGCAGAATCCGGGGCCCACCTGGCTGCGGCCCTTCCCCTTCACCTGACTGTGTGGCCCCTCTAAGCCTCACCTCCTCACTGGTGAAACGGGAAGGTGAGAGTGTCTCCCCCTGGGGCTGACGTGGGGCTGACACATGGGTCAGATAAGGTCCCACGCGATCAGCTCCTCCCGTTGGACGGCCGTGGAGAGGGGCAGGTGAGCGCTAGGTGGGCAGAGCTGCCTATCTGCTCCCCCCTCTAGAGCTGAGACCCACGGGACTAGCCGGGGACTCCCTGTTGGAGTCTGGCAGCCCTGCCTAGGCCCCTTGTGTGCCGGCCTTGGGGGCTGCCTCCTTGGCCTCTGTGTCTCCTGCCCTGTGCAGTGGCAGGCGCCCGCCAGTGCTGTTTACATGAGTGGTGATGGGGGCTGTTCCTGCTGGGGCCTCCTCGGCCTGGGCCGGGGCCATCCCTGCACGGCCCTTTCCCTGACTGCTCATTTTGTGAGGTTGTTGTTTTTTATTTGGTGTCTCTGCATTTCCATTCTTCTCCCCTCCCCCACCATCCGGGCGTTGCTATGGGAACCGGGCTGAGGTCCTTGCAGCATCCTTGATAGGCGGGTTTCAGGCCTGGGCAGGGGCGCAGGCTTGTTGGCCGGGAGAGCGGGGTGCTTGGGAAGGGTCCTTGAGGTCTTGTGTTTGGAATCACAGGGTCCAGAGGAGGGAGAGCTGTCAGACACCCATCCCTGCCCTGCATCCAGCGTCCCCACTCAGGGCACAGCCCTGTCACTACCACCCCCTGCTGTCACTGCTGTGGGCCTCAACTCCTGTTATCTTTGGCCGGGTTGCCTCCATCACAATGGCCTGGGCTCTGTCCCCGCTGCCTCCCCTTTGGCCTCTGTGGGAGGGAACTGGCCACTCTGCCTCCCCACAGTGAAACGGGGTGGTCGGAGTTACTGCCCATGGCGAGGTCAGATTCACACGGTGACCCCGGGGACTGGCTCCTCGCAGATGCTGAATGCAGGTCCCTGCAAAGCCCTTGGCCTCGCCTCCTCTTACCTCAGTTTCCCCATCTCTGCAATGGCAGCACTTGGGCCATTGTCAAGTCACCAAAACCACCTGCCGGTAAGCAAAGGGGAGAGAGGATGGGGGCAGGGGCTGAGTGGAGTTGGCGCTAAGCCACAGCCGCAGCCTGGAGCAGCGCATCCGCACACTGACAGCAGCCCCCGCCTGCCACTGGCCTCCTGCCCACCCCCACCCGGGAGCTCCGTGCCTGGAGTCCCAGTGAGCTGTGTGGGTGGTGAGGAGAGTCTCTGGCTGGGTTTCCGAGGCTGCTGCACTCCTCCCTCCTCAGCCCCCACACCGCCCGCTGCCTGGCCAGGGGTGCAGAGCTTAGGAATGCGGCCAAGGGGCAGGCAGGGCAGGCTGGGGGTGGGAGGGCTCTGAGGGCCAGAGGCACGGTCTGCAGAGAGGGGCTCTAAAGAGGGTCCTCACCCCACCAGGCGGGCTCCAGGGACTTGCTTCCCCCTCAGACCCCACTCCAGCCCTGACAGCATGCTGATGGCGCCTAGCCAGAGGTTGGAATGCTTCCTGCGTGGGGAAATGTTGGGTTCAATATTGGGATATATTGGGTGGATATATTGTGTTAAACAAAATATATGATTCAAATTAGTTTCACCTCTTTCTCTTCATTTTTTATCATGGCCACCTCAGGCTGGCAGCGGTGCTGTCCGAGCCCACAGGAGGGAGGGGCAGGGACGCCAGCCAGCCGGGCTGAGCTTTCTTCCTGGATGCAGGGCTGGGTTAGGGTCCAGGTGAGCCCCAGGGGAGGGCGGGGGCTGCATTTGCTCATCTTGATCTCGCTGGGGAGGGCCGAGTACAGGGTGTCCCTGGTGCGCTGAGGAGCCCAGGCATCCCCAGCCAGCTTCCTCCCCTCTTGAGCAGGTGGCCTGGTGACCCAGAGGCCCTGCACTCTGGAGCAGGGTCAGCTGGGAGGCCTGTGAGGCCCGAGGCAGCCTGTGGCAGAAAGGCAGAGGAGGCGCTCTTCCTTCTAGGTCACCTGGGGGAGCCAGTGGCAGCGTCGGCCACCTCCTCTTCCGGCAACCAGGCTTCTGGAGCCCAGGGCCAACTCCATGCTTATACTATCAAAAATAGTGACTGAGCCTCGGGGCTGGCAAGGAGCTGAGCGAGGAGCTGCCTCTGCAGCTGCCCCGTACCCCTGGTCTCCATTCCCCCATGGCGGGCACCCCAGCTCCCAGCTCCTGCCGCAGGCCTGTCCCGAGACAGCCTGCCCTTCCCTCCCCAAGTCCTCCTGCCTGCAGCCTGAACCACCTCCTGGGGGTGGCTCCTCCGGCTCTGGCCATGGCTCTCTCCTGGGTCCATCTCCCCAGCAGCCCCGGCAGGCTGCTGCCCTGCCCCCTGGAGCTTGAATTAAAGATGTGGAGGCCTGCTCAGCCTGAATCCTTCCAGGTGGAAGGCAGAATCTGCATTCCTATCTATCCCGCCAAATGCCGCCTGGAGCTGATCAGTCAGGCTCAACTCTCGCCAGACCCTGGGGGCCTGCCCTGTGCCTCAGGCATCCTCTTCGCACACAGGAGACCACGCAACCCCACACTTTAGGCCTCTGTTGGCCTGGGCACCCTGTTGGACAGTCCAGAGCTGGCCGTCAGGGAAAATGGACCTGGGGTCCTCTCCCCATGGTGGCTGGGGCCCTTTTTGTTCCACTGAACCCCGATCTTTCTCAGGGTTAGGCCAAAGGACCAGGAGGGTCTTGGCCCCAGCTGCTTGCAGCCCCCTGCCCTGGAGGATGACCCTTCAGCTCAGAGAGCACCCCCTGCACCTGAGCATAAGAGGGCAACACGGGGCTCGGGCCCTCAGGGGCTCTCTGGGCCGGGCCTTATTAGAGGACCCTCGTTCAGGGTGTCCAGTGGTGCCTGGGTCCTGGACACCGGAAACTGGACACCGGACACTGGCTCTGTTGGATGCTGGTGCCCAGGGGTCTGTAGGGGACTTCCTGCCTCAGATGCCTCCGGGCCTGCCCAGTGGCAGTGCACAGTCCCCAGGCCTGCTTCTGTCCCCAGGTGCACTGTTCACAGCACCCTGCCGGGGGCTGCCATGCCCGCCATGTCCCGGGCATCCCAGTGGCCAAGGCCGGTCTCCATGCCAGGCAGAGTTGAAGGGCCAAAGAGCTTGGGCAGACCAGAGAGGGCATTAGCGTCCTGGCCACCCACTGTCAAGGGGCCCCTGTCTTCCATTGACTGGGAGATCTCTCCTTGTCCAGCATGGTAGAAAATCCATTGTCCGGTGACTGCACCTGCCCATGGAGTGCCTGTGCAAGAGCCCAGGGTGTGCGCTTGGCTACGGCCCGGTGGCAGCTCCCTTCCGCATCCCACCTGGGAATTCATTTCAGCTTTCTTCTTCCCTACATATGTGGGGTGCTCTGAGCTTTCTAGTTGTAACATTTTACTAGTTCCCTCATCAATGAGGTAACGTTTTGAACACGTGTGTGTTTTATATTTGTATGTATGAAATGTGCACGCTTGGACCAGAGACCCCAGAGTGCCTTCTCACCTTCCACCCTAGCAGCCTTCTCCCCACCTAGGCTCACGGCCCTCCTGCTGCCTCGGGCTCCCCTAGGGCAGGGGCTGCCAGGCTGGGGCCCTCAGCCTGCCCCGCCCTCCCCTCTCACGGACCTGCAGCACCTGCCTCGGCCCCATTAGCCCTGCCCTCATAGCGCCCTGGTGTCGCTCCTCTGGGCACGGAGGGGCCTTGGGTACCAGAGACGACCCTGCTCCTTGCCCTGCCTTTGCTCCCCTTCAGTGCTGGGGTCAGGGTGATCACCCCAGCACCCTGCACGCTCCCATCCCTGGTCCTAGACAGCCCCCCTCCTGGAGCCCCCACCCTGGAATTTCTCCTTCATCTAGTACTCCAGTCTGCAATTCCATTTCCAGGCGCCTTGAGGTCACTTGCTTCCCTCCCAGGGTAGCCTTCGGCCATGCCTTCACCTATCTTCCACCTTTACGTTCCCCAGGAGAGGTCAGGAGGGGTCCCTGCTCTTGGGAACTTGTGGGTCAGCCAGAAGAACAGGGCCAGTAATGATAACAGGAAAAACCCACAGTGCTTACTTAGGATGAGCCGAGGGGTCCTGGGTGATCACCCATTGAATGCCCCCACCCTTAAGGCCACCATCACCCTCATGTCCCAGCTGGTGAGTGCAACCCGGTCCTGGTGCCAGCAGCCCCCATGGAAGCCCCTTGTCAGTGGCGCCTGGGTGCTGGGGTCCCTGGAGGGCCCAGGCAGGCTCTGCAGAGAACCGAGGGCTGGCTGTGCGAGTCCATGGCCCGAGCACGAGCCTGGCACCCCCAGGCATCAGTGCTACCTTCTTATGGGAGGTTGGGGATGCACAGGGCCGAGGGCAACTGCCCTGCAGTGTGTTGAGAGCAGGGCCGCGTGGCTGGCCAAGGGCGCCTGGGGAGGGGGTGCAGGAGGCGGGGGAAGATGAGCAGTCTGCAGCCTTTGACCAGGGAGCTGAGGACCAGAGGGAGTGGGATGCAGGGGGTGGGGCCGGGACCTTCAGGCAGGAGCTCCTCTCCCATCCCCAGCACTGGGGCCGGCGGGCATGGGTAGGCAGGGTCACCTGGGTCCTTCTCCTGGAAGAGAGGTCTTTCCTGCCCTGCCCTGCTGCACTCTCCCTCCACCTTTGCCTGTGTGGGAAGGGAAGGAAAGCAGAGAGGAATCTGAGGCCAGAGAAGGGCAGAGGACCAGACTGCCTGCTGGCTTCCTGTGCAGGCTCTGTCCCGGCCACCCCTGCCCCGGAGCTTGTGCTCTGACCTTTGGGCTCGGACTCTGCCGTGGATGCACCTGGTCTCCCTCCACTAGACAGGCACTGGGGCCACCACTTCCCTGCCCTCACCCAGCAGGGTCTGGGCCAAACCCGGCGGACAGACCCACAGGGGAGGGTGTCGATCCCGGGGCTGGTGTTGGGGAAAAGGCCAGGAAGGCACCCCTGGAAGCCTCTGAGTGAGCTCCTTTTCATCCCCACCATCTTCTCTAAGCACCTGCCCAGGAAGGGATTGACAGAAACAGACAGGGGAGGTGCATTTAACTCAGGAGCCCGCCTTCCAGGACAGGCACCCTTGCGGGTGCCTCAAATCTGGGCAGTGGCGGCGGGGGGCCTGTCTTGTTTACAAATGGAGAAATGGTCATCTGCTGGATGCCAGATCCAGCTTCACAAAGACAGACTCAGGGAGAAATACACAGTCACGCCTGTCCCCTGGTGGGTGCCCGGTGGGAGCCACCTCCTCCTGGCAAGGCGGCAAGATGGGTGGGGGCTCTCCTGGGCTGGGTGCCCACTGCAGGACGGGGAGGCCAGCCTCAGAGAGGGCCTCCCAGGTGGTGGCCCGTTACACAACCGCAGTCCCCTCCACACACCTACAAAGCCCCAGGAGCCCCTTGGGGGAAAGACCCAGGCTTCCACTCTTGCCCTCCACACACCATCGGTGAGCCCGGGTGGACAACCAACCTTTTCTAGACCTCTGCTTCCTGTCTGCCGAGACAGGATGGTGTGGTGAGGCTGTGGCCTGGGCCTGCCTTGGCGATGGCTGTGACTGAGAGGAAGGGTGAATTTACCTGCGCAAAGGTGCAGGGGTAGCCAAGAGCAGAAGAAAGCTGGTGGCTGGTCCTGGCTGAGGAGTCCCCCACCCAGGGGAAGGGGAAGCAGCCTCTGGTTGAAGCCACTTGCTGGCCCAAAGCCCAGTGGGAAGCCCTGCTCCAGCCCCTCCCAGCCCACTTGCCTCCTCAGAGCCAGGCCAGGCACCCCTGCCCTCCTGCCCACGCTTAAGGACGTGAGAGGTCAGCTTGCTTCTTGCCCCACTGCCCAGGGAAGAGATGTGAGAGGAAAAACTTTTTTAAAAAGTAAAAATCCTGATCCATTCAAACATGAAGTGGACACTTGTCAAGGAGGTTTTTTAACCCATTAATTCATGAAGTAGCCAGTAGGGAATTAAAACCAGCTCATAATTTTAAAACTCACCAAAAAAAAAAAAAAAAAAAAATCTGTAGGCCCATATGGTTTCACTGGATAATTCTACCCAATGTTTAAAGAATTAATGCCAATTCTACACAATCTGTTCCAGAAAAAAGAAAAGGAAGGAAACGCACCACATTTCGTTTTATGATGCTAATATCACCCCAATGTCAAAACCAAAGACAGTATAAAAGAAAAGAAAGAAAATGAAAGCAAGTTGCAGACTGATAACCCCAATGAGTATAGAAGCAAAAATCCCTAACACAATACTAGTAAATAGAATGCAATGGCAGGTAAAACTAATCAAATGCTGTGAACAGGTGGGGCTCACTCAGGATGAAAGGCTGGCTCGATTTGAAATTCAGGCAATGAAACCCACCATATTAACAGGCTACATAATAATGTTAAAGTAATTGATGCCCCAACAGTTTTTGATAAAAATTCTTAGAAAAAAATAGGAATAGAGGAGAAATTCCCAACTTGACAAAGGGCATCTACAAACAAAAAAACAAAAACAAAAACAAACAAACAAACAAAACTTACAGCAAACATCATGCTATTGGTGAAAGACTGGATATTTTCCTTCTGAGATCAGAAACTCTTATTTATCATAGTAATGGAAGTTCAAGCCACTAAAATAAGGCAAGAATAATAAATCATAGGCATACAGATAGAGAAGGAAGATGTAAAACTGTCCATGTTGGCTGGGCGGGGTGGCTTACACGTGTAATCCCAGCACTTGGGGAGGCTGAGGCAGGCGGATCACCTGAGGTCGGGAGTTCAAGACCAGCCTGGCCAACATGGTGAAACCCCGTCTCTACTAAAAATACAAAAAAATTAGTCAGGCGTGGTGGCACGTGCCTGTAATCCTGGCTACTTGGGAGGCTGAAGCAGGAGAATCGCTTGAACCTGGGAGGTGGAGGTTGCAGTGAGCCAAGATCGCACCACTTCACTCCAGTTTGGGCAACAGAGTGAGACTTCATCTCGAAAACAAACAAACAACCCAAAAAACTGTCTGTGTCTGCAGATGACACAATTATCTGTGCAGAATATAATAGAGAATCTACATAAAACTCCTAGAGCTAACAGGCAGATTCAGTAAGGTTGCAGGATACAAAAATTAACATATACAAATAAATTGTACTGCTAAATGCTAGAAGGGGTAAACAGAAACGAAAATACAATATACCAGCTACGACTGCTGAAATAAACATGAAATGCTTGGTTGCAAAGCTAGTGAAGCATGGCCATGACAAAAGCCTTGTAGAGGAAATCCCAGAAGATGAGGTGGATGCAGAGAAATACCAGATTCATGGATTGGAGGACTTCACACACCATAGAGGTTAATCCTCCCCAAAGTGATATTCAGGTTTGAAGAAATTCCTATCAGAATCCCAGCAAGATTTTATTTATTTCTTTTTTTTGTAGGTACAGACAAGGTGATTCTAAAATTTGTATGGAAAGGCAAAGGAACTAGAGTAGCTAAAACAATTTTGGAAAAGAGGAATAAAGTGGAAGGAACATGTCCACCCAATTTCAAGACTTATTAAATAGCTATAGCCATGATGACTGTATGGTATTGGAAGGAAGGACACAGAAATGGAATAGTATAGAAAACCCAGAAATGACTCATACTGCACAGCCCAGTCCAGTCCTGCCTGCCCAGGAAGGCGGAAAAACGGTGAGTGGCAAGCACAACTGCAGACCAAACCTCTCCATCCCCTCCCCTGGGGTCCCCATGAATCCCACTACACCGCACTGTGCAGGCAGCCCCTCCTGGTGTCCCCACACCTGGCTGGATTCTCTGGGAGAACAGAGTGGGCCAGGAGCCAGGGAGCTTCGCCAGCACAGCCTCGATGGGCCCTGGTCCTGGCAGTTGCTGACTCGGGCGGGACTGTGGTTTGCTGTTCCTGCCTTTCTTCCCTTGGACGTGCTCAGACCCACATTCCAATTCCTCCACTGGTGAACTTGGGCAATGGTTGCCCCTCTCTGAAACACACTGTCTACTGTCTCCTCCTCTGTGCAAAAGGGTCACTTTAGCCCTGGGGACTCCGGGGGGCTGCCCATGCCTATCCCATCTCCACTCAAGGAAAGGCTTGGAAAGGAGTTTCCTGAAAACCTCTGTGGCTTTGGGGAGATGTTTTTCATGATCACTATCATCGAGGGGGAATCTGGGGTTTTATGTTACCCACATCTTTCCTCCCTCCCCTGTCTATACACATGCTATAGAGGTAGTGAGCTCCCCAGCCTTGGTGGTAACAAAGAGGCCAGATGGCGCTGGGCCACAGATGCTGTGGAAGACACTCTTATCCTGGGAATAGGGGATTGGCCTGAGGTTTGGGTAAGACCAGGCAGCTTCTCTCTAAGTGAGCTGGTCCTTTCACAGGTGTCTGGCTGACAGGCGGGTACAATCCCAGCCACAGAGAGGCAGCTAAGGGAAGAGATGAAGGAATTGTCTAGGGAGGCCGAGGGCATGCAGAGGCCACTGTGAGAGGAAATACCTCCTTCCTCCCTACCCCTGCTCCCGTCATGCTCCTTCCTGCGGCTGGCACCTTGCAGCTTGTGCCAAGGCGGCCTTTGCTCCGTGTGTCAAAGAAAAAGGAAAATCATTAAAATAATAGCATCCGCCTCTGACAGAGCCTGCCAGCTGCCTTCCCAACGCCCACACCCCTTCTTCCTCATCGCAGAGACCGGGTTTTGTCTGAGGTGACTGCGCACCTCTCCCAGAGCACCTCACAGGCTCTTGCCATGTGGCCCTTTTCTTACTGGTGAGAAATGGGAAGCCACGGGCAGAGCTTACAGGAAAGCAGTTGGTTTCAGCTGACAAAGACCCTTCACCTTCTCTGCTTCCTGGAGTGGAGATGTGATGGTTGGAGGTGAAGCAGCCATCTTGGAGGCAAGAAGAAGAAGAAAAAAATCTTGTTAAGACTGAAAGAGGCAGGGTCTTTGGTGGGGCATGGAGCTAACAATCCAGTCCTAAAATGCCCATTCTTTCTGGTTACACGAGAAAATGCCCACTTATTTAAGCCAGTACAGTCAGGTTGAGGTCAACTTTGGCTGATTAGAATTCTAATGGGAGCAGACACCATTGGTGCCCCTTGCTACACCGTCTGGGCTCCCCTCTGACTCCTGCAGCTGTGGCCACCAGCTCCTGTGCGTGCTCACGGCTTTCCACTCAAGCTCCCTCTTCTCTCTTTCTTGCTTCAGGGCCACCTCCAAAGAATGGGGCCAGACCAGCAGGTGCAGGTGTGCAGTGCAGAGGAATGAGTGTCCCTGGAGGTCCCGCAGCTCACGGGGGGGCAGAAGTGAGTAGGTAAATAGATTAGCATCCTTGTCTCCAAGGCAACACATCCCTCTCAGGGCCCCAGCTGCCCCGAGAAGTGACCAGCTCAACAAGGGACCCTGTCTGGCTCTTTGTCCTTAACTGATGGGGAACTGGCTGAAGAATTCCACGTCTTCTGGCCAAGCAGACATCCTGGAAGGGTGGCGGTGGAAGCCCAGGCCTAGCCCCCAACCCCTGCCCAGAACCAGGAACCATGGGCGGCATGGCATAACGGGGGCAATGGGCATGGGGAGGGAGACAGGCCAGATTGGCAGGACTGCCAGAGCCACCAGACACGCCTCAGCTCTATGGGGCTGGCAGCGACTCCCTGAGGGAGGAGAGGAGCAGTCTTGGTTGGTCAGCCCTAGGAGGACCGTCAGGCTGCTGGGAGAGCAGCTCTCAGGGCAAGTCCACCCATGGTCCCTTCGCGGCCAAGCTGTGTGCTGTGCACCTCTGAGCCCAGGAGGAGGCCCCAGTCTGGAAACAAGAAGACACCGAGGACAGGATAGACCCACCACGGAGGGGCTCAGACTCAGAGGATGCGGCTCAGACTTGGGAGACAGGACAGACCCACCCTGGAGGGGCTCAGCCTCAGAGGACTTGCCCACTGCAGAGGGGCTTGGCGGGCCTGTGTCCAGCTCCTCTCCTGGGGACACAGACCCATGGCCAGGACATCCCCTTGAAGAGGGCACCAGGCAAGGGGCATCACCAGAAGGAGCCGTGACCCTCAGGATAGAAGCGACCTGGAGCGTGCACACAAACCACGCAAGCCACACGCCACACACAGCACGGACCCGCCACACACACACACACACACACACACACTCCAGAGACCTCGCCACACACACACACACACACATTCCAGAGATCCTGACGTGCACACACACACACACTCCAGAGATCCCGCCACACACAAACACACACACACTCCAGAGACCCCGCCACACACACACAAACACACACACACACTCCAGAGACCCTGACACACACACACTCCAGAGACTCTGACACACACACACTCCAGAGACCCTGACACACACACACACACAGACCCTGACACACACACACATACTCCAGAGGCCCTGACACACACAAACACACTTCAGAGACCCTGACACACACACAAACACACACACACACACACACACCCCCCACCTCTACAGATGCATCTGGGAGCTGAGCTGGACCACCCTCCCCGTTCCCTCCTGGGAGCAGGGTGTCTGCCTTCCTGTCCAGCGGCACCTGGACAGCACTGCCCGGGGGGGCTCTCCATCGAGGCAGTGAGGAGTGGTCTGGTGGCCCCTTTGCCGGGATGTGACATGCAGGTGTAGCTGCTCCTGACCTGCCTCGGGGGTATGAGGGAGGTCCCCGCCTGCACCTCAGTTCCCTGGAGGAACACTTCTACAGCGCTTATGGCGTTTTTGTGTGGACCTGCCTCAGGCCCCTGCCCACTGTGGTCGTCACCCGAGTTGGGGTCTCCTTTGCACACTGGGCCCATTGTGCTGTGCACAGAGAGGGCAGGGGCCTGTGTGGTCACGCGGCACCTCCTGCCAGCCCTGGAAGCCCCATGCATTAGTCTGTTCTTGTGTTGCTATAAAGAAATACCTGATGCTGGGTAATTTATTTTTAAAAAAAGGTTTATTTTGGCTCATGGTTCTGCAGGCTTTATGGGAACCATGGCGCTGGCATCTGCCTGATTTCTGGGGAGGCCTAAGGAAGCTTCTAACCATGGAGAAGGCAAAAGGGAACCACGTGTCACATGGAACAAGGAAGGGGCAGGGGAGGTCTCAGGCTTTTCAAACAACCAGATCGCTAGTGAACTAATGGAGCGAAAACTCACTCATCACCTAGGGGGTGGCTAAGCCCTTCACAAGGGATCGGCCCCCATGACCCAATACCTCCCAGCAGGCCCCAGCTCCAGCTCTGGGAATCACGTCTCAACATGAGATTTGGAGTGGACACACATCAAGCCATTTCGCCCTGGAAGGCCTGATGCAGATGGTCCAACTCCCTGAGTGGGGCGGGAGCAAGGGCTGGCGAGGACATGTGGCAGGGCCTGGCAGGAAGGTGCTTCTTCGGCCCCTTCCTGATCCCTGAGTGCTGGTCATCCGTGTGGCCAGGAGACGACGAAGGCAGCCGGGGCCATCCAGGGCTGCAGGTGTTACCTCCAGGAAGCCCGGCCTCTCTGGCTGTCGGCACAGGGCTCTGACCTGGCCTGAGCAGGGCCTGGGCGCCTCCTGCCTCTGTCCTGAGCCAAACATACTCCAAACCCTCCTCATCGGGGGATCCGGCCTGGCCCACAGCCCTGATGCACAATCCGGCTTCCAGGCCTCCTTTGGCTCATTGCCCAACCACTCACTCACTCACTCAGTGATCAACGGTGAGCGCGACAATGTGCTGAAGAATAAGATGAGGAGCATTTTTTTCCAAGGTTCTAGAAACCTCCCGGGTGAGATACTGATTGTGGGGTATGAGCCTGGGCTCTGGGCAAAGAAGCAACCCCAGGGACCTGCTGCCCTGAGTTGGGGAAGACGTCAAAGAGGTGGAGCTCTCGAGCCCAGTTTCCTCCTTTTGGTCCTGTGTCACCCCTTGTTCTGGAAACCCCATGGCCCAGCCTGTCGGGTGCACCCCACACACAGCAACCATCATTGGACAGACATTGGCTGGGCCAGCACCCAGACCCCAGTCAGCTCTGCTGCAGCGGGAACACAGGAGTCCCATCTTTTCCTGCCTGTGGGCGAGGGTGGGGGGTGCTGGCTCAGCAGAAGGGATCCGAGGCGCCCTGAAGAAGAGCCACTGCAGGGGTGGAGACAGGTTCGGAGAGCAGGGCCTGAGTAGCCCCCAACTCCCTCCTGCTCTGCAGACCCCCACTCCCTCCCACTCTGCAGCCCCCACTCCCTCCCACTCCACAGCCCCCCACTCCCTCCCACTCTGCAGCCCCCACTCCCTCCCACTCCACAGCCTCCCACTCCCTCCCACTTCACAGCCCCCCACTCCCTCCCACTCCACAGCCTCCCGACTCCCTCCTGCTCCACAGCCCCCAACTCCCTCCCGCTCTGCAGCCCCCCACTCCATCCCACTCTGCAGCTCCCCACTCCATCCCACTCTGCAGCCCCCCACTCCATCCCACTCTGCAGCCCCCCACTCCCTCCCACTCTGCAGCCCCCCACTCCCTCCCACCCTGCAGCCCCCCACTCCCTCCCACTCTGCAACCCCCCACTCCATCCTGCTCTGCAGACCCCCCACTCCATCCCACTCTGCAGCCCCCCACTCCATCCTGCTTTGCAGACCCCCCACTCCATCCCACTCTGCAGCACCCCACTCCATCCCGCTCTGCAGCACCCCACTCCATCCCGCTCTGCAGCACCCCACTCCCTCCCACTCTGCAGCCCCCACTCCATCCCGCTCTGCAGCCCCCCACTCACTCCCACTCTACAGCACCCCACTCCATCCCGCTCTGCAGACCCCCCACTCCATCCCGCTCTGCAGACCCCCCACTCCATCCCGCTCTGCAGCACCCCACTCCATCCTGCTCTGCAGGCCCCCACTCCCTCCCACTCTGCAGCACCCCACTCCATCCTGCTCTGCAGACCCCCCACTCCCTCCCACTCTGCAGCCCCCCACTCCCTCCCACTCTGCAGCCCCCCACTCCCTCCCACTCTGCAGCACCCCACTCCCTCCCACTCTGCAGCACCCCACTCCATCCCACTGTGCAGCACCCCACTCCCTCCCATTCTGCAGCCTCCCACTCCATCCCGCTCTGCAGCCCCCCCACTCCCTCCCGCTCTGCAGGCTCCACACCATCCTGCTCTGCAGCCCCCACACCATCCTGCTCTGCAGCCCCCCACTCCCTCCCACTCTGCAGCCCCCCACTCCCTCCCACTCTGCAGACCCCCCACTCCGTCCCACTCTGCAGCACCCCACTCCATCCCGCTCTGCAGCCCCCCACTCTCTCCCACTCTGCAGCCCCCACTCCATCCCACTCTGCAGCCCCCCACTCACTCCCACTCTACAGCACCCCACTCCATCCCGCTCTGCAGACCCCCAACTCCATCCCACTCTGCAGGTGAGGAGGCCGCTCACGTGGCAGGGTTGTCCAGGCTCAGCAGCCCCAAGGGCAGGGCTGGGTGGGACCTTCTGCCTCTGTTCGCAGACTCCTGAACTTCCCGCTCTTCCTGCCAGGCTTTCCTCCCCCAGGGGCATTCCATCCCCTTCCTTCCCTTTCTGTAGCTCCTTCCTGCCCCTTTAGGGACGCTGTCCAGAGCTGGAAGGGGTCCTGGAGGCCTTCTACACGCCGCCTCTCCTTGGCTGACCCCAGGAGTAGTCCTGCCCTAGTGGGAGCTGCTAAGGCCTGCCCAGCATCTGCTGTGTGCAGTCACACAGGTGCCCCACAGGACACCTCACTCAGTCGTCTCCGCCACTACAGTCCCCACCTGACCAAGACGCCTGAGTTCAGAGGGCTGGTGAGCTTGGGGCCTGCCTGGTGACCTGGCATCCAGCTCCCAAGTCCCAGTGGGGCCCTTCCCGGTGGGGCTTTTGGTTGGTAGGTCCTGGCTGGCCTGCCAGGACCTCCTGCACCCAGTAGCCTGGAGGGCACTCCTGGGGACTCCTCCTCCCTACCCGGGCCCCAGCCTTTTGCTCCTCCTCACCCTTGGCCAGGACATGCGCTTTTTCTGTGAGGTTCCAGTTGGTCGGGTGACAGCAGGCTGGTACTGAGGTCCATTCTCAGGGCGGGCATCCTACGAGCAGCCAGAGGGAAGTACATGTCAGCCTCGAGCCCGACTCTGCTACCTGACAAGTGGCCGGAACCTTGGTCACAGCCTAGGAGCTCAGGGCTGGGGAACAGGCCCATCGGGGCAGCCAGGTCGAGAGCCCTTGAGGCTGCTGGGCCCCGACCCCCACACCCACTGTCCTCTGGGCGCCCAGTCCCACACCTGGCTGCGGTGGGGGTTATTTTCTATTTGTCAAAGGAAGGCAGGAGGGATGTGGGGAATGCAGACCATTGAGTAAAGGACAGATCGGGCTGTGCCACTCCCCTGTTCAGAGCTCACGATGACTCCCCTGGTCCTGGGACAATGGCCACAACCTCCGTTGCCAGCCTCCCTGCCACCCACTCTGGCCCTCTGGCCTCTGCCCAGCTCCTCCGGTTCCTCTGAGGCTACGGTCCCGTGCCCTCTGACCTTTGACCCTGCTGCTTTTGCTGCCTGAATTGCCTCCCCTCATGCCTGCCCCGCAACCTGCACCCGGCCAGCTTCTTCCCATTTCCACACGGACGTCCCCATCTCAAAGGCCATTTCCCCAGTTAACTCATCTAAGGGCAGGGCCCCATGACGACCTCCAGCCAGTTCCCTCCCTGCCTCACCCCAGCACCCCGGCTCCTCCGAATGTGGCCCCTCCTGCAGCACCGCATTTATAGCGCAGTTTTCCTGTGACCGGCCTTGTCCAAATGCTTTTCAAATCAACACTCAGTCTTCATCACAAACACGTGCAGCAGGCACTGGTTTACAGGTGGGGAAACTGAGGCACCTAGCCATTCAGTCGTCTCCCCAGGCCCCACAGCACGCAATGGAGGACGAGGTTGAGGGTGGGGCCTGCAGCAGGCACTGGTTCACGGTCACACCCGAGGCTTGGCCACTTCGGGCTCAGGAAGCTGCTGCTGTGGAGACGGGTGCGGGAGGGGCCCCCAGTCTTGAGAGCTCAGCTTCCCTGATCCTCAGCACCCGCCCCCCGCCTCCCCCCAGCGAGGCTCCTACCCCACGCAGCTCCAGGGCATTTGGGGACCCAGAACCAGGAAGAAAGGAGGTGGGAGGGAGACAGCAGGTGGTGTGTGGGGTGGGGTTGGGGGAGAACTTCCAGGGAGTCAGAGACAGACACAGGAGCAGCTGTGGCCTGGGTGGGTAGGGACGGGAGGCGCAGTGGATTTTTAGGACGTGCCCCCAAGTGCCCCTTGCAGAAACCTGAGAAATGCAAGGGAAGGACCTGGAGTTTGATGGAGCCGCCTCGACCCCTCATGCTGTCTCCCAGCGGGGGCCACGCAGAGGCCACCGTGACTGCTGAGTGGAAGGAGGCTCCCGCCTGCGCAGCCCCTCGGCTGTCAGCCTCCTCTTCTGGCTGCGCTGCTGTGAAGCCTCCCTTCAGTCCTAAGACAAAACCTTAGCGCCTGAGCCCTGCATTTCTAAAGGGCTCTGCAAACCGGCACCAACTCGCTGCTCCGCTGCGGAAGCCACATGGGTCTCCCAGGCCCGGCCACCGCGCCCAGTGCTCCTGCCCCTGGAATGGCTGCCCCCATCCTACTCCGGGCCTTCGAATGCCGTTTCCTCTGCTGCGAGAACTTTTCCTTCCTCACCACTTAGCAAACTCCTGTCTGTGCCTTCAGCTCCAACCCAAAGCCCCTTCCTCCGGGAGGCCTGCCCTGATTCTCTCCACTGGCCTTTTTGGACCGCTCTCCCTTTACAAGCCGGTCTCCTCTCCTGGGCTTCAAGCCCTCATGGGTGAAGACGACCTTGGTTACATCTTTTTCTCCCTTTCCCAAGCCAATGTAGGACAGAACATTCTGGGCACTCAATTATTCTATGCGGGATGCGTGCGTCGGCGGGTGACAGCCCTGCTCTGGGAGCCGTGGGCTGTAAGGGGCTCAGCTGAGATGGGGGAGGAGCCTTTGGGTGCCCACCCTGTGTCCCACCCAGATGGGGCCTCTCCCCACACACGAGCTCCACGTTGCCTCTGCCACCCCGTGCCCCAGGTCCATGGTCCCCCATCCCCTCTGTGGACTTCAGGCGGCGTGGTGGGGGGCACTGTCCATGGGTGAAAGGCACAGACCAGCCACCGCAGGTCCTGCGTGGGCTCCGCAGAGCCAGCCGCTCTCTGGGCTCAGTGTCCCCTTTGTGAAGTAAGCTGTCACCAGTCAGGGCCCCGTCCCTCACCGAGGGGCGCCCCGGGGGAGGCGTGGCTGTGCTCAGCCTCATCTCGTGGAATCTGGATCTCCACGTACTCCACGTCCAGCTTTCCAGTCCATGCTAGTAGTGACCGGCGCATGCTGAAGAACTCAGACCACGTTCTGGGGACCCTGTGGGAGTCCTTTCTCAGATACCAGTGGGGTGGCGGGGGGAGGGTGGATATAGACCCCTGTCCCTGACTCCAGCCCTTCTCCTGGCCTCCCAGCTCCCCGTCTGTCTCTGTTCTGTCCCTCACCCCATGATGGAGCTTCTCCCTGGGATTGGAGCCTCCTCTGGACTCCACTCCAGGGCCCTGCCGCTCCCCGCCTCACTCCGGCTCACTCACAGGTGCCTTGACCTCAGCCTGGACAAAGCGGATCTTGCACCCCACCCCCAGCCTGCTTTTCCTGAGGTGCTCACCCCGCAGGGCCTCGGGGTCCCAGGGCAGCAGCTCCTCCCACCCACCGCCCCAGGGTCCTGACTTTGCTGCTCCCAGCAACTGTTTCTCCACAAAACCTCCCCTAGGTCTTGGCCGTAGCCCCTGTCAATGACGCCACCCCCACTCCACGCCCAAGGCACCCCCAGCTACTCCTCCCTGGCCCTCTCGAAGTATTTCCCGGAGAGAACCTGACTCTCACCCGTGCTCTGCCCCACCTCTGGCAGACCCCTTGGTCCCTGTGCCTGGCCGGCTGCACCCAGGCCCCTGAGAAGCTGTGTGCCGCTGAGCTCTGCTTCTCTAAGAATGGCCCTGTAAACCCTGGTTAGACCAACGGCTGCCTGCCCAAGTGTGGCCCTGTCACCTCTGTCCCTGGGTCCCCCGGGCCAATTCCGGCCCCTCTTCTAGAGGATCTCCTGCTGTCTACAGGGTTTGTGGGGACTAGGAAACTCCTGTGTCCCTAGGGAGCCCGGGGGCCTGGGTCAGGGACTCTGTCCCTCCCCCACTTCTGTCTCATCCCACCCTCACCCCAATTCCCTCCGGAGGTCTGGGGAAGGAGTGAGCCCGGGGGTCCTGTCAGGGAGCAGAGGGGCAGCAGCCCTGCCCCGGGGTCTCCCTACAGTCCCAAAAGCCAGGCTGTCCAGCAGGGAGGGCACTTGGGGCCCAAGCCCCTGAAGGAGGCAACCTGTGGTCATCCCCACCAGCCGCCCAGCGAGCCACACACAGGGGCCTTCTCTCTAGGCCGGGCCGCCACCCCTCCAGCTCTGTGCCAGGACCACTTTCCACAGCTGGAGACGGGGTCCCAGACCAAGGCCTCAGCCCAGTGGCCCAGGTCTCAGGCTCCCAGTTCTCTTCAGAGCCCTGGGCCTATCTCTCCAGGGGCAGCTGTTGGCATGGGGGAGAAATCCCAGGGACCACACCCTCTACACACCCCTCCACAGCCACCTGGAGCCCAGAGCTGCGTCTCCACTCCCTTCTGTCCCCCAGCCTCACACACGCCCCTGAGAGAGGCTCTGGCGGTGGCTCAGGGAGCTCCCCGCTGCAGCAGTTATGAAGCTGGGATATTCTCTTAGGAATTCTCCCAGCTCCCCCGGGCGGGTGGTGGTGACAAGCATCTCTCAGAGGACAGCTCTTTAAAAAATTAAAAAAAAACAAAACCAAAACTCTATTACTGGACAGAGTTTCCTCAGGGACGTTATCTCTTAAGAGTCTCCTAAAGAAGACTCAGGGTGACCCCACAGTGGAGCTGGCTGTGTCCTAGGCCGGGGTCATTCCCGAGGCTGCTAGCAGGACTGAGAGGCCACGTCCTTCTCCAGCCTGCCCAGGCTCGAGGCTGCTGTCACCAGCGTGTCCCATTGTGGGGAGTGGGAGAAGGCTTTACTGCTGAGTTCCCTGGCATGGCAGTGGGTTTAGCCATGCCCTAGCTGTCTCTGCTGGGGGCTTGTAATTCCAGGAAAGCCCCTCTGAAGATGCCTGGGCCGTCAGTCATGAGCCAGAGGGCAGCCGCATCCCCTGCCTCTGGACTGGTTCCATTCTTCAGGTCAATCCTGGACCGCAATCTCAGGCAGTGGGGCTGACTCAGGGACTCCAGGGAGGACACGCACGATCCCAAATGACAGTGAGCCCAAACCCATGGCATGAGCTAAGGCGGCCACCCCATCCGTGGTGTTCTTGGAGCCCTCCAGCCTCTGCCTGGGGATGGTTAGGGGTGGGTGAGGGTTTCTAGGAAGGGAAGCCCCTCCCCAGAGCCCTGGTCAGCAGCCCGTCCTAGGGGACCCTTCCTCAGACCAACTGTGGGCTCCACTGTCTCAGGGCCCCTGCCTGGGTCAGGGTACAGCGGCTTCCTCAGTTTCCAGAGCTTCCTCCATCTCAGCCTCAGGGCCACGTGTGCTCAGGAATTCCCTCAGCTGCCTGCAGAGTCAGTTGAGGCTGGAATCTTTGGGGTGAAGTTCCCCTCGACCTCCAGACTGTTGAGAACTGGTCCCTCGTAAGCCCTTGGCTGCTGGACAGGCTTTCTCAGGAAGCAATCCTGTTGACCCTGCAGACAGTGGCTCGCTGGGTCTGGGGTGGATACCTGTGGGAAGGTATCATCCCCAACCCCGCACGGTGGCAGTTGCTGGGCTCACCTGTGGGGGCTGCTGGGCAGCCTGGTCCAGTTCTAAGATCCCTCAGGGCACCTGAAAGTCTGTCCCCTGCAGCTGAGAACCAAACCTCACCTCGGGAATCCCTTCCCAACGCCTCCGCAGCAGCCGCTGTGCGGAAGAGGCCTCTGGGGGCTCAGTGGCACACATGCGCCCTGAGAATGCCTCCCTTTCCGCTGCCGTCGAGGGAGAGTGATGTGGTCGAGGCGCTCCCCTGCCTGCCACCTGGTCCCTTCTCCTTGGTCAGATGACGTCTAGGAGCCTAGCAAGCAATTGCTGTTTGAGGGTGGACGGGCAGATGGGGTGGTCACTCACGGCCGGGGCTGATCAGTCTCCCTAGCAAAGCTTCTGCTGTTTGGGGGTGGATGGGCAGACGGGGCGGTCACTCACAGATGGGCAGACGGGGTGGTCACCCACGGACAGGAAGACGGGGCGGTCACACATGGCCGGGCAGATGAGATGGTCACTCACGGACAGGCAGACGGGACGGTCACCCACGGACGGGCAGACGGGACGGTCACCCACGGACAGGCAGACAGGGTGGTCACTCACGGACGGGCAGACGGGGCGGTCACACACGGACGGGCAGACGGGGCGGTCACTCACGGACGGGCAGACGGGGTGGTCACTCACGGCCAGAGCTGATCAGTCTCCCTAGCAAAGCTTCTGCTGTTTGGGGGTGGACGGGCAGATGGGGCGGTCACCCACAGCTGGGGCTGATCAGTCTCCCTAGCAAAGCTTCTGCTGTTTGCGGGTGGACGGGCAGACGGGGCAGTCACTCACGGCCGGGGCTGATCAGTCTCCCTAGCAAAGCTTCTGGGACAAGCGGGGAGACCCAGGCTGAGTGTGAGCTCAGGGGACAGCCTCTTGGCACCTCCAGCTCCATCCTGTGGCTGGGTCCAGCCTAGTTTAAATTCCCCTCGGTCGGGACAGCCACGCTCTGGAGCTTCCTCCCAGAAAACTCAGCAAGTTTGCCCCAGGCTGAGAGAGGAGAGGGCCTGGTGTCCTGCCCCCAGCAGCCGCCTCTCCCCGCACTCATGAGGCCCCTCCCTGGCCGGGCAGCGCCCCCACCCTCTCCCACCCTCCCCTGGAAGACCTGACCCCTCCCATCTTCTCCTCAGGCTCCAGGGCCACCAGGCTCTCAGACCTCGGACCCCAGGGCCGGGCAGAGCCTGTGCTGGCTGCCCCTCGGCTTCCTCTCTGGCTGGCCCTCCCCCAACCCAAAGGGAGTATTTGCTGGTTTGTCCTTTTCTTGCCTTAAAAAAAAAACACACCAGTTTTGGCTTTAAATAAGCGTTTTCTTCTCTGAGAAGGGTAAATCCATGCTCACTGCAGACTCGTTGGACAATTTTGAAAAGGATTCAGAAAAAAAAAAAAAAAATCACCCGGAATCCCAGCACCCAGAGATAACTCAATTTTAAATGAGAATCATGAGACTTTTTCATTCCACTTGGATCCTGAGCGGTCCCAGTCATTAAATAGTCTTCAGAAACGTGCCCATTCTTGCTCTATTTTTGAACATGTGTGGCTATTTTAAACCTGGAAAGAAGCCTTAAGTAGTGAATTTTTTAGGCATTTCTAGTGTTTCCTGTAGATTCACTCCCTGGAGGTGGGATTCACAGCCAAAACCTACGTGCTGTGGTCGGGGGGCCTGCGGGCACCTGGCCACCCTTGGGAGTCCTCCCTGGGCAGGTGTGACGTGTCCTGCACTTGTGCCTGGGAGCTGGCTGCAATCCTTCCTAACCTTTAAACCTTACATGTAGCTAACAGACCTTTCTTCGCAGGTGCTTCTTCGATTAGCCTGCGTGTCAGGAGGGCAGGGCAGAAGCAGGTTAACCATGAGAGGGGACGGCTGCATGATCCCAGGCAAGAGGACCGGAAGTTTGTGCCGAGGTTCCGTGGGGGCGGTGGGGGCGGGTGTCCTAGGTGCCTTCTTTTAAAGAAATGAAAAGATGGCCTCATGGCCTGGCAGGGGTGGGAGTGGTCTGGGCTGGCCACGGGGCAAGGGGAGTCGGCAGTGGACGGGGCTGTAGGGTCTGGGGGACCTTTCCCTCGACAGCAGTGGAGCAGGGTAGGTGCTGGGGCTGAGTCTCTGGGCCACTGTGTGGCTGGGCAGCAAGGAACGGGGGTCTTGGAGGGTCTCGGGTAGAGGGCCTTCTGGGGTGGAGCCCCTTGGCTCATCAGCCTGGGGCTGGGGGGCCAGGGTGGGCACCAGGCCTCCTCCATCTGGGCTCAGGGGCCGCCTGGAAGCTTGTATGAAACGCAGGTTCTGGCCCAGATCTGACATGCTGAACCCCAAGGTGCATTTTAACAAGATCCCCAGATGACCCTGAATGTCTTCAAGCTGGGTCTAAGGGTGGCAGTCCAGGGAGGGGCTCAGGGTCGAGGAGAGGAAGGTGCCAAGCCCTGCAGACCCCCAAGGGAGAGGGCAGATTGAGGGGTGGTAGAGAGGCCCTCAGAGGCAGGTGCAGCCTGGCTGGCTTCTCAGACGTGCGGCTGTCCGCCCAGCCTGGGAGCCTGGTTGTGCTGTCCCAAGGCTGCCTGAGCTGCAGCTGAGCTCCCAGTACTGGGGAGAAGGCAGGACTACGTACCAGTGTACCACTGCCCCTGCTGTGCAGACTGAGACCCTGAGCTGGGTGGGAAGATGGGGGGACAGGCATGGGACCCGGGGGGCCTCTGGGGAGTCCCAGCAAGTGGGGCTCAAACGCTAGGCCCAGTGTGGCAGCCTCCTCCTCCCTCCATCCCAGGTCCCACAGAGGGCCCTCCCGTGCTGCAGTGACCAGCGGTGTTGAGGGCCCTGGTATGGGTGGGGGCGACCTACCGTGGTGAGGAGACCGGGTAAGGACTGGGGTGACTGGGCGTCCCTCGGTGTTGAGCTCCGGCCCTGGCAGGCGTGAGTGACACATCCTTCTGTTCCCTGCGCAGGACCTGTCTCCCCAGGACTCGGGACTTCTCATGGCGGCAGCTCCCGGCAACGGCTTTCCTCTGCGCCTCAGGTGGGCTCCCTGCCGGCCGCCCCAGCAGCAAGGGCCGGAGCATGGTGAGCAGGGCTGAGCGGGCGGGCAGGGCCTGGCCTGGGGCTCGGGGCTGCAAGCGTGGGCGCCGTGCAAGGCGGTGGCCAACGCTGACGGTTCGAGGCTCTCTCTGACGTCATCCCTATTTCCAGCAGGACCCTGGCGGGCGGCTTTACCATTTCTTTTCTGATTACAGAAGCACTGGTCATCTTTGCAAAAGCGTTTGTCAAATTGACAATTCACACTTGCCTTCACAGCCAAGCTTCCGGCCTCGTTCTGTTCATGAAACAGGAACCCTGTCGTATCATCTGTGCAGCGTCGAACAGGCTCTTTAATTTCCACATGGAGACCTGTTTGTCACTAACTGATTTTGCAAAGAGGAGGAGCGGCCAGCCCTGGGGCGTGAGGATGGCTTCCTCTCACTCCTTGTCTTTGTCTTGCTGACAGTGGAGAAATTGCACTTCCTTGTTGCCTTAACCTGCATTTCTTTCATTACTGGTGGGGTGGACCATCTTTTAATTTAATTCTTGGCCAGTCGGCCTTCTTCTTCTGGAAGCCTCTGACCATGGCCATAGCCTGGTGTGGGTTGTGGTGCGAGGCCTGTCCCCACCTGGCACTCACCCCTTGTTCCAGGTGTGGTGATGGTTTCCTCAGCTATCTGTGAGGTGGGTTTTTTGGGTGAATTGTGGTCTACGTTGCTAACTGTGAAGGTGCGTCCCTTAGGGCTGCCTCCGTTTCATGTTTAGAAACCCCTGTCTACCCTGAGACTGGGGTGATGAAACCCACGTCTCCTCTGTGTTCAGTTGGGAATGTAGTCTGCTGGGAATAGGGCAGGATGCAGGTAAAGTTTGGTTCCAGATGCTCAGCGGTTACTTTGGCGCTGTCCGTCGGCCCGCGCATCCAGCGTTGGTTTCAGGCTTTGGGTGTGGGTCTGCACCTGGTCCAGGCCCTGAGCCGACGCTGGGCCTCTGCGGTGTGTCCCGGCCCTGCGGGGGTGATTGGGCCTCTGCATTCAGTGCTTCCAGCTTCTCAGCTACTTTCACACCCTTTTCCTCCATGTGCATTTTAAAGACAGCAGTTATGGGCTGTCTGGAGCCTCTGGGGCAGCCCAGATTTTCTGTGAGCTCCCAGCACCCACAGGGGTCCCAGGCTTGCAGGGGGCAGGAGGCCACAGGCTGACAGGCAGGGCAAGGGGTGCCTCTCTGCCTCCTGGTCCCCGCAGACCGCCCGGACCCAGGGCTCGTGGGAGTGTCCTCAGGTGAGTGCCTCCCCAGGGAGGAATTGCTCACCAGCAGGATCAGGGCCATGGAGGTCGTGGAGCAGGGCCAGGTGCTGGAGACCATCCTAAACCAGCTGGTGGAACACAGCCAGGTAGGATCCCCAGCCACGCTCTGCACCCTCTGTGGCCCTGACATGTACAGAGCCATGGGGCTCCGGGGGGCCTCTGCAGGACTCACTGGGCAGCTGGTGGCCTTGTCAAGCCTGGAGCCCATGCCTCCCAAGCCCAGCTGCCATCACTCCCTTGTCACCCCGGCTCCCACAGGCCCCGGCCATCCCTAGAGCCCCTGACTTTCCCACTGGAAGGTGCAGAAGCGGTGAGGAAGTCAGGACCAACACTGCTGCTCCCTGCGAGGAAAAGGGCAGGGGGCGGCCCAGCCTGCAGCCACTCTGAGCCCAGCCCTGGTCTGTCTGCTCTTGACCTGCGGGAAGGGGAGGGCACTGAGGTGTCCCCAGGGCACCCAGCTCAGCCTCCTGGGCTTGTTCTCACACCAGGCCTGGGAGTGGGGGCAGCAGGACCCCCTTGTTCTGTGTGCCCCAGTCCTCTTTGGGGGGCCGTCCTCTAGACCTGCTAACAGCCTGGGCCACTGCCAGAGCTTGTTGAGGGTCCCGGGGTTCAGGGGCCATCCTGGCCTCTTGCCTCTGCATTCCTGCTGCGGCCTGATTCACGTGCAGCCTCCACATGCCCCTCACCTCTCAGGGCTGCTGTCAGCCTCTTTCGCTCTGAGGGACAGATTATTTGGGGGCCAGGGCCTGGTAGACAGGCAGGTGGAGGTACCCCAGCAGGGCCCAAGTGCTTACAAAGGGGGACACACAGTGGGGCATTGGGGCCGACTGCCAATGAAAGCACAAGAGGTGGGAGAGAAAGCTGCCCAGGTGGCGGGGACAGGCTGTGCAAAGGCCCTGGGGCCAGCATGAGGCATCACAGAAGGGCGGGGGCACTCCCAGGAATGGGGGCAGGGCCAGGGCGTCCAGGCTTGCAGGCTGCCCTGTTAAGGGTTTGGCCTCTGTCCTAAGGGTAAGGTCTTTGGGGTGGTGGCGTCTTAAGCAGAGAAAGGTGTGGCCAGAATCACACTTGAGCCTGAGCCCCCAGCTGTGGGTGGGGCCTTACCCCGACCCTTTCCTTCCACTCTTTGAGAGTAGACTGTGTTCTCCACCTGCTCATGGGTCCTGGTGGGACCATCTCTGTTCTTTCCACTCTGGGCTCTGTCCTGTCCCTGGCAGGAGGGCTGGAGGCAGGGAGTCCATGCCCTGGGCACCTTGTTCTGCCATAGCTGGCTGGGAAGGAGCAGGCGTCAGACACCAAGGACAGCGGCATCCAGGAGCTTCTGCAGCTCTTGAGCCTGGACCCCCAGGCTTCAGAGAAGGTTGGTGCCCAGGTGTGGAGGGGCTGTCAGTCCCCTCCCCTCCCAAAGTGACTGCAGGGACTCCAAGCCCTCTGTATCTGAAGGTGGTGGATGGACACAAGACCTGCCACTGTGTGGCTCTTGCACCCACATGCAGGCTCTGGGGGTGCAGAGGGGAGGGGAGCAGGCAGTGTCCCTGCAGTGAGAGCTCTGCCCAGGGCATCTGAGGTCCCCAGGCTGGGAGTCCAGCATGGCCAGGGCCCTGTGCACAGCATGGTCCAAGTGGCAGGCAGGGTGTACAGCAGCACTCAGCGGGCTGGGGTATGTGCTTGGGACCCACAAGGAGCAAGGCCGACCCAGTCCTGGGCTCCGTGTTCTAAGGCAGCTCCCCAGCCCCAGACTCAGGTGCCAGTGTGGACACCTCCTGCAGGAGTCACCAGGCTTGAAGTCCTGGAGCAGCCCCCACGGAGCAGGCAGGGAGCAGCAGGCAGCCATGGGGCAGGTGTAGGGGCCCAGCACCTACTTCCCTCCAGCCTGGGTGGCTCTGCAGATGGACCTGTGAGTGCCGCTCAGAGAGGCAGGCTGGACACGGCAGCAGCGTCCCCCTTCCCTTGGCGTCCCGCCCAGACCTCCTTCTTCCACTTGTACAGGCTGGTCCTTCGGGACTGCGCTGGCATGGAGCTGGTGCGGAAGCACGTGGGCTGCCTCCTGGAGATGCCCCACCAGTCCTCCGACCAAAGGGAGGTGGGTTAGCACCCTGGGGACCCTCTGGTCAGCACAGCCCTGGCCCTGCCTCAGATGAGCCCCTGCTGATCCTGGGCCCCTGCTGATCCCAGACCCCTGTCCCTCACTTGACGATCCTGTGTGATCCTTGAGGCACTGGAGCATCTTGTCAGGCGCTGATTGGCAGGAACCACTGAGACCTGCCAGGCTGCGTGTGTCCTGGGCCCACCCTGGCAGAGGGGTCCCTGCTGGGAAGAATGGGACCCCCTACCCAGTGCCAGCTGTGGCCCCCAGGGAGGGCAGGTGTGTCTTCACTGTCTCTTGAGGACTGGCTTAAAGGGTCCCCAGGTCCCCAGTCCGCAGGGCATTGCAATTGCTGTGGGATGGACGTCCACCGCGCATCTGGAGGAGGTGTGGGCCCTGCTGGAGCACCGGGCCGCACCAGGTTCCTGAGGTTGGCCCTCACGTCCTCAGACAGCCAGGTAGAGAGGCCCTGAGCATGGGGGCTGATGCCAAACAGGGCGACGTGGCAGGGAGGGCCCAGGCCTTGGCCCCTGGGCCCGGGGAACGTTACCTGCGTCTCTGAGCCTCAGTCTGCTCATTGATGACACAAGGGGTTTCCGACCCCGCTGTCCTCCCTGAGGGGCTGGTGTCGGGGACCCAGGATGGATCATGGCGAAAGCATCTCTGTACTTGCCTTGGCCACAGAGGTGAGTCCTGGGACCCCAAAGTGGGGTCTGGAACTGTACTTGGGCTGAGGACCAGGGCCATGGGGCCTGCCGTGACCTCAGGTGGTGTGTGCAGCTGGGCCTCAGTGTCCTCACCTGTGCACCTGAGCCGGGAGGACACGTGGAGCAACTTCATTGTCCTGGCCGTCCCTGCCCTGGGGCCTCGCTGGGAGAGAACAAGAGACACTGGAAGGAGGAGGTGCTGCCCGGCCATGCACAGGGTTCCCTGAGGGCCCACAAATAGAGGGGCTTCCTGGAGGAGGGGGCTGGCATGAGTCCCGGGAACATGGTCCCACGCAGGGTGTGGACACGGCTGGCGTTTGTTCTGACCCTGTGCACAGGGCTTGAAGTTTTCTCCCCTGCGGGAGGGGTGGGAGCTGGGTTGGTGTCAGGGGCGAGCCGAGAGCAGAGAGTCCCCCGAAGGCCCAGCTCCCACTGCCCGTCCCCCAACAGCCAGGCCTCGACTTGCACGGGAAATGGGTCAGCAGCACCACCCTGCTGTGCTCTGGACAGATGGCCCTGCGTGCCAAGGAGAAGATCCTGCCCTGGGTGGACAACGTCGCCTCCAGGATGGTGTACTACTTCTCATCCAGCCCCACGTGAGTCCCCCGCACAGCGGGGACCGAAAGGCAGAGAAGGGCAGCGGAGGCCGGGGGCCGCACACTCAGGGAGCAGCTTAGGCCCCTTGCCGTCACCTCACCCAATCCAGCACTGACTCCGGAGGCAGCGCTTACATGGGGATGCAGGGCTCAGGTGGCGGATGCAGGGCTCAGGTGGGAGATGTGACCAGGCGGAGCCCACCGCAGGTGCTGCTCTCTGAGCCCCAGGTCACCCCAGCATCACCTGCCGCTCTGGGTCCGGCCGCCTTGGCTGTGGGGGCCGGGGTGAGGCCTAACAAGGCCAGGGCAGAAGGCAGAGGGTGGTGGGGCCCCCTCCCTGCACAGCCCTGGGCCTAGGGAGGTGGGCGTGACATTTGCTTTAAAAGGCAACAAGTCAAGTGCTCCCACATCCAAACACTGCATGGGAAACACCAAGAGCACGGCCGCTGCAGCTGCCTGGCCGCCTGGGGAGGGGTGTGGGGTGCGCAGCATGAGGTGTGGGTGGTAGGGCGCCTGTGTAGGAGGGGGATGTGTGTTGTGCATGTGTGTCCTGTGTTGCGTGCAGAGACCCAGCCATCTCTGCTCTCACACATGGCCACTCCGAGGCCTGTTTGGGAGCCACCACTCAGAGTGTACTGAAGGCCTTGCCCCCGCAGGTCCCTCTCATGACCCATGAGGCATTGCGGCCACCCACCCCTGTCTCCCCGGATGGACCCTTCCCCTGTGGAAGGCCCTGGCTGCCAACCTCCAGCTGGCCCGCAAGGTGGTCACCCTGCTCTACACGAAGCTGAAACTGCGGCCCCTCAGGAGCTCATCAGCCCCAACCTCCAGGCCCAGCTCATCTCCCTGCTGGTGAGTGGTGCCCGTGGCCCTGAGACACACTCACCCTGCGTCCCTACCCTAATCCCCCTCTGCAATGGCATTGTCATTCAGGGGCCTGCGGGATGCCAGGGTGACCCTCGCTAGTGCCACCAAGTGCCCATTGCCCCAGGCCCTCCTCACGGCCTGGGACTGCAACTGCAGGGGCCTGTTGTCACCTGTGGGGGGCTGTTGTCACCTGTGGAGGTGGGCACCATGTCACTGCTCACCATGACTCCTGCCCCTGCACACACCAGGGACGTGCCAGGCGCCTGGTGTGTTCACTGAGGGGTCAGCCTTGGCCGTCGTCAGCAGCTGTCTCTCTGCATCCCGCCAGAGGGAAGGTCAAGCCCCCGCTGTCATAACAAGCAGCCTCCAGAGCACACTGGGGACAGCAGCGGCCCAGGCTGCCCTCAGGGACTCAAGTCACCGGCAATCACGCACTGTGTGGCCCTATGGTCATCAGAACAACGAGGCCCCAGGGCTGGGCTTGGTTGGAGGCCAGAGGGAGGCCTGGGGAGCGGCAGTGAGGGTGGACACAGAGCAAGGGCATCCGTGGCCAGGCTGGCACAAGGGGAAAGCTGGGCCTCACTGCGCAGAGCCCAGGCCATGGCCAGCACCTGAGCCCTGTGCAAGAGGCCACGGAAGGCTCCACTTAAGAGTGACTCCCTTAGCTCTGCCCTTTAAAAAGAGGACTCTGGCCAGGTGCAGTGGCTCACGCCTGTAATCCCATCACTTTGGGAGGCTGAGACAGGCGGATCACTTGAGGTCAGGGTTTTGAGACCAGCCTGGCCAACATAGTGAAACCCCGTTTCTACTAAAAATACAAAAATCAGCAGAGTGTGGTGGTATGCGCCTGTAATCCCAGCTACTCGGGAGGCTGAGGCAGGAGAGTTGCTTGAACCAGGGAGGTAGAGGTTGCAGTGAGCCGATATCACACCACTGTACTCCAGCTCGGGAGACAGAGCGAGACTCTGTCTCAAAAAAAGAAAAATAAAGAGGACTCTGGGGCGAGGGGAGGGGCCACAGGAGGCTGCACTGCATTCAGGGACACAGCAGGCAGGGGGCTCATTGGCCACAGAACTGATGAGAGAACCGTTCAGGGAAAGTGCCAGGGGCAGGGCTCAGTGGCCATTCTCAGCCTGACCCTGCAGAAAGGGTGTTGGGGGTCAGCCTCATGAGCTGGTGGTGGACACCAGAAACCAGGGGCCAGGACAGGCCAGCAAGACTGGGGTGGTCTCCAGCAAGAGCGGGTGTTCTGGGCAGAACCCCCCAGCCACTGGGAAGGACACCTGGAGAGCTGGGGTGAGGGCCAGGCCAAAGGTCACCAGCTGGTGGCGCCGAGCCAGGGAGAGGGAGGCCGGTGGTGTGTGGGGCCAGGAGGGGCTTGGAACTTGAGGCAAAGCCATGAGATGAGGGCTCTGCACGGGCACTACTGGTCCTGCCTCTTGCTGTGCCTGCCTCTCCTGGCCCTGCCACAGGGCTACTGCAGGAAGGGGAAGCAGGAGCCAGCCCAGGTCCAGCCAGAAATCACCAAAGGCTCTTGATGCTGACCCCAGGATGGGGCCAACCGTGGCTGCAGGGGCCGGGGGCAGAGAGGCCGTGCGGCTCTGCTCCCAGCTCTTATTCTCACGGGGCCTCATCTGGGCCTTGCTCTGTCCCCCGCTGTAGGCCCTGGACACCATTTATGAGCTGCTCTACACCCAGGAGGACAAGCCCACAGTCCGCTGGGCCTTTGCAGGGGTCCTGCTGGGGCTGCTGATGCAGCTGCATTACCTGTTTCAGCTGGGCATGGTGGAGGGCATGGCGGACTACCAGGAAGACATCCTGGACATGGAGCCCCTGGGGCCCTGCAGGTGGGACCTGCGCCCAGCCCCAGGCCTTGCCCCTGCTCCTGGCTCCTCCCACACATTCGGGAGACCCTGGGATAAGTGCTGGGAACCCAGGAAATAATGCACTCCAGCCCCACCTGTGGGCCTGTGGGGGAGCAGGGGACTGAGTCTCAATCTTGGCCAGGAGAGGACCCCAAGCGAGGGGAGCCCAGGGGTGACAGCACCCCTGGCCCCAGGTGAAGAGTGACCCCCTTCCTGACCTCATCCCCCAGGACATGCCTGGAAGCCCTGAAGGGCGTCTTCTGGACCAAGGGCTACTGGGAGGTGTTCGCCTACCTCAAGCTGCGGAAGGGCTGGGAGCTCTTCGAGTGCTGGAAACCTATGCGGGGGGGGTGGCCCTCTTGGCCAGGTTAGCCCCAAGCCCAGGGCCCAGACTGCACCCTGATGGGCTCCTGCCTGCACCCCACCTCACACTGGGACCCTGCACCCAGACTGTCTCCTGGGCCCGCTCTCTAAGTACCGAAGTCAGCCAGGAGTGTGGCGTATCAGGAGTCCATCCGTCTGCCCCAGGCATGGCCTGAGAATGGGGCCGTCAGGAGCCCTGCACCTGCCCTTCCATCTGACAGGGCCATGGCCCACTATGACTGTGAGGTCAAGGCGGTCTTGGGGCAGGCAGTCATTGCTCTTCAGAGCCCCGAGGAGCGGGACAGCGTCATGGCCATCCTCATCATCACAGAGGTCCACCTCCCCAGTCCGGTTCACCTCTGCTTCTCACTGCGCTCTGCCCCTTCAGAAGCATGTCAGAGAACCAGCCATCCATTCCCGTCCTCCAACATAAAGGCACCCACCAGGTGCGGTGGCTCATTCTTGGAATCCTAGCACCTTGGGAGGCCTAGGCAGGAGGACTGCTTGAGCCCAGGAGTGTGAGACCAGCCTGGGCAACAAAGGGAGACCTCTTCTCTACATACATACACACATACATACATGTGTATATACATGCACACATGCATACATACATAGTACATGCATGCACACATGCATATACATACACATAGGTACATGCATGCATGCATGCATACATACATACGTACATAACTGGGCATGGTGGTGCACGCCTATAGTCCCAGGTATTTGGGAGGCTGAGGTAGAAGGATGTCTTGAACCCAGGAGGTCGAGGCTGCAGCGAGCTGTGATTGCGCCACTGCACTCCAGCCCGGGGAGAGTGAGACCCTGTCTCAAAACACACTTTTTTATAAAGGCACCCTAACTCCTGCCTTCCACGTGCAACCCTTGATGGCTGCCTCGAGGGCCTCCTGTGTCTCGCCCTCTGTCTCCTGCAGTGTACAGGCTGACTGTCCCTGGTTGCCGTCATTGACTGGTGGGCTAACTGTGCTGATCTCAGTTTCTCAACAGCCCGGAGGTCTCCCAGTGGGTGTCTCGGAGAACCGTGAACAACTTCCTGAGCATGGGCCTGGATCATCCCAGCCAGCTGGTGAGGGTCAGGAGCCTGAGGGACCTCAGCAGTGCCTTAATGCACCCCAAGAAGGTGAGAGGAGATGGGGGTGCTCCAGGAGGACACCCACTTCTATCCTAGGAAATGGGGAGGAGCTGGTGCCAGGAACAGTCTCCGCTGCAGGCATGGCATTGGAAGGAATGGGTGGGGAAGGCAGCAGTGTTTGGGAGCCCCTGTGGCACTGCAAGGGCTGGGGAGCCCAGAATCTCTGAGCTGAGGTCAGTGCCTCCGGCCTCCTTTGCGGGTGGGAAGGAACCCCCTATCAGCAGCCTCCCGCTGGGGCTGTTGTTCAGCTGGGGCTCAGTTCCCCATGCTTTTCTTCCCTCTGATAAGTGGTGTGAAAGGCAGGGAGTGGCCTGCAGCCAACCTCTGCCAGGGGCTCAATCGTCAGCCCTCTGCCGGCTCAGCCACTTCAGAGGCAGTAGCTGTGGGCTGGGCTTGGGGCAGGGCAGATACAGTCCCCACTCAGGAAGCTTACAGCCCCCTGGGAATCAGAAGAGCGCTGTGGCCGGCAGCCAGGGAGCCGCCCCACTAGCGGAAGCGTGGGGAGGGTTCCTGCACAGAGCAGCTGGGCAGGGGTCCCACGTGTAGGGCCGGGTCTCCCTGCAGGTGGTCCTGCTCCAGGTCCAGCTGATGGGGCTGCTGGACAGTTTCCTGAAGACTGACCCGAGGACCTCACAGGCCTGATGGAGATCCTGGGTGACATTCTGCACCGCCTGGGCACCCAGGGCCTCGGTCCACCAGCGTCATGAGGGCCCAGCACCTGCTGCCCTTGGTCGAGGACGTGAGCAGGCCTGCCATGAGCAGGGGTGGCAGGTGGGCCCCAGGGGATCTCAGGCCCTCTGACCCCTAGCTGTCCCGGCCGAGGGGGACCCCTGCCAGCAGGGTGCTTACATGGCCTCACCCAAGCCCACCCTTGGAAGAAGCCAGAGCTGCCCACGGGCTGGTGGAGCTGCCGGGCTGGGACCATGGGAGGGAAGGGGGTTTCTGCCCAGGGGGCTCATGCACTCCCACTGTAGAGGAACGCTGGGGGCCAAGGGATGGGTCCTCCAGCTGGGAGGGTGAGTGGGCTGGGGTTTAGAAAGACCCTTGGGTCTACTAGGTGAGAATGGATGGGGGCTTTGAATCACTTAGGGGAGGTGAGGAGTGCAGGGAGGAGGGCTGACCCAGGGCAGGGCAGCCTCATGAGGGGGTCGTGAGCCCACAGCCACCAGGGACTGACTGGACCCTGGGGAGGTGGAGAGCTGGGAGCAGCCCCAGGTGGGGTCTGAGAGCTGGAAGCGGCCCCAGGTGGGGTCTGAGAGCGGGGTGCAGCCCCAGGTGGGGTCTGAGAGCTGGGAGCGGCCCCAGGTGGGGTCTGAGAGCTGGGAGAGGACCCAGGTAGGGTCCCAGGTAGGAGATGGTTGCTGCCTTCTGGAGCTGGATCCCGTGTGGGGCAGCCAAGCTGCTGCCTTTCGCAGAGGTATCTGGGGGCTGTCAGATACAGACTGAGGAGGATGTAACCAAATGGGAAACTGAGGGACGCAGCCATATGTTCAGAAGGAAGAGACGGCTGAGGTCACCAGGATACCCTGTTGGGGGAGGCTGACCCCGATCCAGACCTCAGAAGCTGCAGTTAAAAATTTACCTGGAGGCCGAGGTCCACTGCATTCTCTGAGCCGATGGGCAAAGGCAGGAAGGTGAGGCTGAGGCCTGGCGGGGGAGCAGAAAGTCCCCCTTGTTCTGTTGATATCCATGGATTTGTCAAGCACCTGCTGTGACTAGGGCCCTCATCGTGGGTGTGGAGAGGAGGCGGCCCCTCCCCATGAGGAGCACAGTGCTATGGGGACAGATGTGTGAGCCCCAGAGTACCAGGCAGGGGCCCTGGCAGAGTCGACTCAGGAGGAGGCTAAGGGCTTTGGAGAATGAAAACCAGATGGACCAAGTCCTCCCAGCTCAGCAAGGGGCAGGGAAGCCAGGCCTGGGATGAGGACTGCGTGGATTGCCAGGGCCACCTGTGGGCTGGGTGGCAAAACAGCAGAAATGCATTGTCTCTGAGTTCTGAAGCTCATGAGTTCGAGATGAGGCGTCAACAGGGCTGGCTTCTCCTGGGGCCTCTCTCCTTGGCCTGTGGATGGGTGCCCTCTCCCCAAGTCCTCACGAGGCCGTCCCTCTGTGTGCCTGTATCCTACTCTCTTCCTCTTGGAAGGACACCAGGAATCCTGGACTGCGGCCCACCTTAATCATCTCATTTTACCTTAGTCACTTCTTTTTGTTTGTTTTTGTTTTTGAGACAGGGTGTCCTTCTGTCGCCCAGGCTGGAGTACAGTGGCGCAATCTCAGCTCACTGCAACCTCCGCCTTCTGGGTTCAAGTGATTCTCCTGCCTCAGCCTCCCGAGTAGCTGGGACTACTCTCACACCAAGCCCAGCTAATTTTTTTGTGTTTTTAGTAGAGATGGGGTTTCACCATGTTGGCCAGGCTGGTCTCAAACTCCTGACCTTGCGTGATCTGCCCACCTCAGCCTCCCAAAGTGCTTGGATTACAGGCAAGAGTCACTGCACCTGGCCCTTAATCACCTATTTAAAGACTCTGTCCCCAATCACAGTGGCCCCCAATAGCTCAGTACCAGGGTTCAGAGCTTCAGCATGTGAATCTGGTGGCCACAGTTCAGCCCATAGCTGGGGCTTTTCTAAGGGAGGCCTGAGCCTGGGCTGGTGGCTGTGGGTGCTGGTGGCCTCTGGCCCTCCCTTGCACCCCTGTCCCTCATCCCTCTGGTCTTCGAGAGAGGCCCTCAGGTCAAGAAGGAGGCCTGGGCAGCCAGGGCGACCACTGGCCTCCCTGGGAGCTTGGTGTGAATTACCGC
This sequence comes from Pongo abelii, assembly GCF_028885655.2. Taxonomy (NCBI): domain Eukaryota; kingdom Metazoa; phylum Chordata; class Mammalia; order Primates; family Hominidae; genus Pongo; species Pongo abelii. Next base: position 159,033,670 of record NC_071992.2, on the reverse strand, counting down.
AGGACACCCGTGGGGACTGAGGTGGACACAGTGCTGTGAGGCCTCCCCTTCCTCTGGCAGGCCAGCCCCTCCAGGGCACCAACAGACTGTGCAGCCGGGGACAGCAGGGCTGCGGAGGCCCCTGGGCTCCTTGAGGGAGGGGCATGGTGATGGGGAGGGGAGCCCGGACCTCCTGGGGTGACCTATCTTTCTGCTGTGCACCCACAGAAGACCAAGCTCACCTTCCTACGCTGAGCCATCTTGCTGAAGCGGAAGTTCCGGAAGGAGCTGTTTAGCAAGTTGGCGTGGGGCCACAGGCTGGGCGCCGAGAACCACATTTTTATCTTCATGGTAAGATGTGGGCGCCCTCTCGGAGGAGGACAAGCGGGGCCAGGGAGGAGGGGAGGGCTGTGTGCAGTCGCCCAGCACCCTGAGGAGTGTCCATGTGAGGATGGAGCAGCCGCTGCAGGGTCCGGGTGGCAGTGGACACAGTGAGGGGAGCCTTGCGGGCCTCAAGTGCCAAGACTGACCTGAGGAGGGCCCTCAGCTCCCAGAAGCCCACCCTACAGATCCTGCTGGGCCCAGCTCTCTGGCCAGGAGCATGTCACTGCAAGGGGCAGATGAAGGGGACGGGGGTGAGTGAGAAACACCACTCCCCTCTTTTCCAGCTGCCAATTTCATCTCTGACTGCATCTCTCATTCTGTCCTACAAGTGGGGAAAACAGAGCCCCGGCCTTGGCCAGGCTGCCAGGGCAGCAGCGCCAGGCTCTTCGGCACCGCCAAGGTCGACGGTGGGCCCAGCAGGCCTGATCTCCACCCACACCGATCTCAGCCCACACGGGGTCCCTGCATTTGGGTACTGGGTGCCCAGCGCTGGCTGCGGGCCCTGCCTCACTCCAGCTGCTGGGAGAATTCCTCTGCCTGAAAACCCCACCAGCCTCCCAAAGGGCTGGGGAGGAGCCCGAAAGCTGAAAGGTTTCCTTGACCCTGCCGCCTCTTTCCTGCCAGAGGGTGAAGGGAACAGCCACTACCAGCTTGAATGTAGAGGGAGGGGAAATCCCAGGGGGAAGCTCCTGAGGCTGCCCCCCAGCTGCGGTGGCGGAGGTGAGCAGTTAGAGGTCAAAGAAGGCCTTGTTTCTCTGAACAGGAGCAATCAGGGAGAACTTCCTGGAGGAAGCAGAGGCTGGGGCTGGATGTGGGGAAAGGAACAAACATTTCCTGAGAGGGTGAGGATGTAATTCTCAAAGGTAGGGGAGGGCAGGAATCTGATGGAGCAAAGATTCCCAGGAAGAGATACATTTGGCGTCTGCAGGGAACCCTGAAAGCCAGTGAGCCAGAGCCAGCCGGGCCGGGTCCCTCAGCTGCAAGCCACCTGCGCACATCCTCCCCGCGTCCTATATGAGGTTGTCTGTGTTTCACTCGGAAAAATGTGAGAATTCTTTCTACGCCGTGCCTGCATCCTTAGCCAACTATTGGCATTGCAAATATTTTTGCACAGTGACTTTCCTTTGACCTTGTTTATGGTATTTCTGGTTGGACAGAAGTTTTTGGTTTTAATGGAGCCAAATGTATTCCTTTTCTGTGCTTCGTGCTTCGGGATCTTTTTTTCTTTTTGAGACAGGGTCTCTCTCTCTCTGCCCAGGCTGGAGTGCAGTGGCTATCCACAGGCACAATCCTAGCTCACTGCACCCTCGAACTCCTGGGCTCAAACAATCCTCTCGCCTCAGCCTCCTGAGTAGCTGGAACCCCAGGGGCCCGCTACCACACCCAGATAATTTTTGTACTTTTTGTGGAGACAGGGTTTTGAGATGTTGACCAGGCTGGTCTCGAACTCCTGAGCTCAAGTGACCCTCCTGCCTTGGCCTCCCAAAGTGCTGGGATTAGAGGCATGAGCCACCGCACCCGGCTGGGATCTTATTGAGAACTTCCTTCTTGCTCTGTGGAATTGTATTGGTACTGGGAGGGGTCCTGGAGATACATCAGCAGTGACAGGCTCGGGGTGGGAGGGGCTGTGACTTAGGATGTGAGTGTGGCGCCGAGCTCCCTGACATAGGAATGGGATGCTGGTCGCCCACTGCGTGCCGTGGTGCCGTCTGTCCTCAGGCTGTCACCCCTGGCTGATGACAGTGACAGCGGAAACATTGACCTTGGGAGCCCAAGGTCTGCTGCCCTTAACCGCTAGAGCACAATCGGGACTTGAGCATTCCGTATCCCTCGGAGCCCGTTCCTGAGATGGGCACCACACAGCAGTTTGAGCAGGGAAGTGTAATATGAAGAATGATTCAGTGCCATGGGGAATGCGAGTTAGAAGGGGCTGGCTAGTAAGGAGTAAAGAGAGCTCTGAAGAATGCAGCAGCGGCAGGAATGACGCGTCTATAGAACACTAGGGGGTGTCCTGTCATGTAAGGCGGAAGAGCCCCTCCCGGGGCTTGAGGCAAGTGCCCACAGCAGATATCCTCTCCTGGGCAACTAGATCCTGTAGCAGAGAAGCCAGTGGGTGCAGAGACTGCTGGACACGAGCCCTCTGAGATGCAGGAGAAGTTGCTCACAGGGAGGTGTTGCACGGGTGATAACCTCTTACCAAACCGCCCCAGGGGGTTCGGGCACAGCTGCCCCTTCCTGTGGCTGTCCCCACGCTCCATAGGAGCTGAGTGCTGAGGCAGTGGCCTCCCTGCAGGAGCCTGGCCCTGGAGATCCTGCAGCCCACGGAGCAGAGGGGCTCCCTCCTGCGGTGCCTCTCACTGCTGTCTTCTGACCACACCCCAGGACCCACCAGCAGAGGAAGGTATTCAGGGGACTCACATCCATTTTCACACATCAGGCAAAACAGGTGAATTTGGAGAGGCAAAAAAAGCCAAAAAACAAAAACCGCATGGGGGCACAAAGATCTCACACGTTAGCTGTGAGTGACCTTCTCATCCTATTCCAGTCCATGTGACTTAACCCCGGTTTCACATTTTCCGTCTCTTTTGTCTCTCGATGGTGCATTTCGGGTTATTTTCCCCCAGATTTATCTCCAGTTCATTCTTTCTCTATCCCTGATTTGCTCTTAAAACATCCGCTGACTTTGTCACATCAACAGCGATGGTCTTCGCTTTGTCTCCTGCACTCTGTTCCAGGTGCCCCTGTTCCTTCTCTGCAGTGTCTTGCCTTTTTCTTAGGAGTTCCTGTTTCCCACAAATGTAATCATTTAAAAAACACCTTATCATCTCTTCTGCGTGGCTCGCTTCTGGGACATTCTCAGGTTCTGGCCTTGCCGTTGGCTATGCTTTCTGTCTCCTGCTTATGGTGGCTTCTCCCCTGCTCACGTTGCTGCTGTGTATCGTGGGCTTCTCCTGCGTATCGTGGGCTTCTCCTGCGTATCGTGGGCTTCTCCTGCGTATCGTGGGCTTCTCCTGCATATCGTGGTCTTCTCCTGTGTATCGTGGGCTTCTCCTGCATGTCGTGGGCTTCTCCTGTGTATCATGGGCTTCTCCTGCGTGTCGTGGGCTTCTACTGCGTGTTGTGGGCTTCTACTGCGTGTGGTGGGCTTCTCCTGCGTATCGTGGGCTTCTCCTGTGTATCATGGGCTTCTCCTGCATGTCGTGGGCTTCTCCTGCGTATCATGGGCTTCTCCTGCGTATCATGGGCTTCTCCTGCGTGTCGTGGGCTTCTCCTGTGTATCATGGGCTTCTCCTGCGTGTCGTGGGCTTCTACTGTGTGTTGTGGGCTTCTACTGCGTGTGGTGGGCTTCTCCTGTGTATTGTGGGCTTCTCCTGCATGTCGTGGGCTTCTCCTGTGTGTCGTCAGCTTCTCCTGCATATCATGGGCTTCTCCTGCATGTCGTGGGCTTCTCCCGAGCGTCGTGGGCTTCTCCCGAGCGTCGTGGGCTTCTCCCGCACGTCGTGGGCTTCTCCCGCGTGTCATGGGCTTCTCCCGCACATCGTGGGCTTCTCCTGTGTGTCGTGGGCTTCTCTTGCGTATCGTGGGCTTCTTCGTGAAGCCCTGGCATTGGGCTCAATGCTATGCATGCCAGGGTCTTTATGTTTGCCGCTGATACTGAATGAGTTTCTGCATTAACTCCCCAGCTCTGGGGTCCCCACTGAATGCTGGCAGTGGAAACTGAAACCCTAAACCCTCCTGTGGGACTTGACCATGGTTATCACCCCTGAAGAAAACATCTTTTTCTGCAGGCCGAGACAGACATAAACCCCCTAGCAATAACAAACCAGCAGCGGAATCAAGAATAGCAACCATAGAAGCCTAAAGAGGGTGGAACGAGGTTTCACAACTGTGTCTGATCCTGTCTCCTGGGCCAAAAGCCTGGGAGGTGGGCAGACTGCTAGAGGTGGCAATGAGAGGGCACCTTGAGGCCAGCTTCTTAAGTTCCATTCATGCTGCCCCCATCCCTGCCACACACACATTCCTTTGGGGTAGTTAGTGTCTGCCTCTTCATTGAAGAACTTGGGGGCAGTAGCCCAGGTCCTAGTGCAGGGGTCCTTGGGTGACACTGCAGACTAATACAAGATGTTAATAATAGAGGAGACTCTGAGGGCAGGGTGAAGGTGTGTGTATGAAACATGATAAAAATAAAATTTAAAAAATGAAAAGTAAAAATGTAAGAAGGACCACATGGAAATTTTAGAACTGAAAAGTACAATGACTGAAATAAGAAAAATTCCCTGGATCATCTCAATAGCATACAATGGAGATAAGAGGAGAAGAGCGACCTTGAAGATCAATAGAAATTATCCAATCTGAACAACAGAGAGAAAACTGATAGACCAAAAATGAATGGAACCTTAGGACCCACAACACTAACATTCATATTATCAGACTTCCAGAAGAAGAGGAGACAGTGAATGGTATAGGAAAATTCAATAAATAACAGCTCAAATTGCTTGAATCTTGGCAAAGACAGAAACTTACAGATTCAGATATGAACACAAAACAGGATAAACAAAGAGAAATCCATGCCAAGAAACATCCTAATCAAGCTGCTGAAAGACAAAAACATCTTGAGGCAAGCCAGAAAAAAATGCCATAGACATATGGAAGAGCAAGGATTTGAAAGACAATGGATTTCTCACCAGAAACCATGGAAGTCAGGCAGCAATGGAACAAAATTTTTTAAATGCTGAGGAAAAAGGAATGGTCAATACGAATTCTACATCTAGTGAAAACATTCTTTGGGAATTTAGTCCAGCTAAATTCCCTCCCTCAGATGAAGGAGGACTTGGATGTAATTCTTATACCTTATATAAAAGCTAACTCAGACTGGATCTAAACATAAAATGCAAACCTATCATACTTTTAGAATTAGAGAAAAATCCCTGTGACCTGGCAAGAGGTCTTACATATGACACCAAAAGCTCAATCAATGGGAAAACAACTTTGTTCTGCAAAAGATATTCTTGAAAGAATTAGAACAGCTATGACAATAGCCAGCAAGGAATTCTCGAACCATTGTTGGTGAGAATGCAAAACAGAACAGCTGCTCTGGAAAATCGTTTGTCATTTTCTTACAAAGTTAAAGATACACTCACCATATGCCCTAGCAGTTCCACTCCTAGGCATTTGCCCTAGAGACATGAAGATATTTCTACACAAACTCAAGCATGAATGTTTATGTCAGCTTTTTTCATCGTTGTCAAAAACTGAATATAACTCAAATGTCCTCCTGTGAGTGAATAGATAAACTATAGTACACCCATACAATGGAATTCTTCTGAAGAACTGGAAAGAAATGGGCTGGCCATGGTGGCTCATGCCTGGAATCCCAGCACTTTGGGAGGCCAAGGCAGGAGGACCGCTTGAGTCCAGGGGTTTGAGACCAGCCTGGGCAACATAGCAAGACCCCATCTCAAAACAAAACAAAACAGGCCAGACACAGTGGCTCATCCCTATGATCCCAGCACTTTAGGAGGCTGAGGTGGAAGGATTGCTTGGGCCCAGGAGTTTGAGACCAGCTTGGGCAATATAATGAGACTTTGTCTCTACAAAAACCTTAAAAAATTAGTTGGGCGGGGTGGTGTGTGTATATAGTCCCAGATACTAGGGAGGCTGCAGTGGGAGGATCACTTGAGCCTGGGAGATTGAGGCTGCAGTGATCTGTGATTGCGCCACTGCACTCCAGCCTGGGCAACAGCGTGAGACCCCGTCTCAGAAAAAGGAAGGATTGGTGCACAGCACCGGGATGGATCTGAGCACTGCGAATGCTGAGGGGAGGGGGCTATCCCAAGGGGCTGCACCCTGCGTGATTCCATGGACATGGCACTCTGGAAACGGGAAAAGTGCGGTGCAGTCATTTGCTGCATCCCCGCCTGTTAGCCAGTGATGGACCATGTGCTGCATCCCTTCGTGTTAGCCAATGACGGACCATGTGCTTCATCCCCTCCTGTTAACCGGTGATGGACCATGTGCTGCATCCCCTCCTGTTAGCCAATGATGGACCATGTGCTTCATCCCCTCCTGTTAGTGATGGACCATGTGCTGCATCTGCTCCTGTTAGCCAATGATGGACCATGTGCTGCATCCCCGCCTGTTAACCGGTGATGGACCATGTGTTGCATCCCCTCCTGTTAGCCAATGATGGACCATGTGCTTCATCCCCTCCTGTTAGTGATGGACCATGTGCTGCATCCCCTCCTGTTAGCTGGTGATGGACCATGTGCTGTATCCTTGCCTGTTAGCCGGTGTTGGACCATGTGCTGCATCCCCTCCTGTTAGCCAATGATGGACCATGTGCTGCATCCCCTCCTGTTAGTGATGGACCATGTGCTGCATCCCTGCCTGTTAGCCAATGATGGACTATGTGCTGCATCCCCTCCTGTTAGTGATGGACCATGTGCTGCATCCCCTCCTGTTAGCCAGTGATAGACAATGTGCTTCATCCCCTCCTTTTAGTGATGGACCATGTGCTTCATCCCCGCCTGTTAGCCAGTGATGGACCATTTGCTGCATCCCCTCCTGTTAGCCAGTGTTGGACCCCATGTACAACGGTGGCCTCGTAAGATTGTAACAGAGATGAAAATGTCTGTCACCTGGTGACATCCTAGCGGACATTTCTCCCATGTGTGGTGATGCTGGTGTAAGCAACCCTACTGCACTGCCAGTCTATAAAAGTCAAGCTCATACAGTTACGCACATTACATAATACTTAATAATAAATGATGCTGTTACTGGCTTATGTGTTTACTGTACAATACTTTTGTTATTTTAGAGTATACTCCTTCTACTTATATAGAAAAAGGTGAACTGCAAAACAGCCCCAAGGCAGGTCCTTCAGGAGGGTTCCAGAAGAAGGTATTGCTGTCCTAGGAGGGGACAGCTCTATGCATGTCACCACCCCTGAGGACCTTCTAACGGGACAAGACGTGAAGGCGGAAGACAGTGAGGTGGGTGGTTCTGACCCTGTGCCGGCCTGGGCTACTGTGTGTGTACGTGTGTTAGCTTTTAAGAAAAAAGTTTAAAAAGTAAAAAAATAAAAATAAATTTTAAAATAGAATAAAGCTTATAGGATAAGGATATAATAAAGGAAAATATTTTTTACAGCTGTACTTGTTTGTGTTTTAAGGTAAATGTTATTACAAGAGAGTCAAAAAGTTATAAAAATTAAAAAGTTTATAAAGTAAAAATGTTACAGTAAGATATCAAAGAATGGAAATATTTTTAAACAGATTTGGTGAAGCCTACACGTACAGTGTTTATAAAGTCTCCAGTAGCGCACAGGGACATCCGAGGGAGTCCCATTCACTTGCCACTCAGGCACTGGCTCACCCAGAGTAACTGCCCGTCCTGCCAGCTCCATGCATGCTAAGTGCCCTATACAGATGGGTCATTTCTAATCTTTTATACTGTATTTTTACTGTACCTTTTCTATGTTTAGCTATACAAATTCTGTGGGTTTTTTTTTTTTTTTTTTTGAGATTGGGTCTCACTATGTTGCCCAAGCTGGTCTTGAACTCCTAAGCTCCAGTGATCCTCCCAAGTAGCTGAGACTATAGGTGCAACCACTGCACCCCGTTTGGACACACAGTTTCCTACCATTGTGTTACAGTTGCCCACAGTATTCAGTACAGTCATAGGCTTATCAGGTTTGTAGCCCAGGGGCAACAGGCTGTACTATACAGGCTCGGCGCGTCAGCTCTGCCTTCTAGACCTGTGTAAGTAGACTCTGTGATGTTCACACGAGGAGGACATCACGTAAGGACACATTTCTCAGAATGCATCCTCGTCATGAAGCGACACACGATTGTACAGGGACGAAGCATAGAGCAGTGGCTGCCCCGGAGGGAGGATGGGGAAAGGATTTTACTAGAAAGGGACCTCCTGAGGGGATGTTGAGGGCTGGTGGCACTGTCCCACTCATGGGGACAGTTGCATGGGTCTTACAGAGCTGTGCACCATCTGATAGTGGCAGTGGCTGAGTGTATACATACGGCCTAACCCATCCAACACTTAAAATGGGCGAATCTTAGTATATTTAAGTTGTACCTCCAAGTTAAACCAAAAATGCAAAATTCAAGTGCGCACACCAATATTACTCGCCATGCACAGAGAATGTCATTACATATGGCTCCATCTCATCTGTGGTATATGTTTGGCTGTATTTTATATTAAAATAAACCACGTCAAGAAAAAAATGAAAAAGAACAGACAAGATGCACACATAGCAACCCAGATGGATCCTTTTAAAAAAGTGCTTATGGAAAAAAGTTAAAAACAGATTGAGATCTATAACAATATAGTTTAAATAAATAGACACTTTGATAATTGTGCCATGGTTATATAAGATGTTAATGACGGGGGAAACTTGTAGGGGGTAGAGCAATGCTTTCTATACAATCTTTGCAACTTTGTTGCCTAAAATTATTATCAAATAAAAAGAACACTTGCAAAAAAAAAAAGACACATTAACTAAATTAGAGTAGCTGCTTATCGGTTGGGGGGCGGATTATGGAGATTCAAGAGAATAAATAGCAAGAACGGGGCTTCCCATGGGCCAGCATGATACCAGGCCATGAGTGGGATTAACGTGGCCTTCTCCACACGGACAACAGAGTTACAGGCAACAGGTGTTTGCCAGCAGGACTTGGAAAGCATGTGCTCCGGGAAGAAGGAAAGCATGACATCTTAGAAGGAATGGTGACAAAGGAATGGCTAAACACATAAGTACATATAACCAGGGCTGTCTACTGACAAGGATAATCCTGTCTCATTCATAGGGTTATACATATAGAGCTCAAATGATAGACAAAGCTATTATGGAAGCCCAAAGAGAATGAGTAAAGTCTTCTGAGATCCTTGTGCCATTTGAAAGGGAGTTCATAGATTGATGCATTTTAGAACCAGTTAAATAATGGGTAAAATTTCAAAGGTAAGCTGAAAAGGAATAGAAAGAATCTGTAAGATTTCCATATGAATAAGAGGTAAAACTGCACTAAAAATAAATACTTTAGGTCAGGCATGGTGGCTCATGCTTGTAATCCCAGCACGTTGGGAGGCCGAGGCAGGAGGATCACTTGAACCCAGGAGCTCAAGACCAGCCTGGGCAACATAGTGAGACCCCATCTCTGCTAACAAACAAATAAACAGATAAATAAATTATCCAGGTGTGGTGGTGCACGCCTGTAGTCCCAGCTACTCAGGAGGCAAGGGCAAGAGGATCACTTGAGCCCAGGAGTTTGAGGCTGCAGTGAGTTATGATTGTGCCACTGCACTCAGCCTGGGTGACAGAGTGACATCCTGCCTCTAAAATAAAGAAAGAAATAAATACTTTAAAAATGCAGTCACTTTGAAAAATCAAAAAGGGAGTTTTGTGGTTCTTTTGTTGTTGTTTTTTTTTTTGAGAGACAGGATCTCACTATGTTGCCCCATCTGGTCTCACACTCCTGGCCTCAAGCAACCCTCCCACCTCAGGCTCCCAAAGTGCTGAGATTACAGGTCTGGGCCACCATGCCCAGCTGAGAAAAGAGATTTTTTTTTAAGTATAATAAAAACAAGACATTGACGTGCCACTAAGACAGAGTACCAGATCCAAATACAGCATCCATCACCCAAAAATAGGGATAAAAAATTAAAAGCCAGATTCTCTGATTGGATTTTAAAAGTCCAGTTCTATGCCCTTACATGAGACATACCTAAAATTTGAGAATAAACCCACAAAAATGTTTTTTAACAAAGGACGATGAGGGTATTTATATTAATATCAAATGAGATAGACTTTAAGTCAAAAGAAAAAAACATTATTATATAGAGAGATGGTTACTTCAAAATGACAAAAATTCAAATCTCCAGGAACATATAATAATTCTAAACTCATATTCCTCAAAACATACAAAGCAAAATTTGGTAGAATTACAAAGAAAAAAGAAACAATCTACTATCATAGTGGGAAATTTCAATACTTCTTTCCAATTCTTGACAGGTCCAGCAGATTCAAAATAATTGAAAGTTAAGAGACAAGAAATCCAAACTGAAGTGCTTCTCTTCCTCCCTCTCACATACTCAATATGGCACAGGACACTTCTGTGACCAGCCGCAGGGTCGCTTCTCCACACACTGAGCGGCTCTGCAGTGGACACTTGCTGGGTATCCTCAATTCAATCCCAACGCCATCCATCTGGAGTTCGCGTCAGATCCCGCAAGTCGAAGGCTCAGTCCCACACAACGACCCCACTTCCAATGCTAATGCTTCTGACTAGCACCGTGGAAATCAGGGTTCCCACGACCCCCTCCTCGGGTTTGATGGATTGCTGGAGCAGCTCACAGAACTCAGGGACACACTGAGCTGCATTTACCCATTTATGACACAGGCTGTGACGAAGGTGCGGATGCACAGCAGGTGGAGGAGACGCGTGGGCAGGCACGGGGAGGGGTGCGGAGCTCCCAGCCCCTCCCAGCACCACCTCCAGGCACCTGCGTGTGTTCAGCTATCTGGGGGCTCCCTGAACCCTGTCCTTTTGGGGTTTTATGAGAAAGCTTTATTAGGAATGCATGATTGATTACATCATTGGCCATTGGTGATCAACCTTCAGCCTCTCTCCCCTGCCCAGAGGTGGGGGGTGGGGCTGAAAGTCCCAACCCTCCGATGCTGCCTTGGTCTTTCCAGTGACCAGCCCCATCTTGAAGCTGTTTCAGGGACACCAGTCATCCCATTAACATACAAAAGAAGCACTTGTCACTCTGAAGATTCCAAGAGTTTCAGGAGCTGTATGTCAGGAAATGGGGGTGAAGATTAAATATATATTTCACAATATCACAATGAGGTAGGAAGCAGGACTCAACTCTGGAGGTGGGACTCAGACACAGGACCGAATTGAGGACTAGCTAAAATAGGGGCAGGGTAGAAAGACCTTTCCAGAATACATGCCCACCAGTGTGCCTATCGGTGTACCATTGCCATGGCAACACCAGAAGTCAGTACCCCTTTCCATGGCAGTGACCCACCGACGTGGAATTTACCACTCTTTTTCTTGAAATTTCTACATAATCTGCCCCTTAATTTGCATACGATTAAACGTGGGTATAACTATGACTGCGGAAGTGCCTCTGAGCTGCTTCCCTGGGCTCACTACCTATGGGGTAGCCCTGCTCTGCAAGGAGCAGTCCCTCTGCTGCGGCTGCCCACGCCACTTCAATCAAAGGTGCTTTGAACACCACTGGCTTGCCTTCAAATTATTTGCTGAACAAAGCCAAGAACCCTCCCAGGCTAAGCCCCACTTTTCAGGGCTCACCTGCCCTGCATCAGCAAGGGTACAGAGGATTTGAGCAATAGAATTGACCAGCTTGGTTTAACTAACATATAAATAACTATGCACTCAACAATTGTAAAAGAGGTGTGAAATATTTATAAAAATTAGTCACATACTATGCAACAAAGCAATTCACATATAGATTACATTTTATGACAACATAATTAGAAATCACTAAAAGATAGATTTCTTAAATCTCATGGTTTGGAACTTTAAAAACACATATAAAACAACATATATCCAACAAAGCAATCATAATGGAAATTTAAAAACCAATACAACTGAATGGTAATGAAAATAATACATACAGAAACTTTCAGGGTGGAGCTAAAGTAACACTTTGAGGGAAATTTGTAGCCTAAAATGCTTATATTAGACAATAACAAAGGCTAAAAATGAATGTGTTCAGCTATCAGCATAAAAAGTTATTTTCACTCCTAATAAACGCAAAGAAGAAGGAAGGAGGTTATAAAGATAGGAACAGGAATGAGTGAAGTGGGGGGCATAACACAGGGGAACCACAAAGGCAAAAGTTTGTTCTTTGAAGTGAATGATTAAATAAGCAAGTTGAATAACATGAAGAGAGAAGGCACAATTCAGTGTTAGGGGTGACAAAGGGGACCTAACTACAGACACATCAGAAATAAAAGAGTGTTAGGAGCAAAGTGATTCCAATACATTTGAAAACTTAGTTGAAATAGTTGGATTTCAGAAAAGCACAATACACTAGAAGTGACTCAAGAAGAAATAAAAAGCCTGAATAGCTCCATAGTTAGTTGCTGACAAGAAGGACTCTTAAGGAGAAAGGCTGGAGAGTGTGGAGAAAGAGAAAGGCCTGGTGTAAAAGACACTATGAAGAGCCGACTGGGAGGGAGGCAGGCTGGGGCTGGAGGTGCCAGACCCAGCAGAAGCAGAGAGCACAACTTCTCCACTGTGAGCTCTGGGAGAATGAGAGAGGTGGGGCACGTGGAGCCAGTGCAGCTTTGAAGATGGTGTAGGTGCCTCCCACCTGAGATCTGTGTCAGGGCCTGGCCTGCACTTAAAATTTATTTGACCAGCACTTAGAATAGTCCAGGCCCAGATAATTAATACATCAACATGGGGTCTTACTTCTTGTTTTGTTTTTGGAAATGGAAATTGCTCTATTTTTTCCCTGATAATACTCCATCATTACAAATACGTCATGCACAGGTGCCCAGTGTAGACCAAAAATAAAATTCTAAGTCCTCCAACCGACCGAATGGACCCCCCTCTTGGCCAAGGGGATTCCAAAGAAACCTAAAAATAACAAGTTCAGGTTGTGATGAGAAGGATGGATCAGACATGCCTCATTACACTCTCCCCTCTTGCGAATTCAGGCACAAAACTGATCAGCATTAACATTAAACAGAAATCTTAAGACAGACCGAACAGACTCTTTGTAGAAATAACATAACAAATTTGAACCTGACTCCAGCATAGCATAGCATAACAGTAGGCTCTGAAAGAAATCAAAGGATTTTACCCCAAAGTATATTTATTTAACATATTTTGAAATGGCCCTGCAAGGCTGTCTCTTGTGGGGGAAATTTACATTCCATAGAGAACCCTCCTCCCTTTCCAGGTCTTTTTCTGACCTTGAAGAGATTAGCTGAGAGTCTAGCCTAACATCTTTTAAAGGTTGAATAGGAAACATTTGCCATCTACTGCCTCTAAGGGTGGCCACCTATGAGACTTCATCTACATGCTAACTTTGGTCTCCACAAAGTCTTAACTTAAACACCCTTTCTATTGATTCCAGGTCTTTAGATAATAACTCTTCCAACCAATTGTGAATCAGAAAATCTTTAAATCCACCTATGCCCTGGAAGCTTCTGTTTCAGGATGTCCCACCTTTCTAGAACAAATATATAGGTCATGTGTATTGATTGATGTCTTAAGTCTCCCTAAAATGTATAAAATCAAGCTGTACCCCAATGACTTTGGGCGCAAGTCCTCAGGACCTCCTGAGGCTGTGTCATGGGTCATAATCCTTAAACCTGGTGAAATAAACCTTGAATGATAATGACGCCTAAGTACACCACCACGACAGCCTGGATGCCTGGGTTCGAATCCCACCACTTTAGCTCTGTAACTGGGCAAGTCACCTACTCTCTCTGTGCCTCAGTTTCCTCTTCTGTGCTGGGTGGTGGTTACAAAGGCCTGCATCACTGTCCCTCATCCCCTTCATCAGTGCCATGGGTAAGGGCACACGTCATTCTGTGCTTTCTCTGGTCTACACTGAGGTCTACACTGAGGTCCCTTCTCTGGGAGCTTCTACTAGGAGTCCTTGAGCCAACAGCATCATCTCTGCAAACCTGGCACATACCCGGGAGGTGTTGCATCGAGGCCCGTGGGCCACGGAGACCAACGGGACCCATGAGATGTGAACAGCCACTGCCCTGTGCACATGGCTGCTGTTCCTCAGCCTGGACCCGTGGCCTGGCCTCCACCTCGCCTCTCCTCGCCAGGCCTGCTCGGCTCAATCTGCCCACTTCTCCTCCAATGGCTGCCTGTTCCTGGTGCATTGCAGGTGCGCACCTGGAGGCAGGGGCAGGTGGCCCCTTCCCAGAACACTCCGTGGCCTCTTTCCCCAGGGCCCCTCTCAGACTTCTCAGCTGTCAGATGCTGACAAGAGCCTCCTCTGAGCACACCCGATGTGCATGTCAGGTTCAGGGGAACCCCTGTCCTGCAGGAAACTGCCTACCCCCCGCCAAAGCCTGCTATAAGGCACATGGCTTTGGAGAGACTCAGAGGCAGGGGTGAGGCGAGGCCAGGACAGTGAAGAGGGAGGCACCACTGAGGTTTGGGGCCAGGAGTGCTTCTGGCAGCCACAAGCACAGACTGCCTGGAGGATGGCAACAATCGGGTAGGGGCATGGACTGGGACTCTTCTAGGGTTGGCCAAGCAGTGGTCCAGGCCCCAGCTGTGTGACCCTGGCCACACCCCATCTTAGTGACCTGTTAGTGACCTGGGGTTGGCCCAGAAAGAAATCCCCTACAGCAGCCCCGGGGTGGGGCCTGAGGGCTGAGCCCTTCTCTCCACGCCAGCAGGGAGTGGGCTCTGGCTGCGAGCCTGAACCTCCTAAACCTCCAAGGGGTACAAGTCCTGGCCCATGCCGCCCACGCCACCAGCCTTGGCTCAGCGGCCACTGGTGACATCAGCATCCTTCAAGGCTGGCCCTACATGGGTGCCGACTACCACCCGCCTCCACCACCTCCGGGCTCAGCCAGGTCCCCTCTTCCAGGAAGCCTTCAAGAGTGGGAGGTCCAGTCCTTGCCCTGCACCCTCCCTGCCTACTCTCAAGGTCCTGTCACCAGACTGTGCCCATCCCTCTCCTCCAATAAAGCAGCCCCTCCAGACCTGTCCCCTGCCTCGTCTTCCCTGCCCTGGTGCCCAAGGCACACCCTTGTCCTTCCGGGAGGTTAAGCGTGGCCCGGTGGAGGAACTGGGCGGAGTCCGTGAGAAGCTTCCCCTCTAGGGGTGGGGGTCCCTCAGCTCAGCAGGGTCAGGGAAAAATCAGGAAGGACATGGAGGAGAGACGGGGGGTGGGCAGAGAAGGAGCACCCCACCCCTGTGCACACTGCAAGGCAGGAGGGGATGGGTTCCTGGGGCCCCCGGCACCTGAGCAGCCCTGGAACCTGGGCTTGTAGGCCACCCCCAACCCGGAACTCCTGGGAGGGGCCGAGGAGGTTGCTGATGGGGGTGACGCCTCCTTCCTCCGCCCGCCTCCCCTTCCTGGGCAGGGTCCATATGGTGTTCCCAGAGAGCCATATTGAGCCCAGCGACACCTCCTCTGCCTTCCTAGGACAGCTGAGAGCCGCCCCCCATCCCCACAGGCCGGCCTGGAGGCCACCACTCTGCCCCCCAGCCCCAGGTGGGGTCCTGCTTCTCCTGGGGGCCGGGCAGGGGGCACTGCCCTTTGGAGCCAATGTCCTCTGCGATTTGGGGGAAGGGTCTGAATTTGATTATTCTAAGATTCCGTACGTTTAAATACAAGTTTCTAGGCTAGGAAATGCTTTGATTCCGTAATTATAAATTTCAGGACCTCTAATGGGAAGGGCTGCCATCTCTCAGTGGGCTCCAGGTATCTAGAATGAGCCAGGCTGCCCAGGCCTCTGATCCAGCCGCCGGCCCTCTGGGGGAGACCCTGTGGCACTGGGAGGGAAGGTTCTGGAACACAGCTGATGTGCGTGGTGATGGTTCAGGCTTCCGGCTCTGCCAAGGCCTTATTTGGAGGAGTTTCCGCTGTGCGTGGGGTGGGCGGCTCGCACGTTCACCAGCTATTCGGAGATGTTCCTCCCTCCTGATTATTTTTAGGACCTGACAAGATACTCCAGAGCCCGCTGCTTCCGACACCTTGAGAAGCGCCAAGTCACAGACTGCTGGCCCTGGAAGGGCTCTCAGCCGGCACCTGTGGGGAAACTGAGGCCCAGACGGGGACGGTCTGAGGCAGGACCAGGAGCGGGCCTGGTGGCCAGGCACCCTGGGAGGAGTCTCACCTGTCTCCCGGTCCCTTCAGGGGCTGCTCTGAGCTGAGCCGGCCAGAGACACAGAATACCAGGCGGGCAGAGGTGTGCTGCTCGGGGTCTTCAGAGGGGCCTACACCATCACTGCAGGGGTCTGAGAGCCCCCCGGGGCCACAGGGAGCAGGCTGCAGAGCAGGGCTGTGGTGGAGGCCCACTGGCCCCTCCCACTTATTCACTCCCAGGTCTGGGCCTCCAGGGAGGTGCTCGGCCCTCCCCGGGACAATGCCTCAGAGCCAAGAAGCTTGTGGGGCTCTAGCAGGGCTGGGGAGATGGCGCCGGTCCGAAGAGGCTGCCTGGTCCCTCCTGACCCTGCTCACATCCCAGGGGGGTGAGCAGCTGGAGGGGTGCGGGCAGTGCCTGGGTGAGACACCAGCTGCTCTGTCACCTCAGGGCACTTCAGAACCCCGTGCCAGGGGCCCTCCAGGCCCTGCACTCCAGACACAGGCCCAGGCCTCTCCAGGCCCTGCACTCCCCCTCCAGGCCCAGGCCTCTCCAGGCCCTGCACTCCCCCTCCAGGCCCAGGCCTCTCCAGGCCCTGCACTCCCATGCACATGCCTCCCCTGCTTCCAGTTTCAGGACAGATCATAAGGAGCTGGGGGTCGGGGCAGCAGGGCTGAAAAGGGAACTCCTGGCTAATGGAAGGTTTTGGAACAAATTCTGGAGTAGGACGCACACTATGCAATTGCTCCTCTGGAGTTGAGCCCTCTGGGAAGCAGGGCCTGGGGAGGTGGGTGGGCCCAGCGGGAGGGTCTGGCCTTTATCCTGAATGAGACCAAGAGAGGTTAGGGGATGGCCCCACTAAATGGTCGTGATGCAGCCCAGACAGTGGTGGTGGTGGGGGCGGGGGCGGTCAGTCAGGATGGAGAAGGGGAAGAGGGAGAACTGAAGAGCAGAGTCGGCTGAGGGGAACAGGGGCCTTCACGTTGCAGCCCAAGGCATTCAGGTTAGACTCGAGGAAGGACTTCCTGACAGCAAGCTCTATTACTGCTGGACTGGGGCCAGGGAAGTGGGGTGAGAGAGGTGGTTGTGAAGGGCCTTGCCAGAAAGAGCCTCTGGCCTGCCTAGAGACAAAGCCAGTTGGTGCAGGGGGGAGGAAACCTTCTTAGGCTTCCTTCCCCTTCTGGCATTGTTTGTGTCGGCGACAGGAAGGCGAATGAGCAGATAGGAGTTAGGTGCGAAGGAGCTTCCTCCACATCTCAGGAGTGTGGGTGCTGACGAGACGCACAGTGCCTGGGTGGCTGCCACTCCTGTCTGCTCCACCTCCAGGTGACTCAGAGACTCTAGTCATTGTCCTTATGTATCCTTTCTTCCATCTACCCATCCATCCCCCATCCATCCACCATCCATCCATCCACCATCCATCCACCATCCATCCATCCACCATCCATCCATCTACCATCCATCCATCCCCCATCCATCCACCATCCATCCATCCACCATCCATCCATCTACCATCCATCCATCCCCCATCCATCCACCCACTCATCCACCCATCCATTCATCTACCCATTCATCCATCCACATGTCCATCTATCCATCCATTCATCACTATCCATCCATCCCCCATTCATCCATCCATTCATCCATCCATCTATCCATCTATCCACCCATCCATCCTTCCACCCATCCATCCTCCAGACGCTCCCAGTTTATAAGAGTGAGGAGCAGAGTAAGCTGGCAAGATAATTTCCAAGCCTATAAGCACCATCATTACAACAGATATTGTGGTGGCTGCTGTCTTGGGCATCACCAGCACCCAAAATCACTCTCCAGCACCATCACCATCACCACCATCATCATCATTATCACCACCATCATCACCATCATCACCATCATTACCACTATCACCGTCACAACCATCACCACCATTATCACCATCAGCACTACTGTCACCATCATTATCATCATCATCATCACAACCACCAATATCTCCAGCCCCAGATCTGTCCACAAAACTGTCACCACCACCTTTGGCCCCCACAGTGCTCCTGCCAGTCACAGTGCCTCCACCATTCTCAGCCCTGCAGTTCTCCCTAGGGCAGGTGCCGCTGATGGTGACAGATGGAGGGTGTCAGAGGAGATGGTCTCAGCTTCACCAGTGACAAATTGCTGAGGAGAGTGGCACTTATACAAGGAGGCCAAGAAAATAGAGTAAACACAAGGGCCCTGAAGATCTTTCTGGCAAACTGTTCAGCCCTGGACTCCACAGGAAAGAAGTAGCTTCGGGTGGGGGGAGTGGCAGATGGATGTGCCACTGGTGCCCACAGGAAAGCAACCCATTGTGGGGAGGGTCAGGGAATTTGAGGTGGGGGAGCTGGGTTGCGGGTACAGCCTCGCTCTCGATGCCTGTGGGACACCAGCTACCCTGAGTCTGGGTGCCCTCACCTACAGACAACCATGGTCCCTGCCTTGCTCAGTGTCAAGAGCACATCACTCCGAGCAGCTGGATGAAGCAGAGAGGGAAACCAGCAGAAGTTTGGGAAGAGGCGCCTGTTCCAGCTTGGAGCATCTCCGTGGCCTGTGGCCCAAAGCACTGCCCAGCACAGGGCTCACCACAAGAAGGTGCCTGGGGCAGACGCAAGCAAGGCTCAAGGCTTGATGAATCTCCTGGGATGATCCCTGGCCAGCTTCCTGCTCTGAGAGATGGGGAAGAGAGCAATTTCTGTGATGCGTCATTGTGAGAGGTCACGGAGTATTGAACAGCTGTGAACACTGGGGCCGGGCAGGACATGGGCTATAGCCTCTCCTGGCACAGACATGGCCTTCTGGGAGGGGTGGACCACAGTGAAGGAGAAACAGGACTCTGGCTGCGACTTAGTCTTCACCATGGGGACACTGAGCCCTGCCCCTGATCACACGTTGAGCCCTGACCTTGGCCACACTCTGAGCCCTGATTCCGGCCACAGGCTGAACCCTTATTCTGGTCACAGGCTAATCCCTGACCTGGTCACACTGTGAGCCCTGCTCCTGGTCCCTCTGTGTGTCTGACCCCAGCGGCTCACGCTGACCTGAGTTGCTTCCTTCGTATGCAGGGTTGTGTGGCTTGGGTCCCTTCTTGTCATTTGTTTTGTTTTGTTGCAGCTTCTCCTGTCACTGGGTGTGAACATGGGGCCAGGAGGTCAGGGAGCTGGCCAAGAACCTGCTCTGGCCACTCCACAAGGATGGGGTGATCTCAGTGGAAGCCCCACCTCCAGAACCTGCCCCAGGCTCTGTGCTGCCTTCTGCAGGGGGGTGAGCTGGGCACTCAGCGCTTTCTCTGCCTGCTCCAGGGGCCTCCCAGCTTCTTTCCATAACAGGATGAGGAAGGGACCACAGTCCACAGCCTCTCATCTGAAACCCTGGTGCCAGGTGGGATCTGTCCAGGTTAAGAAAGGTGTGATGTGTGTGACATTTCACTTAGTATCCTGGGAGGGGCTTAATAAAGTGCATCAGCATCTCTGCTGCAGAACATACGCGTGTGTGCGTGCAGCGGTTCAAAGGAGCTTTAGATATATAGTGTGACTCGGTTTCCATCAGGTTTTGTTGTCCAGTCTCGTCAAAACATTCTGGTTTTCTGGGGTGCTCAGATCCACGGCTCAGGGACTGTGCTTCTCAACTGCTGGAACCCGATGACTTTGCACCATCTCCTCCGGGCCGCTGCAGACACACCACCCCGTTCCCGGTCGCTCAACGTCCACCCACTCAATGCAGTCATGGCCACATGTGACCATCTGTGATCACCCATGGTCACTGGGGTCACTGCACCCTCCAAGCACCTTCCCCGTCCCGCCCTCTCTGCTGGTGAGGACTCTGGGGTCAGGAGTGACAGGGCACAGTTGAGGCTGCAGGGGCGAGGGGGTGCCAGGCTGTAGCCGCCTCTGCAGCTTGGCACGCATTGCTCTCCAGGCCCAGGCTCTGCGCAGCGTTTTCTCCCAGTCCTGGGGCCCTGCGCACAGTCTGAGGGGGGGCCCCTCCTTCCCCGCTATTGTCCCTGCCAGCCTTGTGGCTTCCCCCAACTAGGCTCCCTTTCGGGGCTCAGGCTGCCCCCTGCTGGAGACACAGAGGGAGGCAGGACATGCATCTCAAAGCTCTTGGGGCAGGAGGAGGGTGCGCGGAAGCAGGGTCCTCCTTCTGGGCGGGAGATGGAGGGCCCAGGGGTGTTCACATGTGCTCCCCATGCCCCCCCTGGACAGATGGGGCCCAGGCCTGGAGACAGGAAGTGCCCCAGCAATGAAGAGGGGACCCAGAACTGTGCCTGCCCCAGGCCAGAGGCAGGAGCAGAGGAAGGCAGAGCCCCAGGTGAGCGGGAAGGAGGTGGGAGCACTGAGACGGAGGATTCCTCCCTCCCTTGGTGTCCCTGCCCCCACATGCATTTCCACTGTGTCAGACTGTTTTAAAGAATTGGTGCGTTCATGCTGTCCCTCCTGAAAATGACTCAAGGAACAAGGGGAGTGAAATGTGTCCCCACCATGGGGCCTAAGAGCTGTGTGAAGCTCATGTGCTGAGAAGGGTTGGGGGGAGCCAAGGGCACCAGCACTTGGGGTTCCTTGAATGTTCCCAGAGCCCCAGGGAGAGGGGACGCCTTGGGAGCCACGTGACCGCTGGCCTGGGAGTCCAGCGCCCAGACGTCCAGGCCCAGGGCAAGGCAGGAGCTGCAGGGCCCACCTGGCCTCCACAGTCCTCCTGGCCCAGGGATGCAGGGACACCAAGGCCAGGCAGAGGACTTCACCCCAGCAGCCAGGGCTGGGTCAGGGCCCCAGGCCACACAGAGGGAGGCCACACAGAGAGGAGATGGGTTTTTAATTCTTTTTATTGAAGAAAAGAAAAGGAGAGAAAAAATAGATTCCCCCCTGCTTCTTCCTGGAGGGGACTCAGTCCTGCCCCTGGGGGCCATGAGGGTCGGAGGGCTGTGCTCTCCACCTGGGTCTAGGAGGGGCCTAGGGCCCTGGAAGGTGTGGGGAGCTGGCTGCTTCCCGAGGGATGGGGGTGTTTAAAAAACGGTGCCAGGCCGGCCGGGCCAAGCAGGCTGGTCCTCCGCAGCAGGAGCTCAGGTGGGCACCCTGGGACGCTGGCCGCACTGGGCCTGTCCACGGTCCACAGCCGTCCGCCCATCTGCCCGCTGGGCCTCGGCCCGAGGAGGGCAGAGTCTGAGGCACCTTCGGCCTCTGGTGCCCTGTGCCCGCTGGCCGGGCCGCCTCCTGTCCTGCACCTGGCTCTGGTCCCAGCACTGCGGGCCCTGTGCCTGGCCGCCGTCCGAGCGCCCTGAGGCCGGGGTGCGGGCCTGGCCCGCCGCCCGCGAGCGTGTCTGTGCCCGTCTGCGGCAGGAGCGGGCGGAGCAGCATCCCTCCTCCATGGCCCGGTGCGTGGCCGCCGCCCACCCGCTCAGACCTCGGTCTGGAGGTCGATGATGTCCTGGCCCACCAGCGGGATCGTGGCACCCGACCTCTCCCACTCCACGCTGCGAAGCTCCAGCGGCGACGGCTGCAGCGGCTCCAGCTCCTTCTTCACCCACGTGGGCGTCCCGTGGGCTTTCCGGAGGCTCTCCCAGGGCCTCTTGTTGGGCGTCTGCTGCTTTTCTGGCTGCTGGGTGGCCCGGTGGTGCAGGAGGGGTGGGGCCCGGAGGGAGAGCCATGAGCCCGAGGAGTGGGGGGGAAGAGGCAGACACCAATCAGTGAGGAAGGGATGGGAGGTGGGGGACAGGGGACAGGGGACAGGGGACAGGATGAGGCTTTCAGGACAAGAGCCCGGAAGACAGCTGGGCAGCGGCACGCACAGATCCTTTCCCCAGTCTTGGCAGAGGTTGCGAACCCCACGGTCGGGTTAGGCTGTGGGGGCCCTGCCCGGGATTGGCTCCACCCCAATCCAGACCCCTGGCCCCAGGAGCAGGCTCGTGACCGCTCAGCTCCCAGCATGGCCACGGCCTCCAGAGTCCGGCGTGGCAGGGTCAGGCCAGCCCTCAGGGACTTGCGAATGAATGAATGAATGAATGGATGAAGTGGGCAAATCCAGGGAAGAAGGGAGACGGCGGCCTGACCTAAGGGCTCTCCCCACCCCGCCCCTCCCTGCCCTCCAGACCTTGCTGTCCGGGCCCAGCACCTCCTTGTCCTTCTCTGCCGCGTGCTGCAGCTTCCGGTTCAGGTCCTGGAACATGTCTTGATGCCGCTTCCGGGTGTGCATGATCTTCTGCAGGCGGGGTCTGGGCAGTGAGTCCTGGGCCAGGAGGAGGGCATGGCCCATCCTGCCTGCCCCGCCCGTCCCCTGGCTGCCAGGGAGCTGCCTGGCCCTGTGGGAGCTCAGAGCACATCTGGCCCTAAGTGTCTGGGGGAGGGGGGCACCAGGACTCACCTCAAAGTCCAGTTCTGCATACCGCGACTTCCGCCGCTGCAGGGAGAAGGGGTTTGTGAACATTCGCCAAGGGTCCCTAAAATCTCCTGACAAGTCCACGCCTCTCCCTGCCTGAGACTGTGGGCATCAGGGACTCGCTCACCCCATGCCCGCCTTCAGGGACCAGGCCAGACCCGGGGGACATGCCTGGGGGTGCACTGAGGCAGCTCCTCCAGCTATGCGCTGGGTGCCAGCGAGCAGCACCAGGGCTGGGCTGGTGTGTCCGGCTCGCCTGCCCGGGACACACTCCCCAGGATCAAGGAGACCTGAACTTGGGGCCACATGGCTGGGTCCCCCGACAGAGAACTCAGGGACACAGGGCAGCATCACCAGAGGCCAGGAGCCAGGTGCTGGGAGCATATCCTGTGGGGACGGGCTCCCCAAAAACCACATCCTACAGGCTGACTGAGGCCGGGTCAGCTGCAGGCTCCAGGCTGACCTAGGCAGGTACGTGCTGCCAGGCTGCCCCAAGGGCTGGACTAGCGACTGTGCGAGGTGCAGGTCCTGCTCCGTGGGTCCAGACTGTGGGTCCCTGAGCCCCTTTGAAACGGGGTGAGACCACCCTGCCAAGCCTAGGGTGGGGACTACATGACAGATATACTCAGCACACCCAGCAGGGCCAGGGGTGGGGGGTGTAGCTAGGGGGCAGAGCCAGCCCGCCCCGCTGACGGCGTGGGGGTCCCACCCAGCAGGGGTGACCCAGCTGCCGCAGCCCTGCCCTCGCTGGCTGGGGTGCGGCCCACCCCTGCCCCCCTCACCTCCAGGGAGCTCACAGACAAGGTGGCGACATTCTCGTTCTTGGTGCTGGGCCCCGTGCTGGGTCCCGGATGGGCGGCAGGCTCCCCGGGCTCCCCCAGGCTGGGGGGTGCCGGCTCCAGATTGGGCGGTGGGGGCAGGGGCTGCTGGGGAGGTGGGGGCGGTGGGGGCGGAGGCGGTGGGGGCTGGGCAGGGGGTGCCTCGGGGGGCCCGCCGCTGGGGGGCTGGCGGGAGGGTGGGCTGCGGGCGGGGAGGCTGGCCTCGGGGGCCGTGCTGAGGTGGATGAGGCGGGTCTGCGGCATCTGGTCAATGTGAATGCTGTACTTGGGCTCCTCCTTGGGCTTGGGCCGCAGCGTGGCCGTGGCTGTGGGCAGGATCACGTAGCTCGTGTCCAGAGCCTTCTCCTGGGCCCGGCTCAGCTCCGAGTCCAGCTTCTTGAAGATGTCCCCGTCACCGACGAAGGAGGACTTGGGCGCCTTGTCCCTCTTGAGGGTCAGTGAGTGGTTGGGGAAGTCGGGCAGGGGCCCGCCGGGGTAGCGGGGTGAGCCGTGCAGGTGCAGCTTGGACACGTTGGCCGGCAGGCTGTTGAAATTGGTGGGCGGCCCCTTGGCATGGGCCAGCTTCAGCTTCTCCTCCTCGGGCAGAGACGGCCGCTTCAGTGTGCCCGTGATGGTGGCAGTGCGGCAGGCCGCGATGTCCTTGTTCAGCACTGCAGGGGCCGCAGGGGAGACGGTGGGGACAGGTGTGGGGGTGAGGATGGTGTAGGACGGTCCCCAGCAGGAGAGGGGCCCGGTCTGCCCTGCGAGGCTGCCACCTCCTGGGAGACCCCGGCCAGGTCCTGCTGGGTCCCGATCAGGGGGCCGACTGCAGGTACCACCCTACCCAAGCCTGTCGCTACGGCCCCGAGGGTTCCTGTGTCCTCAGATGAGGCTGCCACACAGGGTGGCCCTCTCCACCGGCCCCAAGAAGACAAATGGCTGTCACCCACACACTGC
This sequence comes from Pongo abelii, assembly GCF_028885655.2. Classification (NCBI taxonomy): domain Eukaryota; kingdom Metazoa; phylum Chordata; class Mammalia; order Primates; family Hominidae; genus Pongo; species Pongo abelii. The sequence goes on along the minus strand of NC_071992.2, from coordinate 159,009,295 downwards.
CCTCCCCGGCGCTGAGAAGAGCAGGCGAGGGCAGACTTGACTCCCAGAAGCACAGGGGCACAGGCAGAATGGTCTGTTCTTGTGGCAGAGCCCAGCCGGCCCTCCAGTGCTCCCATCGCCCATGGCCCTAGGCCTGGTGTGGTTGGGGGGCAGTGTGGGGGAGCCCAGTGGTACTGAGTGCAGCTGCGAGGCCCTGGCCCTCTGTCACAGCCCCTCCTGCATCGCTGCCCCTGGGGCCTCCCAGCCTCCTCACTCTGCCCTGAGGGCCGCCTGGTCCCTGGAGAGAGGTCCCCACACCCAGACACTTCTGATTCTGTCTCTGGTCAGCTGCAAGGGGCCCAGCCGCCCTGACCTCTGAGTGGGGCTCCAGTTTGCCCCCGACTTCCTGCCAGTGAATCCAGCCCCTACTGGCTGGTGGAGAGCCCCAAGCTGACCCTGACCCAGCCGCCTGCCACTGACGGAGGAGTGCCCACCCTCCACACCCCTCCTTTCTCCAAGCCCCAGTCTCCAAAGATCCAGACCCCGGGGCCCTTCCTGGGAAGCCTGGCCTGCCCCGTGTCCTGCCCCGTGCAGGCTGGCAGATGGTTACCCACCACGGCAAGCCAGCCCTGGGTGCCTGTGTTCACCAGCTGCTCCCTTCAGCCACCTTGCCAGGCACACGGGCCCCAGGGTCACCAATGCCCCCTGAGCTGCCAAGCCAGGGGTCACTCACTCTCCCAAACACAGGCTTCCCCATCCCCCTCAGAGCTCAGCAGGCCACGCTCCTGGCCCAGTCCTCTCCTCCACCCTCTGGACAGCAACACCCTGTGCCCATCTTCAGCCCCGCCCCTCCCCTCGTCCCTACCGAAGAGTGACCCGTCATCCGCCCCGTCAGACCCACATGCCCCACCCAGACAGCCACAGCACTCTCGGGACACACGTCCCCAAGGCTGCCCCACCCCGCACAGACCCTGGGGCTCCCAACCTCCCACACACCTCACACTTTGCTCCCCACAAGGCAGAACGAGCGCCTGGCACGTGAGGGGTCTGTGTGCCTCCCTCGCATGTACCCACCTCGGGGCAGAATAAAAGCCAAGCTCCCCCCAGGCCCAGGCCCCTTGCTGGCACCCCGCCCACCCTCCCCCTCTGAGGAAGCTCCCAGGCGCTCGGCACCAGCTGCTCATGGCGCATCCACCAGCTGCACGTGATCCAGAAGGCGCCGTAGCCAGCGCATGAATGAGGGAATCAGGGGCTCAGAGAGGCCCACATACACCCAAGCCACCTGAGGCCCCCAAGTCCTGGGGTCACCCCTCTGAGAGGCTGTGGGACTGGTTCACAGGAGACCCCAAGGGGGCAGAAGGTGCTTTTTGTCCAGCTCCCATTCAGCCCAGCCCCGAAGTCACCTCCTCCAGGAAGTCCTCCTGGGGCCCAACTGGCACCAGCACACACTCCCCACCTGGGGCTGGCCCAGCTCCTCTGCCAGGGCTGTCTCTAGAGAAGGTGCTCTTCAAATATCTAAATGACCAGAGAAGCATGGTCCATTGGCCTCTCCACAGCTCAGAAAGCCACTGCCTGTCACTGCCTCAGGACCTGGTTCACAGAACAGTGGTGGGGACAGAAACAGACCCTCGCAGTCTGATGCTTGGGGATGGGCGGCGGAGCTTCCTTTATTGGGCAGTCATTCCTTTTTTGCACTTGGTTCCAGGAAGCTCAGCACCGGCCGAGGGCTCCATGGTGGGTCCTTCTCCCCGCCTTTCTCTTGCTCCCCATTGTCCCCCTAGCCTGAAAGCCCCACTCACTTCTCCCCCTGCTGGGACTGGCAATGAGGAAATGAAGGTGGCACAGAACACAGGTGCTAGAGTGGGGCGGGCAGGAGGTGGGTGGGGGGAGGGGCACTAGGGTGGGGCTATGCTCCTCGCCGGGGCCACGACGGACGAAGAGAAGATGCCAGGAGGGCAGGGGAGGCAGCCAGGGGCTCCACAGGCACCGCTCAGCAGGAATGCCAGGGCAGTGTTCTGGAAGCTTCTGATCATGCCCCATGGACCCTCCTTTGGCCTCGGGGAGTGGGCGGGGGTGGGAGGCATGGCGGCCAAGGTCGCTGCCCTGGCTGGGCCCCCAGGGCAGGTCCCCTGGGTCTGGGTGGGCCTGACAGTGTGGCTGGGTGTGGGTGGGGGCGGCAGGAGTGGACAGGGATGGGTGATGTGGGTGATGCACAGGCGGAGGCATGGAGTGGGGCCGTGCAGGGGGCTGGGCTGGTACCGTCCTCTCACCTGTCGGGCGCTCACCTGATCTACAGGCCAGATCCACGTCCTTCTCGAAGTCGGTCTGTAGGACAGAGACAACAGGGCAGGGTGAGCGCCTCTGGGAGCGGGGGTGTGTGCACGCGTGCACAGACCGCTCTGGAGGGCCACGGTGCTCCTGCTGCCCCGAGGAACCCCTGTCCCTGTCCACAGCCCAGTGCCCCACGTGGGCGCCCATGCCTCCCCATGCACCTGCCTGTGTGGTGGGCGTTTGTGTCTCTGGGTGGATGCGTGTTTGAGTGTGAGTATGCGTGCGTGTTTGTGGATATGTCTGTGTATAAGTGGGTGAATTTCTGCCCCTGTGTTTGCGTGTGGATTCAGGTGTTTGTAAATGTGAGAGAATGAGTCTGAGTGCTTTGTGCATGTACGTGTGTATATTTCTGTATGTGGCTCTGTGTGTTTCTGAGGTTGTGTGCATGCACGCATGTGTGTGTGAGACTGTGAGGCACACGTGTGCTCTCTCCAAGGCATCTGGGAGCTGATGACCTCCTGCTTCCTCTGGTCTCATCTCTCCCCGCAGGCCTCGGGAATGGCTCTGGGCCTGAGGCACCAGAAATCTCCCCCTTGGTCCCCCACATCCCTCCAAGGGGGCCCCATCCAGGGTCTGGGGAGGGAGAGGCGGTGGGGGGCGGTGAACACGCAATTCAGGGGCAAGGCCGGCATCTACCACCCTCAGGCAGCCACACCAAGCTGACAGTCAGCTGGGGAGGCAGGAGTGGGCGGCCCAGGCCCACCCTCAGGGAGCTCAGGACCCGCCCAGGCCTGGGGCTGTCCTTCTCCAGGGGCCCTGGGGCTCCAGGGGACAGGACCGCCCTTCACTGAAAACCTGGAGGTTTCTTCCCTGCAAATGCAGGGGTTGAGTTGGCTGGAGACAACAAAATCTTTCCCCTGGGATCAGAGGTCAGGCCAGGAGAAACGCTGGGGGAGGGGGAAGCTGTGTCCCAAAGTGACAAGCCAGCCACTGGTTGACACCTGCTCCCTGGCTGATGGAGACACTGAGGCATGGAGCCGTGAGGGGCCTGCCTGGACGTCACCCGAGAGCCGAAGTGGCCGTCTCTCACCCGGGGCTGGACATGCCATCTGCTGAGGCCCTGCCTGTGAGCTTCAAAACCACCGTGAGGTGGCTGGGCACCCCGGGACCCAGGGAGCACCTCCCGCGTGCCAGCCGTGCAGAGTTCACCAGGGGCGTAGCCTGAGCCCAGAAAGGTGGCACGATGGGGCAAGAGTCAAGGAGGGCTCCCTGGAGGAGGGGACCCACGGGAGTGCGCAGGGTGGGCAACACCTGGGGTGCAAGCTTGTGTGAAGGACACAGGGGCAGGGGCAAGACCAGCACAGCTGCGGGTTCTGCTCAGGACCAGGCCAGGGTGTGGATGTTGTCCTGAGGCCTGGAAGGTGGAGAAGAGGGCCTGGCTCCACCCCGTGTGCCAGCCCCTGGGTGCTGAGGCAGGAGGTCTAGTGACGGGTGTGGGTGGGAGTAGACTTGGTGACTAGGAGCCCACCATGGTCCTGGCTGAGCCCCAGGGGCACAGGGGCTGCAGGAGGAAGATGCTAAGGTCGAGGTGTGAAGAGTTGAGGCTCCACAGGGGGCTGTTGGGGGCGCTTACGTAGGAACCGCCACTCGGGCCACCCTCCCAGGGCCTGTGCGTGTCCTGGGAACGCTGTGCTGTAAAGAGGACAGGCCACAGGCACAGACGCAGGCACAGGCAGGGGCGGGGGTGCAGAACACAGGGCTGAGGACACCAGGACGGGCAGGGGGAGGGCAGAGAGCCCAGAGAGGGTGAAGGCAGGATGGCCAGGGGCCACAAGGGAGGGTCACCCTGCAGGGGCTGAGGACCGGGCAGCACCCAGGGAGCACCAGGGAGGCAGCAGGTGAGAATATGTGGGGTAGAGGCAGGGGACGGGCAGGCTAGGCTGGACCCCTAGGTGGCAGCTGAGCAGGATATTCCTGGGTGGGGATGGAGGGCACTGAGGGTGGGCCTGGGAGGGGTAAGGATGGGGACCTTGAGATGAGGGCTGGGATGCTCAGAGGGTGGTATCCAGCCAGACGGGCACTGCTGCCAGCGGAGGTGAGTGTGGGGTGGACGCCAGCCTCTGCTGAGACCTCCAAACTCATCAGCTCAGGCCTTCCCAGCTGGTAACCCCGGACTAGGGGTTCCACTTGGTGAGCCTCAGTTTCCCCAACTGCACACTGGGTTTAGAGCTCCTCTCAGCAGGGCTGCTGGGGCCTAGGGGAGCTTGGGGCACGGTAAGGGCCTGGAGGCACCCGGCGGGGGTACGAGGCAGGTGGGGCCCTGAGTCCTACCATGAGCTGGGCGTGGCCGTTCTGGAAGGAGCCCCCTGAGTCCCCGTTGCCCTCCTCCTGCCGGTCAACCACACGGCATTTCACAGCGTCCTGGACCTGGGGAGGGAGAGCCGAGCACCTCAGTGGCAGCCACGCCCCAACCCTGCGCCAGCGCCAGATCAGATGAGCAGCACCTGTGGCGGGGCGGGCGTCTTGGGGAAGGGCAGGGCCCGTCAACAGAAGGCCTCCTCACAGGGCCACCTCTGGTCTGCAGAGTCATGACCCACTGGGTGGAGAAGGGGAAACGAGATGCCAGGAGGGGAAGAGCCTACCCCTCTCCTGTCTGAGATTCTCTCTACCGAGCTCCCAGACACCGAGAGCTGCTGCAGGTCCTCGGGCCAGAGTCTGCTTGTGAGAACCTGCCCTGACCTGCAGCGGGCCAAAGATGTCCCTGGACCTGGCCTGCATCTCTAGCAGCTTCAACGTCATTGCCTCCTCTGAGCCAGTGGAAAGCCTGGCCCTCACTGCCCTGGGAGTGTGGGGTGCTGTGCCAGGGACCCTGAGCCCGGCCCCTCCCTGGAGCCACCCCACTGGGAACGGCACACTCTGTCAAGGGGGATTTCACCCTTCACGGCCACCCACTCTTCAGGGGGGACAGTGGTGAGGATGGCAGCGGACTCTGTAGCAGGGGCTACAGGGGAAGACCAGCGGCCAGCAGAGCTTATGCACAGGGAGCTCCCAAGGAGGTAAAGACTGGTTATCCGGGAGACATCATCTAGCAATGCCAACTGTCCCTCCCGTGGGGCTGGCAGCCACCTCCTGCGGGCTGCTCTGGGCAGCACACTGACACTCCGGTGGTAACAGTGTATAAAGGGAATCCTTGGGGGTGGTGGCGGGCATGAAAGCACAGAGGGCTTCCTGGAGGAGGCATCCAAACAGAAGTTGGCAGAGGCAGAAAGAGGGCAAGCTGGGGCTCCTGGCTTCCAGGCACCCACCTACCTACCCACCCACTCAACCATGGACCTGTGGCCCCGTTCCCTCACCTAGTGCTCTGCTTCATGCTGCTGGGGGGCTGAGCACACCCAGCCCACCCCTCTCATCAGGCAGATGGGGACTGAGGCCCAAAGCGGGCAAGAGAATTGTCCATAGCCACACAGCTGGTCAGAAGCAGGGCCAGGCCTGGAAGCCAGGGTCTCAATGGCTTCCGCCCCCCAGACACCAGCTAAGGACTCCAGGCCGCCACAGCAGGTGTGCTTTCCTGCCATCCTCTCCCTCACGGACCTGCCCCGCAAAGGCCTACTGGGCACCTACCATGTGCCCGGTCCCACAGGCAGGTAGGGAAGGGCTCTCTGTGGGCAAGCAGAGGAGCTGGGGCTCCCCAAGTCCCTCTGGTACCCTCTCCAGGAACTCCCGAGCCAGCCTCAGCCCAGGAGGCCCCAGCTTCACGGGCAGACGAGGGACTGACTTGCCCACCTGCAGGAGTGTCCCAGGCCACAGGGCCGGCTGGGCTGCCCGGCATGGCCTCCACCGGGCCCAGCCTCCTCAGCATGCTCCACAGCCCTGGCCACCACCCCCAAGGCTGAGGACCTGGGTAGGCAAGGCCCCTTGCTACCAGGACCAGGCGGAAGCCCTCTCTGGGCAGGACCTTGAAGGCCCGCAGCACGGAGCCCACACGCAGGGGCTGGGAGCTCACTGGGGGCTTCGGGGAAGTCTGGGCCTGCTGTCCTCTGTCCCCACCCACCATAGGAGCATGCTGGGTCCCCTCCTTCCCCGACCCCATGTGCCAACCATGAGGCTTCTTGCACATCTGAGACCCCCAGTGCCAGCCCTCTACTCCAGGTGGCCCTGGGCTCTGCCTCCCTGGAGCCCCTCCTCTCCGCTGTCTCCTTTGCAGCTCCCGTCACTGGTCAGTTGGTCCTTGGGGATTTGCCTAATTGTTTGAGAAATCTCTCCAATTTCCATCTTTTCTATTTTGTGAGATATTTTGCCTCCATTTTCCTCCTACTGAGCTTTGAGCTGCTCTCTGTTTTTAATTTCCACAAAGCTCTTTTTGTTCCTTTTTCATAGGCTACTGTTCTTGTTTCACAGAAGCCAGGTGCTGGGGGCCAGGAGTGTGGCCTCAGAGAAGAACCGCCTGGCCTCAAATCCCAGCCATGGTGATGAGCTGCTGTGATGAGCTTCCTGGAGCTGTCCTGTCTGTGGAACGGAGCAGATGGCACCTGCTTTAGGAGCTGTCATGAAATTCACTAACACGAGTTCATTGCTGGGACCAGGGCCCAGCCCATGTGGCGCTCACCAGGGTGAGCGACTTCTCCCAGGTGAGGATAAGGAGGGGTCAGTGAGGTTTCTCCTTCCTGGGCTGCCTCTGTCCCCACGCTGTTTTCCCGCTTGTCTGGTTGGGTTGCAACTCCAACAGGAGCTCTGCTGTCCTCATCAGGAGCTGCTGGGATATAAGAGTGGAGCACTGCCCGGTTGGTGGTTGACTGGTACGGGAGACGTTTCACTGCTGTACATCAGAACTCTGGCTCTTCCTCCTGTCTTTCCTCGAAGTCAGATTGCCTTGAGAGGGGTGTTCGCACCTCCCCGCAGAGGTCTGGGTCTGGGAGGCCTGTGCTGACACGTGACCCAGGCTCAGCACATCCACTTCCCCCACTTGTTTCCAGGCGGCACCCCCATCTTCAGCTGTGCCGGCTGACCCAGGCCAGAGCCCCTCTGTTCACTCTGCCCAGAGAGTGAGGCCCAGGCCGGGGATGCCAAGAGGGCAGCCCTGCCCTTCCAGGCTGGAATGGAAATTGCCACCTGAGGCTGGAAAACCAGGCCTCCCATGCCTGATCTTCCTGTGGCAGCCAGAGATCCTGGGGAGGGGGCAGGCCCCACTCCTGCCACTCTGTCTGGCTCCCTGCAGCTGGCCGAGGCCTGGGCTGTCTCCAGTCAGCTGGGACCGCACCTCTCATCCTGCTTCCCCGCCTGCCAGCTCCCCTGCTGTCGGCTTCTCCCGTATTCTTCATCCTTGGGAACCTGTGTGCTTTTCAACAGCCCCTCTGCCGTCTCTCCAGCGGGACCCAGGAAGAGGGAGGTGGCCGCCCCACTCCTGGGCCTTCCGCCCTCCTGGCGCTGATCTGGAAGCAGGTGTCCTAGTCCACCCAGGTCGACATGCATGCTTTCCCACATTCCAGCCTCCGCAAGAGCATCCCAATCGTGGCCACCAGCCAGGCGGTAGTTGGGATGTAGTTTGGTGAAAACCTTCTAGTGACACCTTCTGGAAAGATCCAGAAAACGCCGGAAGCAGGAGTCTCTATTGCCCTGGAAGCTGTCTACTTCTGCTGCCAGCTTCCTCGCTCCTGTAGGCCCCTTGAGAATGGGGGCCCCATGTGCCTTCGTCCCCCACGCCCCCAAGCCAGTGCGGGCGCAGAGCATCCTTGGGAAGGTGCTGCACTGCCTGGGCGGCTCCCAGGGAGAGTGGGGTGGACACACTCACCTGCAGGCCCCGCTCTGTGGACCACCGAGGCCTGCAGATGTGTCAGGGTCATGGATGCTGCGCCTACCCGCAATCTCCCTGCCGAGGTCCTCGGGGAAGGAGGAGGCCACTCGGCAGCCCCAGGACCCTGCAGGAGCCCGGCCCGACAGAGACTGCCCCACCCACCTCTCTACGGAGGATACAGTGCACCATGACGATGACGAAGCCCTCCAGCGAGTCGAAGACGGCGAAGAGGATCTGGAAGAGGGCGGAGCGGCGGTCGGTGACGGCGAGCACGGCCGACATCCAGGTCAGCGCCAGCAGCGGCAGCACCACGCAGGAGCTCCACAGGGAGGCCCTGGGGATGGAGGGCGTCAGCGCTGCCGTCCCCGCCCCTGCCCCCAAGACACCCTGCCCTGAACCCTGCACCTCCAGGCCTTGGTGGGGACCCAGTCCTAAGTCCCCGTCTCTGTCTCCGGGGGCCTGGGCCAAGCAGCACTTCCTATCTGGGCTGAGTCTCCCGAGGGGTCCACCACTGCCCAGGCTGCGTCTGCACCCTCTCTCCTCCCCAGGGCTCCCTCAATCCTGTCCCGCACGCTGCCCCTCCCCTCTCAAGCCCTTCCACCAGGCTGGGGAGGAGCCCACCGTCAACACTGAGGTCCCAGCACCCCCTCCCCAAGCCCAAGGTCTCTGAGGGGACCCAAGGACTCAAGAGGGAGGTCCTGAGAAGCTGGGCAAGGGGGAAGGGCTCTTTGGGGAAGATCCAGGTTCCTGACAGTCTAGGAGGTGACAGGGGAGGCAAGACAGGCTGGAGGGGATGGGCTGTCTGGTGTGGGGTGGGCCAAGGAGGATCCCCTGGTCCAGGACCCTCAGACAGCCCACAGGCCCCAGGCGAGGGGTCCAGGCCCTGAAGGGCCGAGCAAGATGGCCATGGTGGGGAGAGGAGGGTGGAGCCCAGAACTCAGAGACCTGGAGAGAGAGAAGCTTAGAGGAAGTGAGACAGAGGACAGACGGACGGCCAAGGCCAGCAGGGGAGGAGCAGAGGAGAGACAGAGACAGACGGCAACAGACAGACCGACAGGCGCCTCCTCCTCTTGGCGGGCCAGCTCCGCCCATGCCTCCTGAGCCCCAGCGGCCACCTGCCTGTAGACCCGTCCTGCTGCCTCTGCCCCTCAGTGCCACCCCCTCTCCCAGGAGGTCCTCCAGGAGCCTCACAGCAGCCCTCGCCCCTGCAGCCCAGCCTCGCTGCGAGCAGTGAAGGCCCGGGCCCCTCCCCACATCCACCCACTGGGTTCCGTGCGTGGCCTCTGAGCCTGTGCTCTCCTCCTCACAGTGGGGACACCAACCTGCTTCCCAGGGCTGTGGAACACAGACAGAGGCCAGCAGGACCCCGGCTGCGGTGAGTGCTCGGGAGGTGGCCCTGTGCCTGCCCGCAGGGGGCCGCACAGCCTGCAGGACTGTCATCACCACCCGGAATGGGTGCTGGCGCCAGCTTCCCTCCTTCCCTCCTCCTACACAGGAGGAGCTGAGCGGGCAGGAGAACTGAATAGGGAGTAGGGGGCCCAGGTGTGGGGTCGGAATGCCAGGCAGGAGCTGGCACACCAGGGCTGGCAGGAGAGACGCTGGAATGACCTGGAGTCTGCCAGGACAAGGGCCTCCAAAACCGCACGCTCTGCTCCTCAGCCCTCTCCAGCGTGGCTTGGCCACCAATGCTGCTCCCACCCCTAGTGCGGGACACCTGTGCAGGGCCCAGCCCCCAAGGGGTATCTGTGTCCTCATCTCTCAAGACCTCTCAGCAGGCACAGCCAGCCATGCCTGCCTCCTGGACTCTCTTCCTCCTCTCCTCCACCCGGCCCTCTACCCCAGGCCTCGGTCTGCTTTTCTTCAGTGATGCTGTCTGGCGGTGATCTGTCTGGCCCCAGCCTCAGGCATGACCACACACCCATGGCTAGGACACGTGCAGGCCCAGAGCCCGGAGCAGCATCAGGACAGACGGCCTGGTCCTGCACAGCCAGTGCCTCCCGGGTCTCAGGGTACAGTGGCCCTGGCCACGCACCCGCCCCTCCTGCTCTTGGGCATAGGATGGGCTCTAACAGCCTCATGGGACTCCCTCTTCCCTGTACAACTTTGGAGTCTGCTAGAGGCCCCCAACCTCCTTCGCCCGTCCCCTGGCCCTGGAGAGCCTGCCCCCGCTCCCCCTGCACCCCCCGCCTGGGAACTTAGGTGTCCGGAGAGGCCTCCCTTGCCCATGACGGTGCTGCTCCCTCCAGGCTGCAGCAGCAGACAGGGCCCTGGCTGTCACTCACTGCTGTGTCCGTGCACCTGGCACAGAGCCTGTGACGAGGAGGCCCTCCATCAATATTCGCAGAGCCAAGGAAAGACTCACTGACACAGAACAGGACCCCTCGGCTGGGGCCTCAGTTTTCCCATAGCGATAAGCTGGAGAATCTCTCTTCTCCCTTCCAAAGCTGGTATTCTTTGAGCCGGGACCCTGGACTCCTCTCCTCACCCAAGTCCTAAGGGAGGAGGTGCGGGGCTTCCTCCCCACGGAGACTTCTTTGCCTGCTGTCAGTCACCCCTGCTGCTGCCCGTCAGGGGATACAGTGGTGCAGCTGGGTCTCCAGGCCTGACATTTATAGCCCGATCTGCTGCGGCTGGCAGGTGGCCTGGGGCCTGGGGACCCGTAAATTACCCCCACACAGCAGCTCAGCCTCTGCGGCTGGAAAACATTTCTGCAGAGCGCAGTGGGAAGGAAGCAGAAAGGTCCCGGGAGCTGCTGAAGGGGAGGCTGGGAGTGCCCAGCTGCACCGTGCCTGCTCCTGTCTGGAGAGGCAGGTGCCCGGGGTGCGGGGAGAGGCTCTGAGTGACTTCAAAGGGAACATCCTTCTGGCCCCCACTTCTCTCTGATGGAATGAGATGGGGTGGATCCCACAGCCCCCGCCGCATCCCTGGTGTTGAGACAAAGGAAGGGCAACACTAGCCCCAAAGAACCGGAACTTCCCGGGGCCTGGCAGGCCAGTGTGGATGCTGCCCCAGCTCCAGGCTTGCTCCTCCCATCCAGGCTAGCCTCGCCCCAACTCACATCTGCACAGTGCCAGGGCCCACAGCTCTTAAAACCCTGGGCCCCTAGTGCCTGGCTCAGGGAGCAAAGTAGGAGGGTACAGGGTATGCACCTGGGGGTACCGCTCTCACCTTGGGTTGAGGGAGGCAGGGCATGGACAAGATGACCCCTCAGGCTGGAAAGCCCAACTGGCCCCACCCACCTGAGCCCATACCGCCCTGCCCTGTGCACAGCCGCTAAGGCTGCCCCAGGTCAGCAGAGCAGCCCCTGACCCTGAACCCTTCCTTCCCTGTTCCCTTGGCCCTGGCTGCCTCCTGCTCTCAGGCACACGTGTACACAGACACACACATGCATTCACACACTCACCTAAAAACACACTCCCACATACACAATGCTCACATGCTCATACACACACACGCACACACTTGCACACACAGGCACATGCCCAATTATATACACACTCACACTTATACACACAAACACAAAATAGGTTGCACTCACACACAGATGCACACTCACATGTACACACACCGGGTTTCACTCACACACATAGATGCACGCTCACAGGTACACACACAGATGCACGCTCACGTGTATGCACACATAGATGCATGCTCGCACATATGCACACATAGATGCATGCTCACACATATGCACAGCAGGTTGCGCTCACACACATAGATGCACGCTTACATGTATGCACACTGGGTTGCACTCACATAGATGCACACTCACACGTACACACACCAGGTTGCACTCACACACATAGATGCACGCTCACACATACACACACCGGGTTGCGCTCACACAGATGCACACTCACAGGTACACACACAGATGCATGCTCACACATCTGCACACAGATGCACGCTCACACGTATGCACACCAGGTTGCACGCACACACATAGATGCATGCTCACACGTACACACACCGGGTTGCACTCACACAGATGCACGCTCACAGGTACACAGATGCATCCTCACACGTCCGCACACATAGATGCACGCTCACACGTATGCCCACTGGGTTGCACTCACACACATAGATGCATGCTCACACGTACGCACACCGGGTTGCACTCACACACATATATGCATGCTCACACATACGCACACAGATGCACGCTCACACACACATGTTGCACTCACACACATAGATGCATGCTCACAGGTACACACAGATGCACACTCACAGGTACACAGATGCACACTCACACATAAACATATATAGATGTACGCTCACACATATGCACACTGGGTTGCACTCACACGCACGCTCACACATATGCACAGTGGGTTGCACTCACACACATAGATGCATGCTTGCACACATCAAGGCAAAATTCTTACACATGTACACACACTGGCACACTTGTGGCATCAGAGGTGGCACTGGCGGCAGAGAGCTCCACATTCAGTACACTTGAGCGCATGCCCAAGGGGGTACTGGGGCGGTTGGCTACAAGCGAAATTAAAAGCCTGAAACGAAAGCAAGTACACTCACATGTGCGCGCACACACACACACATTTGCACACACCTGGTCACGCTCTCTCACATGAATGCACACTCATGTACACTCACATATGCACACTCACACACACCTGGTGACATGCATACACACACACCCAGTGGCATGCATGCACTCACACACATGCACACACCTGGCCATGCTCTCACATGTGTGCTCACGTGCACTCACAGGGAGGGAGGCTTCCCATCAGGCAGGCCAGGGCCAGTCTCCTTGCCCCACCACAGAGCTGCGGGGGTGTCATGGGTGCAGACCCCTGCCCAGGCATCAGCCATCCTGGGTTCCATGCCAGCAGCACCAGGGGTGGGGGTGGAGGTTCAACTCCAGAACCAACAAACCACAGCTTGCAGCCTGGCACACACTCGGGCCCCAGAGGGATGGGACTGACCACCACTCCTTCCCTACCGCAGCATAGCCCACAGCTGCACTCCACCTGTGTCCAGGCCCGGCCCCACGCCCTGCACCCACAGTGCCTTGTGCTGCCAGGCCTAGAGCAGGCCTGTGGGGAGGATGGAAGGAGGAGCTGAGGGCAGTGGATGGCGTGGGCGGGAGTGGCCTAGAAACCCAGAGTGGACGGCAGAAAAGGAAGAAATGAAAGATAAACATAAAACAAACAGAAGGTGACTCAGAGCACAGAGCCCCAAGGGTGGGCCTAGGAGGGAGGTGGCAGCGAAGGCACTAACATGGCGTTACTGGTGGCGTCGGAGGTGGCGTCGGCGGCAGAGAGGACTCCACACTCGGCACACTTGAGGGCGCGCCCGAGGGGGTGCGGGGGCGGCTGACTGTAAGTGAAATTAAAAGGCTGAAACGAAAGCCAGCGCTCTGCTCTCGGAAACCAGGCGGGAGGGGCGGGGCCAAAGTGCAAAAGCCACTCAGGAGTCCAGCCTGGGCCCCGACAGGGACGGTCCTGGGGGCTCTCAGCCACCTCATGAACTCAGGCCTGGGGCGTGGGTGCTGTGGTGGGCAGGGCTGAGGGCGTGGGGGGAAGGCAGCGCGGGGTCCCTGTGCTCAGCTGAGGGTGGACCCTGCCTCCGTCTGCATAAAGTGGTAAAATTCCCAGAGGGAGGCCACTGCGCCTTCCTCTCCCCTTGCCGTGTGTCTGCGAGGGAGCTGACCTGGGCAGGGACCTCGTGCAGGTCCTCGTGGCACGTGTATGCCTACATGTGTGTGCCCATGCGTGTGGGTGTGCATGCACATGTAGACCGGTGTACCGGGCGCCCCTCCACCCCAACCTCCATCCCATCTACGTGGGCAGCGAGACCTACACGGCCACACGGGCGAGTCTGGGTGCGCTCCTGGGCCGTGTGCACCTAACGCAGCTGGCCCCTGTGGCACGCACAGGGCGAGGTGGGCAGAGTGCAGGCCGCCTGGGCTTGGCTCTAGTGTGTGCCCACCTGGGCTGGAAGCTCAGCTCCACCAGCCACTCACCCTCCCTAAACCTCCATTTCTCAGCTGTAAGACGGGAATATAACCATAGAACCTGCCACAATGGTTATTCTAAGAAGCAAACAAAACATCCACCCTGGGTAAGCCCCTGAGATCACTGCTGCTTTTACGACGACCAGGTAGGGGCAGGCAGTCTGCCATGGTCAGACCCCAGATGTGTAGCCCTGGGGACACTCTTCTGAGTGTGACCGCTGTCTTGGGAGCAGTGTGGGACAGGGTGTTCCGGGGACAGGTGGGGCAAGGCCTTAGAGAGGCCTGTTCCAGCCTCCATTTCCCAGGCCAGGAGACAAAGCACCGGGACTCCCACCCAGAGTGACAGACCCCGGGGCCACAGCACACACTCAGCATCGGAGGCCAGCTCGGCTGGTTCCTAAACAGGACCAGAACCCACAGGCACCCAAGGGGAAGGCTTCCTGCAAGCGTCTGTTCACTGGGGACAGCAGGAGGGGCCAGGAAGAGAGACAGGAACAGAGAGAGAGAGACAGAGAGACACCAAGCATCCAAGCAAGACTGGCACGGAGGGGAGGGGCCCACATAGACACCAGCCAGGGCTGGATGACACAGAGCAGCAGGCAGAGGTGAGGGGTGGGAGGACAAAGAGGGGCTTGTCCGCCCTAGTCAGCTCCCCACGCCCCGCAGTTTCCCCTCTGTGCCCAGGGCCCTGTCCCTGAAAGGTGGGTGCAGCCACACATCCCAAGCGCCTCCGTCCTGCTCCCGCGCCCTGTCCAGCTGCTGTGCTGAGAGCACTCCCTGGGCTTGGGTTCCCCGGAGGGAGGAACATCAGCTCCACCTGTTCCCTGCACCGTCCTCCCCACGATGAAGGTCCCACAAGGACAGGGAGTCCCTGCATGGACAGGCGACATCCTCCCCCTGGCCATGGAGCAAGCCTTGTGGTGGGGGAGTGGTGGGCCAGGGACCCCCAGCACCCAGCCTTGGGGGTGCCCTGCTGCCACCCTGCGAGCCGGGCAGAGGCGGGGTGTCCCTGCACAATCAGTCTCACAGCTTCTGAGGACTTTATGGGGCCCACCCTGTCCATGTCAGATGGAGAAACTGAGGCACAGTGAGAGGCAGGGGCTGGCTGAGCCTAAGGGGCTTCTGTACTCGGTGCCTCCATTTCCCACCCGCTCCGGGGTCCCTGGACCTGCAGTCTCGGATTGGGCATGGAGCGTTCTCCATCCCCCAGGGCTGGGTGGGCTCTGGGTCTTGCACTGTGGGCGGGCAAGGAGCCGCGTAGCCCCGGTCCTACCCTGCCCGCTCCTTCAGCTTCTTGTCCGTGATGCCGTCTTTGGACACGAGCTTGTTGAATACCAGGATCCCAATGACCATGTTCACCTGCCGGGCAGAGAGGGTTGGGAGTGTGGGGGTGGCGGCCGCCATAGGCTCAGGGGCTGACACTGGCTGGACCGACGCTGGCTATGCCAACCACGATCCCCTACCCCACCCAGTGTCACCTCCCGTGCCTCCATCACAGGAACCCTAGTGCCTGATGGGACGTCAGGTAACCTCCAGCCCAGCTGCCAACCGTGCAAGGCCCTCTCCGTGTGTCACCCGCACCGTCGGCACCTCTGCTGTACTCCTTGCGTCCCTTCCACCAGGGAGCTCCCCACCCACAGGGCCCGGAGGCCCTCGCCAGCCTGCAGCTGAAACCTGTCTAAGGGACACCAATCCTGGCTCTCCCTGGGGTCACACTCCTCCTGCCTCTCTGCTCTGGGCAGGCCACCTCCTCTCTCTAGACTTCCCTCCTGATCCCCCTCTCCTATTCCCATCAGACTAACCGCCCACCCCGTAAGGGCCCCGGCTGGGCGCCTGCACCCAGGGAGGCTCTTCTTGGGCTCTAACTAAGTCCCCCACGCCTGCCACTGTCCAGGCTACCACTCAAGACAACAGCTGTTCCCGGAGCCCCCCCGGGAAGCCACCGGCCCCGAGCATCCTGGGGTCGCCCCATCTCCTGGCCTCCTCTGCTGGGGGGAAGGAGGAGTCTCAGGCCATACTCTCTGCTCCCCAACTGCCAGAGGCTCCCTGAGGCCCTCCTCCTGCATCCCCACTCTGCAGAAGGATGCTGCCAGGACCCTGAGGGGCAAGGCCTGACTTCCTCAGGCCCAGGTTCCAGAAGCTGGAGGCTGGGAGACCCCAGGACTCCATGGACCCCTGACCAGGCATTTCACGTCCAGACCAGGGTGGTAGACCGTGTAGCCCTCCAGCTCAGGGCTCACGACCACACAGCCGGCCTGCTTTCCACAATGGATGCAGAGTTCCCAGACACCCACATCACAGCCTTGGCCAGCCTGATGGGCGGTGGCCTCTTTCCTGGGCAGCCTAGTTTTCTGATGTGGCCGGAGCAGAGAAGAGAGGATGGGCACCAGTGACGATGGGCCACTGCCTGCAGCAGGCTCTGCCCAGCCTGCACCACGTGGCCCCAAGGACAGGAGGGGCTGCTGGGGCTCGGGTCCCACAGCCGCCAGGGTCAGCCTGCCTTCCTGACACATCCTGGGGAGGGGTGTAAAGGGTGGGGCTCCCGTCTCTGTCCCCTTTCCCACAACCTCCATCCCCAGGTGCCCGGGGCACTGCCAGGTACCCCCGCCTTTCCCGCCTCCCGCCTGGAGGAAAGAATAAAGAAGGTAGGATTCCACAGCCAGGACTGTGGGGAGGGGTCTGGGGCTGCCCAGAGATGGCGCCCCACTGCCCCTCCAACCCCCAGTAGGCTCCCCAACTGCCCCTACAGGGCTAGCTCCCCATCACCCCTCATGCACGTTTCTCTGCTAGGCCCAGCCTGTGCCTGAGTCCCCACTAGAATGGGGTGTGGCCCTGCAGAGACACCGCTCATGGCGGCAGGAATTACTGGACGTGGATGGCCTCTCCTGGGGCGAGAGGGGAGGGGAGGTGAGGGTGGGTGTGAACCCTGGTGCTCTGCCAGAGTAGAGGGGTGGGGGCTGGCTGAGTGGGCTCAGAGCTGGACCCAGTAGAGGCCAGTGACCCCAGGCAGGTCCCCCCGGCTGCCGCAGCTCATCTGTGACCCCAGGACGGGGACCCTGCATGCCACCTGCCACAGTCTTGCCTTCCTCCACACTAAGGTGGGAGGAGAGCGGGAAGGAAAGCCCAAGGACCCACACAGGGAAGGTCCTCACTGGGGCCCCCGAAGGGGCAAGCAGCCCCGGTCACCAGCCTCACATCTGGCGCTCTGGGGCCAGACACCCACAACCCAGGTACAGCCTGCAGCTCCCCGCTGCTCGCATCATCCGTCCGTCCCCAGCTTCCTCCCATGCCACTCACTCACCACACCCGTGGGGATCTCCTGGCAGGTACACAGCTGGCGCCCAATAATCAGGCAAGCCGAGACTCCCAGGTGTGAAGAGTCACTAGCCTGGCCCAGCCCCTGCACTGCATGCCGAGGGCAGGTCAGAGTGGGGCTGTGGGCACCCCCACCCCCTGGTGATGAGGGCCATGAGGGCCATCCTGAAGGGACAGCAGGTGCACAGCCTGGGGCAGGAGACAGCACCGAGGCCCAGGAGGCAGGTGGGGGGCCCAGGCGGGGTTGCGGGGAGTGTGGCCCCAGCGGGTCAGTACCAGCACAACGGCGGCGGCAGGTCCCACGAAGGCATAGAGCAGTCCCCCCTCCAGGGAGAGCCAGCAGCTGCGGAGAAGACAGGCCATCAGCACTGCCCATGTGCAGAGGGGCGTGCAGAGAGGTGCTGCCGGCCTCTCAGGAGTAAGGGAGGTGAGCTAGGAAGTGGCAGAAGAAAACTAGCACTTATTAAGCGTCTTTGGCGTGCAGGGCATGTCACACCCACTCTTTAGCCTTAGAATCCTCAGGAGACCCCAGGCAGCCATTGTTGCCCCCATTTTACAGATGGGGACAGTACCAGAGTGGGGGACCCACCTGCTTAGAGCCACACAGCAGGGGCACCAGGCTGGCAAGGCAAAGGTCACCTGACTGTCCCTCCTTCCCCAGACCTGGGCCCTTCCCGGCTCTTCTCTCGGGATCTCTGGCCGACCCTCCTTCCTGATGCGATGCTTGAATGCTGGGGCTGGGACCCTAGCCCACAAGGCTCAGCCCCCATGGCCTCAGCACCTGGTCCTATGCTCACACATCTGTCCTGCACCCTCCCCACCACCCCCCCAGTCAGCAGCCCCACGTTCTCCAAATCTCTGGATACCACCCGTGGTGCCCATGGACACCTGAAACCCAGTAAGGACCGTTCCCTCTACCCTGAGCAGCTTACCCCATGTCATCTGTCAAACAAACTCCTGTTCATCCTTCAGAACCCCACTTCAATGTCCCCATCCCCTCCTGATCCACCCTTGACTCCGGCAGGCCAGGTATTTGCTTCTCTCATCTCTGGGGACAGTGTTTGGATTTCCCTCTCAGCACTCACCCCCTGGGCCCTCAGCTATGTCTACTCCCTACTGCCACTCAGACAGGGCAGTGCTCCAAGGGGGTGCCACATCTTGTCCCCAGGGGCTCCACAGTGAGCCAGGCCTGCTCTGGCCCTCCCACTCAGCCAGCATCAGTCACTTCCTCCTGCCTCTCGCTCCCCACTGCTCCCCTCCCTGCAGCCAGGCCCTCCCTCCAAAGCCTCGGTTCCCCTTCCCCACCCCAGTTCTTCTGCCCATCCTGAGCCCCAGACCCTCTCTCCCTACCTGGGGAACCACACTGCCTCTAGGATGACCCCAAGCTTCCTGGCTTGCCATTTAAGGCCCCAAGGACCTGGTCCAGTTGACCCTTCAGGGTCTCAGTGACGTCATCTGTGAAATAAGCCTCCGACCCCTGCCCTGCCTGCCACAGGCCTGCTGTGGGGGGTGTGCCCACTGTGCCCAGAGCTCTTGTGTCTCAAACAGCCCTCTCTCTCACCAGCACCGTGCAGAGGGGGGATCCCCACTGAACAGATGGGGAAACTGTGGCTCAGAGTGGCTAATGGACCAACTGACAGAGGGGGAGGCCCTGATGGCCTGGTTTCTTTCAATACTGCTGCCCACTGCTCGCTGCCAGGGAGAAGCTGGCTGACCAACAGGGAGGGGATGCCCAAGGGGCTCAGCCTCCAGCCCCTGGGGCCCCACCCTCCCTGAGCCTCTGTGAGATGCTCAGGGTCACATGGGGGGAGGGCATGGCCAGCCCTCACCCCTCCAGGGCGGCGGAAGTCTCTGGGGGGCCATGTGGCCATCCACCACATCCCCAATGCCCCGACTCACTAGTTCATGGTGCTGTACCCTTTGGCCTTGGTGAATCCCACGGAAATGGCCACAACCAGTGCAGGGAGCCCTGGAGAAGGAGCAGAGAAAGGGTGTTGGCCCCACCCAAGTCCCCAGCCAGCCTCCACCTCCTCCTAGCCCTGCCTTGAAGGGCCGGGGCCAGGCAGGCGCTTCTGAAGCCCCCAACAGAGGATGGGGCTGAGCAAGAGATGGCACAGGAGGTGAACAAGGCAAGGGCCTGCGGAGCTAGGTGCAGGGTGGTCCAATAAGCAGAGAATACACAGGGTGCCCGGCACATCTGACTCGCAGAGAAATCAGGAATCTTCTTTTTGTAAATGTACATCCCAAACAGTGCACCGGACATACTTGTGCTAGAAATGTTTTCGTTATCTAGACATGAAAGGGAACTGGGTGTCCTGTGCTTTATCTGGTGACTCCATGGAGGAACGAGGGCCCAGAGGGGGAAGCCCACCCAAGCAGCAACTGAGGCCCCAGGGGTCCACAGGGGACGGGGAGACGAGGGGCTGCCAGGGCAGAACAAGCAGTGGGGGCCGGGAGGAAGGATATCTGTCCAGGAGGGTGGGGAAGGCCGCGGCTCACCCCAGCCCAGGCAGAGGAAGCGCTTGCGGATGAGGCGGTTCCGGAGGTGGCCCGTCACGGCCATGTAGGACTGCCAGGCCTCGGTGAGCACCCAGCAGAAGGAGGACAGGAAGAAGAAGTGCAGGAAGGCGGCCACCAGCGTGCACACCACCTGCGTGGGGCCGAGGGCGGGGCAGGCTGGGCAGGTGCTCCCCAGCCCCACACCTGCCCCCACTGAGTGCCTGTCTGCAGCTGGCGGCCCAGCACCCAGCACCCTCACTGGGACCCGACCAGGTCCCCAGGCAGAAAGCAATCCAGAGATCACCTGGTCCTCGCCCTGAGATGGGTTGTTGACCGTCTAAGCCCCCTTGGGACAAACAGACCCTCCCTCCCTGTCTTCCTCAGCACCATTCATAGCCACACCAAATGCTAAGCCAGGGGCCCAGGGAGGGCATGTCACACCCCGAGGACACACAGCAAGTCGCAGGCAACCTCACCCACACCACGGCCCTGAGCTTCTGCCACAGCACACGGCAGGCCCTGGGGCCAGGCCTTCTCTGTCTCACTGCGGGCCCTCTTGCTTTATCTTCTCTCCTACCTTGTCAGCCTGGCCCCTTGAGGAAGCAGAGGCCCCCAGCCAAAGGCTGTGCCTGCCACATTTAGTGGAATGGGGCTGGAGACCACAGGGTAGGAACTAGGGATAGGGGGTCTGGGGAGGGCACGCAGGGGCCCACCATGAGCTGCCAGCTTCAAGGCTGGCGAGGGTGGGGGTGAGAGGGTGGACCGTGGGAGCCTCTGTCACCACAGTGCCACTCGTCTTGAGTGCCACTCCCCAGCCCTGAGGCAGCTTGAGCTGATGCCGAGTCCACTGCCCACAGCGGGATGGGCAGGGCTGCAGCAGGCTCCTCCTGAAGGGCAAGTCCAGCAGAGATGCTGGGACACAAGCTGCCCTTCTCGGCCAGCTGACCAGCCTCTGACAGGCTCCTGCAGCCACAGCAGAGGGTAGGGAACTCCCTGTAGCTAGGGCAGCCTCCTCCTGCCCCCATACCCACCTGCCTGAGTTTCCCAGGGATCCCATGGCCCAGGCCCCTCCTGGGGTCCATCCTCACCACCTGAGGATGCTGGGAGGTTCATGGCAGGACGCAAGGCTGCCTACCTTGTTGCGGGTCTGGGTCTGCCCGATGAGGATGAGGGCATTGGAGGAGATGATGGACAGGCAGAAGTTGATGAGGATGACAGAACGCTCCGAGCGGATGTACCTGTGAAGAGTGCGGGGGCCCAAGGTCAGCACCCAACAGAACCCCATCTGCACAGGGGCTGTGGTCCTGTGGCACCAAGACCAGAGCCCCACCCCACTTCCTGCAGGCATTGTCACCAACAGCACCACTACCATCACCATCACCACCATTACACCATCACCACCATTACACCATCACCACCATCATCACACAATCATTACCACCATCACCACCACCACACAATCACCACCATCACCACCACCACACCATCACCACCACCACCACACCATCACCACCATCACCATCACCACCATCATCACACAATCATTACCACCATCACCACCACCACACAATCAGTACCATCACCACCACACCATCACCATCACCACCACACCATCACCACCATCACCATCACCACTACATCACCATCACCATCATCACACAATCATTACCACCATCACCACCATCACAATCACCACCATCACCACCACCATCACCATCACCACCATCACCATCACCACCATTACACCATCACCACCATCATCACACAATCATTACCACCATCACCACCATCACAATCAGTACCACCATCACCACCACCACACCATCACCACCATCACCACCATTACACCATCACCACCATCATCACACAATCATTACCACCATCACCACCATCACAATCAGTACCACCATCACCACCACCACACCATCACCACCATCACCACCATTACACCATCACCACCATCATCACACAATCATTACCACCATCACCACCATCACAATCAGTACCACCATCACCACCACCACACCATAACTACCACCATCACCACACCATCACCACCATCACCATCACCACTACATCACCATCACGACCATCACCACCATCACACAATCACTACCACCACCACACCATCACCACCATCACCATCACCACCATTACACCATCACCACCATCATCACACAATCATTACCACCATCACCACCATCACAATCAGTACCACCATCACCAGCACCACACCATCACCACCACCACACCACCACCACACCACCATCACCACCACCACCATCACCACCACCACCACCATCACCACCATCACACAATCATTACCACCATCACCATTACCAACACAGCCATCACCACCATCAGCACCACTATCACCACCATCACAATCACTACCACCATCACCATCACATCACCACCACCATCACCATCATCACTCCATCACCACCGTCACCACCACCACCACCACAATCACTAGCACCAGCACCAACACCATCACCACCATCACCATCATCACAACCACAACTACCACTACCACCATCACCATCACCACAATCAACAGCACCACCACCAACACCACCATCACAACCACCACAACCACCATCACTACCATCATCACCATCACCACCATCACCATAATCACCAGCACCAGCACCACCACCACCATCACCACCACCATCACCACCATCATCACCATCATCATCACCATCACCACCATCACCATCACCACCACCACAATCACCACCACCACCATCACTATCACCACAATCACCAGCAGCAGCAGCACCCCCACCATCACCATTACCACCATCATCACCACAAACACCACCACCAGGACCACCATCACCATCACCATCACCACCACCACCAGCAGCCCTTGGGGACTGAGGTCCACCCAGCTGGAGAGCAGAGGGCATAGGGCTGAGCCTCAGGGGCTCTGACATGACCCTGATGTGCTGCATGACCTTGGGCAGGTCATGTTCTCTCTCTGGGTCCCTGCTTCCTCATGGGGACCACAGAACAGTCCCTGCCGGCAGCTCATAGGGCACACGGATGGCCAAGAGAGCTCACCAAGGGAGATGCTTTGAAAACTGTCCGCAGAAAACCTCCTCAGAACTCAGGACATCAGAGCTGAGTTCAGAGCCCCTGAACCCCATTCCCCAGATGTTTTGTGAAATCCAGGCCCTAGGGGAAGGCAGGTCTCAGGAAGAGGAAACACCATGGTCCCCCTGGGGCCCAGTGGATGCTGTCCCCTCAGGCAGGACAGTGGAGGGCCCCTGCCACTACCCACAACCCGGTCACTGTCTCCAGGAAAGCTCGGCCACCCTCCCCCGCCAGCCACATCGACCTCCCGGTGCCTGACCTTGGGCAGCAGCCAGGCAGTCAGTTCCGATTATCGGCTGACATCGCGCTGCCTGCAGAGCCAGAGCCCCGTGTCCTCTGGACACGTTGGGAGTCCCCACTCGGCCCCATGGGCAGTGAGTGACCTTCAGTCCTCGCTCCCTGTTCCACACTTCTACTCAATGGGACAGGAGCAGACAGTGGGGAGTGCCTGGAGGCGCGTCCACACAACCAACAGGCATGTTACTGCTCAAACACGAGCTCTCCTCCACATCTCTCCACACCTGACCGGGTGGCCCCAAAAACCCACTGGCCGCAATCAGAATGGACAGCAGACTGACAGCCCTGTGGCCTTGGGGAAAGGGGGTTTGGGGTGGAGAGTGAGCAGGGGCTTTGGGCCCTAAGGCCTGACTGGGGGTCCGGGGAAGGCTGTGGCCTGGCCTGCAGGCCTGAGGGTAGACAAGGAAGTCAGGAAGTGCAGGCAGAGGGGGCACGCACAGCTGGGGCAGAAACTCAGGCTGGCATTGCCAGGGAACACGTTCAGGGGAGGGACTGCAGGAATCGGGCCCCACAGCCTGCATGTGTGTGGCATGGACACAGTGTGAGTGTGTAGGGCGGCCTCAGAGGGGCCACAGCAGGGCTGGGTCCGTGGCAAAGGCGGAGGTGACTGTAAAGGTGAGGACAAAGGGAGGGAGGGGCACCCACGACCCCGCCCGTGACCTTGAGGGGAAGAGGTATGTGATGCAGGAGCCACGGCCGCCCGTGCCCAGCACCTGGGTGGCACCCACCTCCACACGGACACGTAGATGATGACCAGCATGAGCAGGGTGAGAGAGGACACGCCACAGCCCACGATGAGCGTCACAGACGGCAGAGTCGCCTTCTCCATGTTCTGCGGGGACCGGGAAGAGATCGCGGGGAGTGAGGCACCCCACACGCCCACTTGGCAGACCCGAAGACTGAGGCCCGAGAGTCCGCAGCCCCAGGTCACACCCACAGCGTCCGGCCCAGCCCCTCCTCCACCTCCCCGCCCACCCCCTGCAGAGGAGGGGTTTCCTCTACCAGCCCAGGCCCTCCAGAACTCCCTTTCGGGACTGTGCTCTGTGAGGATGGGCCATTTGCCTGTGCCCACAGTCATATGCCAAGACCGACGCCTGATAAGTCTTTGCCGCCATCATGTCTCGGACACCCATCGATTCCAGGCGGGCACCAGCCCTGCACTGCAGATGGGGCCAGGGAGGTGCCAGGTCCAGGCCCACCCACACGCACAGTCCTCTCGGGCCTAGGCTTAGAGAAACCCAGGGGGAGCAGCCGCTTTGACTCTGGCTCACTCCCATCCAAGATGCCATCCAGCCAGGCCCTGACACCACACACCCACCTGTCCCTCCACAGCCCCGACACATCCCACCCCTCCCTCTCTGTTCCGCAGGTGACTCTGTGTCACCTCCACAGCCCCTCAGTCCCCTGCAGCTTCTAGGCCTAGCTGCCAGCCCTGGCCCAGGCATCCCCACCTCTAGCCCTGCCCCCTGTGAGCTCCTCTCCCGACACAGTGGCATGGGGGAGGTTATCAGCGCACTGGAGGGCACCTCTGCCCTGCTCAGAGGCAGGAGAGTGTGGGAGCTGGGGCATCTTCCGGGTGCCGGGGTGACTTGAATAAAGTGGGCCCTTCCTCCTCACCACCTGGGGAGTACTTAGTTCAGGTGACTGCCCCTTCCTAGGGAGGGCCCCCACTCCTCCCTGACTCTCCTGTCCTGGGTGTCATCCAAATGCCCCACCTGGCTCTGCAAAGGCCACTGGGCTGGCGCTGGCCTTGCCTCTGGCCAGCCTCCCTTTCCTGACAAGAACGCCCTGAGCCCCTGAGGCCCCCTGGTTCCCCTCAGGGCTCTTCCCCAGCAGTGCCCCCAGAAGACCCTTCCCCACTTCACAAGACTGTGCCTCTGGCCACTGCACTCAGCTCATCCACCCCTCAAGAGGGCCTGGGCCGGCGACAGAGCCCGTCATTCCCGACCCCGTGGCCCTGCACAGCCCCAGCACGCCAGGCCTGAGGACAGACAGGGAAGTCAGGTGGCTGAAGGGCGTGCACAGCTGGGGAGGGGACTCAGGCTGACATCGCTTCTGTATGGATGAGTTCACCCCAAACAACTTCCCAACCCATCACCCGAGTCGTAAGCCAGGCTGAACCGCCATGCCTGGGGCTTGCCGGCACACCGCAGGTGGGTGTACGACTTGGGGGCGTGAACAAAGGCCCCCTGCGCACAGAGCTTCCAGATGACTGGAGAATTCAGGAGAAAGGGGGTGCAGTCCGTCTCCGGGCCCTCGGAAGGAGGCAGAGGTGGTCGGCCGGGCAGGAAGGCGAGGCCTGGGGAGAAGGGGTGCTTCGGGCACCCCTCGCCCTGAAGCTGATGCCTTCCTGGTCCCCGCCCCAAGTCTGCTGAAGCTGGCATGTTGCACTGTCTCCTAAAGCCCTGGATAGCCTTTCTTGCCCCCCCAAGGTGCTCGACATCCTGAGCCAGCCCAGCTGCCCTGCAGCCCCACTCACCCCAGCCTGGGCTCCCCCTTTCCCCTCAGTCTCCACGCTGCCCTGTGCCCTCCATGATGAACAAACCGTTCCTGCAGCCTGGACTACCTTTCCCTGCACTGCCTCCTCCAGGCAGCCTTCCCTGCCTCCCAGGCCCTGCTGGCATCCCCCTGATCCAGTTCAAAGCCCCTGCTAGATGTGGGTGCTATCCTCACAGCCGAGTGTCCTTCATGTCCCCAAGCCCCCGAGGGCCCCGCCCAGCAGGGATGCTCAGTCAACGTCATGAACCAGATGAATGAAGGTGGGGAAGGCAGAATCCAGAAAAATGGAGGAACCTGTCCAAGGTCACCAGGCGGCACAGCAGAGGGTCCAGCTCAAACACAAACCTAGGTTTCCAGACTCAGAGCAGGGCCCCAGGGATCGGCAGCTCAACATCGTTGCCAGGACTCCTGGCTCAGCCTAGCTCGCCTCTGCCCTGGCTGGGTAACCTCAGGGTCCCACTTGTCTCAGCCTTGTTCTCTGCGGGCTGCCTCGCTGCCACCTCCCTAGGCCAACCCCCGTCCTCCTGCCCTCCTGGGCACGCCTGCCTCAGCTCCCAGCAGTCTGCACTTCAGCCTCCATGGAGCCAGCCGCCTGCTGGTCTGCAAGACTGAGGGCTGCGGCAGCCTTACCTGAATCAGAGCGTGACAGTGGAGCCCTGGGGAGTGCCATTCGAAGCCCCTGCCCGGTGAGGGTCTTGCCCATCGAGGATTCCCCATCCCCTACACCCCCTGCTCCTCCCAACCCCAGCTCCTCCGAACTCCACTCCAGGCCAAAGTGAGGCCTAAGGTCGCCCACTTGGGGCTCTGTCCTCGGGGTGGTGCAGGCCACACGCCTGACATGCACAGACACATGCACCTGGGACCCACACACAGACACACACCCGGGGCCCGCACACACACGCATGCACCTGGGGCCTGCACACACACACGCACCTGGGGCCCGTACACACATGCACGCACCTGGGGCCCGCACACACGCACTCACCTGGGGCCCGCACACACACGCATGCACCTGGGGCCCGCGCACACGCATGCACCTGGGGCCTGCACACACGCACTCACCTGGGGCCCGCACACGCACGCACGCACCTGGGGCCCGCACACACGCACGCACCTGCGGCTCACACATACGCACACCTGGGGCCTGCACACGCACACTCCTGGGGCCCGCACAGACACACGACTGACACCTCCCACACCTGGCACTCGCCTCCATGGCCAAGCTGTGCTGCCCAAGTGTACCAGGTCCCATGGCTCCAGCTGTTCCTCCCCGGAACAAGAGTCGCCTTCTCTTCGTGGGCAGAAGCACTGCCAACCTGCTAGGCTTTCAAAAGCCATGGCCTCCACACAGGCCCCTCGAACTACCCCAGGTAGCGCTGCTCACCTCGGTTGTCCAAACTACGCTCTGGGAGGGCAAGATGGGAACAGTGATGCCGTGCCCGGCAGGAAACCCTGCTCAGCAGCACTCCTGCATGCCACAGCCTGGAGCTCAGGCCTCAAACCGGTGGTCCTCTGGAATTGAAGTCCCATCACCCGGTACTTCTCCCATCAAAACTCACCTGCCAGCTCTCCCACCAGCCCCTCTGATCCCTCCCAGCCTGGTTCATCAGTCACCGGTAACTTTACCAGTGCAGAGCTGAGGCCCAGGGCTAGGACACCAGCTGGACAGGGATAGGTGGGAGACAGGGTGACCCCAGTAAATGTTTCCAAGACACTGGGCTGGCCTGAGGCCGGCCGACCACAAAAGTCACAGGCAGCCGAGTAAGTGTCTCGCGCCTGCTCTGAGGCTGGCTCGGGCCCAGGCCTCTGTGGCCATCTGCTTCCGCCTGCCCTCGTTAGGCCTGGCAGCCGCAAGCCAGCCAGCTCTCCCACTGGTCCACCTGACCCCTCTCCCTGCTGCCTGGCTCATCAGTCACTCCCGAAGGCCCTTGCTCAGCAGGTTCCAGGCGATGGAGAAGGGATGGGCGGCGGCCTGGGCAGGCCCAGGGGTCCGAGAACTGCAGGCCTCACTAGGAGGGGTAGACCAAGACCGGCCTCAACTCATGCCGAGGGGAGGCAGAGCCAGGCTGGGCCCCTGCCGGAGACTGACCCAAGCCAGGCACAGTGCAGCCCAGGTCCTCGCACACGCCAGGCCCCCTGCCCTGCACGGCTTCCCTGACCTTTGGGCACCGGGCTCTCCTCTCAGCATGGAAGTCACCACTTCTCAGAGGCCCTCCCTGCATACTAGGTCTGAACCAGCCAGCCCCCTCCCGCCGATGGCTTCTCCTGGCTGGTGACTGAGTGTCTGCCAGTTTCCACCACATGAACTCCCACTCCCAATCTTCTCCTGAAACCTATATCCACCCTATGCCCGCCAAGGACTCATTTCTACCCACAGTACCACCTTCGTCCTGCCACTGCCCCAACACCATCTATGGCTCCCAAATGCCCACAAAACTAATTTCTGTCTCTAGTCATAGACTAAGCCCTGAACCCCATCATTCACTGACCCCTGACCCAGATCATACCCCGAGCCCCAATTCCCATCACACCCTGTCCCCTGAATCCAGCCACACACTAAACCCTGACCCAAGTATATTCTGAGCCTTCATCTCAGCCATACTCTAAGCCCTGATCTTGGTCACATCCTGAGCCCTGAGCCCAGTCAGGCTGTGAGTCTTGATCTTGGGCACACACTGGGCCCTGATTCTGGTCACGTGCTGACCCCTGACCGTGATCACACCCTGAACCTGACCCTGGTCATACACTGAGCCCCGAACCTGGTTGCAAATGAACTGTGACCCTGGTCACAACCTTCCAATACAGTCTGAGGCACATCACAGAAGTAATGCCAACAACTGTCCTTTTCAGACTGTTTACTACATGCCAGACTATGTCAAGTGCCATAAATACATCACCTAGTTCAGTCCCCACCACTCTGACACAGGTGGCATCATCCGCCTCACAGGTGTGACTCAGAGCGGTTACTCAACCTTCCGGCCGTCGTAGGCCTGCAGTGGCAGAGCCAGCATCTGCGCAGCTCGCGTCTGCACCGACACCCTGGCTCCAGGCCAGCTCTAGAGAAGGACTCGTGGGTCTCACCTCCCCTCGCTCTACCACCCTGCCGGATCTTATCGCACCCTGGCTCCCGGGGTGCCCACGTACCCGCCTCTACCACCATCTCAGGCCCCTGTCCTGCTCAGCAGCCCCTGCAGGCCACTCTGAACCCCCGAAGCCACAGCCTCTGCCCACTCAGACCAGAGTCCCCACTCCCAACGCGTGATCCAACCCCAGCCAGGCTAAGCTGGGCAGCACCCCTCTCTCTCCCTGCCCAGCCAGGCTCACTTTTGGCTGCCTCCCCACCTGCCAGCTGGGCTTATGCTCCTCACTCCTGCTGGGACCCCTGGGTACCCAGGCCTGACTGTTCTCCTCTTACCTCCCAGCCTCCCACCAGTCCATTCTGTACCCGGCTCCTCACGCCCCTGGAGGAAGCTCAGGCTCCCCCCAGCCCCCCAGGCCTTGCTGGCCACCAGTCTCTCTGCCTCTCCTGCCTGCTGAGCCCACGCCTGTGCCCACTTCTCCGCAGTTTCATGCCTTCCTCACCCTGCAATGGCTGCTACTCACCCCACAATGCTCGGCTGGTAAACTCCTGCACACCCCTCAGGACCCCACTCCAAGCCTCAGCCCCGTGCACTTTTCCCCACACCACACTCAGGAGGGGAGAAGGCTGTGGCCATGCACCCAGAGCCCACCCGCAGCCTTCCTCCTTTCCATCTGGGCAGCTGCAGACCTCTGTGTGCACACATCTGCCTCCCGCATCAACCCTGGCATCCCAGCCCACAGCCCTCAGAGGGGTCGGCACGGTGGACAAAAGAACATGCCAGGGGCAGGCTGTACCCAGAGAGCAGTTTCCCTTTCACTCTCGGCCCCTCCCTGCCCAGCATCAAGGGGGCCAGCCCTTGCCGAGGAGGGAGAGGTGGTGTGGAAAGGACAGGAAGACCCCAAGGGGCTCTGGTGCCAGGGAGCACCTGCTAGAGGCTGTAACCACCCTGGCTTCTTCCTGGCACTCTGATTCTCAGCTCACACCCCTGCTGGTGCCCAGAGCCCAAACTGAGCCACACGTGGTCTGCCCTTGTGGCAGAGCCAACCACCCTCCCATCTCACAGATGAGGACACTGAGGCTCCCAGGGTCCAGGCAGCCCGCCCTCGGTCCCGTGGCTCTGCAGACACTGCCAGTCCCTGTGCCCCTGGCCTCAAATGTCCTGTCCGGGACGGGGGACAGGGCACCCAACATGCCTGCTGGCATCCTGCCCTGTGAACACCAGCGTGGGTAGGCTGGGCTAACACTGGAAGCGCCCCCCCGACAGCAGCCGCGAACCCCCTGCCAAACAAGGCCCAGGACTGTGTATCTGGCTGCCTCCACCCCCGCCCCCCCGCCGCTGTCCCACAGAGCGGCTGCTTTCTCCCCCTTGTGCACTGGGGCACATAGTGGGGCTCCTCCTGGAAAGGCCCCTCAGCATCAAGCCCCCTGCTGCTGGAATTTCAGGGGCACCCCCTTTGGCCCATGTACCTGCCCCTCTCTGAACAAGTTCCCTAAGCCAGGCCCACTCTGGAGCTCAGCCTGGTGACCAACTGATATGCCACCGCCTGGGGACTGCCCCATTCCTGGGACTCTCTCAGAGTCATCTGTTTCCAACCTCACAGCCAGTCCTGGGTAGTCCAGGTCCCCTCCCTTTTACAGGTGAGGAAACTGAGGCTCAGAGGGACTTAAGGCAGAGCCAGTTCAGGGTCACAGTTTGTCAGAGACAAGCCTGTGTTTCCAGACTCCAACACTGACCTGCTGCAGGCCTGACACTGGGCTGGGAGAAGGGGCAGACGGGGCACACACCATAGCAGGTTCTCTCCTGCCCAGGTCCTCCTCGAACACCCACAGGAAGAGCAGCACCCGGAGACCGGAGGCTGGGCCCTGCCTTGCCTGGTCCAGCCTCGAAGGGGCCCAGAAAGGCTGCCCAGTGAAAGCCATAATGTCTATCCCTCCTACACAGAAGGCCACCACTTCCAAGGAGCCTCCGGGATGGCCCTTCAGACTGCTGCCTGCCAGGCTCTGTCTGCAGAACCAGCAGTATCAACAGTCTCACCTGAGGGGACAGCCCAAGCAGGGGTGCACTATGGTCAGGGACACAGACCCCTGTCCAGACCAGACTCACCCAAGACCTTGAGCAAGGCCCCCTCTCTGGGCCTCAGTTTCCCTGCCTGTCAACAGAGGATTTTACTGGCAATGGCCTGGAGGGTCCCATCCAGCTCTGGCACTGTGGGAGACCCCAGCTGCCAACATCACCCGCCCCCCACTTTCCAGAGAACACAGCCAGGAGGCCAGAGTGTCCGAGAGGCTGGGCACTACCTTCTACATCGAACCCGGGGTTCCCCAAGGGCCAGCAATGCCACCTGCAACACCCAGGA
Source organism: Pongo abelii (assembly GCF_028885655.2). Lineage (NCBI taxonomy): Eukaryota > Metazoa > Chordata > Mammalia > Primates > Hominidae > Pongo > Pongo abelii. The sequence continues at coordinate 158,978,117 of NC_071992.2, read as the reverse complement.
AGGACAGGTCCCCTCCAAGTGCATCCTCCACCCCTGCTGCCCCCCAGGCTTCCACAGGAGGTCTGGGCGGAGGTTACTTGGTGAGCACACACCCAAGGCCCTTTCCTGCTCTGTGGGCTGTCCTGGGCCTCGGCCTGGGCCCCAGTAGAGGGCTGTGGCCCACCTCAGGCCAGGGGGTGCAGCGTGGCCGGCCCAAAGCAAGAGAGCCTACCCGCCCCAGGGAGCTGCGCCCAACACCCAGGGCCCCTGCCAGCGGCTGGCCCCAGATGCCGTCTCCATAGAAACCGGCAGCCCCCACAGGAATCACAGGAACAAAAAGGAAGCCCCGAGGTGCTGAGGCCTGGGGGGCGGTGGATCTGGGCCAGGGCCCCTGCCTGGGGCCACCGCCACCTCCACGGACCAGGCTCTACTTGGGGTGGGTCGAAGGGCTCTGCCAAGGCGGCAGCTCCTCCTCTTCCCTCTCCCTGGCAGGCGGGGAGGACCAAGGGAAAGGGTAGCCCCTCCACAGGCGACGCCTCCCAGCCCCCGACTCAGGACCCAGCCTCTCACCAGGCCCAGGGTCCCAGGGAGATCCCGGGCCTCCAAGGCCAGGGGAGATGGGACCCACCCATCAGCCACTTTCCGGGGGTCCCGACTCCTCCCAGGCCCGTCCCCAACTCCACACTGCCACCCGCTCGGCGCCCACCCACCCTCTCCAGAGGCGCATGGACCCCGCCGGCCGGGCCAGGCCACGGCGGCTGCGGGGCGCAGCGACCCCTCCGGGACAGGACGGGTGCGGGCCCTCCCCACCCGCAGGCCCGCCGGCAGCCCCCGCCCGCGCCCCTGCCCGGCGCCCCTCCCGCCGGCCCGGCCGGGGTCTCACCGCGTCGGCGCTGAGCTGGGCTAAGATGGCGAAGGTGGAGAGCCGGTCACAGAGGCAGCGCGTCCGGAGGGCGTCGAGGGGCACCGTGCGGCAGCCGCGCCACGACCAGGGCCCGAGCTGCGGGGGGGCGGAGGAGGAGGGTCTGGGGGCGGGCGGGACACGGGAGGGAGACAGGCGGAGCGTCAGCGGTGGCGGGGACGCGGGCGCCCCGGCCCCCGAGCGGCGGCTCCGCGCCCCGGCCCCGGCCCGCCGCCCCGCACCTGCGCCCGCAGCCGCGCGCCCGCCCGCCCGCCGCCGCCAGGCCCCGCGGCCCGGGCGCCCATGCCGCGCTCTGCGCCCGCCGCCGCCGCCGCCGCCGAGAGCCGCGGAGCGCAGCCCGAGGGAGCGCCGGGCGGGGGAGCCGGGAGAGCGGGGGCGGGGCGGGGGGCGAGAGCTGGCCCAGGGCCCGGCAGTCGCCCGCCCCGCGCCCCCGCCGCCCCCAGCTCCTCCGGGGCCCGCGCCCCCGGCCCGCGCGGGAGGGAGGGGGAGGCCCGGAGGGGCGCGTGGGCGCACGTGGAACGGGGAGGGTGCGAGCCGGGTGTGGCCTGGGGGCGCGGGGCGGGTTCGGAGCGCGGCGAGGGTCCGCTCCGGAGCTCTCCGGCCCCGCGGCCCAGGGCGCCGGCTGGAGCTGACGACCTTGGGACCGCTCCATCCCCCACATCCACCTCCCCCGGGCCTCATCACCCCTGGCGCCTGCGGCTCATCTCCTGGGACAGACACAGCCTTCCCCGCGGGGAGGCTTGCCGCTGGAAACTTCCCTCTGCGGTCTGACCCAGCCGCCCGCTGTCTACGGGCCGCGACTGCCCCGGTTTTCATCTAAGCACGCATTTAAGCACAGGACTTGTTACTTGGTGCACCAGGGACTGACCTGCTCTGCAAACCCCTCCTCCTCCTCCTCTCCACCCCCAACCTCCTCCTCCTCTTCTTCCTCCTCCACCTCCTCCTCTTCCTCCTCCTCCTGCTTTGGAGCGGAATTCCCCCACCCTTCAAGGCAGCCCTCCTGTCCGGAAGCCACCGTGTCCCTCCTTCACAGACCTGGCCCTGGAGCCGGGCCTGCCTTCCTGCCTGCTGGGGCTTGGCTTGCAGAAAGTGCCCAGGAGGCCCTCTCTGAGGCTGAGTCCCCAGCCCCACCCAGGGTCCTGGGCCTGCCTGGTGGAGGAGGGACTCCAGGCCTCCTGAAAAGATGAGCCCCAAGAGCTTGTGGGTGCAGCTCTGCAGCTGCGGGAGCCCCAGCTGCTGGTCTCCTTCCAAATCCACGGCTGAAAAGGCCTCATCCCTCCCTAAGTAGCTGGGACCCAACCTCTGCCCCCGGACTTCAGGAGAAAAGCCCAAGTCGAGGGTCTTCCTATGGTCTGCCCTAGAGCCTCCATGCTGCAGTTTTACCCCATTCCCCACCCAGGAATGAGTGCGTCAAGGTGCCTTGCAGAGTCTTCAGCTCACCTCTTCCATCCCGTCCCCACTGTACCAACGGGGGCTGAGGCTAGGAGCCAGAAGGGACCTGCCCCGGTGCCCTGTGGCTGGCGCTCTCTCCAGCCTGCTATCCCCAGAGGAGCCTGGAGAGCCGCCCACACACGCAGCCCTGACCCCACACGAAAAGCCTGGGCGAGCCGCCTCTGATCAGACACCTGACTTTGTGCCTCGGCTGTGTCCCAGCTATGTGACCTTGGGAAGTTACCTATACCACCTCTTGCTTCAGTCTCCTCATCTTTAAAATGGGGGGGGGGTGTCCAGAGGGAAGCACCCAGTCCACTCTGGACAGCGCTGAGCGGCACAGGGCCGGGCTCAGAGCAAGCATGGGTCACCAGTGCCCATGTCTGATAGCCCAGAACAATCTCTATTGAATTGGGGATGTTGCTCAATCTCCCTCAGCAGCAGCACTTCCTGAGATTCGGGCCCAGGGGAGAAGGGACATGCTGTGAGCCGCTGGCCAGGGAGACCCCTGAGAATGCCCTTAGCATCTGCTTTTATCTCTTGCATCTTCTCCACCTCCTAGGGGAAGGACCTGCTCCTGTTCTACAGAGAAGGAAAACTGTGGCGGAGGTCACAGACAAGGCAGAGCTGAGAGGAGGCCCGGGAGCCGGCCTCAGGCTCTGCAGGGCTGGCTCTGGGCTGTGTGACCCTGGGAAGCCCCCTCCCCTCTCAAGTGCAGTGTGAGGCCAGGTTCCCGTGTCACGGGCCAGGGTTTAGAAGCATGAGGCTCGCTCATCTCTAGCACCCTCCGTAAAAGGAAGCCACAGAGGCACGTGGGAGCCTGGAAGGGCCCTGCAGCACCGTCAGGCTCCGAGGATGCCTCTGTCTGTGCCAGGGGCCTCAGCCCACGTGACCTTCGCAGGCTCCAAAGGGCAGCCATCCACCACACTTACCCAGCCACTGCGACAGCGGCCAGGGACCCAGGCTGCTCTGCGTCCCCAACACAGGATGGCCGAAAAGTCACAGACCTGGGGCAGAGAGACCCTTTCACCCTCTCCCTGAGCAGAGTGCAGATCCTGATAACCACGGAATGGAATCCAGGACCCAGGCAGGCTTTGGGGCTATGGACAGAACAGGAAAGGGAGCGTGGGGTCCCTGGAAAGTCCTGGTGCTCCAAATGACACCCCAGATCCTACATCCTGGCCAGAGGGTTTTCCAAGGTCTCATTCAGGTGCACAAGGAACATCCCACTCACCACCTGCGTCCATCCCCCACACCCTCCAGGGCAGAAGCCACTGTCCTCATGCTGGAGAGGAGCAGGTGGAGCAGGGGCCTGAGACCCACCCCGGGCACAGAGCCACTAAGCCCTGGCTGGTGGCTGTGCAGCAAGGGAGGCTCAGGTAACTCCCAGGAAACCTGCATTGGCTGAGTTTATTTCCTGGCTCGGGATGGGTCTCAGGTTGCCCCTGACGGTCCCTTGCAGACCTGCAGTTCAGTCAAGGTTCAGATGTTGTAGGCCCTGGGTGGGAGGGGGCATGCAGCCAGCCACATAAAAACTGGAATCCAGGCCCACTGCTGCCTTGCTGTGTGATGTTGGATAATCGCTGCCTTCCTGAGCCTCCATCTCCCGCCGAGAGGGCCCATCCCTGTGCCTGGGGATGGGTGTGCGGTTGTGGTCTATACCTGCCAGCCTTTGACCAGACACCAAGACGGCCAGCACAGTACAGGCCAGAGGGCACCCCAGGAAGAGTCCTGCAGACCGCTTTTCTCTTTGCAGCTGATACTGGGTTCCAGTCACAGCTCTGCTTCTCATGGGCCAGGCACAGCACAACCCAGGCCAGGCACAGCACAACCTCAGCCCTCTGCTCACCTGCCTGAGGGTTGCTGGGAGCACTTCGAGGGTGCAGGGAGCCGGGCTGGCTGGGGCCAACAGCCTGGCTGGTTCCCAGACGCACTGGCCAGTCTGCAGGGCGCCAGACCGACAGCTGCCCACCACTGCCTGGGAGAAGGCCAGCCTGGGAGCCAGCGCCCGGTCCCCAGGGCTCCTGCTGTGGGTGCTGAGTCGTTTATCAGCCTCTGGGGGCAGGGAGAGAGACGGGCTGCTGCCTACTCTGCTGAGGGTCAGGACATGGAAGGCCCAAGGAGGCACCTGCCCCTGGTCTAGAGAGCCGGCTGGTCAGGCTGGCAGCTCTGGAAGCAGGCAGCTCCCGGCCATTCTGTAAGGGCGTGGATCCTGGGGTGGGGTTCACTGCAATGCAGGTGCTCCCCTCAGCCTCTCTACCTCCTCTGTCCTCCTGGCTCCACAGGCCTTGGCAACATGTGTCAGGGGAACAGCCTCCCAACACACAGCCCGGGGACAGGAACCCTTCTCCTCACCCTTCCCTGCACCTCCACGATAATGGCTTCTACTCTGTGCTAAGGGCTTTCTGGCAGTTTATCATTTGATTTCTGCAGGAACCCTTAGGTCAGCTTTGTAAATAAAGAAACCAAGGCTCAGAGAGGCAGCGATTGTCCAAGTTCACACAGCAAGACAGCAGTGGGCCTGGAATCCAGTTTTTATGTGGCTGGCTGCATGCCCCCTCCCACCCAGGGCCTACAACATCTGAACCCTGACTGAACTGCAGGTCTGCAAGGGACCGTCAGGGGCAACCTGAGACCCATCCCGAGCCAGGAAATAAACTCAGCCAATGCAGGTTTCCTGGGAGTTACCCGAGCCTCCCTTGCTGCACTAGACCTCAGTCAAGGACTGGCCTTTAGCAGGACAGATGGAGGGGTGGGCCCTGAACTGAGGCCCTTGTGTGCATCTTAGATGCATGTTGACTTAGGCAAGGTGGCAAAGCCTCAGACCTCCCTCTTTCAACAAAATCTCTGGGACACATCCTCTTGTACCAGATCCTGACTTACAACATCTGGAAGTTCCCCCAAAAGTCTGACTGAAATCCTTCCTGCTGCAGGGGGCACCTGTTCCCATCTCTGCAAACAGGCAAGTCATTCCCTCCTCGCACACGGCGACTGTTCCCGCACGTGGGAGACCATTTGCCACCTCTCGTCAGCTACAGAAACTTGGAATATCTGGGTCACAGAGTGAGGTCCCCTCCTGAGCCCAGGCCTGAGGAATCTGGGTCAGTTATACCTGCTCCCCACCCCCATGGGTCCAGGGTGAGAGCAGGAGCTGGGGCAGTGACACCACCCAGGACCAGTTGAGCAGGGGCCTGGCTACAGCAGGTCCCCTTCCTGCCCAAGAGGAGTGGGGACCTAGAGCGACCTGGGACCCTCAGATGGGAATCCCAGGGCAGGGCTATGCCTTTCCCCCTAGTTAGGGCCCCATGACAGGTCCAGCCACTGCCCACCCCTCTGCAGACCACCAGTGACCGCCACCATTGGGACTTCTCCCACTCGGCTCCTGCTAAGGTCACCAAGGACCTCCATGCCAAGAAACCCAAGGGACAAGTTCTGGTTCTGTTTACTCCACCTCGGGGTCGCCCAGGTGCTCAGTCAGCACCCTGCTCGCACATGTGGCCCCAGGGGCACATTCTGGTGCATGACAGTCCCACAGGCACCCACAGCCGCACACTAAGGTAGGGCGCACAGCCAGGACGCCTGTGCATGAATCAATGGGGAGGGCACGGCCAGCCCGCCATCGCTCACCTGGAGCCTTGGGTTCCCCCTTCACCTCCCCCACCTCCCCGCAGCTGCCCACCAGCTAATCCCACCAGCCTTTATCTGAAAATGCATGGAGAGCCCCACAGTGCCCACCCTCCACAGCCACCACCCGTGCCCTGGCTACTGTGGCCGCCGCCCCTTGCCCTCCTTCGTCTGGCCTTCCAGGGCGCCAGTCATTTGAAATATGTCAGGCTGCATGGCCCTCAGCTTAGAGCCCTCCAGCGGTTCCCTCTTCACTCAGAGCAAAGGCCACAGTGCTCCCAGGGCCCGCAGGGACTGGCCCCAACCTCCCTCACCCAACCTCCCAACTCTCCCCTCTGCCACAGTCCCGTCAGTAACCACGGCTCCCAGCAGACCCCTCCAAACCCAGTAATGGCCGCAGCTCCCAGGCAGCTCCCAACCCAGTGTGGATCCCCACCTCACGTTGCCCTCAGCCCCAGTGCAGGGCCACAACCTTGTCCCCATCTCCCAGGGGAGGGCAGCTCAGAGAAGGCCTCCCCAGCTGGCTAGTGGGGAAGGACCTGGGCCCAGCCCTGCTCGGGCAGCCCCCACAGGCACCTCCACTGAGCCCGGGGCAGGTAGGAGGCCTTGGGAGAGCCCACCGTGGCTCCTGTGCTCTTGGGGCCCCTGCCCTGCACCCCCGGCAAGCGCCTAGACCATGCTTGTCCAGCCCGGCAGGGGGTCCAGCAGCCAGCTCTATTCTCACCCTCGGAGCTCAGCTTCCTCCTGTGAAATGTGCCCAGATCCTCACCCCGCACCTGTCCATGGGATGGCAGAGCACAGTGCCCGCACAGGGCCTACTCATTCATGGGACACAAGGGGACAGTGATGGGGAGGGCGCACTAAGAGCCCACCCACCCACCCGCCCACCAGGCCAGAGCCTTCACTGCATTCACGATGCCTCCTGCCGGCCCACGAAGCAGGTGCTATTATGGGACTGTGCGCTGTCGGGGTCCCCTTGGATTTGATGGGCTAATTCACACTCCAGTGTGAATGACTCACAGGGTGTCCTCCCACAGAACAGAAAGAAGCCAGGAGTGGGCACAGCACACCGCAGTGGGGGAGTTCAGGCGCTAGGCAGGGAGTGGAAATGGTGTCTCTGTAGGCAGAGGCCTCGGCTTCTAGGCCTGGCCTCAGGAGCCTTCATGGGCTGGCCTCCCCAGTGCCCCTTAAACCAACACGTGGCTGGATCACACCTGGGTACAGGCCCCTTAGTCATGCTTCATCCACCAGGAGTGCCTGGCTCCCACCTCTGCCCATTGACTTCTTGGCCATAGATCAAGACTGGCATTGTGTCCTCCTCCAGGAAGTCTACCTGGATAACCAGACTTCCCCCCTGCCCTTCCACGAGCTCCTGGGCATTGCTCCTGACCCTCAGCCAGACCCTTCCCCACTGCTGTGCTGGGCTCTCCTCCCTGTGTTCTGCCTCACCCAGCAGCCAGAGCCCCCCATGACCATCCCGGAGGAGCCTCGCTTGGCCCTGGTGGCCCTGCCTCTGGTGGCCCTGCCTGCACAGGCCAGCCCAGCAGGTAAGCCAGCAAACGGACGCCCTCTGCTGCCTCCAGGCCTTGGTCCTGGCTGGTCCTCTGGCCACAGGCCCCACATCCTGTGTGATTAGCCTCTCCCTCCAGGGCTCCCGGAGCCACTGCCTCCCCTAAGAAGCCTCCTTGACTCCCACTCCATGCCCAGTGCCTGTCTGGCTGCCAGTCTGTGAGGATCTCCAGGGCAGGCCCGGGTCAGCTCTAGTCCCTCCAAGCTCAGGGCCTGGGGGCAATTGCCTGGGGTCATGAGGGGATCCTGGTCGCTGTGACCCATCAACCTTGGCATTTGAACACCTGCCTGACCTGGGTCTTACTGAGCCCAGCTTGCCAGATGACTCTGGAGCCTGCTCAGGCCTGGTGCCCTGTCTATGAGGCTGGTTCCTGGGCTTCTCCCAGAGCTGCCCATGTCTGAGCCTCCCTCAGCACCGACAGGTCCACAACCAGGGCCTCCAGGGCTTCTCATATTCCTCATGATGCAAGATGCCAATCTCCTGGCTCCCACCTGGCGCCGCCACACTGAGTCAGGGCTCCTGGCCACAGGCTACCCCTGGGCTGGAAAACCAGCCCTCCCCAGGGTCCAGCAGCTCTTCTCCTGACCTACTTATCCACCTGGGCAGAAGCACAGAGGCCCCAGGCTGTCTGCCAGGCAGAATGGAGCTCCTGAAGAGGGCAGGGTGCTGGCTGCCCAGCCTGGCAGAGAAGTGACCTGGAGCAGGAGGGCTGGGGTCCTGCAGGGTTGCTCAGCCTGCTGCCCCTCCCCAGCAGGAGGCTGGCACTCAGAAGCCTGCCCCGAGCCGTCTCCCTTCATGCAGACCCGCACCTGCTGCACCTGCAGCCCTGCTCTGCCTGGCCTGTCACCTATCCCTGCTGGCAGGGGGCCACTGCCCAGACCTCACACCCTTTTACGCTCCAGCCATTGGTACCCAGTGGCAAGGTCAAAGGGCCAGCACAGTCTCTCGCTCACTCAGCAAGTGCCTCCCTGGCCTGGCCTGTGCCAGGCCCTGTACTGGGCACTGGGCACCCCCACGAGCTCTGCCCTGGCTCTAGCAGATCCCAAACCTTCCCCCCCATTACAGCCAGCCCAGCCTCATCTCCTCCCAGACTGCCATGACCTCGGAAGTGCTCCCTTGGCTCTCCCGCCATTTCCTCACCCACCTGGCCTGCCATCTGCATGGCTGCTGGGCTCTGGCTCCTTAACTGTGTCATGGGGGGTCTCGCTTCCCTCGGGGGGCTTGGGCTGCAAATTCACCTAAGAGCTGGGCCTACCACCACCACCACTTGTCACCACAGCCTCCACCCTCATAGCTACCACTGAGGCCAATCACTATCAACACCATCTACAATACAACCAGGACCACTACTGTCACCGTCGCCACCGCCACCCCCCATGTGTTATCAACACCATCATTACCACCAGGTCTCACCACCACTACCAACAATACCATCAGCCTTCACCACACCACAATCATCACCTCGAGACACAACCATCAGCCTCACGCCATCAACAGTACTGCCACTACCACCAGCAGCAGCAACACCCACTCTCTCATCATCAACAACACAACCATTGCCACCACAGCCTCACCACCATCCATGACACCATCAACATCATAAATACCACTCTTTCTGCCACTATATCACAACCACCACCACTACCAACCCCATCATCAGCACCAAAACCATACACTATCAACGATGCAACCCTCACTACCACCAGCCCCAGCATCACCATCACCAATCACCATCCCCATCTTCACTACAGCCACCACTCCATCATCAAAACCACACAACCATCAGTACAACCACCCTATCATCACCACCACCACCACCTCTGCCTCCATCCTCAAAACCACACAACCATCACTAACGCCACCCCACCATCACCACTGTCATCATCAAAACCACACAATCATTACCACCACCCCATCATCACCACCACCACCACATAATCACTCCTACCACCCTACCTCCATCCTCAAAACCACACAACCATTACTACCACCACCCCATCACCACCACCACCACCATCACCATCACCACTGTCATCAAAACCACACAATCATTACCACCACCCCATCATCACCACCAGCACCACCACCATCACCATCACCACCAGCACCATCACCACCACCACCACCACTTCATCATCAAAACCACACAACCATTACTACCACCACCCCATCATCACCACCACCACCCCATAATCACCTCCACCACCCCACCTCCATCATCAAAATCACACAACCATTACTACCACAACCACATCATCACCCCCACCCCGACCACCATCACCATCACCACCACTACTGTCATCAAAACCACACAACCATCACTACCACCATCCCATCATCACCACTACCACCTTACCTCCATCATCAAAACCACACAAACATCAATACCACCACCCCACCATCGCCATCACTGCCACCACCATCACCACCACCACCACCATCACCATCAACACCACATCACCCTCAGCACCACCACCACCACCACCACCACCATCACCACCCCCACCACCACCACCATCACCACCCCACCTCCATCATCAAAACCACACAACCATCAATACCACCACCCCATAATCAGCACCACCACCCCACCTCCATCATCAAAACTACACAACCATCAATACCACCATCCCATCATCACCACCAGCACCCTACCTCCATCATCAAAACCACACAAACATCAATACCACCACCCCATAATCAGCACCACCACCCCACCTCCATCATCAAAACTACACAACCATCACTACCACCACCACCACCATCACCATCACCACCACACCTGAATCATCAAAACCACACAAACATCAATACAACCACCCCATAATCAGCACCACCACCCTACCTCCATCATCAAAACTACACAACCATCACTACCACCATCCCATCATCACCATCACCACCCCACCTCCATCATCAAAACGACACAAACATCAATACCACCACCTTATAATCAGCACCACCACCCCACCTCCATCATCAAAACTACACAACCATCACTACGACCATCCCATCATCACCACCATCACCCCACCTCCATCATCAAAACCACACAAACATCAATACCACCACCCCATAATCAGCACCACCACCCTACCTCCATCATCAAAACTACACAACCATCACTAGCACCACCACCACCATCACCATCACCACCCCACCTCCATCATCAAAACCACACAAACGTCAATACCACCACCCCATGATCAGCACCACCACCCCACCTCCATCATCAAAACAACACAACCATCACTACCACCACCACCACCATCACCAGCACCACCCCACCTCTATCATCAAAACCACACAAACGTCAATACCACCACCCCATAATCAGCACCACCACCCCACCTCCATCATCAAAACAACACAACCATCACTACCACCACCACCACCACCATCACCACCCCACCTCCATCATCAAAATCACACAAACATCAATACCACCACCCCATAATCAGCACCACCATCCTACCTCCATCATCAAAACCACACAACCATCACTACCACCATCCCATCATCACCACCCCCACCCCACCTCCATCATCAAAACCACACAAACATCAATACCACCACCCCAAAATCAGCACCACCACCCCACCTCCATCATCAAAACTACACAACCATCACTACCACCATCCCATCATCATCACCACCATCCCACCTCCATCATTAAAACCACACAAACATCAATACCACCACCCCATAATCAGCACCACCACCCCACCTCCATCATCAGAACTCCACAACCATCAATACCACCATCCCATCATCACCACCATCACCCCAACTCCATCATCAAAACCACACAAACATCAATACCACCACCCCATAATCAGCACCACCACCCTACCTCCATCATCAAAACTACGCAACCATCACTACCACCACCACCACCAACACCATCACCACCCCAACTCCATCATCAAAACCACACAAACATCAATACCATCGCCCCATAATAAGCACCACCACCCCACCTCCATCATCAAAACTACACAACCATCACTACCATCACCACCACCATCACCATCACAAACCCACCTCCATCATCAAAACCACACAAACATCAATAGCACCACCCCATAATCAGCACCACCACCCTACCTCCATCATCAAAACTACACAACCATCACTACCACCATCCCATCATCACCACCGCCACCCTACCTCCATCATCAAAAACATACAGCCATCACTACCACCAACCCATCAGCACCACCACCACCACCACCACCACCACCCCACCTCCATCATCAAAACCACACAAACATCAATACCACCACCCCATAATCAGCACCACCACCCTACCTCCATCATCAAAACCACACAACCATCACCACCACCATCCCATCATCACCATCACCACCCCACCTCCATCATCAGAACTCCACAATCATCAATACCACCATCCCATCATCACCACCACCACCCCACCTCCATCATCAAAACCACACAAACATCAATACCACCACCCAATAATCAGCACCACCACCCCACCTCCATCATCAAAACTACACAACCATCACTACCACCACCACCACCATCACCATCACCACCCCACCTCCATCATCAAAACCACACAAACATCAACACCACCAACCCATAATCAGCACCACCACCCCACCTCCACCATCAAAACTGCACAACCATCACTACCACCATCACCACCATCACCACCACCACCCCACCTCCATCATCAAAACCACACAAACATCAATACCACGACCCCATCATCAGCAGCACCACCCTACCTCCATCATCAAAACTACACAACCATCACCACCACCACCACCAACACCACCACCACCACCCCACCTCCATCATCAAAACCACACAAACATCAATACTACCACCCCATAATCAGCACCACCATCCTACTTCCATCATCAAAACCACACAACCATCACTACCACCACCACCACCATCACCATCACCACCCCACCTCCATCAACAAAACCACACAAACATCAACACCACCACCCCATAATCAGCACCACCACCCCACCTCCACCATCAAAACTGCACAACCATCACTACCACCATCACCACCATCACCACCACCACCCCACCTCCATCATCAAAACCACACAAACATCAATACCACGACCCCATCATCAGCACCACCACCCTACCTCCATCATCAAAACTACACAACCATCACCACCACCACCACCAACACCACCACCACCACCCCACCTCCATCATCAAAACGACACAAACATCAATATCACCACCCCATAATCAGCACCACCACCCCACCTCCATCATCAAAACTACACAACCATCAATACCACCACCACAACCATCACCATCACCACCCCACCTCCATCATCAAAACCACACAAACATCAATACCACCACCCCATAATCAGCACCACCACCCCACCTCCATCATCAAAACTACACAACCATCACTACCACCACCACCACCATCACCATCACCACCCCACCTCCATCATCAAAACCACACAAACATCAATACCACCACCCCATAATCAGCACCACCACCCCACCTCCATCATCAAAACTACACAACCATCACTACCACCACCACCACCATCACCATCACCACCCCACCTCCATCATCAAAACCACACAAACGTCAATACCACCACCCCATAATCAGCACCACCACCCTACCTCCATCATCAAAACTACACAACCATCACTACCACCATCCCATCATCACCACCAGCACCCTACCTCCATCATCAAAACCATACAGCCATCACTACCACCATCCCATCAGCTCCACCACCACCACCACCATCACCACCACCACCACCCCACCTCCATCATCAAAACCACACAAACATCAATACCACCACCCCATAATCAGCACCACCACCCTACCTCCATCATCAAAACCACACAATCATCACTACCACCATCCCATCATCACCATCACCACCCCACCTCCATCATCAAAACCACACAACCATCACCACTACCATCCCATCATCACCATCACCACCCCACCTCCATCATCAAAACCACACAAACATCAATACCACTACCCCATAATCAGCACCACCACCCTACCTCCATCATCAAAACCACACAATCATCACTACCACCATCCCATCATCACCATCACCACCCCACCACCATCATCAAAACTATACAACCATCACTACCACCATCCCATCATCACCATCACCACCCCACCTCCATCATCAAAACCACACAAACATCAATACCACCACCCCATAATCAGCACCACCACCCCACCTCCATCATCAAAACCACACAATCATCACTACCACCATCCCATCATCACCATCACCACCCCACCTCCATCATCAAAACCACACAAACATCAATACCACCACCCCATAATCAGCACCACCACCCCACCTCCATCATCAAAACTACACAACCATCACTACCACCATCCCATCATCACCACCACCACCCCACTTCCATCATCAAAACCACACAAACATCAATACCACCACCCCATAATCAGCACCACCACCCCAACTCCATCATCAAAACTACACAACCATCACTACCACCATCCCATCATCACCATCACCACCCCACCTCCATCATCAAAACCACACAAACATCAATACCACCACCCCATAATCAGCACCACCACCCCACCTCCATCATCAAAACCACACAAACATCAACACCACCACCCCATAATCAGCACCACCACCCTACCTCCATCATCAAAACTACACAACCATCGATACCACCATCCCATCATCACCACCACCACCCCACTTCCATCATCAAAACCACACAAACATCAATACCACCACCCCATAATCAGCACCACCACCCCACCTCCATCATCAAAACTACACAACCATCACTACCACCATCCCATCATCACCACCACCACCCCACTTCCATCATCAAAACCACACAAACATCAATACCACCACCCCATAATCAGCACCACCACCCCACCTCCATCATCAAAACTACACAACCATCACTACCACCACCACCACCATCACCATCACCACCCCACCTCCATCATCAAAACCACACAAACATCAATACCACCACCCCATAATCAGCACCACCACCCCACCTCCATCATCAAAACTACACAACCATCACTACCACCACCACCACCATCACCATCACCACCCCACCTCCATCATCAAAACCACACAAACGTCAATACCACCACCCCATGATCAGCACCACCACCCCACCTCCATCATCAAAACTACACAACCATCACTACCACCACCACCACCATCACCATCACCACCCCACCTGAATCATCAAAACCACACAAACATCAATACCACCACCCCATAATCAGCACCACCACCCCACCTCCATCATCAAAACCACACAAACATCAACACCACCACCCCATAATCAGCACCACCACCCTACCTCCATCATCAAAACTACACAACCATCGATACCACCATCCCATCATCACCACCACCACCCCACTTCCATCATCAAAACCACACAAACATCAATACCACCACCCCATAATCAGCACCACCACCCCACCTCCATCATCAAAACTACACAACCATCACTACCACCATCCCATCATCACCACCACCACCCCACTTCCATCATCAAAACCACACAAACATCAATACCACCACCCCATAATCAGCACCACCACCCCACCTCCATCATCAAAACTACACAACCATCACTACCACCACCACCACCATCACCATCACCACCCCACCTCCATCATCAAAACCACACAAACATCAATACCACCACCCCATAATCAGCACCACCACCCCACCTCCATCATCAAAACTACACAACCATCACTACCACCATCCCATCATCACCACCACCACCCCACTTCCATCATCAAAACCACACAAACATCAATACCACCACCCCATAATCAGCACCACCACCCCAACTCCATCATCAAAACTACACAACCATCACTACCACCATCCCATCATCACCATCACCACCCCACCTCCATCATCAAAACCACACAAACATCAATACCACCACCCCATAATCAGCACCACCACCCCACCTCCATCATCAAAACCACACAAACATCAACACCACCACCCCATAATCAGCACCACCACCCTACCTCCATCATCAAAACTACACAACCATCGATACCACCATCCCATCATCACCACCACCACCCCACTTCCATCATCAAAACCACACAAACATCAATACCACCACCCCATAATCAGCACCACCACCCCACCTCCATCATCAAAACTACACAACCATCACTACCACCATCCCATCATCACCATCACCACCCCACCTCCATCATCAAAACCACACAAACATCAATACCACCACCCCATAATCAGCACCACCACCCCACCTCCATCATCAAAACTACACAACCATCACTACCACCATCCCATCATCACCACCACCACCCCACTTCCATCATCAAAACCACACAAACATCAATACCACCACCCCATAATCAGCACCACCACCCCACCTCCATCATCAAAACTACACAACCATCACTACCACCACCACCACCATCACCATCACCACCCCACCTCCATCATCAAAACCACACAAACATCAATACCACCACCCCATAATCAGCACCACCACCCCACCTCCATCATCAAAACTACACAACCATCACTACCACCACCACCACCATCACCATCACCACCCCACCTCCATCATCAAAACCACACAAACGTCAATACCACCACCCCATGATCAGCACCACCACCCCACCTCCATCATCAAAACTACACAACCATCACTACCACCACCACCACCATCACCATCACCACCCCACCTGAATCATCAAAACCACACAAACATCAATACCACCACCCCATAATCAGCACCACCACCCCACCTCCATCATCAAAACCACACAAACATCAACACCACCACCCCATAATCAGCACCACCACCCTACCTCCATCATCAAAACTACACAACCATCGATACCACCATCCCATCATCACCACCACCACCCCACTTCCATCATCAAAACCACACAAACATCAATACCACCACCCCATAATCAGCACCACCACCCCACCTCCATCATCAAAACTACACAACCATCACTACCACCATCCCATCATCACCACCACCACCCCACTTCCATCATCAAAACCACACAAACATCAATACCACCACCCCATAATCAGCACCACCACCCCACCTCCATCATCAAAACTACACAACCATCACTACCACCACCACCACCATCACCATCACCACCCCACCTCCATCATCAAAACCACACAAACGTCAATACCACCACCCCATAATCAGCACCACCACCCCACCTCCATCATCAAAACTACACAACCATCACTACCACCATCACCACCATCACCACCACCACCCCACCTCCATCATCAAAACCACACAAACATCAATACCACCACCCCATAATCAGCACCACCACCCCACCTCCATCATCAAAACTACACAACCATCACTACCACCATCCCATCATCACCAACATCACCCCACTTCCATCATCAAAACCACACAAACATCAACACCACCACCCCAAAATCAGCACCACCACCCTGCCTCCATCATCAAAACTACACAACCATCACTACCACCACCCCAAAATCAGCACCACCACCCTGCCTCCATCATCAAAACCACACAACCATCACTACCACCACCACCACCGTCATCAAAACCACAGTGATAATTGCATCACTACGGTCACCCCCATCATCACTATCACCACCACCACTGCCATTAACAGCACAGTCATTACCACCACTGTCACCACAACCGTCACCTTTACTGTCCCTTCGCAGTCATCACAATGACCACTGGTCACCCATGGTCACCAGCATCACCTCCACTATGAGCACATCATCATTCTCGTCTGCAACACTGCCGTCGCTTCATCAGAACCAGCTCCATCACTGTCCCTGGAACTGACACTAGCCTGGTAACAGTCACCAGCATTCGACAACAAGCGTTTATCCTGTGCTCACCACGTCCAAGGCGCAGTGCAAGCAGAACCAGGCTGGCAGGAGGGACGGCCACCACCATCACCAGCGACAGGGCATCCACGCCATCACCACTGCCTCACACCTGACACCCCTGCCCTCCAGGGATCTCCAGGCTGACCCCGCTCCCTGCAGTCATCTCTGGTGACCTCCAGATTGTTCCACCATCCCCCTGCTTCCAGGCACCTCTGCACCAAGGGCAAGGTCAGAGAATGGACACTCACGGCCACTCTGCCCTCCCTGCTCACGTGGAAGTCCTTCCCTTTGTCTACCTCATATCCTGCCTTCCCACATGCTTCAGAACAGTCAGTCACCACCCTCTCTGACATCAGGGAAACACTGAGGGGCCTGGGAAGGTGGGGCTTTGATGAAGCCTTTTCTGCTGCCTTAAATGAACCATTGTGCTCCTGGGTACAGGGACATGGGTGCTGAGCAGAGGAGGCTCACGGCCTTCCAGGCCCATCCCCGTGGCCCAGACCCCTGCAGCCGCCCCTCCACCTGCCCTCGCCCCCACGAGGCATGATTGAGAGGAGCTCCCCAGGTGGAGGAGGGCACGGGGGGGCGGTGGAGGAGGGCACGGGGGGGCGGTGGAGGAGTGGCACGGGGGGCGGTGGAGGAGCGGCGCGGGGGGCGGTGGAGGAGCGGCGCGGGGGGCGGGGGAGGAGCGGTGCGGGGCGGGGGCGAAACACAAATGTCCAGCCTGCCTGCCGCGATTCCAGGCAGCGCCAGACAGGAGCCATGGGACTGGCGTCTTGCATTGTGAGGAACATGAGAAGCCCTGCGGGCCCCAGTCGCAGACCTGTCCGTGCTGAGGGAGGCTCAGACATGGCCCAGGAGCCAACCCCACAGGCAGGGCTCCAGGCTTAGGGCCGGCTGAGATGGCTGCTGGGGGCCATCTGGGTGCAAAGGATCCGGGTGGGCATTGAGGGGTCACTCCACTTGGGCCCAAACCCATACGCCTGCTGTGACCCCATTCTGAGTGCCGGCTTCTGGTCCAGGTCTGGGCCTGTCTGGCTCTTCCAAGCTCCTGGCAGAAGGCCCGGCACCGAGCAGGCACCCAGGAAGTGGCGACCCTCTCCTTGCATCTCCCCGCCACCCCCAGCTGTTCCACCTCTGCTCACCTTCAGGGCCAGAGAGCTCACCCTGTCTGCTTCTAAAAGGCGGCATGGGGACGCAGGCAAGGCGCCCCCGGAGGCCCAGGGCCTGAGCAGCCCCACCCGCCCCAGCCGCTCCCAACCCCACCTCTCGCAGACATCTCGCAGGCAGCGCTCCCACCGCGGCGCTCGGCCTCTGGGCCTTTGAGGCGCCTGGGGCCTGGTGTGGACTCCAGCTCCCTCTTCATAGCCGGTGCACGCTCCCTTCCTCGAGGAAGCCCACTCCCAGAACTGGCCCCGAATCCCAGCACGCGGGTGGCCAAACCCCAAATCTCCGGCCCCCAAGGGTGGCGCTCTGTTGAGCAGCTGCCTGCCGTCCTCTCAGAAGCCGTCCTGGACTTGGAGGGTAGGACGGTGCCCACCTGCTGAGCAGCCCGACTCCCGTTCCGTAACACTCACAGCAGCCTGGCTTTACAGACACAGAAGCCAAGACTAGAGGAGGGGGAAGTCACCCACAACCACCCTGCCAGTGAGGAACAGGGCTGGAGCCCTGCCCCTCCCAACTGCCAAGCTACCCTGTGTGTGTGTGCCAGTGAGGGGCCTGCCTGGAGTGGGCATTCGCAGCCCACGGGCTCCCCTACTTGGCACAGTTGGGGTGGGTGGGGGATGGATGGCACTGCCCACCAGGAACGGGGTGAGCAAAGGCCTAGCAGCCTGTGGCTGGGGCAGGCCTGGGAGACACAGTCAAGCTCCCAAGAGAGGGAGAGAGAGGCTGGGGCCCTGGGGAGGCAGTGGCACAGAGGTCTGGCAGGCAGACTAACAGGTCTGTTATGCCCACCGGTCCCCTCCTCCAGTGCCGAAGTCCCTCCCAGCCATGCCTCATGGGGGCTGTCACAGGCCCTGCATCTGGCAGACTTTCTATAGAAGAAAAAGAATGGAGGCAGGAGGGGTAGTGTGGGCAGGGAGGGGGCGCAGGGGGGAGATGTGCGGGGAGTGGTAGGCCGGGGAGGTGCAGCGGCCCTGGGCCCTTGCTGGTGGCTGGTGGTCTCCAGTTGCCCAGGAAGCTCCCTGGACTGGGAGGAGGGCAGAGACTCTCACTATAGTGGTCCCTCATCTCCTATCCCATTGCACATTTGAGGAAACTGAGGCCTGGGTGTGCACAGCCAGTGTGGCCAGATCTATGAATTCTGTGCTTGAGGGAGGGGCTGCCCTGGCTGCCAACCCCAACTATAAGACTTGCACACCCCCAGCCCTCAGGACACAGGAGCCCAAGCAGGCACCCAGGGCAACTCACAGCTGCGTCTTGGGCAGCCTGAGTGTGTGAGCCAATGAATATGGAAGCCCCCAGCCCCAGAGAGGGAGGGATCCTGTTAACGTGGGGCACACTCGGACTCCCTGAACAAACTCCTCCTGAGGGCTGCTGT
This sequence comes from Pongo abelii, assembly GCF_028885655.2. Taxonomy (NCBI): domain Eukaryota; kingdom Metazoa; phylum Chordata; class Mammalia; order Primates; family Hominidae; genus Pongo; species Pongo abelii. Next base: position 158,958,114 of record NC_071992.2, on the reverse strand, counting down.
GTGCCTGCAGCCATGGCAGAGACCAAGGCCCTGCCCTCGGGGGCTCCTGCTCTGCTGGGGTAGGGCAGACAGAACACACACACAGATCCAAGGACTCGCTGCAGATCAGAGCTGCTGCCCGGAAGAAAGAGACAGGGGTGGGGGGGCAGAGAGGCCTGGAGCATGTGGAGAAGAGGGTACTGGGCAGGGACAGATGGGGTCCCAGAGTTCCTGAGCAGGCCCTGTGGGGGAGTAAGAGGGCCTGGGGAAGGGCAGCTGAGAGGCCCCTGGGCCAGGCAGAAGAGCTGGGTCCATTCCCAGATGCAGAGACCTTGGGCAGGCCCGAGGGTGTGTCCTGGACTGGGAGGAGGCTGGCCCACTCCAGGTTCAGGCCATGGGGGCTTGCCCACAGGCGTGACCTTATGACCTGGTCCATTCCCTCCAGCTCTGAAAGCTGCCACGAGCCCCTGCATGGGCGAGGACCCTGCGCCCAGAAAGAACAGGCCCACACAGGCCTCTGCCAGCCCCTGCTGCCCCTACGCAAGGACCAAGCAAGAGGACATTCAGAGAAAGGGGTACTCGCGAAGGGGCTGGTGCCAGGCCCAAGCCGCTGCAGGGGCAGAAGCTAGGCCAGGGTGGGCTCATCTTTGAGAGTAGCACTCCACCTCTCCCCCGTCCCCGAGGCCCCACCCAAGCTGGGAGAGGCTCATCCTCCCTCCCTCCTCGATCACGGTGCAGATACTGAGGCTCTTCTCAGGCACCAAAGAGGCCTCTGTTTTGGGTGCGTCCCCTCCCCCTGCACCCCTCCCCCAGCCTCCTCTGCCCCCATCAGGAACCGGCCGGCGTGGGAGAGACTGAGCTGGGAACCGGCTGCTGACAGCGACCCGGGGACCCTGCCAAGTCTTCCTTCCGCTTCCCCCCCCTTGGCCTGCCCCCTCACTGCCCTCTCCAAGGAAACCAGGAAAGGGGTGGGTGAGGGAGAGGCTCTTAAAGGGACCAGGATGCTCACTTGGGCAGGGGTCCCAGGGAGGGACCAGGGTCTGGGTCCCGAGCCAGGACAGTTGAACCTGATGGGGGCCCCACAGGAGGCAGGGCTGGAGGCCCGCACAGGCCAGATGGGAACCACCCATGAGGTGGCCCTGGATCTGCCAGCGAGCACTCTGGGCCTCAGTCTCCTCAGCTGTCAAATTGGTTAGTAAAGATGGGTGAGCTGAGACAGCCTGTGTGCACTGAGTGAGGCAGCTCTCATGGTGCATGGCCTGGGGCTGAGCTTCAGGAAAGGAGTCCAGCAAATGTCCCTCTCACACGTCCTCCTTCCACACACGCCTGCCAGGAGGAGACCATGTCCGGCAGAATAAGGGTTCTGAGAGCCCGCAAAGTAGGGAAACTCCCAACCCAGTTGGACAGGAGTCTCCCGCAGGACTTCTCAGGTCATTATGGTCAATAGGAACCCGGGAGCACACGGAACGCTGCCCTTCCTAAAGCCATGAGGATGGGCTGGCTTCTGGCAGAACACCCCATAAACGCTAGGGTAGCATGGTAAGGGCTTCAGGTCTGTGGCCCGGCTCGTACTAACATCCCCGCTCTGGGACTCCACTGAACCACATTTCGAGTAAAGACAGAGTGCATGATCTCTCAGGATCTTGCTAGCTCTGACTTTTATACTCGGTGAAACTCTGGGTTATTTACATTTTTTAGAGGAGTTTTAAAAGACTGAAAAATATTTGCAACTCTTATGTGTGAAACACCCAGGGAGCTGTCCTTTCAGGACCACAGAACCTAACTCCCAATGTGTGCTACTGGCCTCCATCAACTTCCTGTCACCCACCAGCCCATCCTTTTCTCCACCCATCATTCACTCATCCACTCATGTATCCAGCCACCCACCCAGCCATCCATACCTCCATTCACACATCCGGTCACCCACACACCTATCCACCCACCTATTCACCCATCTATCCATCTACACATCCAGCCAGCCACCCACCCATCCATACCTCCATCTGCACATCCAGCCACCCACACACCCATCTACCCACCCATCTATTCACCCATCCACCTGTCTACCATCTATACATCCAGCCAGCCACCCATCTATCCATCCATCCATACCTCCATCCACACATTCAGTCATTCACGCACCCATCCACCCACCCACCCACCCACACACCTATTCACCCATCCATCCATCTATCATCTATACAACCAGCCAGCCACCCACCCATCCATCCATACCTCTATCCACACATCCAGTCATTCACGCACCCACCCATCCATCCACCCATTCACCTATTCACTCATCCATCTATCTACCATTTACACATCCATCCAGCCACCCATGTATCCACCCACCCATCCACCCATCCACTCGCCCATCCATTCATCCCATTCACCTATCCATCCATCCACCCACCCACCCACTCATGCACTCATCCACCCACCCATCTACTCATCCATCCAGCCATCATCCACTTCTCCCCAATATATGTCCAAGTCCTAACCCCCAGAACCTACGAATATGATTTTATTTGGAAACATGGTTTTTGTAGATGCAATTGAGTTAGGGATCTTAACTGATACCACACTGGGGTTGGAGGGGGCATAGATCCATGATTGGGGTCTTTACAAGAAGAGAAAAGTACAGAGATACACAAGGCAGAAGGCTAGGAAAAGACAGCAGCAGAGACCGGAGTGACGCCGCCACAAGACAAGGAACACCAAGGATTTCCTAGAGCCACCAGAAGCTGGAAGAGGCAAGGAAGGAATCTTTCCTAGAGCCTTCAGAAGGAGCATGGCCCTACTAACACTTTGATTTCAAGATTCTGGCCTCCAGAACTGGGAGATAATAGATATCTGTTGTTTTAAACCACCCGGTTTGTGGTAATTTTGGCAGTTTGTTAGGGCAGCCCTAGGAAACTGATTCTCTATCCCTCCAGCCATCTTCCATCTTCTTTCCTTCTCTCAGTCACCCATCCATCCACCCCTATCTCTAGCCTTCCATGCATGCTGTCATCCACAGTCCGCCCACCCACCCTTTCCCATGCCAGCCATCACTGGTCACTCACCCAGCCATGCGACTGTTCTTCCGCTGCCTCCCCATCCCCCAGCAACCCACAGCTGCACCCTGGGTGCATCCCTCTGGCAAACAGCCGGCTCCCACAGATTATCCACACCCCCGCTTGTCCACACTGCCTAACAAGAACCCCCTCGCACATCCATTTCTGCATGCAGCCACGTAATCACTGCCTTGCTCATAAACCACTGTTGATTCTCACTGGGTCAGTGCTTAGTTCTAGGGATACAGACATGACTTTGACATAACTGCCACTGTCCCCCCACCCCACTCCAGTAGAGACACCTGTGGTCAAGGAACTATACAGGGATGGGCTATGGTAGGGGCAATGTTTATGGCTTGGAACATATGGGAACTCTGCAACCCCCACCTCCCGCTCTGCTCCCCATTTTCCTCCCTAGCATCCCCAGTCCCCAGGCCCTCACCACCACAAGCCAGGGTGGTGCAGGGGTATGGGGGAGCAGGAGCACCTGAGCCATGCTGCCAGGCCAGCATTCAGGACTGGATGACCCAGGGTGTTTGGGCCTGGGAGGTTGGGGTTTGGTTATGGATCTGGTTGCTGGGGTGCAGGGACACCAGGTGCTCTTAGGGCTCAGGGTTTACAGAGCATGAGCAGACACCATGGGCTTGAGTGTTGAGCCCATGGGTGCAAGTGTGTCTGCACAACCAGGGTGAGGCAGGCAGGTGACCTGCATTGCAATGGAAGCCTGTAAGTCTTCCTAGGCTGAGCGGGTCACATGGTCAATTGCTGTATGTGGCTGGAAGAGGAGGTGGCCCTACAAGCATGTGACACACACAAGTCATTCCAGCTAAGACACCAGAGCAGGACTCGGCCTGTGACCAGGATCAGGACCCAGTGTATGACCAAGGTCAGGACTATGTGTGGCTAAGATCTGCGCTCAATGTATGAACTGGGCCAGGGCTCAACCTGTGACCAGGATCAGGGCTTAGTATGTGACTAGGATCAGGGCTCAGCCTGTGACCAGGATCAGGGCTCAGTGAGTGAGTATGATCAGAACTCAGTGTGTGAACAGGGTAAAAACTCAGTCTGAGTTTGGGATCTGGGCTCTATCTGTGACCAGTTCAGTTACGAATAACAATTACGGCTCTAAGAGTTCAGTACTTCTCAGCTGATGGTGACTGATGGCTCTCACTCCCCTCCTGCTTCAAACCACTGCACTCCTCACACACAGAACCCCTCCCCAGACACGAGACTCTTTCCCATCCAAGTGCGCAGCGACGCAGGCCCACACCAGCTTGGACCCGGTCCCTTGGTGTCCTGGTGGAAACAGACCTGGGCCCCTGCCCGTGGTCTCCATTTCAGGTCAACTGGGAAACTCAGCTGCCCGGACACAGTTCACAGGGCGAGGAGTGGCCCCTGCAGCAGTCGAGGGAGGTGCCATCCAACCCAGAGCGGAGGGGAGGCGAGGGGCAGAAGGAAGGGGACCGAGGTCAGCCCCAGTCCCTCCCTGCCAGCCGCGGCCCGCCGTCTAGGGCTCCAGGCTGCCCAGTTCCAAAGCAGACGGCCTCGGTCACTGTGCTGTGCTTTCAGCAGGACTGCAGGAGTCTCAGGGCCTCAGCTCCTCACAGGCAGCAGGTGTGCAGCGTGGCCTGGCTCCCGGGCAGGGTCAAGGACCCAAGAGGCAACTCGGGCACAATGCTGCCAGGCACTGCGTGGGCCACACTGGCACCTGCCTCCTGTCCTCCTGTCCTGAAGTCCTGGACCCAGGCACCAAGACCTTAGCACTCAGCGCATCCAGCCGGTGATGGGGTGGGTGGAGCACCTGGTGTGACTGGCGGGTCCTGGGCCTTCCCCACACCTGTGACTTTTAGGGTCGATGGAGGCCACGTGGACGCCAAACACCCTGAGGACTTGACCGCCGTCCTGCTGCCCCCGCCCCTGCCTAAAAGCAGGCAGATGCTGGCCATAGGGTCAGGAAGCCAAGGCTCCCAGGGCACAGGCTCTGCCCAAGGCCACACAGCATGTCCTCTTCAGCCACAGTCGGGTCCCTGGGGCACTGTCCTTGTCCCGGCTCAGTGGACAGGCCCCTCACAGCCTGCTGCCCTGGAGGACAAAGGGGATGCTTTCCTTTCTAAAAAGCAATGGGGCCCACACCCTCCATCTGATAAGACTGCCTGGGGACTGATCCCAGTACGGGTGGAGCTGTCCTCGCAGGGTCGCCGGTCATGCAGGCGTTTATGTTGGTAGAGAGGGAAGGCTCCTGAAGGCCACCAGCAGGGGCTGGTTGAGTGAACCAGGGCGCAGCCCCCCGAGAGCTGCAGCAGCCGGCGAACAGCCCGGATGGAGGGTTTCTGCACTGTGGGGAGGGGAAGTGCTGGGGCTGTGGGGGAGAGAGACTCACCTGCAGCTCCCGCACTGACACCCCCTGAAAATGCAAAGCCCAGGGGTGGGCCTGGGTAATGCAAGCAGGGGGGCTTTTTTCTTGCATTTTCTTTTTCCACCCTTACGAGAGCTAGAGAGCTGGCTCCCCAGGGCTGCAGGGCACCCAGCTTTCCCCAGCCCGGCTGCCAACTCCAGGCCCAGGGCAGGAAACATAGCAGAGTCCACCGTGTGGGGTGCAGAGAAGGCAGGAGCCTGGCGTGACCTGCCAATCCCACCTTGAGGCCTTTGCCCTGGCTGCTCCTTCTCCTGCGACGCTCATCCCCAGACACACACGCGCAGAGCTGTGCTTGCCAGGCCTCTGCTGAAACCTCCCCTCTCCTCGGAGGCGTGCATGACCCTGCTTGCAAAGGCACCTCCCCACCCGCATCCAGACCCTGCTAGCTTCCCTTCCCAGCCCATGCATGGCCAGGCATCACCACACTGCTCCGTCTGTCCCTGTTCCCCATCCCTCCTCACTGGGGAGAGGAGGCTAAAGGCTGGGACCTGCCAGAATAGTGCCCATCAGATGGTAGTGACCGCCGGAGGAAGGGTGGTGAGCAGTGGGCGATGGGTGGATGGATTAAAGAACAGGCAGACGGAGGAGCGGGTGGATGGGTGGTGGGTAGAGGGTGGTGGCAGTGGATATAGATTAAAGAACAGGTGGACGAAGGAGAGGATGGATTGTTGGTGGGTGGAGGGTGGTGGCAGTGGGTATAGATTAAAGAACAGGCAGGCAGAGGAGAGGGTGGATGGGTGGTAGGTAGGTGGAAAGTCATGACACCCAGACCCCACTAACTGTCCTCACCCTGCCGTGGCCTCCCCTGAGCCCCTGCCTGCCTCTGCCTGCTTCTCCTGGCCAGCTCCCTGCTCCTCATGCCCTCAGCCTCCCTGCCCTTGCTCCAGCTGTCTCCTGAGCCACCTGCATCCCTCTCCCTGTCAGGCAGCCTTGTCCTCCAACGCCTGCCACTCAAGGAGCCTTCCCTTGTCACTGAACTACCCACCACGCAAGGGACCATCACATGTGCCACTGACACCCAGGTGGCCACGCTGACCACACACACTCAGCCTGGGAAAGGGGTGCAGGGAGGCCTGAGGCTGGTGATGTCAGAGCAGCCAGGAGGGACTGGGGCTGAGGGAGCCAGAGGAACACGCTCGGAGGAGGCGGGTGGCAGGGTGCACACACCCAGGTCCCTGACCACACACTGAAGACCCCTCAGCCTGGAGCCACACGTCGGGACCTGGCCACCATTGCTCTATCCATCTCCCCATGTCCTGGCCTAGCTCAGCCCTGGGCGCTGGCACTTTGGGCCTTTACACAGACTCTTCCTCTGACTGGGTAAGGTTCTCTTCGCTGCCCCCGCCTTGCTGTCTGGGAGGATGGCCCCACTCTGGCACACCCACCAGGGCCCCGAGATGGCACCCCACAGCCTGACTGCTCCTCACGGAACCCCACATGGGGCGTGGAACTTGCTCCAGCTGTGCCACAGCACCTGGGCCGGCTGGCACCCAACAAGTGCTTGGCCTGCAACTGGCACAGGACATAGGGCCACTGAAGACCCCAGGGGCCCACCCCCCCATCTGATGAGCCTGAAGTTCCAGTTCCACCCCACGCTGCCCTGGTCTGTCATGGAAGCTTCCGCAGCCCCTCAGCACCTGGCACCCACCTGCAGACCTGAATGCCAGGATTCCACCTGCTCTGGGCATGGGGCTGGGGGGCAGGTGGCAGGCCAGGATGCCTGCCCATCACCTGGCCTGGGGTTGGACCTCCATGTCCGCTCCTCCCTGAACTGTGGACATCCCTGGGAGGGGGTGGGAGGCGGCCTGGTGGGCTCCAGAGCCAGACAGTGAGTGACAGGTGGTGACAGGGAGGCCCATGCGGGTACACAGACAGCTGGGGGGCCAGCGGCCAAGACCTAAAACCTGCACCCCTCCCCTACTGGGCCAGCCTCCCACGAACCCCACCTCAGACCCCCAAGGCCATGAAATCCAAGTGAACTTACACATCCGTCTCATCCCACAGGATACAGGTCTGGTTGGTGGTGCCCTGGGAGAGAGGGGAGAGGAGTCAGAGCCCCTGGCAGCCAGGACCAGCCCTGCCCTCGGGTCACCATGGGACCCACCTAAAGGTGTGCTGCCAGGCACGCTGCCTGTGTGGCTCCCTTAACAGACTGCGTTTTGCGAGGAGGAAACTGAGTCCAGGGTGGAAACAGCAGTGGCCCAAGGTCACCCGGGCTTGGCACAATCCCCCACCACCCATGTGGCCTTGGGCAGCTCCTGGCCCCTCCCAGAGCCCAGGTCCAGTGGCCGGGCTGGGCAGCAACGGCTGAAGTCCGTCTCTGGTATGAAGTAGGGTGATGGGAAGACCCTTCCCCTGGGGCTTAGTGAGTAGGGGTCACCGGGCACACAGTGGCCTCTGTAAGCACCCTGCACTGCTCTGACGTCCAGCTAGCGTTCCTGGGACACAGCCTTGCCAGGCCTGCCACACACTAGCACTGCCAAGATGGGGCTGTGACAGCAGAGATGGCCAGAGCTCCTGAGGGTGGCTCTTAGGTGCAGCCTGCTCAGAGCAGCTGTGAGACTCAGTCCTCACCCAGCCCTATTGTTCCCACTTGATAAGGGAGGGAACCATGGCACAGAGAAGTTGAACAACTCTCCCAAGGTCACACAGCTAGAAAGGACAGGGTGGGTTCTCCCGTGGCTTCCTACAGCCCTGGCCTGGGCTGGAGGCCTGGCACTGCCCAGTCCTGGTGCGGTAACCCAGGCAACGTGTTCTCTGGGGGCCCTGGTTCTCGGCCCATCAGGAGGGCATCTCGGCCCCTACTCCCCTGAGGCCTGACGAAGGGCTCTGGAGAGCTCCAAGGAGCAGGGTTGGGATCTGGCTGGGCTCACGTAGCAGCCGTGGCCTGGAGGCCGGAGCTTCCGGCCAGGGAGTTCTGGGAGGATGCTCCTGTGCTGAAATCCCAGAGCCCCTGCAGGCGAGGCCTGGCGTCAGCCCTGGCGGTGCCGGCAGAGGGTGTACTTACACCTCCAGCTTCTCGGTGGCCAGGCGTTAGGGGGCCAGAAGTCATGGGACAGGCTCCACTTCTCAGAAGGGGAACAACCAGGCCAATGGGGGCTGGAGGGCAAAGTGGTTGGAGCCCAGGTGGGGAGTCAGGCACAGATGGGGTTTCAGCACCTCACTTGCTGTGTAACCCTGGGCAAGTCACCTCACCTCTCTGAGCCTGTTTCCCCACCTATAATCCAGGGATAAAAGCAGCTCTCGCAGGTTAGAGCTGTTGTGAGGAGGCCCCAAAGGCTTAGTGGCTGAGGAGTGGGACAGAATTCACGCACACGCGTTTCTGCTGGCATCAGAGTGTGCACGCGGACGGCACTCACATTATACATGTGGGCAAACTCGATCTCCAAGGGTGTGCGCAGGGAGCGAGGCGGGGGTTTCACAGTCACGGAGATCACCTTGGAATTCAGGACGGTCGTGTTCCTGCAAGAGCCAGAGGCACAGGTGTCGGGGGAGACTTCCCAGCCCAGGCTTCTCCCAGCCCTCCCCCAGGTGCCCCCGAGGGCCCCTGTACCCCTCGCCACCCTCCACCCCCAGCCCATCATCCACACTCCTCCAGGCCCCCTGGCCTCCCCCTTCACATCCTGTGGCTGGGGTCCTGCCCACCCCACGCCTGCCCTGCGCTGCCCACCTCTGCAGGGCCAGGAAGCTGCCCAGGTTCCTGTAGAGCACGGTGCCCACCACAAACACGGATGCTTCATCGGCCTCTGGAAGAAAGTGCACTGTCAACCCCAGCCCGCCATCCCCATAGCCAGGGTGGGACTTGGCAGCCTGGCCTGGACCCCGCTGTCACTGGCATCTGCCGCCCATCTTCAAGGTCATGTCCAGGGCCCTGGCGGATGGTGAGGCCCACCCACCCACGGACACAGTGCTGCAGCCAGGGAGCTGGGGCAACGGTCAGGTGGGAAGAGGGAGACTGGGCCATTCCCTGGGGCATCCTGAGAGTTGTGGGCAGGCAGGACATGGCTCTCTTCCAGGTAACAGGGTCCTTGACATGTGACTCCCTGTCCCTCCCTGAAGCGAGGTGGTTCATCTTGACCCCTCTGCCTGGGCCTCAGGGTTGATCCGCAGACCCTGGCCCCAGAGAGGGCAAGGAGGGCTTCCTGGAAAAGGGGACCCCCTTGAAAACCGCCCAACTCTGAGGCAGCAGCTAGACTCCAGAGGGGTGGCGACCGTCCGACTCTGGGGCCCACTTCCCCCATGAAGGTCCCCCCCACTCCCTGGGCCCCTCACCTGCCAGCCCCGTGGAGAAGACACTCTTGGACACAGTGACCCTGTCCTCCGGCACCTTGGCCCAGTCACCCGTGGCCCGCCAGCCCTTCATGGGGAAGCTGATGTCAGTGGCTCCGCTGGCTGGGAGCTTATGGATGCTGAGGACTGGGAGCAGGGGCAAAGGCGGGAGAGACAGAGAGAAGGGAAAGTCACAGATGTGGCGGGGCCTCAGCTGCGGGAGTTGAGGTGCAGGCCTGGCAGTGCAGGGTGATGCCGCGGGGTGCCCATGGCTCAGAGGCAGGAGTGTGGGGGCCACCTGCCCCAGCCCCAGCCCCAGCCCCCAGGGTACAGACCCCAACTCCCTGCACCCTGGGCCCTGTGCAGGCTCCACACTCCCTGGGTGGGCCTTGTTCCCAGACCTCAGTGAGGTCCAGGAGCAGAGTCAGCAAGGAGCATCAGGCAGAGGCTGGGCCGGGCCTGGTCCTGCTGAATTGGAGCCACGGTGAGGGGCAGGGAGCCTGCCCCTCCCACCCTCCATGGCCCAGAAGGTGGTCAAAGGCAGATTCTGGGGTCTGTCCTGTGGCCATGGAGGGATCCGCAGGGACCAGGCACCTCCTCAGCACCCCCCACTCCCTCCTGGGACAGGGGAGCCCAGCTGCCCTCCGGCTCTGTGAGCTGATCCCGCCTCCCCTCCCTCTGTAGAAGGGGGATGGGGGCTGCCCTGCCTCAGGGCTCAGGCATCAAAGGGCAGCATGAGCCACGGTGAAAGACCGGATCCAGTGTTCCCTCCCATTCTGGGAAGGAAGGCATTGGGGGTGCGGAAGGGCCCTGAGCTCAGGGTGGATGGGCATGGGAATGAGGCAGCAGGTTTAGGGGCAACTGGACGTGGGGATGAGGCAGCAGGTTTGGGGCAACTGGACGGGAAGAGAGTTTGGGGAAGTGCCGCTGGGGCGGAAGCAGGTGCTGACAGGGACCCACCACTCTGGGGGAACCTGGCTCTGGGGCTGTGGCCTAAGCCCTCACAGGCCCCAGTGGAGCCTCAAGAATGCAGCCCAAGATGGGGCAGGGAGAGGAGGAGAGGGCATGCGCATCAGTACCGCCAAATGCAGCGGGTGGCAAGGATGCCCGAGAACAGGGTTTTGCACCATGGATGTCACTGGCAGCCCCAATGGAAGGCAGAGGCAATTCGGACTGGGTGGGCACCCAGTGAGCAGAGGGGCAGGAGGGACCGGCAGAGAACCGGGGGTGAGGACAAGAGGAAACGTCAAAGGACAGGTGGCCTGCACGGGCAAGGGGCTGCTGAGAAGCTGCAGTGGGGAATGGGGGCAGACGGACGCTGGAGCAGCGCCCTGGAGCAGGTAAAGGGGTGGGAGGCTGGACACAGGGTCATCGAGGGGCGGTGGAGGGCTGGCACGGGTACCAGGTTGGGCTGCAGCAGGTGTGCCCGGGTAAGGGGCAAACTTTGAACTATTTCATTGGAACAAGATGAAAAGTGGCAGAATTATTGAAATAGTAGCAATCAGTCGTGTTGATATTTCTAGCTGAGGCATTTCACTATGGAAAAATCAGAACTTTGTCTTTTTTTGTTCCTTAAAGAGACAGCCTGTTGCTCAGGCTGAAGTGCAGTGGTGTGATCACGACTCACTGCAGCCTCGACCTCCTGGGCTCAAGCGATCCTCCCGCCTCAGCCTCCCTAGTAGCAGGGACTAAAGGTGCACCACCATGCCTGGCTAATTTTTTAAAAAACATTTGTAGAGACAGGGTCTCACTGTGTTGCCCAGGCTGGTCTCAAACTCTTGGGCTCAAGCAATCCTCCTGCCTTGGCCTCCTAAATTGCTGGGATTACAGGCATGAGCCACTGCGCCTAACCTCAGTCTTTAATTTAAAAGGTTAATGCTAGTTAGCCTCCCAAAGACATTATAATAAGAATGTCGATGCGCCTTGGACATGTTTTAGTGGGACTTGTTCAAGTACAATAGGCACGAAGCTATGGTTTCCACCAGACACGTCTGAGTGCTGCCTGCAGTACGGGTCTGGTCGCATGGAAGTTAGGGTTGCTTAACTTAAATGTTCTCGGACTGTGTCTGTTTTAGGCCTGGGGATGGGACACCTCAGGAGTGCCAAGCACCTTCTGACGAGATGAATATTGAAATGGACACTTCTATTGGTGAAAACACTGGGTCATCAACCCGGTCATGGCAGGTCTCTGGGTTTAAGGTTGGCTGCAGGGATCAGAGTTCCAGCCTTCGTAGTCTGTCTACATGCAGCTTCTGTGTCACTTTGGCCTACAGCTCTGACGGTCGGGAGGGATTATTCCTTTCATCTGGTTTGCATAAAGAGATGCGATGGGAAGCCACTCTCGCTGGCGCCCAGTTCTTGGCAGCTGAGTGAGGGAGGGATGTAAGGGTGGGGGCCTGGGCAGAGAAGCAGGGTCCTGGGAGTGAGTGAGGCTGAGCACGGGTGAGTGGAGCGTATGGGATGCACAGGGTGTCTGTGGTGTGCCATAGCTTGAATGTGTCCTGTAAACGTTCACATGTTGGAAACTGAATCCCCAATTTCATCTGCTAATGGTACTTGGGGGTGGGATTTCATCTGCTAATGGTACTTGGGGGTGGGGCCTTTGGGAGGTCATGAGGGTGGCCCCCGTGATGGCTTTAGTGGCATTACGGGAAGGGAGACCTCAGTGGGCACACTTGCTCTGTCTCTCATGGGCTGCCTCTGCCATGCTGTGCTGCAGCAGGAGGTGCTCAGTCAGAGCTGGAGCTGTGGCCTTGGACTTTCCGGCCTGCAGAACCTCTCATCTTTATAGATTACCCCTTCAGTGACAGCAACAGGAAATGGACTGAGACAGGGTCATGAAGCATGTGGGGTAACCACGGTGCTCAGGGTTTGAAGCATGTGTGGGCCATTCCAGGGGCTGTGGGCTGTGCCGAGCGCTCTGGGAGCTGGCTACCAGTTATGTCCTGGGCACCAGTGTAGGCACTGGGCAAGGCCCCAGGGTGTGTGTGCTGACAAAGCTCAGCTGATCCCGGTCATATCACTAGAGGTGAAGCATCCCCACAGGGGAGGTGACATTCTCCTTCCTCGGTGCTCTGTGGATCACAGCTGCGACCAGCACCCACCCCTGGGTCCTCTGCTTTGAGAGACTCTCTGATCAAGGCAGGGAAAGTTTGGGAAATGCGGCTTTTGAGAGGTATTTGAGGGCACTGTAGTAACAGTCATTAAATAAAATTGCTGTGAGTGTTTGTGATGACAGCCACCTTTTACCCCGGGGTTCAGGCACTCACTCGTCTCATCAGTCTCTACTTCCCCATGAGGTGGGCACCGTTATCATCTCATTTTAGAAATGAGGAAACTAAGACTCGGTTGACACCACAGAGCTGGGTGGAATCCAGGCCCCTCTGGCAAGGCACTGCTGGGACTGACAAGCAGGGAAGGTGTGGGTTGCACAGCCCCTGCCTCTAAAGCTCCACAGGGAGGGCACTGGGGGTGACAGGCAGAATGAGCTCTGGCCCCCGGTGGGTACATGCGAAGCGCTGGCTGGGGAACGGAGCTCCCAGGTCCACAACCCCTAGGCTGTGTCTGATCCCCTCCTAGGTCATATCATCAACCCTCAGGAGACTGAAAACAGGACCCATCTGAGAAATCGGCTGGGAGGGCCCACAGAGGCTGTCTGGTCACTGCCCCTTTATACAGATGAGGACGCTGAGGCAGAAGGGCCTGGCCCAGGGCTGCAGAGCAAGGCGTGGGGGGTGGCAGCAGGCGGGCAGGCTTACCCAGGTTGTCTGTCACCTGGTATGCATCCCTCAGGTCCTTCATGCGGAAGCCGATGACGTCCACAAAGTCCTCCACCAGCCGGAACAGCTCCTTGGCGTTGGGGCCCGCCTGGGGGGCAGGGGGGTGAGCAGCCCAGGGAGGAGGCCCCACTGTCCCTTAGCCCCTGCCTCCTTCCCTTCCCTGTCCCTCCTTTTCTTATTGGCCATTTCCTAACATTTCGAGGAAGTGGGGCTGGTGACCTCTGAGTACCCCACTTTGGGGATGAGAACGCAGATGCCCAGAGGGGCTGCTGTGCCCCACCCATTGGAAGCCCAGGATGGGGGAGAGTCTCTGGATACCCACAGACCCATGCTGGGTGCCGCCCGGGCTAGGAGTGGCGGCTGGCTGGAGGTCAGCCAGGGGGAGTGAGCACTGCCCACTGCCCCAACATGAGGAGGGCTCTATGTCCCAGCTGCCTCGGCATCCCCATGTGCTCAATGTTTTCCGGAACCTCCTCACTGAGCCCCAGGAAATAAACGACTGTCCTTAGACAAATGAGGAAACAGGCTGGGAATGCTGAGCTTCCTCAGTGCCGCCAACACCAGCAAGAGGCCATCCTGGGATCCAAACCCAGAGCACCCGGCGGGACCCCACCCCAGGCCGACTGGAGACCAGGGAGGTACCAGCTGTGCCTGCACCCCTCCTGAGGCTGCTGACCGTAGGGGCCCCAGGCCCTACCAGCTGGGCCTCCTCCCACTTGTCCCGATTCTCCTCTGCCAGCAGGTTGCTAAGGATCTGGACAAAATTCTGGAAAGAAGAGGAAAAAGGGCCAGTGACAGAGAACAGGGCACAAAATCACCGTTCACTATGATCAGGGTCAGGATTCAGTGTATGACCAGGGTCAGGGCTCAATATGTGACCAGGATCAGGGCTCAGTGTGTGACCAGCGTCAGAACTCACTGTGACCAGGGCCAGGGTTCAGTGTATAACCAGGATCGAGGCTCAGTGTGTGACCAGGGTCAGGGCTCAGCATGTGACCAGGGTCAGGGTTCAGCATGTGACCAGGGTCAGGGCTCAGTGTGTGACCAGGATCAGGGCTCAGTGTGTGACCAGTGTCAGGGCTCAGTGTGTGACCAGGATCAGGGCTCAGCGTGTGACCAGTGTCAGGGCTCAGCGTGTGACCAGGGTCAGGGCTCAGCGTGTGACTAGGGTCAGGGTTCAGCATGTGACCAGGGTCAGGGCTCAGTGTGTGACCAGGATCAGGGCTCAGTGTGTGACCAGTGTCAGGGCTCAGTGTGTGACCAGGATCAGGGCTCAGTGTGTGACCAGTGTCCGGGCTCAGTGTGTGAGCAGGATCAGGGCTCAGTGTGTGACCAGGATCAGGGCTCAGTGTGTGACCAGTGTCAGTACTCAGTGTGTGACCAGGATCAGGGGTCGGTGTGTCACCAGGATCAGGGCTCGGTGTGTCACCAGGATCAGGGCTCAGTTTGTGACAAGGGTCAGGACTCAGAGTGTGACCAGGATCAGGACATGGTGTGTGACCAGGGTCGGGGCTCAGTGCATAACCAGGATTAGGGCTCAGCATATGACCAGAGCTCAGCGTGTGACCAGGGTCAGGGCTCAGCCTATGACCAGGGCTCAGTGTGTGACCAGGGTCAGGGCTCAGCGTGTGACCAGGGCTCAGCATGTGACCAGGATCAGGGCTCAGCTTATGACCAGAGCTCAGCGTGTAACCAGGGTCAGGGCTCAGCCTATGATCAGGGCTCAGTGTGTGACCAGGGTCAGGGCTCAATGTGTGACCAAGATTAGATGTGTGACAAAGGTCAGAGTTCAACCTATGACATGGGTTAGGGCCTGGGCTGTGGCCAGGGTTGGGGATCCATCTCTAAGGTCGAGGAGGGCTCCCCAGACACCTTCCTGACACCCTCTTCCAAAATCCCCTCGGGGAGCCCACCTGTACGTCCCCAGGGGTGGGGCTGTAGTACGCTCTCCGGAAAATCTCTGTCATGTTCCTCAGGACATCGATGGTGGACAGCAGGTCCCCGCTGTAGCTGGTCCCATCCTGAGAGATCTCCACCAGTGTCTGGATGACCTCCGAGACCCCCTCCCCGGGCAGCCCTCGCTGAGCCTTGGCCAGGTGCTCCCGGGTCTGCGGAAGACAGAGAGGTCGGGTGCCTTCACCTCCGTGGGACATGTCCAGGCAGCCACCCAGGACCTCCCATGCCTAGGACCCTCCTCAGGGTCCCAACCTGTGTGGCCAGGGTGACTGGGGAGGGGTTGGAGACCCCTGGGAACTGGCCCTCACCATCATCTGGATGTTTCTGTAGTCAATGGAAACACAGCGGATGTAGGTGGGGGGCTCCCAGTAGGCGATGCCTTCCTCGTCCAGCTCGCACCGTCGCAGGATGAGTCCTGGGGAGACCATCCCCTTCTCAGGTGGACGCCCGCTGCCTGGCGCAGGAATCCCACCCTCGGCCCCTGGCAGCAGACCCTCTGGATGGGACCCTGTGGCTCCCAGAAACAGGGACTCGCCCATGGCCTCACGCCAAGAGCAGAGCCCACAAAGGGACCTCGTTCCCTTCATCGACACATTTCCAGCTGCTACCTGCCCCAAGGACTCAGGACCTGGCAGGAGCTAAGCCTTCAGGAAGCCACTGCATGGAGGTGGAGATCTCGGCTGAGCAGGGCCTTCAGAGTTCAGCCATGACCTCCTTCGGAGCCCCTTCTAACCAACCTAGAGCCCTGGAGGGAACCAGCACCCTGGGCCCCTGCCTGGCTGCATCCACAGGGCTACAGGGGCCTCAGCCTGGCCCAGAGACACGGGGGCAGCCTTGGGGTGCCGCCGGGCATTAAGGGGACAACAGCCTTAAACACGGCACACCCTGTGATACAGAGCTCACTCCCAGGACATCATCAGAGAAACAGGGACAGCTGAGTGTTTACACGGTGGCGGCAGCCACAGAGAACTGTTGCAGCCCTGACACCCGACAAGAGCCGCAGGACTGGATGCAGAACCTGGTTTACATGGGGCCAAAAATGAGCGGCACTGGGAGACCCTGCCATGCATGTGGACCAAAGTCCGAGGAGGCATGCCACCGTGTGGCATTCACGTGCTTCATTTTGCTTCTCAGCATTTGCAATCTGCTACCAAGAACATGCCCTGTTCTGTAATCAGAAGAGCGAGGGAGGAGCAGCAGCCGCAGCTGGCAATACAAGGCCCCTGCCGCCATCCCCCACACCTCCCCACAGCAGCTCTGAGCAGAGGAACCCCAACTGCCCTCATCCTACAGATGAGAACACTGAGGCTCAGGGAAGTTAAGGCAGTTTTTGAATGTCACACAGCAAACAAGGGCAGAACCAGAGTTTGAACCTGGGCTGCCATCCTCTCTGCCTGCTGCCTGTCAGGGACATAAAAGCACCCGCACTCCTTCAAAAAGGAGGGTAAAGGAGGCCTACCCCTAGTGCAGCGAGCCCTTCCCCATGGAGCCCTGCTTTCTCCTTGAGGCTGGCATTCAACGGAGACCTCCTTTTCCTGTCCCTGCAAGCCCCGGGCAAGGGCATTCACTTCCCTGTGCCTCAGTTTCCCAGCTGTAAATGGTGGCGGCTTCTTGGGTTGCTTCGACTCCGTGGACATCTTGCGTTAGGGCTGAGCATGGGTGCCAGCCCCTAGCAAGTGCTCAGAACAGCGGCTGCCACAGAGTTCTCACACGGTGCCCTGGGCTCGTGGCCCCACCACCCCGCGCCAGCGCATGCAGGCTGTCTGGGCTCCATGTCTGGGCTGCCTCCCAGTGCCGCATCACCGTGAGGACAGGACGGGAGCCCCCATACATTATGTGCTCTCCAGCCCTCACCTGTGGCGTTGCGGGGACACCGGACGGCAGCCACCTCTCCCGCTGGGGTCTCCTTCCAGATCACAGCACCAAAGTTGTCCTCATCACAGATCTCATGGGGCTCTGCCAAGGGGCCCGGGACAGGGGTTCAGGAAGGGGTACTGAGAGCCGGCAGCTGGCTCTGGAAGGTGCAAGGCACCTGGAGCAGGCATCATTATGAGGACAGGACGGGAGCCCCCAACACACCACGCGGGTGACAGCTGAGCCCGAGCCCGCCCGATCGCCATCAGCGCTCCCCAGAGCCCAGCCCAGGTGGGAGGGGCCTCACCGGGACACCGCTGGGTGCCGCACTGCCGGTACTCATCCTGGGGGCCTTGGCAGGCTGCTCCCCCGAAGAAGGGCCCAGAGCAGACACGCTCCCGTCGCTGGCTGCCAGCCCCACATGTGACGCTGCAACTGCCCCATGACGCCCAGGCCTGCCACTTGCCATCCACTGAGGGGCGCGGCCAGACACAGGGCACAGGCAACAAGGAGGGCGGGGTCCAGGAGCCACAGTGACATGAGGACACAAAGACAGGGACCCACACAGAACCATGCGGCAGTGAAACATAGGGACCCAGGGATGTGGGACAGGAGGTCAGAAGAAAAGAAATTCAGACCAGGAGAGGAAAAACCAGTCATCAGCCTGATACAAAATAAAGCAAACACCCCACATGCAGCCAACCCCACCACCCTCCACACCTCACTGTGCACCCCGCTACCCCACGGCCACCCCACACTCCACTTCCCTACAGATACCCAAGTCCCACTGTGCAGCCCGCTGCCCCATGGCCACCCCACACTCCACTTCCCTATGGACACCCCAAGTCCCACTGTGCAGCCTGCTACCCCACGGCCACCCACACTCCATTTCCCCATGGATACCCCAAGTCCCACTGTGTACCCCACTACCCCACAGTCACCCCACAATCCACTTCCCACACAGACACCCCAAGTCCCACTGTGCAGCCCGCTACCCCACAGCCACCCACACTCCATTTCCCCATGGATACCCCAAGTCCCACTGTGTACCCCGCTACCCCACAGTCACCCCACAATCCACTTCCCACACAGACACCCCAAGTCCCACTGTGCATCCTGCTACCCCACGGCCACCCACACTCCATTTTCCCATGGATACCCCAAGTCCCACTGTGCACCCCGCTGCCCCACGGCCACCCACACTCCATTTCCCACACAGACACCCCAAGTCCCACTGTGCACCCCACTGCCCCACAGCCACCCACACTCCATTTCCCACACAGACACCCCAAGTCCCATTGTGCACCCCGCTGCCCCACGGCCACCCCACACCCACTCCTCTCCCCATGGCCACTCCACACCCCACAGTGCACCTCACTCACCCTGCAGCCACCCCATGCCCCGTTTCCCCCACAGCCACCCCAGACCCCACTGTGCACCCCACTCCCTCCTCAGTCACATGCCGGGGCCCATGGTTACCCCCACCCGCTGTGGGGCCTGTCCCCTTCCTAGAGGCTCCTGCTTGTTAGGTGCCCCCCGACCCCAGCCCGGCGCACCCCTGACCTGGGCACTGCTGTAGGAAGCAGTCTCGGGTCTCCACCCAGTGGCCCTGGCACTCGGCGCCCCCGTAGGAAGGCCCGTTGCATTCACGCGTGCGCTGCTGTCGGCCCTGGGAGCAGCTGGCGGAGCAGGCGCTCCAGCTCGACCACTCATTCCAGTTTCCATCCACTGCCCGGCCCGGGGGAGGAAGGAGACACAAAGTGGGCGTGAACACCTGGCACCCCAATGCCTGGTTTGGGATGTGGGTGTGAGCGGACCCTGGGGGCTACTGCCCCACACCCAGCCTGGGACACAGGTGAGAACACCCTGGGGGCCACCACCCCTGCCCAGCCTGTGACATGGGTGAGTAAACCCTGGGGACCACCACCCCACATCCAGCCTGTGACATGGGTGAGAACACCCTGGGGGCCACCACTCACGCCCAGCCTGTGACATGGGTGAGAACACCCAGGCTGGGACATGGGTGAGTAAACCCTGGGGACCACCACTCCACACCCAGCCTGTGACATGAGTGAGAACACCCTGGAGGCCACCACCCCACACCCAGCCTGTGACATGGGTGAGAACACCCTGGAGGCCACCACCCCACACCCAGCCTGTGACATGGGTGAGAACACCCTGGAGGCCACCACCCCACACCCAGCCTGTGACATGGGTGTGAACACCCTGGGGGCCACCACCCCACACCCACCCTGTGACATGGTGTGAATATCCAGCCTGGTACATGGGTGAGAAAACCCTGGGGGTCACCACCCCACACCCAGCCTGTGACATGGGTGTGAACACCCTGGGGGCCACCACCCCACACCCAGCCTGTGACATGGGTGTGAACACCCTGGGGGCCACCACCCCACACCCACCCTGTGACATGGTGTGAATATCCAGCCTGGTACATGGGTGATAAAACCCTGGGGGTCACCACCCCACACCCAGCCTGGGACATGGGTGTGAACACCCTGGTGGCCACCAGCCGGCACCCAGCCTGGGACATGGGTGAGAAATGCCCCAAGGCCACACCTCAGTCTGCTTCCTGAACCCAGTCTGAGGTTCCAACCTCTGAACACCCTGAGGTGGGTCTGGAGTGGGCAAAGCTGTGCTCCTGGGCCTGGCCAGTGGCCCACTGTGACCTCCCCTTTCTTCCCTTCCTCCCTGCCCCTACACCCTCCCTCTCACCTACCAGGGCACAGGGCAATGTTGCAGAACTTGGTTTGCTTCTCAGGGCCCTCACAGGGGTTGCCCCCAAACTGGGGGGGCCTGCAGGTGCGCGTGCGATCCCGAAAGCCACGGCCACAGGTGCTGGAGCAGAGGCTCCAGGGCGACCATTCGTCCCAGGCACCATGCACTGCAGAGGGACGGAAGGTGCTGCTGCCCTCTGCGGCCACCACCCCCGCTGCCCCGGCCCCCCGCTGCCCTGGCCCCCTGCTGCCCCAGCCCAACGTCCCACCCACCTGGGCACACGGCAGAGTTGTTGCACAGCCGCTGCTCGCGCAGGGGTCCGCTGCACTGCGTGCTGTAGGAGGAGGACACGCAGAAGCGCGTGCGGGTCTGCCAGCCCTCGCCGCAGGTGCTGGAGCACACGCTCCACGGGGACCACTCCTCGGCTGCTGGGTCACCTGCAGGCCCCACTACAGTGTCACAGGCCTGCCGCCCACGGGGCTGCAGTCAGACCGGGGCCAGATCCCGCAGCAGGCGGGCCGCCCTGCTGGGGAGCAGGCAGCGGGGCTGGGGCAGAGCCCCCGGGCCTTCCAACCAGGCTGATCTCAAGAACTGGCCATTTCCCCTACAAGGCTGGGAGCCCTGAGGGCCGGCCTGTGCCATCCCTGGGCCTCTGGGGTCTGGCCAGGGACAGGTCTCTTCACCTCACACCAGTTCCCCTAATGCCAGTCAGTCAGGAGACAAGAGCCCTGCACCTAAGGGTTTAGTCTAGTTATGGCATGTTATTCAAGTTACTACCCATAAGAAGCTGTGATTGATAACTTACAGTATTTTCCCAAAGCCCTAGTCCCACCCACCCCCCTCCCGCCAGCTCACCGGTCTGGGGGGCTGGGAACCCAAACTGCTGCAGCTCGTCCCCCAGCTCCTCACGCCGCCGGGCATCTGTGGACCGCAGGGACTGGCTCCGGGAGCTGGTACGCCCAGCGGCTGCAGGACGGGCTCAGGTCAGCACAGGAGCGGTGCTTTGCCCCCGTCCTCTCTCTCTGTGGCCATAGTGCTCTGAGTTCGCCAGCACTGGGCCACCTGGCTCCACTGGGCAGCTGGGAAGCCAGGGACCAGAGTGCCCAGCCTGGCACCAGCCCTCATCTGGTCACCAGGGGACCCTTCCTGTGGGTCCTGTCTCCCATACCCCGCGCCACCTCCCTCACTGCCTCCATCGCTCACAGGCCAGCGTTCACCTGCAGGACGGCTGCTCTCCCTTGCCTGGCACCCCAGCAGCCCCCTGCCTCCCTCCCGCAGCCCAGCCGACGCCCCGGGGCCCTCCCCAGGCTCCTGAGAGGAGCTCTTCTCCCCAGGAAAGTTCACCAAGGAAAAAAAGCCCAAACAATGACAGTCTCATTACAACGTGATTTAACTTCATGGAAGCAGCTAAAAAATGCATGGGGTCATTAGAGAGCCTTATTACAGAAATACATTCTGGAGGCAGTATCCGGCTGGGGCAGGCGGGCTGGCTTGGCCAGAGCTCCCACAGCCAGCCTTCCGCACACCCTCCAAAAACCCCAATCCACAAACCGGAAGAAAGCCCCAACTAGTCCCACCCAGCCCCAAGCACCACCCTCTTCGGGGCCCTCACCTCTGCTCCCCCGGCTAGGCCCCACTCCCACAGGCCAGCCCGGAGTTTAGGTCCTGCTTCTCAGAGCCCAGACCCACTCTATTCACTCTTCCTGCAGGCCCCGCCCCTACCTGGTCCCGCCCCAAGCCCCTCCCTCCACCGGCCCCTTCTGCTCCGGGCCCTACCCCTGCCTGCCCCACCAGCCCCTTCTGCTCGAGGCCCCGCCCCTCCCCCACGGGCCCCTCCTCCCCAGGGCCCCACCCCCCCTCCTCCCTCACAGGCCCCGCCTCTCCAGGGCTCCGGCTCCGCCCCGCCCCGCCCGCACTCACGGCCGCAGGCCTCGCGGTTGCACTGGCGACCCTCCTCCAGCACCCCCTCGCAGCCACCGCCCTCCACGCCCGGCGCGGGCAGGCAGGTGCGCGTCCGCGTCTGGAGGCCTCCCCCGCAGTCCCGCGTGCATTCGCCCCACAGGGACCACAGCTTCCAGCCGCCTGGGGGGAAACCAGAGGGCGGGGATCAGGGCAGGGCAGGGGCTCGTGGCCTGGACGGGGTAAGTCACGGGGGTGCTAAGCCCGCCGAGGACGGCCCGGGTGGGGAGAGGCCGCAGTGCCGGGGAAGGCCTGGCCTGGGAGGACCTGGGGGTCCGGTGTCTACCCAGCTCCCGGGCTCCCTCTGGAGAGCTCAGGTCACGCCTGAGCCTGAAGGGTCCCCGTGTGCCAGCCGCCACTGGGCAGGTTTGCTGCCAGGATGATGAAGGGATGACGACCTCCGCCCACCAGAGCGCTGCCTCACAGCACAGCGTCCTGATGGTGAGCAGAGGGTAGAGGGGTCTGGCCTCCAAGGTTCTTGTTCCTGGCACGCCTGGAAGCCCTCTCCAGGCTCCCTCCAGTTTCCAGCCAGGCCCTGCTCATCAGAGCCTCAGTTTCCTCATGGGCTCAGCGGAGGGTCACCATCCTCATCACCAGGGCTCCACATTTCACACCCCAGCTGTGACCTGGAGCCGCTTCTTCACCCCACGCAGGGATACCAGTGGTGACCAAGGCCTCACACCTGGTGTCCAACCAGGGCCTCGAACCCAAGGCACAGCCTGACTGAGCCTGCCCTGGACCTGGCCAGCTAGCCACCCGAGGAGGGAGCCTGGGACAAATGCCTGCAGGCCCCTCCCCACCACGCCCCTGCCTGACCCCAGACACTCTGTTCAGCTTCTCTAGTGAGGGTTCCTCCATCCCTGCCCCGACAGTCACCGCGGCCTTCACGGACCTGTGTTCCCCCAGCAAACCAGACCTCACGCCCCAGGAGTCTCCGCTCCTGGGGGGTCCTCGTGCTGCCAAAAACACTTTGGGCCGCTTGGAGTGCCCATGGTCCTGGAGCATTGGGTAGTCATGGAGGAGCACAAAGCAGGAGAGGGCCACTGCCATATGTGGGCCAGAGAGGGGCAGCGGCTCCAGGGGGCCGGGAAGGGGCTGCCGTGTCTAGGCCTCCCGCTCGGGCCTCCTGCCCAGCACTCTGGGCTCACGCACACTCAGTGCAGCAGGGTCAGGGCGACTTGGAAAGGGCATGCAGCCCTTGCCAAGTGCCTGCTCCTGGCCACGGTGGCGAGGAGACAGCTGGCGGCCACCACGAGGGGACCCACCATGGAGCTGGGGCCACTGCCCCATGCTGCCACTGGGGAACACTGGGGATCCGGCCGCTCGATCCCAGGTACAGCAGGGGAGGCCCCAGGGGCAGCAATCAGGCCAAGCACAGGCCACCCCGACCCACCAGAAGGGCCCCAGGGTCTCTTGGAGCCTCAGGGAAGGGGCCCTGCCTCCCTCAGTGGGAGTGTGGACTGCAGGAGACCCCAGGGGAGCGCCAGCCACCAGGTTCCCCCAGTGGCCCCACCTCCCTCAGTGGGAGTGTGGACTGCAGGAGACCCCAGGGGAGCGCCAGCCACCAGGTTCCCCCAGTGGCCCCACCACCCACTGGCCTCACTCTCTTCATTTACAACATGAGGATAATGGCTGACCTCCCAGGACTGATCAGTGGTAAGTCAAACAGCAAAAAAGGATGTGGAGAGGACGGTGTGTGGCATTGTCACTTGGGTCAGAGTTGACTCCTGGGACCCCACTTTGATTTTCAGCAAACTCAGTGTCCAGCCAGCGCGCCCCCCAGCCTGCCCCCCAGCCTGCTCCACTTCCCTGCACCTATGCCAGGAATGGCCAGCAGGGGGTGCCAGGGGCATGGGGATGAGACCCAGGAGAGGGACTTGACCCACCACAGCTGTGGGAGGCCTCATTCTCTCTGGTGGGGTCCATAGGGTTGGGGGAGTCTTCCAGGCCCCCACACCTGCTGCAGAACCCTCTCCCTCCACTCACAGAGCCACACTCCCACAGCTCCCAGAGAGGAGAGCACCTGGCTGAGGGTGCACAGCAGTTGAGCTGCCTCCTCCATAGCGTGCTTGGCCCATGCCATGCCAGGGGAGGTGGGGGACTCAGCACGGCCTCCAGGGCACAAGGGCGGGACAGGGTGGCACCTGCCTACAGCACAGGAACAGGTGACAGGCCCTTCGTGGCTGCCCTGTCACATGCCCTAACTCAGGACAAGGAGAGGAACCTGGACTTGAACTGGTGGTCAGATTCCAAACGCCCCCATCCCCCAGACTAAGGCCTCCTGCCAGGACTATCTGGGGCCCAGGCGCTCCGGGCCTCAGTGGTCGCACCTGCTGAAGGCATCCCACCCCCCCACCCCGATTCTGAGGCAAAGGCACAGACGGGGTCCTGAGAAGCGGGCCTGACAATGGGTCAGGGTGGCATGTCCTGTGGCACCCCCCTCGCCGTCCCAGCCAGCCCCCATGCGGAAGCCTGAGTGACGTGGAAACTGGCAGTGGGCGGGAGAGAGAGGGTGTCCAAGCCAGGCTCATCGGAGGATGCCACTGGGTTCCCATGGCAACTGCTGCAGCGCGCAGCCTTTCAGGATAGACCCAGGTTAGGCCTCAGCTGCCAAAACACCCACTCATTTCAGGGCTGGTTACCTTGGTGACCCAGGTGGTGAGAATGTGGTAGGGGGAGAAAGGGCGGGGGCACATCAGGAGAGGCTGCGGAGGGGCAGGACACTGGCCCAGAGGATGGATCACCCTGCCCCCACAAACCAAGCCTGACCCTGGTCACATACTGAACCCTGACTTTGGATCCGTGCTGAGCCCTGATCCAGGTCACAAGCTGACCCTGGACGCATACTGAGTCTCGATTCTAGTCACACACTGATTCCTGACCCTGATCACATATTGAGCCTTGATCCTTATCACACACTGACCTCTGATCCTGGGCACAGAATTCCTGATCCTGTCACATACTGAGCCCTGATCCCAGCCACAGACTGATCCCCCATCTTGGTCACACTCGTGCTGCTAATGAACGCTGAGAAAATGGTAGCTGCTATTTTTATTCTTGTTTTGTTTTTGATGTATGTCCCCTCACTTAGCTGACACTCAGTAAATGTTTGTCTAGTGAATGCATCAATGCCAGGATGGAGCCCCTGGGGTCCGCAGTGAAGGGTGCAGAGGTGTTCAAGCCACCCTTCGCTGGGTGGCCAGTGTGTCTGAGCTGGGTGGGCAGTGAGGGGCAGCAGAGGAGCAGCAAGCAGGCTGGGGGGTGGGCTGCCCCTCCAGGCCCGGAAAGAAACCGCCTTTCTTCCCCCACTCAATGCTGCTCTGTCTGGAAGCCTCATTTCCATCTCATTAAGGGGATGAATAGAGCCAATTAACGGCCCCAGGCAGCCTGGCCACCCAGGGGAGAGGGTGCTTGGTGAGAGGCCTCCTGGTGTCCTTCCCACCCTGGCGCCCCAGACTGGAGGCTGTGAGCTCCCCACAGCCCGCACCCTGAGTTGGCTGGGATGGGGGTGCGGGGGAGCACAGGGGGCGTCCCTCCCTCCAGCTGGGCCTCCCCAGCTTCCGGGCTGTTCTCTGGAGGAGAGCTGTGCACTTCTGTCTGTCGCCAGCAGAGGTCTCTCGAGTCCAGCAGGTCGGGTAGCACCGGGGCTGGAGGGTCAGTTCTGCCATTCCCGCCCTGCTCTGCCACCAGGTCCCAGGTACCCACAGCGTGCCCCAGGGATGACCCCACCTCCAGCCCAGGCTCCGAGTTAGGGTCTGTCCTTGGGCACCCAGACTCCTCTGAGACCTAGACCAGGGCCCCCTGCACGGACGTGGAAGGGAGGGCCCCGGAGGGCGGATGGGGCGCCTGGTGGCCTGACTTAGCCTACCTGCTGCCAGCAGCTCCTACTGGCGGTGCCCAAGTGGCTGGTCCCCCTTCCTCCCGCCACAGAGGCGGGCACCAGCAGGATGGGGCTGAGAAGCCGAGCCCACCATCTGGCAGGCCATTTCCCAGGTGAGCTAAGAGCGAGGAGCCTCGTGGGGCAGCGGGGCTCCCCTAAACCTGTCAAGGCTCCATCTCCTTAAAGCCTCACGCAGGCCCTGCAAGCAGGTACTGTCCTGTCTCCAACTCTCAGGAGGGAAACTGAGGCTCCCTGAGCTGGCCGAGTCTTGTTGCTTCCTTTTCTTGATCAGGCAGGTGCTCCTTGGCCTGAGAATGGTGCCCTGTTTACAAGCCTGAAAGCCCAGGGCCCATCCCGGAGACCTTGGACAAGTCTCTGCCCACCGCCCGGGCCCCAACCCCGACTGTCTGCTGCCAGCTCCATGTCCTTTCTCCCCATCTTTCTGGGAAGTGGAACCAAAACACAGCGCCCTGACTCTCAGCCTCTCTCGCAGCCGGGCGGGCGTGGGGTGCGTTCTGGCTCTGAGCGGAGGAGGTAAAAGGCTGAGGGCATGGTGGGCCCAGCATATCATTCCCATGGGGCCCCATCCTACCATCCCCATCTGAAATGGGTGTTGTCTGTGATGGGGACTGAAGCCTTCTTGTTTTCTAGATTTTTCTAAATTGGCCCTTGTGCAAAAAGAGTGGCTCCCCTGTCCAAGCCAGAAACCCCTGACAGTGGAGACCTTGGCACCTTCCCAAGCTCCTCGGTGCTCCCTGTCACCGTGAGACTACCTGGAGTCCCAAACTCCACTCCAGTCCTGACGCCCCTCCAAATTCCAGCCCAGGCTTTGCCGCTCCCTTTGCCCCTGCACACCCCAGAGAGGCCTCCAGATGCCTCTTCCCAGGACTTCCGGGGCTCCTGGGATTGGGGCTGAGCCTGACTGTGTCTCCAACAGCCTCAAGAGTGAGTGTGGGGTCACTGGGCAGGTGGGCTTGGGCTGAGCCTGACTCACCCTGGAGGCAGGGCAGGGAGGGGGAGATCACCCCATCTCCGTGGCCGGTCACAGCCCCTCGGCCAGCAGTAAGCCTCCCATACGCCTGCAGGATCCAGGAGCCCAACGGAATGTGTGGGTTCATACTCCACATCCAGTTTCAGCCCAGCCTCCCATACCCACTCCCTGTGGGCACACAGAGGACACACACAGGGACACACAGGGATATACACACGAGGACACACAGGCACACACACCACACACAGGGACGCGGAGACACACACACACAGGGACACACACCACAGAGGGACACACACACAGGGACACATACACTAAATTGGCCCTTGTGCAAACGGAGTGGCTCCCCGTCCCTCCTCGTGCAAAAATGGCTCCACACACACCACACAGGGACACACACACACATGAGGACACACAGGGACACACACACTTGCTCCCAGGCCCCAGGACGCTGCTTTTTCATGATCTTCCATGTCGCTTGTGCAATAAAATTCTTTAATTAAAACATGAATATTTAAAACAACCCTTGAGAGAAACGGCCCCATCTCACTCTAGGCGGAAAAATGCAAAGGGAGGCAGTGGCGAGGCAGTGATGAGGGCCAGAGAGAGCCAGCGGGAGAGGGGCCTGACAGCCTGGGGGGCGGTGGGGCGTGGGGCAGCGCGAGGTGGAGGGGAACAGTTGCTTGGCCTGAGGAGTGTTTGCAGAGTCTGACGCGTGACGTGGCCATGTGGCACTTGGACAGGCTGTGCGGGGGGCAGGGCTGAAAATGGGCCACGGGCTGGCCTGGGCTGCCTGCTTGCTCCTGCATTTGGCTGTGTGTTGCCTGCTAGGGACATCGACGGATGGACAAGCCTGTCCCAGTGTCCCTGGGCACACAGCGAGGGCATAAAGCTCCCTGGGCACAGGTCTCAGCTGGCAGGATCTGGGGGTCAACTGTGCCTCCGCTCAGCTGTGTGTCTTCTGAATGGTCACCTGCCTCTCTGGTCCTCATGCCACCCCATCCCCCCATGCACACGCACGTGCACACACACAGACATACGCACTCATACATTCACCCACGCACTCACACATTCACACACATGCATGGGCACATTCACACACATGCACGTGCACACACACGCACTCGCATATACACACACATTCACAGACATACACATGCACACACATTCACACACATGCACGTGCACACATACATGCATGTGCACATTCACACACATGCACATACACACATTCACACGCATGCACACTCATTCACACACATGCACGTGCACATACACAGTCCCACAGTCACACATGCACACACACACACTTACATTCACACATGCACGTGCACACACATATTCACTCACCTGCGTGTACACACACTCACATTCACACACATGCACACGCGCACACACATTGACACACGCACACATGCAGTCACACACATGCATGCGTGCACACACTCACATTCACAGATACGCACACACACACAGTCACATGCACACGTGCACACACACACATTCACACACATGCACGCATGCACACACACACGCACGCGTGCACACACATGCACACACACAGCTCTGAGCAGAGCTCACTGCAGACGCCCTAGTGTTACCACTCAATGGCAGCGTCAAGGGGCTCTGCCATCAGCCTGCCACTTACAAGCTGTGTGGCCCTGGCTGCTGCCTTAACATGTCTGTGCCTGGTTTTCTCCAACGTGGACTGACTGAGTGTCTGCTGCTCCCAGGTACTGTTCTACACGTTGGGGGGGGCACGTCAGGGAACTGGCAATGCCTGCTTTGTGCTGCTTACATCCTGCCCTGGACAATCAGAAGTGGACACAACAAATAAGGGAAATTATGCAGTGTGTTGAGAGGTGACACGTGTGCAGAGACAGAGGCAGGATAAAGGGTCAGAGAGTGGGGCCAGAGCTGCTGCCATTTTAAACAGGACGGTCAGGGTAGCCTGCAATGAAAGGTCACATCTGCATGAGGACTGGAAGGCGGGAGCCCTGCGGGTCTCTAGGGAAGACTGTTCCTGGCAGAGGGAACAGCTGTGTGAAGGCCCTGAGGCAGAGCATGCCTCCACAGGAGCCTATCTCCCGTGCAGGTGCCTCCGGCACAAAGTAAACACTCAATAAATGACTATTACTACTGAGGTCACTTTTGCTCCTGTGGTCCTGGAAG
Source organism: Pongo abelii (assembly GCF_028885655.2). Taxonomy (NCBI): domain Eukaryota; kingdom Metazoa; phylum Chordata; class Mammalia; order Primates; family Hominidae; genus Pongo; species Pongo abelii. The sequence goes on along the minus strand of NC_071992.2, from coordinate 158,929,067 downwards.
CATCAGGGCCTTCTGGGCACAGAGCATGGGCACTAGGGTCCGAACTGTCTCTGGGCCCGGGTGACCACATTCCACCCCATCCTGCCCAAGATGACAGGCTCCCTGCTTCATGTTGCCAGCAGCCAAGTCAATATGCCCTCTAGCCGTCTTTCCACAAGACCAACGGCCCCTGCCCCACAGCCTTTACCTGTGTTCTGTTAAAATCGCTGCACAGAGCCCAGCCTCGATACATACATTCACACCATGCATGCATGTGGTGCACACAAGCACATGCATAATGTACTGCACACATGCACACACACACACACACACACACATGCACCCACACTTACATGGGGGTACACACACCACATATATGCATGAGCACATATGCACACACGTATGCCATGCCTGCAAACATGCACATGCCACACTTGCACACACACATGCATGAACACACATGCACACACAACACACTTGCATGAATGCATGCGTGAACACACATCCTCCCACCTCTTTCTGAGCACCACTTCCAAACATTCCCTTTCTCAGAATCTCCGTGCACACCTCAAGCTGCTCGAATATCCCTGCCTCCAGTCTGTCTCTGCTCCCTGAGCCCTCTAGAGTCTCCCTGCCTAAGAATACGCGAGGATATTGATATTTCATCGTCAACATCGCTTCTGCTTAGAAACACTTCACCCCAGTTCTCATTCATCAGGGAAATCTAGGAAACAAGATATTTTTACTCTTCCTGTTTTAAAGATGAGGGGCCTGAGGGGATGAGAGAGCTGATGGAATTGGCCCAGGGACACACGGCAAGTCGGGTCAGGCTGGGATTTGAACCCAGGCCCTGGGGCTCTGCAAAAGCGGCTCAGAAGCCATTTTCAAGCATCCATTGCCCCACCCTGGCCCTGTCCTGGTGCTCCAGGTGTCAGAGCTGCCTGTTCACATGACACTGCCAGCTGGCTGCCTCAGAGGCAGCTCACACTCAAGTCCCACTCTGACCTCCAGATCTTCTTCTCCCCTGCAACCCGCAGCCCCACTTCCTCAACTCAGCTGACATCCTCATTTCTGGTGTGACACCTGGGAGGGGTTCCCTGCCCATGTCCACATCCTTTCATCAGTAAGTCGATCATCGGCTGCACCCCAAGGCCCTCCTCTTCCCTCCCACTGCTGCTGCTGCGTCCTGACTAGGCCAGTGGCAGTCCCCTCCTGAATGCCGGCACTGGCTGCCAGCCCGTCCCAGGCTTCCCCTCAGGGCTGACATCTCTTCTGCACTCACAGCCCAACCATCTGGCTCTTCTGCCCAAAGCCCTGCTAAGGCCCTTGGGTTCCCAAGATAACGTGGGATCTCCCACGGGAGGCCCGACCACCTTACACCATAGGGTGCCTTCACTCAGTAGGTGCCCAGTGAGGAGTGAAGCTCGGCGCTCCCTCCGACACCCACGTCACACAGTGCCCCAGCCTCTCCACGCGTCACATGCGTCTGTCCCGCCAGCTCTTTCCAACAAGCTCCATGCTGCTCCAAGCACTATTAGGAATGGCAGAGCTGCTGCCTCCTGATGCTGCTAACGACTAGCTCTTCAGTAGTGGGTGTAATCTTGGGCCGGGCCCCTGAGACCCATCAATTGGAGGAAAACACTCTGCAAAGGAGTTGGTATTCTGCCAAGGAAGGAACCAAGGCTCCGAGGGGTGAAGTGACCAGGAGTGGCAGACCAAGATGCACGGCCAGGTGTGCCTGTGACCGCTGGGCCCAGTCCTCCTGCAGCCTCCCATCTCCCAAACCGTCCACTGCCCCATCTCTACTCCCTGAAAGAGCCCCGCATATTCTACTTTGTCCTCTTCCCAGTCCCCCTCAGATGCTCATCCCTGCCACACCACAGAAGCCGCCTTCGCCAAGGCCATAGTGACCTCCACTCTGCCTGGTGGGGGCTTGGTCCTCAGCCCCTCCCACCCAGCCACTGGCGGCACCTGACACAGCTGATGCGCCCACCTGTCCTGACACAGCATGACCACTTGGCTTCCTGGCCCCCCACTGCCCAGGGGCGCTGCCTCCCTCCTCCTCGGGCCACTGGAGGGGTGGGCCGAGCCTCACGCCTGTCCCTCCTTCCCCGGCCCCTCTCTAGCCCCACTCACGGCCTCACAGAAGCTTCTTATCTGGGATCCATGGCCCCGCGTTGTGGGTAGAACCATGCTCCAGCATAACTGGCTTCCTTTGTAGCCCTGCGTAGCCTATTTTGTGCCTTTAAACACAAAATTCTGAGGAGGAGTCCATAGGCCTCACTGGCCCCAGAGAAGTCAAGGCCCCTGGATACCCTTAAGGGTCCCATTGCCCCAAGATGGCCCCCCAGCCTGGAGTACATGGCCCAGCCTCACCCCCAAACACCCGAGGTATGCAGTCAGCCCCTGCCTGGCATTGCAAACTCAAACCTCTCCAATCCTCTGATCTTCCCAGATGCTAACACCAAAACCCTGGGCTTCCTTTTCTTTCTTGCACGTCACCCGTCAGCAAGGGGTCTCCATGCCGTATGTGTACGGGACCCATCTCCTGCACTGAGGCCCACTGGGCCCCCACAGGACTCCACCCCGAGGACCCTGCTCCTGTGCACACTCCTGTCTCATTAGCAGGAAAAGCCAGTGTCCCAGAGGCTGGCAGCCCCACAGGACTGGCCCCTGCCCCTCTGTGCTCTCCGGGCACAAAGCCACCCAGGCCTCTGCACTTGCCGTTCTCTCTTCCTGGCATGAGGTTCCCCCACCTCTCCCAGAGCTTTGAACAAGGTCCCTGCTCCTCCCAGCCTCCCTGACCTCCAGGTACAATGGCAACCCTGCCATGAGGGGCTAGCCCTGCCCGGTTCTAGTGCAAGGCTCTCATCGCTGCCCGAGGCCTGGCTGCTCATGTCTTCTTACTTAGGGCCTTCCTCTCTCCCTTACGCAGCTGCCTGAGAGCAGGGCTCTGGAGGGTTTTCACTGCTGCAGCCCCGGCCCCAGCACCTAGAGCGCGTGGCAGATGTGATTCATCCACCCAGAGCATACTCAACCCGAAACCTCATCTCCTGACCAAGTCTCCACAGAGCCCACCTGCCGACCTTTCCACGCAGCCCTAGTCCCCAGGACCATCATCCAGTCCCAGAGACTCCTGCAGCCCCCAGCCTCCGGCCGCTGCAGCCTCTGGCCCATTAAAGTTGTCCTGCCGGAGAGAAAGGGCGGGCCCTCTCCCAGCCAGGAGGATGATCCTTTCCCATCCTGGAGGGAATTAGGCCTTCAACGCTCAACAAGCACCCGCCGTGTGCCCGGGCTGGAGCTGCACACCTGCAGTGACCTTCACTCTTACTCTTTGCACAGGTGGATGGAGCAGCGCCTGGGAGGGTGCCAGGGTACACACTCCCCAGACAGCGGTGCTAGCAGGGCAGCCCTGCGGAAGAAGACCCTGGCCCCCCTCCTCTGCCCACCCACCTCCGCCTGTCCGCCCACCTCCTCTGTCCGCCCACTTCTCCCCATCCGCCCGCCTCCCCTGTCTGCCCACCTCCCCCTATCCGCCCACCTCCCGTGTCCGAAGGTTTCCCCGCCAGTCACTCACCTGTGGCGCCGTGCCCGCCCCGGTCCTGGGTCAGGCTGGTGAGGCAGTTTTCAGGGCCACCAGCCACCGCATCTCTTAAGCAGACATCCCCGCGGGGGGCCAGGGGTCCCGCGGCAGGGCCGCCCGCCTCGCCGCCCAGGCAGGCGCAGGGGGTCTGCATGATCCCGCAGGGGTGCGAGCTGCGGCTACCGGCCAGACACGCGTCCAGCCAGCGGCACAGCATCTGGCAGGCGGCACGGCTGGGGTTGCGGTTCCCCACCACCAGGTACTCCACGGAGAAGTCGTCGGTGGGGCCCGGCGGCCCGGCCCGGGGCCGGAGTTCGTCGTCCTGGGGCGGCTGCTGGCGCCGCATCTGCAGGAACTGCTTGCTGGCCTGCAGGAACGCCAGGGGTGCGGAGGGGTCGCAGAGCCGCAGCACCTCGTCGAAGCTCTCCACGCCCAGGTAGGTGCGCGTGGACTCCAGGAAGGAGTCGAACTGGTAGGTGCGCACGCGGCCGGGGCCGCTGCAGGGCACGGGCGCCTTGGCCACCTTCATGTAGAGAGTGTAGCGCCGCGGGTCCGGGTTGCGCAGCGTCCAGGAGCAGCGCGAGGCGTTGGCCGGGAACACGGCGGCCGCCGAGAAGTAGCCGAAGAACTTTCCCTGCACCAGCGTGGCGCACGGCTCGGGCCCGGGCCCCGCGTCTGCTCCGGCGGCCGCCCGCGCGCGGCGTCCCAGCAGCAGCAGCAGCAGCAGCAGCGGGGCGAGGATCCAGACGGGGCCCGGGGCGGCGGCCTGGCCCCTCATCCTAGCTCGCGGGGCCGCCGGGGTTCCGCGGGCTGGGCAGTCAGGCGCGGACCAGGTCTTGACATGCCAGGGTCCGGCGGCGGGCAGGGCCGGCCCGGTGGGGGCAGGGAGAAGGGGCAAGGGTGGGATGGGAGAGGGCCCTGCTTCAGGTGACAGAGAGGGCAGCAACGGCTTCTAAAGTCCAGGGCCCTGGTGCCAGCCTGTGGCCACCAGCAGCAGCTGGAAGAGAAAGAGCAGAGGGTCAGAGTGAGCCCCTGGGGAGACGTGGGCTCTGGGCATGGGGGTGGGCTCTCTCAGAGGAGGCAGCTCAGCCTGCTACCAACGAGGGCAGGAGGACTTTGGGCCGCAGACACAGGCCCTGGCACCCTTCCAGGCACCTGCTCCGTCCACCTGTCTGTCTACCACTCACCAGCGTGACCACCTGCAGGGGCAGCGGCCCAGCTTGGGGAACAAAGTACCTCCGCCTCCACCCAAGCCTGAGCAGGGAGGGGGTGGCAGTCCACCTGGGGCTTTTGGCGGTACCCCTTTGCCCAGGCAGCCTGGCGTGGCTCCCGGGGGCCCTGGCCTGCCTGCCTGCCCGCTCGCTCACCACGCTCTGCGTGGCTGCCCCTCTGTGAGTGGAGGGTGTAGCTCTCTCAGGCTCTCTCTTTCCTGCTGACCTTGGTCCCTCCTTTCTAACCTTCCTCCTTCCCGGGAAGATTTTGCAAACCCCGTGGGAAGGGAAGTGGGCCCGGAGCACAGGAACAAGGTTACTCGGGCAATTCCCCAGCCTCCCGTCTGGCCCCCGAGCCCTTTCTAAAGGCTTGGGGAGCAGGAAGGGGGTGCAGAGCCTCAATAGCAATGACTGGATCTTTGGGGTGAGGGGAGTTCAGATTTGGTGCCCCCCCCCAGACTGCCCTCTGCAGCCTCCAGCAGCCTGTGGAGGCTGCTCCTGCCAGGAAGCTCTCTTTCGGCCCTCCCACGTGTGTCCTCGTGCCCTAAAGCTACAGGCACAGGGCCTGGGGAGGGATGGAGGGGGGATGGAGCCACCAGGAGCCACCTCACCTTCGCCCTTCCTCTGCAAGCCTAGCATTACTTCCTATCATTCATGATGGGAAAACTGAGACACAGAGAGAATCCATAATTTACCCGTCACAGTGAGTGGGTGGGAGAACCCATATATAAGCCCCAGGCTGACCCTAAATTTGTGCCACCAGGAGACACCTCCCAGCTCCAGGAGAGGGCCCAGGTTGAGTGACTGCCCACTTACAGTGGCACGGGTGAGCAGAGGCACAGCGAAGGCCCTGGATTGGGGGCTGCCCTGGGCCCAGCGGGCATCCACCTTGCTGTGGACCTTGGCAAGTTCCTTCTGCCTACAGACCTCAGTCTCCTCACCACCCCCAAGGCCTCTGGCCAGGCTTTCCATCCCACCCAGCAGTTGAGCCAGTGCAGGAGGGAGGGGAGCTGTAGCCAGTCCCCCTCCTCCAGGCCACCCAGCCTCCTGGTGGGGATGCCTCCGCTCTGCTGACCGCGCAAATGCCGGTCGCCCGCCCACGGGACTTGCCGCTTCCTGCTGCCCGGGCCCAGCTGGCTGGCAACACAAGGTCGGTCACTGCTCTGCAGTCCCCTCCTGGCGTCCTTCCTGCACAGCCTTGTAGGCAGGACAGGGAGCTGGGCCCAGGCAGCCTCAAGGCCTGGCCCCAGCCTGAGCAGAGGCTCTGAGCCCATGGGAGCCAGGAGGCTGGAGGCTGGACTCGGGCTGTGCTCCTGACTGCACAGTGGCCTTGGACAAGTCTCTCACCACAAAGCCTCGGTTTCCCCATCTGTAAAGTGGGATGGGCACCCCACTGCTCTCAACAAGAGGTTAAGAGCTGGGTGGGGAAATTTTAGCCAGGGGGGTGCAGGAAGTGCTCCCAGCAGGGGAGGAAGCTGGCTGGGGCTTCTGGATCTGGGGACAGACATGGCCCAACCTGGCCCTCTGTGGTCTCATTCCTGGCAAACATTCCGGGCTCCCAAGAGAAAATTTTTTTAAAAAGGGGCAAACCTACAAAAAAATCTTCCCATCCTGGTGCCTTCGTGGCAGACCTGGGAAGACGCCGCCAGTCCCCTGCCTCCTGGAAGCCCTTCTCCAGTCCTGCCCCCAGACACGCTTGGCTGGGTGGGCTTGGACAAGGCATGGAAAAGCTGGGCTGTCCTGGGCGCCCCCTCACCATCTCATGGAGAGGGAGCAGCTGTGAGCAGGTCCCACAGCCAGAAGGCCTTCCCAGCCTCACCTTGCGCTACAGTCCCGGGGTGAGCCCAGTCCTGGGTGAGTGTCGGCAGAGCCTAGCAGAGCACCAGTCCTACCTGGTGCTGACCCCACGTGGCCTTGACTCCTTCACAGGCCAGCCAGCCTCACTGCCCCATATGCCCCTCCAAGTGCCAAGGAGGCCCCAGGCAATCCTGTTAGCCCTGACCCTAAGTCAGTGTCAACCCCAGATGCACTACCTTCCCCCAGAGGGACCCGCATAGCTCAAGATGCCAGGGCCCACCTCTCCCCTCCTCATCCCAGGCCCTGGCAGCTCCACCCCATAGCCTTCCCAAGGCGGAGCAGGTTCTGGGGGCCTGTGGTGCCAGGAGCGGGCACAGGAGCTGGGGTGTACAAGGACCAGCCTCTGTGGGTCTGCGGCCAGGCACGGAGTCTTTAGGGCCTCGGTCATCCCATCTGGAAACTGGTACAGCCTGGCTGCCTAGAAGGGGAGCGCAGCCTCATAAGCCCAGCTGGCCACGACGAGGCTGGTGTCTGCAACGCCACGTGGACTGTGCAGGCCTGGGAGGGGTGTCCCAGGACAGGCTCCAGCTTGGTGAGAAAACCCAGAAGAGTCCATCCCAGGTTCACAGGGAGATAGGATGTGTGCCAGGCACTCTGTCGCTGAGGCACCCTGTTACAGATCCATTTTACAGATGGGCATGCCGAGGTCCACAGAGGGGCCATGCCTTGGTGGAGGCTCACAGCTGGTACTGGGCACCTGAGCCTGGAATCCAGCTCAGGCCTGCGGGTCACCGCCCATGCTCTCTGCACAGCATGGCCCAGCATGGCCCCAAAGCAGGTGGACGAGGGCCTCCCCCTGCCCTAGAGAGCTGAGCCGAGTGGAGGCCTCCTGGCACCCCCTAGGGCCCTGGTATCACTGGTCGCCTCTCATTGTCACCAGCTCACTCCACGCCTTGAACCCTCTTAGTACCGGTATGAGGCCCACCCTGTAGGCAAGAGGTGGCAGAGGGGATCAGAAGCAGCCAGTGCCCCTATCAGAACCGCCCCTTAGAAGGCCCACCCTGGCAGTGCTGGGGTCACCCTGGGGGTGATGGCGAGGGAGTGGCATGAGGGCCAGGAGTGGCTATGGGGAAGGAGAGTGCTCAGGAGGTGGAAGGGGGAGGCCCCAGCACCAGCCAGGCATGGAAGGTGCACACGGCCCACTTCTGGCCTGGAGAGGGAGGAGGTAGGAGGTACCTGCAGGGAGGAGGTGCTAAGGGCCAGGCAGTGCAACTGCCCAGTGCCCTGGCAGGGACCTGGGGCCTTGGCAGACTGTCTCGGGGCCAGGAGATGGCCCAGAAGTGCCCATCCCTGGGATTCTTAAACCTTGAGCCCCGGGGTTCCACAGGAGGGACCACAGGGGCCATCAGCAAGTCAGGGGGGTGTGGGGAGGGAGGGCTCAGGTTACTTCCCAGCTCCCCAGCATCCCCTAGAACATCTCTGACTGAGCTGCTCCCCGCCCAGGCCTTGGGAGAGGCTGTATTGGCCAGAAGGCCGGCCCAGCTGACATGAATTTGAGACCCACAGAACTAGCCCAAACCTGCCTTTTCTGGCTGGGCCACTGGGCAACGCTGGGCAGGAGCCCAGGCCATTGTCTTGGCTGATGGCCCCTGAGCCTGCCAGTGGGCACGGGCCTCCCCACCTGCCACACTCACCCCCTGCCCTGCCCCCAGCAGACCCACCCATCCCTGAGCCAGCCGAGGTCTCCTGCACCCCACCTGCCTGCCACTCTCCAACAGGGCCACCCCGGAGCCTTCTCACACCAAGGCAGGCCCAGGCGGGCAGAGAGCTGACCAAGGCCGGGGGCAACCAGGGACCATCTCCTCAGGCTCCTATCCCCCCATGCCAGGCCCGAGCCGGGCACTGCAGCCCAGGTCACACGGCTGCCGACAGTCTAGCTGAGACGCAGTGGGGCCTGCAGGAGAGACTCCTGATCCTTCCTGGCACCCAGGGTGGCATTCAGGAGGGGTCAGCGCCTGAGTGGGGCCCTGAGGATGAGTGGGTCCCTCTGCTTGCTGGGGGCAGGGGTGGGCCTGTGTAGTGTTTGGGCCAGGAGGAAGGTCAATGCGGATAGGGTCACAAGAGACTTCCAGAGAGCAAATGGGGGAGGGGCTGGTGGCCTCTGCTGAGATGTGGAGGGGGATGAGCAGATGTGTGTCACTGTGTGCACGAGTGCATGTGCATGTGTGCGCACCTGTGTGCCTGTGTGTGCCCAAGTGCATATGTGTGTGCACGTGTTCCTGTGTACCTGTGAGTGTGCATATGTGAGCATGAACACGCACTCACATGCGACACATTTATACAAGGCCATGTGGCTGTGGGACAGCCTGGGCTTCGTGCTGTACTTGCTGGGATGTGAGGGCAGCGGGGACAGAGACGGGGCTGGGAGAGGAGGGTGTGCCCCAGAGGGTGCGTTTAGCCAGAAGCACAGTCACAGCCTTGGAGAAAGGGGTCCAGGCCTGAGGCCAACAATGGCTCCACCCTGGGGCAGCCGCTGTGGTATCTGCACAGCTGTACCTCTGGCCTCGGCTCCCCTGAGCTGGCTCACCCTTCTCCCCCCGGCCACACCAGCTCCCGGGTCCCCTAGGTTGGGAGGATCCCCCGGGGGCCCCGGGAGTTGGACCTGGCCCTGGTCCCTCAAAATCCATGCTCTGTGCTTCTCCATCAGGTGCCTTGATTTCCCCAGCAGGCTTTTCCAGCCTCATCCTCCAAAGGCGTGCTCCATGCAGCAGTCAGGGACCCTGAAGATTGAGGCCGGGCTGACCCCTGAGCCCACCCCATGCCAGCCCTCCACTATGAGGACAGAAAGCTCTGGGCATCCAGGCCACAGGTGACGGGGTGTGAGAGGCTCATGGGCTGCCCCCATTGCTGGGGGACCCGTGTGGGCGCTGGTCACTCCTGGCTTTAAGTGTTACAATTTAATGGCAAAACTGTCATCAACTCTCTTGCAGAGAAGTGGGCGATTGTCTTGGTCCCCGAACCACAGGCCACTTCTCTGGTCATTGGTTTCTATATCTCAGCCTGGATAACAGCAGCTCCCGTTACCCACTGTCCCTCAGCCTCCCAAGGACAGTGACCAATTACCAGCAAAGCCCTCACAGGTTCCTGCCTTTCTCATCACCTTCTCCAGCGTCAAATTGCCCTTGTTGTCAGGAAGTTCTTTCTGGTGTCTAGCCCCTATCCCTTCTGCTGCAGAGGAGGCTGGCCAGCTTCTGCGAGGTGGTCTCAGGGAGGGTGGGGGGTGCCGCCGGTCTCTGGGCAGAGGTGACAGGGTGAGGGCCTGGGCTGGCAGACAGGGGACCCAGAGAGGTGGGGCAGCAGGAGCCAGCCACGCTGGGCCGGGGAGCAGAGTTGGGGGCCACAGAGAGGGGAAGTGGGTACCAACCTTCACTACGCGCTGACCACAGGCCAGCAACGGGCCTGAGATTATACACGAACCCCTCCTTCAATCTCACAGCTTCTGCAGGAGGTGGGTGAGGCAGTGACCCCCATCACAGACACCCTCAGATGAGAGGCACCGCACCCACCTCCCGCCGCCATCCTGCGCCTGTGCAAACTGCACACACACACCCCACCCTGCCATCAGGCCTGGGTTCCAGTCACACCCTGCACCTCGGTTTCCCCACCATCAACCCGGGGCGGTGGATGCTGTCCAACGCCCTTCTCTCGGGGCACTGGGGCTCCTCCATGAGGCTCGGCACCCCATGCCCGCTCTGGGTCCAGTCCACACCGGACAGACCCGACCCTGGGCTCAGGCCTCCTGCGTCCCCTCCCCGCCCACCCCAGGCCACCAATGGCATCCCCAGACACCAGCCACAAAAGGCACTCTGTTGTCCTGCCGGCCCTCTGAACAGTGCCCGCCTGTGTGTCCTGAGAAAAGGCTGCACGGGGGGAGGGGCGGGGTGGGCACCCTCAGCACCGACTGCCCAGGGGGCTGGGAGGCAGACGGCTGGCCTTCCCCGCTCAGGGTGCCCATGGCCCCCATTCAAGCAGCCTGGTACCGGAAGCAGAGGCAGCACTGTCCTCCGCCTGTGAGGTCCTGGCAGGGCCCCTGACATGGGCCCAGGACAACTTATTTGCGTGTCTCAGGGGTTCAGAGCCATAAGAAGTGGGCCAGAGAGTCGGGGACTAGCCAAGTCGAGGAGGGGGTGCCGAGATAGCCTCCCCCCGACAGGGTAACCACCAGATGCCACCTGCCCTACCCCAGCTTGTGCCAACCACACCCCCACTGGCCAACCTGCAGGGTAGCTAGGCCTGCCCATAGAGAGCCCAGGTCACGTGCCACCCACAGCAGAGGCAGGCCAGGGAAGCCTCTCTTAAGGGTGGGCAGGGCTGCCAGCAGTGTTGGACCCCCTGGGCGTGGGCCCCCAAGGGCGTAGGAGCCCACCATGTTCACAGAGCCCGACAGGCCCAGCCCCACCCAGCTGCCTGGGCACAGGGGTGCCCAAAGAATCTGGCCAGAGCTGCTGGCAGGGAGAGAAAGGCCCTTCTTACAGAGACCACTGTGGGGCTGAGGCAGAAGGGGCTCTGTCCTGTGCCAAGCTCCGCTCTGGCCGGCCCCATGCTCTGCCCTGGCACACAGACCTTCATCTGACCCCCCACCCGCAGAAGGCAAGGTGATCGCAGCCTGCAGTTCCCCAGACATGGATACAGGCCCAGAGGGACCGACCGGCCCCTAGTGACTCCAGGGGAAGATAGGAGCTGTGTTACCCCTCATCTCACCCAACTGTCCCAGACCACCTTGGCCCGGCGTCAGAGGCCAGCTTTCCAACGGCCCTCAGGCTCCAGGCCTCACTGCACCTCCCATAGTCTAGGGCTCATCACCCCAAGCCACCTGCAGGCCCTAAAGATGCTTCCTGTGCTGAAGCTCCTCTGTCCCTGCCCTGCTGCACTGAGGTCCCAGGCACACCCCGGGGATGATCCGAGGCCAGAGTGAGGAGGGCTACCTTGCCTAGGAGTTGTCCTCGAGGGCAGGGCTGCCCGGCCAGGCTGGTGAGCCCCTAGCAGCAGTATGGGGACCTGAGGAGGAGGCTGCACTCAGCCTGGACTCCAAAATGGCTGGTATCCTGGCTCGAGGACCCCTGAGAGGCGGCTGTACCACGGGAGCAGGCCCCAACCCAGGCCTCCGCTCCACCACGGCGGGCAGGCAGTTATGTGGCAATGGGGAGGAACAGCTGCAGCCAGGGCCCAGCATCTGGGAGGAGCAAGACCGAGGGAGAGAGTAGGTGTGTCCAGCAGGTGAGCAGCCTTGGCGCAAGGAGGGGCTAGAGGATGCATGTGTGGCTATGTGAGCTGCACATATGTGTGCGTGTGTGCATGTGGTGATGAGTGCAAGTGAAAGCCGTGCAGGTGTGAGTGGTGTGTGTGTGAGCGAGTGTGGGGAACAGAATGTGCGTGTTCACCAGCTGAGTTACACACGTGAGTGTGCACATGTGGCGTGTGCTTCAGGGGGTTAGGAAGTGTGTGCACGTGCAGGGTGTGTGCATGCTCCTTTTGTGAGTTATTACAAGTGTGTGTGCACACTGTTCAAGGGCTGTGTGCACATGCATGTGTGCAGGTGTATGTCAGCAAGTGTGTGCACACAGAGTGAGTTGCTAGCATGCGGGTCTGCACACGTCTTTCAGGTGTGCGAGTGGCAAGGCGGGTCTATGTGTGCATGTAGGTGCGCTGTGGTGGAGAGGAAGGCTTTCTGGAGGAGCTGCCCATGAGATCTGGAATGGGCACAGGGACAGACTCTCTGGGGCTGGGGAACAGGGAGGGGGTGCAGAGTGCAGGGGCCCTTCTCCTCCTCCCTGAATCCCATTCCTTTTCCCCGGGGCTCTGAAATCCCATTGAAATGCGTTCCTCTGGGGTGGCCATTACCCCCAAGCTGGAACTGGGGCCTCACCAAGATTTGCCTGGACAGCCCTACCTCTCCCTGGCACTTCACAGGCGCTACCCTGGACGCTCTGGCACTCTCCAGGACACGCAGGTAGGGCCGCCCACCCTCCTGTCACAGAGATGCCAACTTAGCCTCAGAGAGGTGCTGGCCCAAAGACCGACCGTGTGCCCCCAGGGCCCGGGAGGATGGGCCGGGATTCATGGTGGTCGGGGGTGGGGTGTGGGCTTTGCAAGCCTCCTTCCCCGCCTTGCACCCAGGCCAGTACCCAGCCAGCACCCTCTTCTCAGCCTCCTGGCCGCTCCTCTGCGTTTCTTACTTCAAAGACCCCTCAACCACATGTCTCAGTCAAGAGTCAGCACCCCCAAAACTGGCCCACAGCTGAGTGAGGAGTGGGGGACAGGCACCAGGACACAGGTTCTGTCTCATCTCAAGGTCCACCCCAGTCTCTGAGCTCCCAGTAATCCCTGGGTCCTCCTGACCTCAGCTGCACTGGGCCGGGACCGCTCAGTTGCCTGGCGGACTGCAGGGGACCAGCCTGCCGCATGCTTCTCTCCCAGGAAGGCAAGTGGCTGGGGGCCTAACAGCGAAGCTGCAGAGAGGACTTCTGCCGTGCCCTTCCCCTGACCGAGCCCCAGAGAGGGATGCCTGAGAGAACAGAACGCCACAAGCAGGAGGACAGCCATGGGGGCCAGTGAAGGGGACAGGAGCCTAAGGTTGGGGCCAAGGTGACAGCGATCCTGCTGAGGGAGGTGGCTGTGAGGGGTGTCCAGGTGCTGCTGAGGCGAGTGGGAGTGATGGGGGGAAGGTGTTTGTTGGCTTTGGTGTTGGGGATGGAGGTGGGGTCAGATAGGAACGATGGTGCGGTGTGGTGCTGGCGGCAGGGTGCGGCTGAGATAGCCTCGGGGGCAATGGTGGTGGGGGTGATGGGGTGGGGTGAGATGGTAGGGGGGCAGTGAGGGTGCTGGTGTCAAATATGAGGGTGCTGTGGCTGGTGATGAGCAGGACAAGGGACAGAAGGGGTGGGTGTGTGCATGTTTGTATTTGTGAAACCCATGCAGGGAAGGAGGGAGGAGGGGCAGAGGTCTCCACCAGTCTATCCAGGCAGGGTAGCCCGGAACAACAGAGCCTGTAACAGGGGTGGCAGGAGGCGAGGGGACCAGGGCTCTGTGGAGGAAGGAGGCTAGTCCTTTGGTACTGATCCTATTTTTTGTTGCTTCCTTAATTAACAGAAATGAGTTAGTATGAAAAAAGAAGAGAGAGAGAGGGTGGGGCAGGAGTGGAGACGTCCGGAGCCCCCTCCTCAGTGGCATGTGCTTTGCGGGAGAAGGGGGATCCTCACCTTAACCCCGAGGAGTGGAGCACAGATGAGGAAAGGAGGCGCCACGGCCTGATGAAGGTCACAGAGCAGAACGCAGGGCCAGCACCCCCTGGGTCCCACTGCCAGTCCCTGCCTGCGGGGGCCTCCCTGCCCCATCCCTGGACATGAACATCCAGGCTGTGTCTTCCGGATCGTGGGTCTGTAGGTCTGAACCTCCCCTCCTTCCCCTCTGCGTGTGTAGACAGGCACACATCGCAGGGCGGGGGTGCCGTGTGCACCCGTGTGCACCTCACGGTGTGCTCGTGCTGACCCATGTCCTCGTGAGCCCACAATGGGACGCAGGTTTTCGGGCGGTGCACCCTGGCGTTCCGTGTTTCTTGCCTTTGTGGGGACACGCGTGCCTGCTCTGGGTGTCTGCTTGCGTCTCACACTGGGGTGTGTGTTGGTCTTGGGTGGCGTCGGGGCTGGCTGCCGCCCACTGAGATGAATGTGGCGTGAGCCTTGTGCAGTGCAGCTGTGGGCGTGGCAGCGGCACTCAACAGGCTGTGCACTCAGCCTCCTGACGCGCCCTATGACCTGCGGCCCACGGGGCGCCCCATCTCTTTGGCATCCCCATCAGGCCAAGCCACCAACCCTGTTCAAGACCCTCCTGTGGCTCCTGACAGCAGCTCCCAGCACATGGGCCAAGACCTTCAGGGCTCAGGTCTGGCTCGGACCCCTCTGCAGCCCGTCCTGCCTCCTACCTTCCTCTCCAGCTCTGGTCTATTTCTCACACCCGCACTATGCCCTGCCCCAGGGCCTTTGCACTGCCGGCTCTTCCTTCTGCCCGGACCTCTGACCCCTTCATCACCCACCCACCTGCCCTTCCGTGGGACACCTCCTGGGTGAGCCCCACTTCTAGGCCTCTGTAGGTTGCCTTCTTGCACTCCCTAGAGCCTCCTTGGCAGAGCTGGTCAGGGGCTTTTTCCTTCATATTCCCGCAGCCTTAGTGCTTGGGGTGGGGGATTGCACAGGACCACGCCCTCCCCCTTGCCCCCTGCCCTGCTCCCAGTGCGAGGGTGTTCACATGGGCACCCACGCGTCTAGTGAGTGCCACTTCCTCTGTGTGCACGCCGGCTGTCTACAGGGGGATCCCAGGCCTGTGCGTGTTTACCCAGAAGTCACAGCTCTGCCGATGGCGCAGCTGCAGCCAGGGAGGCCGGAGACTTCCAGAGGACAAAGGGAGGGCGTGGGCTCGCGGGCCCCGAGGGGTTAACAATACCCTCCTGGTTTGGGGTCTTTGCTGAGGGTCGGGTGTTGGAGCTCTCCTCCCGGGGGTCCATCCCGTGCACACAGAGCAGACCCGGGGGCAGCCCAGAGCCAGAGCCGACGGTAAAACGGGGTTTGACTAAATCCTGCCATCCGGGGCCACACCGGCGCGAGTCCCGCCCCCGTCACGCACACACATGTGCAAGTCTGCATGCCTGCACACACGTGCCCCCAGCCTCCCGGACGGGCACGCACGTGCATGCGCGCCACACATGGACACAAGCACGCAACGCGCGCTCACGCCAGCGCACCGCACACGGGGACCCGGCCGGGCCGGCGAAGGGGGCTCTGGCCGAGACGCGAAGCGCGTCACGGGACCCGGCGGCGGGAGCGGACAGCGAGCGAGCGAGCGAGCGGGCGGGAGGGAGGGGGCGGCCGGGGCTGCCCAAGATGGGGCCGGAGCCGCGGGCCAGGCGCGGAGGAGACGGAAGGGGCGGGCAGGGCCGCGCGGGCGCGGTGCGGGCGCCCTCTCCCGGCAGTCAGCGGCAGCGCGCCGGCCCTCCGCCCTCCGCCACTGCGGCCCCGCGCCGGCCGCCTGGGCCTGGAGCCCCGAGGCGGCCCCGGAGGACGGGCCCTGCGCCCCACGACCCACTCCCGGGTGCGGGGTCGGGCCGACCAGGGGCGGAGGGCGCCGCAGGAGGCTGCTGGGACCCCGGGCGCTTGCTTGGCCCTCCCTGGGGCCCTTCATGCCCGGCCCCACGGCTGTGTCCGCAAGCGCAGATGGTCTCGGGACCCTGGCCGCCCTGACGCCGCAGACCCAGCACGCTGCGGACCCGGCACGTTGGATCTCGGGACAAGCGCGGAGGGTCGGGGGCTGGAAGGGATCCGAGAGCAGAGCCCGCGCCCCCATTTCACGGACGCGGCCACCGAGGTCCGAGAGGGGCCGGAGCCTGCGGGAGAGGGAAGGGCCTCCGAGGGCTCCACAACTTGGCTGCGCCCCCTCCCTAGCCCGGGATCCGGAGGAGTGCTGCCTGAGGCCGAGGCGACGAATCGCCCCCTATCCGCCCCCGCGCGGGACCCCGGCAGGAACAAGCAAGCGCCCTTCCCTGGGATCGGAGGCGGCAAACTCCCGGCTCGAGCCCCCAGCGCAGCGCCCACCCGCGGAGCCGCGCGCCTCTCTGGCGCATCCCTGGGCTTCGCGGCTCGGCCCTCAGCCGCCGGGGCTCCCGGGCCAGCCTTCTGCCCCCCAGATCGAGGCGCAACAAGTCCGAAAGCAGCGCCAAGGAGCAGCTAGCGAGCCGAAGGGAGGGCGTGGGGCGCCGGACGCTCCGGGATCCCCGAACGCGCGCAACGTCCGCCTCCGGGGACCGGGCGCGGGCGGCGAGCGCGCGGGACTGACTCGGCGGGCTGCCCACACCCCCTTCCAGGGCCCCGACTGTGCGCGGACGGGGGCGCGCCCAGGAACCCCCGCCCCCTCCTTCGCCTGCTTGACCTTGCTGGGTACTCAAAGCTGGACTCGGAGGCACCCCGGCGTGCGGGCGCAGAGTTTCGCTGCCGCCCACGGGAGGGAGCGGCTCGACCTCCCTCGTTGCCTCCTCGGCAGCCGGGGTCGCAGACGAGTGGAAGGCATGAGGGTTCTAGGAAACGTGACAGTCGCCTCCCCAGACCCCACACACCGCATACCACCTCCCTCCCAGATAGAAAAGGGACCCAGCTCCCCTTTCCCCCGCCTCCGCCCGCGCGGCCTCTGCTGTTCCCCCGCGGCGGCTCTCGCTCCGAGGGGGCGTGTGTTTGTCTCTGTGGGGAGAGCACTGAGGGTCTCCGTGGGTTCCCAGGGTGGAGCGGGAGAGCAGACCTCCCAGCCCCCTCCCCAACACAAACGACAAGCGGCTCCTCTGGGGCGGGAGTGCAGGCCCCCTACCCGCCCACACGCCTTCCTGCCTTTCAACTACTCCGGAGTTGCAGCCCAGGAATCTGCGCCCCAGACCCGGAGGAAGAACGGGGAGGTCGCGGCGGGGACGGGTGCTGAAAGAGGGCTGGCTTAGGGCTCTTCGGGTCCCAGCCTGGGCGCCTGCGCTCCAAGAAACTTAGAAGCCCAAAATAAAAGTGGAAAGGGGTAAGGTGCCCAGCGGCCTGGGGCTGGGGTGCCAGATTAGGCGTTCTCCTCAGGCTGCCGGGGAGTGGCCAAGCAGGAGCCGCCGCGGCCAGGAGGAGGGACCCGGGCTCGGAGCCGCAGCCTCCGTCAAGCCCTCCCGGTCGCATCGCTTCGCGGTGATTCTCAGCTCCACCGCCCCCTCCCGAGGCCGGAGGAGCTCTCTACCTCGCCCAGGGGGCCGCGGGGACCTAGGGAGAGGGCTCCTTGCCGGTTCCAGAGCCCCCAGCCTCCCCAGGAGGGGGCGGGGGCCGTGCTCGTTCCTCGAGGCAGCTCCGCGCGGCTCCTAGCTAGCGCGGCGACGGTGGAGGGCCGGCGGCCTCTGCTCACCGGCGACGCGGACCCGGGAGTGCTCGGCGCCCGGGAGTGCTGGCGCTTGGAGCGGAGACGGCACAGGGCCGGCCCAAAGTTGACAGCGGCTTATCCGCGCGGCCTGTCCGACCCAGTGGAAAGGTAGACAAGGAGGGAAGAGCGAGGGCGTTCGCGTGGGGGTGGGGGGCGCAAAAATAGCCCTCCGCCCGAAGTGGGGGAGAGTACCTCCAGGGAGTCTCCACCGCCAATGCCAGGTCTACAGGCGAGGGCTTCTACGGGCGAGGGCTTCGAGAAGGAGTCTGGGGTTTTCTCCTGCCTGCCCCGGGCTCTGTGCGTGGGGGGAGGACGTCTCGGGCCCTTACAATGTCTGTAGGGGGCCCTGGACGTGATTAGCAGGAGGGGGACACGCTTGGCGGCTCTCCGGAGCCTGCTGCGTCTATGTGTGGCTGTTGGAGGCCATGGGGGGCTCCCTTAGACCCTCGCCAGCGTCTGTGTGTGCTGGGGGTACAGCGGGAACGCCCTCCCCAGCCTGCCCTGTGCATGTGATGAGCAGGGGTGCCAGGCTGTGGTGTGTGGATGGGGAGGAGGCGAGCGGCGCCGAGGAGCCTCTCCTGCGTCCAGGGTCGCCCCCTCCTCAGCCTGCCCAATGCGGGCTCGCGGGGACCTGCCACATTCCATCGCCAGCGCTGGAGGAGGCAGGGGGCTGAGGGGGTAGGGGGTGGGGGTCCAAACTCCTGAGCTCTGAGCGCAAAACCTCGGAGCTGCGAAGCCCCAAACGGCGAAGTTAGGAAGTCTGGGCGCCCGCCCCTCCCCCGACCCCCTCCCACCCTCGCTGCGCCCCCACCCGCCGCGCCCCCAGCCCCCCGCCGGAGCCTTCCTTACCTTCCCCAGCAGCAGCGGCCCCGCCGGCGAGGACTCGATCCGGCGAGTTGCAAATCCCCGCGAGCGCCTCGCGTCGCCGGCGGCCGAGCCGGGCGCCCGACCGGAGGTGGGGGGGCTCCTCCAGCCGCCGCCGCCCCCGGCCCGCTCTGGGCCTCACCGGGACGCCCCCTGGAGCGCACCCGCCGGCGCACGCAGGCCCCCTCCCCTTCCCCCGCGCCTGCTGGAGCCCCCCGGGCGCCCGGAGGGTCCGGATGCCCGCGCTGCGGACGATGCTGGCGCGCGGGCCCGGGCCGGGCCAGGACGCGGCGCGGCCGCCTGTGCTCCCGGCTCGCCGGCTCCGCGCTCGCTCCGCCGGGGCCGCCGCCAACGCCGCGCCCGCCGCCGCCGCCTGCGCCCGCAGCTCCCTCTCCGGCCGCCGCCGCCGCCGCTCCGCTCCTCTCGCCTGCCCGGCTCTTCTCGCCTTTTTTCCCCTTCCTGGGGGGGGGGGGGGGGCGAGCCGAGCCGAGCCGGGGGCGGGGCGGCGCGGGGAGGAGGAGGAGGAGGCCGAGGACGAGGAGAAGGAGGAGGAGAGAGGCGAGAGCTGCTTCCCCCCACCCGGCTGCCGGCGCTCCCCAATCTCTCGCTCTCTGAAACTGGATCCCGAATCGGGAGCCAGAGACTGCATTACGGATTACATCAGGCTTTATAGAGCTTCCAGATCACACATTAGAGGGGGAGCGCGAGCGGGGGGCGGGGGCGTGGGGGGAGGGGAGCGAGATAAGGGGGGGCGGATAAAATGCACACACGCGCGCACACCTAGGAGAGCCCGGTGCCTGCCCCGCGCAGCAGAGAAGCCAAGAGTTGGGTCCCTGTTCTCGGCCTTCTCCAGGAGCAGGGGAGTGGCCCCACTGGCTGGCTGGATGATGGATGGTGGACGGCAGGACGGACACACAGATGAATGGAGGGAAGGAAGTGAGGGGTTGTGCCTAGGCAATGCAGGTGCGTGGGTGGATGGACGGTGGACGGATGGATGAGGTGGTGGGTGTAGATGGAAGTGGGGTGGACGGATGGA
The DNA here is from genome assembly GCF_028885655.2 of Pongo abelii. NCBI lineage: Eukaryota > Metazoa > Chordata > Mammalia > Primates > Hominidae > Pongo > Pongo abelii. Next base: position 158,909,614 of record NC_071992.2, on the reverse strand, counting down.
TGGACAGATGACTGGAGAGCTGGCGGGAGGACGATGGGGATTGAGGGAAGAGATGGGTGAGGATGGACGGGATAGGTGGGTAAGTGGATGGGCAGCACCCAGTGGAGGTCTGCTTGGCTGAAGGCTGTGCAGGTGCAAGGACCAGGCATGGATGGGGGTGAGAGCGGGCTGAGTGGGGGATGGGTAGGAGAGAGAGTGGAGGCATAGACTCCTGACCCCATCCAAGAGGGTCAGAGAGTGGGGGCTGGGCAGGGACTGGGTAGGGCCAGTTGAACTGCTCGGGGGGGGGGCTTGTCCAGTTCTTCCTCATGGACCCTGTGCTGAGAGATGCTGAGGGGAGTGGCTGGGGAAAGAGCCAGGAGACGGATTTGAAGGTGAGGTCTAACCTACCACTGATCCTGGGTGGCTGTCCCCAGGCACTTCCTCCCATTGTCACCATCCATCCTTATTTGACTTGGTGACATGGGGGACCTCCCAGCCCCATATTCAGGTTTTGTTCTTCATCAGCTGATGGGGATGGCCCCTTCGGCTGCCTTGGATCATCCACGGCCCCTCTTCTGCTTCCAGGACCGCTGGACAGGTACCCAGAGGGAGACTTCCCAGAAGGACGGACCTTGGAGAAGTGACTGTGGGATCCTTCTCCACCAAGATGCTTCTGCCTCAACCCCTTTCTCCTAGCTCTCAACGTGTGGTCCACTCTGAGCGCAAGTCCCCCTGTGTGGATGTCCAGCACTCTGCACACTGAACCATCTCAGCAGGTCACGCTGCTGCTGCTACCCAGGCCCACCGTCGGCCTGGCTGCTTCTGTCAGCCCATCAGCCAGTCTCCACTGGCTACCACCACTGCCACCATCAACACAAATTCGCAAGGACCGCCACCACCCCTACCTGAATGTCAGCACCCACCCCACCCCGTCCTCCCATGGCCCTCAACGGCAGTCACCACCATCACAACACAGGTCACCAGGAGACGAGGGAACTCAAGCCTACCGAGCCCCTGGGCATGGCGCACAGCTCGCCGGACACAGTTGTGTCCATATCAGTCCCCTCTGCAAGGCTGATCTGTGGCCAAGGCTCCTAGAAGTGTCCAGAGGAACTGGCCAGAAGGGGCCCAGAGACACAGGCCACAGGGCAGCCAAGAAAGGGTGGGGGCGGTCCGCTTCCCGGTCCAACCTCTTGGGCAGTGTCACACCTCCTTCCTCCTGGGGAAAAGGCCTTCTTCTCCAAAGCTTTGCCAGGATTGTTGACAAAAGGGCAGGGTGCCCGGGCTGCCTCTGAGGATCCCCTGCCGAGCGGCACCCCCTCCTCCCAGTCCTGGCGGCGATGCCCTGCCTCGTCTCCTCGCTGCACCAGCAGTCATGGCCACCAGGGGGCGGCTGATGTCAGGCCAGGAGGCCAACAGCTCTGAGTCAGGACTCAGCCTTCCTCCTTGGAGCCCGGAGGGTGGCAGCGATCCCGGTGCCTCCGCTGGGGAATCCAGCCCCAGGTTCTCAGGGCTGGGGCCCTCTCCAATGCGGCCATCCAGGGTGAGGCAGTCTCCCGTCTGGGTCCAGCTTCTCGGCAGGGCCTTTCCTCTCCCTGCACGGGGCCTTCTCTGCTTCCCTCCCCGACTCGCCCCTTTTAGAAAATCGCCCTCTCAGCCCAGCTCCTGATCCAGGACTCAGAGGGTTCCACCTCCCACCGCCAGGCCCAGCCCTCAGCCCCTCCCCAGGGAGGGAGAAGGTCAGGCGTAAGGAGTTCTGCCCACCGAGACCAGCTCCCAGCAGGGTGCCCTGAAGCAGTCCTGCTCACCCCACTTCAGCCCTGTCTCCCTGTCGGCATGCGTGTGTCTGAATGGCTTTGAAGGTGTCTTCCAGCCCAGACACTCCGGGATTCTAGAACCTAAACCGGTGACTGGCTTTCAGGAGGCTTGCCTCGGTGTGCACCCTGAACTCCCTTCCCCTCACCTGCTCACCATCCCCCGCCGCCGCCCGCCACTGCACGTCTCACGCCCAGATCGGCTTCGTTTCAGGGTCCTGTCCACAGCCTGAAGAACCCAGGGTGGGCCCAGCACCGGGAGGCTGGAATTGACGGTCCCTGCTGGGGACCACACCCAACTGGACGCTGGGCCCTAGAACCTCCTCGCGCAGCCCAGAGGGAGTGTATCTTCTCGGTGTTCTCCATAGCCACAAAATGATCCCGGGCCACAGCCACTCAGCTGTGACCCTGCCCCCGACATTGGAATCAGTGACCACTGACCTTGGTCACACGCTGAACCCTGATCCTGGTCACACACTGAGCTCTGGCCACACTCTGAACCCTGATCCTGGTCACACACTGAGCTCGGTCACACACTGAACCCTGATCCTGGTTGTACACTGAGCTTGGTCACATGCTGAGCCCTGATCCTGGTCACACACTGAGCTCGGTCACATGCTGAGCCCTGATCCTGGCACACACTGAGCTCAGTCACACGCTGAACCCTGATCGTGGTCACACACTGAGCTCTGGTCACACGCTGAACCCTGATCCTGGTCACACACTGAGCTTAGTCACATGCTGAACCCTGATCCTGATCACACACTGAGTTCTGGTCACATGCTGAACCCTGATCCTGATCACACACTGAGTTCTGGTCACACGCTGAACCCTGATCCTGGTCGTACACTGAGCTTGGTCACATGCTGAGCCCTGATCCTGGTCACACACCGAGTTCTGGCCACACACGAGCTTCCATCCTGGTCACACACTGAGCTTAGTCACACGCTGAACCCTGATCCTGGTTGTACACTGAGCTTAGTCACACGCTGAACCCTGATCCTGGTCACACACTGAGCTTGGTCACGTGCTGAGCCCTGATCCTGGTCACACACTGAGCTTGGTCACGTGCTGAGCCCTGATCCTGGTCACACACTGAGCTTGGCCACACACGAGCTTCCATCCTGGTCACACACTGAGCTTAGTCACACGCTGAACCCTGATCCTGGTTGTACACTGAGCTTAGTCACACACTGAACCCTGATCCTGGTCACACACTGAGCTTGGTCACATGCTGAGCCCTGATCCTGGTCACACACTGAGCTTGGCCACACACGAGCTTCCATCCTGGTCACACACTGAGCTTAGTCACACGCTGAACCCTGATCCTGGTCACACACTGAGCTTGGCCACACGCGAGCTTCCATCCTGGTCACACGCTGAGTTCTGGCCACACACGAGCTTCCATCCTGGTACAGACTGAGCCCTGATCCCATGGCCGCTTTGGTCCATCCAGAGCTTTGGTCCCAAGGCTAAGTGTAGACTCTAAGGCGTCCCTGATTGATAGGAAACAGAAAGGGGGGTATGAGGCCTCGGAGTGGGGCAGCAGGAAGTGTGCCTCAAAGTCCTATATTTCCAGCCATTTTCACATAGGACTGTCCCATCCTCAGGGAGGTGGGTGTTTGTTTGAGGCCACAGGGGAGCCAGGGCAGTCTACAACCCAGCTCCCTGACTCCCGTTTCATGGTCCCCCAGAGCTGTCTGCAGGGACCCCCAGGGCAGAATGAGGGCTCTTTGTATCCGCCAGTGCTTCTTAGGGCTGAGGTCGCATGGGGGCGCAGGAGGAAGAGGACCCCTGGTCCTCTTGAGGTACTCAATAGACTTTGCCAGCCAGAGGCTGAAGGGCCTCTGTGTGGGGGTGACCGGAATGGTGAGTACTTAGTGGATTCACAGGCAGAGGAGTTAACTGTGGATGCAGCAAGTCTAGGTTAGCCTCCCAGTCAGGACCCTTGGAGCCCCTGCCTACCACCATACAGGATCCTGAGGCCTTGCCCTCACCCAGCCTGTCCTGGTGCATCCTGGCCCCCCTCCCACCCCCAGCTCAGCCCGAAGGTGCCCCAAACTGTGCAGATGTTGAGGAAGGATGGGAAAAGGAGAGAGACTGTCAGAGAGCAAGTGATAGTGAGGGCAGAGGCTCCTGTTAACAAGGTTCTAACAGTGTGGTGCACCCGGCCTCCTCTTCCAGGAAGCCTCCTCTGGTCTTCTGGTTGGCAGGCATGGCCCCTTCCTGTGTCCCAGGCACATTGCAGGTCCTCTGTCTCAGCACACCCGTCAGTCAGCAAAGGCAAACATGGCCAGGACCCTCCCCGGTTCCTCTGCCCAGAGGCCCCATCTCCTGCCTGGATTCAGAGGAGGAAAGCAGCCAGTCCCTCCACCCAGGGCTCTGCATCCCAAGATGGGGGACAGAGACAAGGCACAAGCTGGCTCCCGGGCAGATGCACAGCCAGCTTCAATTCTGTGACATGCTGTAGTCCCTTTGTGGCCTCAGCCTGCACCCAGGCCAGGCAGCGTGGGGACCCATGGAGGTGACTCGGGCGTGCTCTGCTCTCCAGCCATCCCAGTTCAGGGCCTCGGTCATGGGGAGGAGTTGCGAGGAGGTGGCCTCCTGGCTGCCACCAGCCCAGGTTTCCAGGAAGACAGAGAGGACCCGGGGAGGCTGCCTTTCCCTTCCCCCATCCCCCATCCCCTTCCTCTCTTCCTCCCTAACCTCCCCTCGCCTCTGTCCCGGACAGCCCACCCCTGGACTGGGGCCAGCAAAGGTCAGAGAAGGCCCAACCCTTAGGTCCAGGCATCCGAGTCCAGAGCCAATCTCTGGATGCCTCTGTCCATGGAACTGCCTGTGATGGTGGCAGCGTTCTGTGTCTGTGCCGTCCGGCATGGCCACCACTGGCCTTAATGTCTACCAAGGGCATGAAATGTGGCTTGTGGCCTGGGGAACTGAATTTTTAATTTGACTGGCTGTAATCCATTTCCAGTTAGATAGCTACATGTGGTTGGTGGCTATTGTATTGGAAAGTGGTCATCCCAGCCGGGTCCAGCCTCCACCCAGATCCTGAGGCTTCCTCCAAGGTGGGGTTCCCAAGCAGGGGGTGCCTGACACTTGTCACTGCCTGGACTCCAGCAAGTGCACCTCCTGTGGCTCCAGGTCATGCCACCCAGCGCCCCTCCCCACACCAGGGACCCTGGGGACACCTTGGGAGGAATGGCTGGGTGCTGGCCCCTCCCTGCTCTAGCTGTGAACTTCAGACCAGTGGCTAACTCCGCCTGCACCTTCCCTGTTTTGCCTGTAAAGAGGAGGCAGCGACAGGACCTACCTAGGCAGTCCTTCTCCTGATTAAATGAGCATCTGGGGTCCTGGTCTGGACTGTGGTCCTCGCTCTGCAGCCGGGGCCGCCTGCCCTCCGTGTGCACTTTCCCACCCAGGCCCACTCCCAGCTCTGGCTCTCCTGCCTGCACTCACTCAGCCGGGCCCTGCTTCCCTCCCTCTGGGTTGGCAGGCATGCTAGGCGCAGGTGGAGGCTTGACCTCATACACCTGGTCCCGCTTCCGCTCTGCGCCTTGAGCTCCCTACCCCCACCTGCCTCCAGTGCTGCAGAACTGCCATTTCCCAGGGACCCACTGTGCTCCCCCTCATACTAACCCCCCTACAGCCCTATGGGCCCACCTGGTACAACCCACCCCCGATGGAAGCCTGTGCTAGCTGGCTGAAGGATGCCCCAGTCTCTGCTCCCCTGGAAGGGCAGGGATCCAGCCTCCCCACCAGACGCCAGCCCGTTCCAGCCCTCACCCCAGCACTCCTCCGGGCACCTGCCCTTGGCCCTCCTGCTCCAGCCTCAGCCCAGGCAAGTTTGGAAAAGTCTTCTCCAGGGCCTTACTCAGAAGAGGTGGGAACTGATGGGACATTGTTGCCCCAAATCTTGGGACAGCTGCCTCCTCTCACAGATTTAAGGAAGCCACTCAGGCCTGGAAAGGCTGAGGTCCCTACAGCCCATGCAGGGTGTGTGTTTCCCATGGGGGCCCCGGGGGATGGGTGCCAGGGCTGGGCTTGCCTCTTGAGGGTTCCTGCAGGCTGGGATGGGGCAGAGGTAAGGCGGGGGCGGGTTGGGTTTAGTGGGAGCCAGCATCCAGGCCTGCTTTGTACTCTGCCAAGCCCCGCCTGGGATGGTGGCTGCCCCAATGATGCTGGGCAGGGCCATTTCTCTGTGGTCTCTGGGAAAGGGGCAGAGAGGTGCAGGCGCTGGCCAAGGCCATGCAGCAGGCAAGTCTTGGTCTTGGGCACCTGGACCTGGCACAGGCACCTGGGGAGGGAAGGAAGGAAAGGCATTTCCACAGCACGTGGTAGGGGCACTCCAGGCCAAGCGTGCTGGGGACTTCCCTTGCCCTGTCCTCTCAGCCCCTGGAAAGCCTGCAAGGCCCAGGCCCACTCCGGGCAAGGACCCTTGGTTGTGAGGCAAGGTGATGCCCAGGTTCCTCCTGGCCCTGGCGCTGACGCTGATCCCTCAGCCTTCTCCCGAGGCCAAGGCCGAGCTTATGTAACCCAAGTGGCCCGGTCCACTCCACAGGTGCCCTTCTCTGCCTGCCCTGCCCTCTCTGAGAGAGGAGGAGGAGGCAGGGCGGGGGGTATTTTTGGGCTATTTTCAACCACTCATTTCACAGCTCTCCTTGTGAGAACCAGGCGTGATTGGCGGGTTTTCCTAACACTCTTGTAGGGACTGTGCAGAGATGCAGGTCAGGGAGAGGCGAGGTGGCACCAGCCGGGCAGCTGCTAGGGCTACAGGGCTCCTGAGGCAGGGGGTTCCCTTGGGGTCTTCAAGACCCCTGCAAATGGTAAACCTGGATATGCATTCTCCTGACATTTCCTCAGCAGCTGTGCTGACCAAACTGACTTCGCTCCCTGTCCCCATCTGCCCTCACGGCCATTACCAGAGGTGGCCAGGCGTGGTCCCATTCCATGGAAGAACCGTGGCTCAGAGGGGTCGTGTGTCTTGCTCAAGGTCATGCATGACCAGGGACCAAGATTGACACCAACGTTTGCACTCTGACCACAGCAGGGCCCGAGTCGTGGACTTGTTCTTGGAGGAGAGTCTTCAAGATTGACCGGGCAGAAAGGGAAGAAGAGGGGGAGTATTGCCTGGAGAATGTAACCTCCTGGGCCAGGAACAGCACAAAACACTTCAGAGCACTGTTTCCAGTCCCCACAACATCCTGGGTGAGGCCTGACCCTGTTCCTAGAAACCTCTGATCTCTCGTCACCATCTGAGCCCTGGTCCTGGGCACATATTGATCCTGATCCCTGATCACTGACTGAGCCCTGACTCTGGGCACATACTGGTCCTGATCCCTGATCACAGACTGAGCCCTGACTCTGGGCACATACTGGTCCTGATCCCTGATCCCTGATCTCAGACTGAGCCCTGATCCCTAATCACTGACTGAGCCCTGACTCTGGGCACATACTGGTCCCAATCCCTGATCACAGACTGAGCCCCGAGCCTCTGGATATGCTGGTCAAACCCTGAGGATGGGCATCAACTGCCACCATTCATCCAGTATTTATCATACCCCTCTTTCAGGCTTGGCACCCTGCCCACACCAGCCAATCCTTCACCCCATCCCCCAGCCGTTGCTCTAAAGCAGAGGCTGTGTGGACTTCAGGGCCTGTGCAGGCCACTGCCCCAGCTTCCCCTCCAGGCTCTCATCTGGGCTTAGTGAGCCGTAGGAATAGGGGATGCCAAGCCAGCTCTGGGAACTCTCGGTGGAGGGAGATTAAGCATCTAATAAACACTGCAGTGAAAATCAATGCAATCAGAGAGATCGAGGCGCCAACAGGAGTGGGGGCTGGAGGTGGGGCTCACCCGCTCTGCACTCTCACCTGCTCACACTCAGTGCGTGGCAGGCTCCAAGTGGTATGGACAGCAAGTCAGGGCAGGCTATGTTCTCTTCCAGCCTGAGCTGTCTCAGGCCCACCACTCAACAGCGTGCACTCCCCCACAAAACATCCTGTGCCACGCTCAGCACAGAGACTCCGGGCATCCAAAGAAGGCCCTCGGCCCCTCTTGGGTGTCCACACCCCAGGCCCTGATGTCCAAGCCCCACCAGGGCTTCAGTGGTTACTGGTGGGGGCGACCGGTCTGAGTACCCCAGGACACAGCCCAGCCTGGGAGTTGGGTAGACAGAGGGCAGGAGGCACAAAACCCCATGCCAGAGCATTTCAGAGGAAGGCCTCAGACCCACTGGGGGGCATGGAGTGACATTCTGGGGGTCCTCATAGCCCTGAAGCCTGAGACTGACTCAGGGGAGGATGGGGCGGGGCCCAGGTCACATGACCAAAACCCCCTCCCCTAATGCCCTGAGCCTCCAAGGCAGTCCCCAACCCTGCTGGGCTGTAGCCCTCTCTTCCCATCCACTGTGCCAGCAGGGCCTCAGTGGAGGTGGTCCCGTGTCCTCACTGGGTCCCCTCACTGTGTCAACAGTGCTGACACTGTTGTGCCCCGTGTGTGTTGACAGCACCAATACCGGAGCTGTTATCTGTCCCTGTTACAGAAAGGAGAGCCGAGGCTGGCCCTCCCCAGTTGTAAGTGCTGGAGCCAGATCTTGAACTCTGCACCCACCCCCACCTGACCCCTGCCTACCCACCTGCCACAGAGGGGCTCACCGGCTTCTTGCATACGTTCACTGGGGAGGTGGTGCCTGATGAGCCGCCTGTGGTGTAAGACCCACAGCTAACCCATGTGCTTCGCAGAACCCTGGAAGCCTGGAGGTAGAGACAAGGCCCCCATCATGGAGGAAGCTGAGGCTCTGGGCAGTGAGGTGACCTCCCTGAAGATACATAGCCATGAGTGGAGAATCCTAGACATAAGCCCAAGTCCCCAAGACCCCGTAAGCCCTGGGCATCCCTGCAGCCTCCTCGGAAGGTCAGGGAGGAAAGGCTTCAGCTCAGAGGCCTGGGGTGCTTTTTTCCCTTCCCAAGAAACGCAGAGGGAGGCAGTCTCAGGAGGAGCTTGGCTCGTCTACATCACCGGGCCCCTGGGGCTCCCACTGTCCTCCCCCTTTCCTCAGGTGGGTGCCACTGTGGGGGCAAAATGGCTGCCAAGCTCCGGGCATCACATCTTCCCATGGCCACCTCTAGAACGGGGAGGGAAAAAAGGAGGCAAAGAGGCTTCTGCTTGCATGTCTCCCGCTTCTCGGGGTGGCTGGGACGAGCGTCGGGCCAGCTACGAGGCAGGTGTGGCGACCCCACGAGAGGGGAGATTATGGGTGAATTGCGCCCCTCAGAGATGCATATGTTGAAGTCCCAACCCCCTGTACCTAAGAACATGGCCTTATTTGGAAATAGAGTTGACATGGGGTCACACTGGAGTAGGGGAAGCCCCTAATGCAATGCGACCATCTGTTTTTTCTTTCTTTTTTTTGAGACAAGGTCTCACTCTGTTACCCTGGCTTGAGTAGAGTGGCGCAATCTCGGCTCACTGCAGCCTTGACCTCTTGGGCTCAAGCCATTCTCCTGCCTCAGCCCCTCAAGCAGCTGGGATCACAGGCATGTGCCACCACGCCTGGCTAATTTTTTGTTTTTTTTTGTAGAGAGGGGGTTTCACCATGTTGGCCAGGCTGGTCTCAAACTCCTGGTCTCAAGCAATCTGCCTGCCTCAGCCTCCCAAAGGTCCAAGATTACAGGCCTGAGCCACTGCTCCCAGCCAACTGATGTCTTTATAAAAAGAACATCACGTGGAGAGACAGACACTCAGGGAGGCCACATGGAGTGACAGATACTCAGGGAAGCCACGTAGAGACATAGACACTCAGGGAGGCTACATAGAGTGACAGACAGGGAGGCCACGTGGAGAGACAGACACTCAGAGACAGGTAACTCAGGGGGCCACGTGGAGAGACAGACACTCAGGGAAGTCACGTGGACACATAAACACTCAGGGGGGCCACGTGGAGAGACAGACACTCAGAGAAGCCATGTGGAGAGACAGACACTCAGAGACAGATAACTCGGGGGAACACGTGGAGAGACAGACACTCAGGGAAGCCACGTGAAGACACAGACGCTCACGGAGGCCACATGGAGACACAGACGCTCAGGGAGGCCACGTGGAGACACGGACGCTCAGGGAGGCCCCGTGGAGACACAGACACTCAGGGAGGCCACGTGGAGATGGAGGCAGAGGCTATAACGATGTATCTGAAGCCATAGATCACAGAAGATTGCCAGCAACCTCCAGAAGTGAGAAGACAGGGAACACATCCTTCCCCAGAGCCTCCAGAAGGAGCCAACTCTGCTGACACCTGGATCTTGGTGTCAGTGCCGCCAGAGCAATGGGGAAGAATTTCTGAGCTGGCTACTTGGCCACAGCAGCTCTAGGAAAACAAGGCAGGGACAGGTCTCCCCCTACCCAGTCTCCCTCTTGTATCTCATTGGTCAGAAAGGGATCACATGTTCCAAGCTGACCAATCACGGGAAACAAAACAGGGTTGCTTCTCTGGCTGAGATCAATCATGGTTCATCCCCTGGGTGGGGGGTCTCTGCTGGAAGAGTCAGCCAGATTCAGGGGGCAATGGCATGTAGGCAATCCCCAAAGACCACCCACATGCCAGGAGACCAGGGCACCCTGAAACTCTTTTCTCTAGGGGACAAGAAGGTGCTTGTCAGAAGAGCAGGAGTTGTCCAGGGTTTGGGTAGCTGGAAATGTGGCAGATTGGGCTTTTCAGAAATGAATGCAATGATAGCGCCCATGATGCTGACACTACTCCACCCGGGGTGGGGTCTGCCTCTCCTTCCCGTGAATCTGGGTGGTCTTGGGACTGCCTGACTGGAGGTGACGCTGCCTGGCCTAGGTTCTTTAGCTCCCACCTGGTCGCTAGAGGACTCACTTTTGGAGTCCAGAGCTGCCATGTAAAAACTTGACTTCATTAAAATTAAAAACTGCTCTGCAAAAGACACTGTCGAGAGAATCAAGAGAGAAGCCACAGGCTGGGAGAAAATATTTGCAAAAGACACACCCAATAAAAGACATAATGAAAACATCCGAAGAACCCTTACAACTAGACAATAAGAAAACAAACAATCCAATTTAAAAATGGGCAGAAGATCTGAACAGACACCTCACCAAAGATGCAAGATAGCACATAAGCGCAAGAAAAAACATTCAATAGCGTATGTCATTAGGGAAATGCAAATTAAAGCCACAATGAGATACCACGACACACCTATTCAGATGGCCAAAACCTGGAACACCAACGGCACCAAATGCCAGCGAGGATGTGGAGCATCAGGAACTCTCGCTCATTGCTGGTGGGAGTGCACACTGAGCCAGCCACTGGGAAAGACAGCTTGGCAGTCTCTTACAAAACTAAACACGCTCTTACCTTATAATCTGGCAATCATGCTCCTTGCAATTTACCCAAATGAATTGAAAAGCGAGGCCCACAGGAAACCCTCCACGTGGATGTTCGTAGCAGACTTATTCATGGCTACCAAAACTTGGAAGCAACCAACACACCCATCAACAGGTGAGTGGATGAGCAAACTGTGATACATGCACATAAGGGAATATTAAGTGCCAAAAAAAAAAGAGCTATCAAGCCATGAAAACACATGGAGGCATCTTCAATGCATATGACTAAGCGAAAGAAGCTGCTCTGAAAAGGCTACTTACTGCATGACTCCAACTCTACGACGTTCCGGAAAATGGAAGACTATGGCGACGGTAAACACATCAGTGGTTGCTGGGGTAGTGGGAAGGGAGGGGTGAATGGGCAGAGCACAGGGGTTTTTAAGGCAGTGAAGCTCCTCAGGGTGCTGGTATAAAGGTAGATACGTGTCACACACATTGGTCAAAACCCGTAGAACGCGCAGTGCCCAGAATGAAGCCTGATGTGAACTGTGGACTTCAGTGATCATGTTGTATTATTGGCTTCTCAGTTGTAACAAATGAACTACATTAACACGAGTTGTAAAAAATGGGGGAAACTGGGTGGGGAGAGGGACAGAGTATCCTATTTTCAGATCCACAATAAGCCTGACACTGCTCTAAAATGTAGTCTATTGAAACAAAGTGCTGCCCAGAGCTCACTATGTGTTGAGGAAGCCCAGGCCACTTGGAGAGACCACACTGGTCACTAGCCGCAGCTGGTCACTAGCTGTACTGGTCACTAGCCGCAGCTGAGGCCCCGGAGACAAGCTGCCCCCCCCAGGCCTGTTGGAAGTCCTGACCCACAAACTCCACGGGCACCGCAACCCCGTGTTCTCAGGCTGGAGGTCACGGGCTGACTTGCTGCAAGGCAGCACTAACTGGTGAAGAGGCCTCGGGCGAGAGGGGAGCAGGAGGAGGGTAGGGCTGCCTTGGAAGGTGTGGGTGTCTGGCTGGGGAGTGCAGGCTTTATCCTAGGCCTGGGAGCCCCCGAAGGGTTTGAAGTAGAGAGGTTGATAGTCAGATCCACAACCTGACAGACCACTAAGCAGTGAGACCGCTAAGAGGCAGGTGCTGGGCAGGGGTGGGCCGTGGGCATCTTTAGGGTGCTTGGGACAGGGATCTGGGCAGGGGTAGGAGTTGAGGAGGCATCAGGGTGGGGGCATGAAGTCACCCTGAGAGACTGTGTGCCCAGAAAGGTGGAGGAGAGGAGGTGACACCACTTTGACCCCCGTCTGTCTGCTGGACACAGGCCACTCTTGTTTTCCAGTGCCCTGTGCTTAGGTGAGGCCACGTGACTGATCCCAGCTGATGGAGTGTGGGGCCATGAAGGCTGAGCTTGCAGAAAATTCTCAACCTGCTCCATGCACCCCCTGCTGCCTGGGGGCTGGTGGCGTCACAGATGAGAAGCCTGGGTCCTGGTTGTTGTGGGGTAGAGACCATCCTGCCACCACAACGACCCTGATGAGCAACAGAAAACAACTATGCAGTTTAAGCTGTTGCATATCTGTGGTGTTATTGCTACAGCAGCCCTGGCCTGCCTGCTCCAACTCACACAGAAGACTGGGGACGAAAGAAAGACCTGGGGTATTTCTGGAGAAGGCAGTGAGAGGAATGCCTGTGCAAGAGTGCACATGTGAGTGTGTGTGTGAAAGTGCATGTGTGTGTGAATGTACACGTGTGTGCAAGAGTGTGTGCATGTGACTGTGAGTGCACGTGTGTGCATGATAGTGCATTTGTGTGGGTGTACATGTGTGTGCAAGAGTGTGTGCATGTGACTGAGTGCACATGTGTGTGCATGATAGTGCATGTGTGCAAGTGTACACGTGTGTGAGTGCATGTGTGTGCAAGTGTACACATGTGTGAGTGCACGTGTGTATGAGCATGCACATGTGAGTGTGTGAGTACACATGTAAGCATGTGTTGGTGCACGTGTGTGTGAGAGTGGATGTGTGAGCGTGTATGAGTGCACTGTGTGTGCATGATGGTGCATATGTGAGCATGTGTGTGAATGCACATGTGAGTGTGAGTGGATGTGTGAGGACGTGAGTGCACTGTGTGCCTGATAGTGCGTGTGTGTGTGTGAGTGTATGTGTGTGTGTGAGCACATGTATGAGTGCATGTGTGTGTGAATGCACATATGTGTGTGAGTGGATGTGTGAGCATGAGTGTGAGTGCACGTGTGTGTGAGAGTGGGAGTGTAAGCATACATGTAAGTGCACTGTGAGGATGTGTGCACGGGACTGCATGCGCCCAAGTGTACTCTGCCTCAGTAGCCCAAGGGAGGGTCCGTGAGCCCTCCTGCACGCCCCACCCGCCCAGCACCAGCAGAAACTTGGCTCTAACATCCTATTAGAACAGGTACCTCAGTGGCCCTGCAAGTGTCCGCAACACAGCCAGCTCCTCCAAATGCAGATTAATTTTTTTTTAAAAAAGGAAGATGAACATGGGATTTGACACAGATTCCATCACAAGTAACTTCATGGATGGGCGCCTTCTGCACCCAGACTGACATTTGGGGCTGTCCGAGGCACTGTGGTTGCTCCTGGCCTCCTGACGGGTGGACTTCACTGGCCCAGGTCCCCCACCCACAGGCAGAAGGTGGGTCCCCAGGTGGCCACAGCTGTCGCTACAGCAACAGGAGCCTTTACATGGGGCCCAGGTGACGTGGGGGTCAGCTCCAGGCTCTTGGCTCTTGTGCCAGCCCCAGCAGAGAGGGCCCTGGAGATGGGCACAGGGCCTGGGCTTGGACTCTGGAACCCTGTCCCCCCGAGAGGGATGTGCACACCAAACCCTGCCTCACCTGAAGGCACAGAACAGCCAGGGTGCAGCAGGACTGTTAAATCCCTTCTGGGAAGCCCCAGAAGACCCTCTCACCCATCACTGTGCTGTGGATGAGCCCCAGGAGGCAGCCTGGTCACCCACATGCCCCTGGGAGGCATCCTCAGCCAGTGAAGGGCAGAGAGTGCTGGAGGGCTCCCAGGAGCCATGACATGTGGGCGTGAGCCAGCCATTGTCTGCCCCAGACTCCTGTGGGTTCCAGGGAAAGCTGGTCAACTCTTCAGGGCTGTGAAGGGGCTGCTGGCTTCCTCACCTCCAGCGCACCTTGCCCCAGGCTATCTTTCCTAAGGGCACCTGTGACCTGCCACTCCAGGGCTTCAGAGCCTTCGGTGGCTTTCTTTTCCTCCCGTGAAGCCCAAACCCCTCCCCACTCATGAGGCCTGTCCTGGTCTACCTGGCTGCTGGCCCACCTGCCTCATCTCCAAACCCTGCTGGTCACCACGCCTGCCAGGCTCTCTTTTGTCCTCTTACTCCTTGTTCTGCTGAGTCCTTTGTCCAGGACACCCTCTCCCTTTGGGCTGCCTGGACCACATTGCCCTAGGGAGAAACCTCCCTTTCCCTGAGGTGAGGGCAGCCCCTGCCTCAGTGTCCCCACGTCACTCTCCATATTGACACGCTGTGGCCTGGGCCCGTGGGGTGGGACCATGATGGGGAGACCCTAGTGGGGGGATCATCTCCTCTTGTGTCTCTCCTCAAAACCAGAGTTCCCACCATAGGTGGAGAGTGCGTCCAGAACCTGCAAGAGTGCCCAGGAAGAGCTGGATGAAGGGAGGGAGGAGAGAGGATGGGGAGTGAGTGGCTGGGAGCTGTTAGGGAGGAGGGAGTCAGAGGCTGACAGGGGAGACAATGAGGGAGGCTTGGGCCTCTGTAAAGACACAGTTGATACTTTGCAAAACAGAGACAGGGCAGCAGCATTGGCCAGTTGAGTTCAATCAGGTACTGATGTGTCAACGCCTTCTCCCTCCTCCTCTGACTTCCCCAACTCAGTCCCTCCCCATGTTCAAAGCCAGCGGCAGGGCAGCCCACCCTAAAGAACCAGGCTGGGATCTCCCAAAGAAACACAGGGAATTTGCATGTTCATTTGCATATTGTTTGCATTCCAGTCAAAGGTGGAATCAATCTTCCAGCTCCTGGGGTCCGTTCCTGGAAATTTTGCCCTCCGAAGACCTGACAAATGTGTGGTTGCTGGGAGGAGGGCTGGGGAGGGGGTCACTACTGGGAATGGGCTTCACATTGTGATCATAACATGTAAGATTTGCTCAGCACTTTACAATGCACACACACCTTCAAATACTTCAAATTATCTCACTCTCAAACAACATTGAAAAGCAGAGAGGTTAGCGAGCATAATTCCCCTCTTAAAGGTAGGGAAACTGAGGCTCCAAAATAGCACGCTGATGCACAAGATCACACGGCAAGCAAGTAACCTGACAAACTTTCTCCTGTTCTTCCAGACCAAACTGCCCAGTAGCCTTTGTCACCTGCCCTCAACTGAGTTTACACAGTCCTCTGCTCATAGCCTAATTGGGAAGATGGTGGTGGTGATGGTGATGGTGATAGCAGTGGTGGTGATGGTAATGGTAATGATAGTGATGATGGTGATGGTGGTGGTGATGGGAGTGATAGTGATGGTGGTGGTGATGATAGGGACCATGATGGTGGTGGTGCTGGTAGTGACGGTAGTGGAGACAGTAATGGTGGTAGTTGTGATGATGGTGATAGTGGTGATAGTGATGATAACGGTGGTGATGACGGTGGTGGTGGAGATGGCAGTAATGGTGGTGGTTGTGATGGTGGTGGTGGGGTGATGGTAGGGATGGTGGTGATGGTGATAGTGGTGGTGGTAGTGATGGTGGTGATGCTGATGGTGATGTTAGTGATTACAGTGTTAGTGGTGGTGGTGATGATGGTGATAGTGGTGGTGGTGGTGGTAATGGTGATAGTGGTGATAGTGATGGTGATGATGGTAATGGGGTGATGATGGTGATGGTGATGGCAATGATGATGATGATGGTGATGGTGGTGGTGGTGTTAATGATGGTGATGGTGGTGGTGATTATAGTGATGGTAGTGGTAGTGGTGATGCTAATGGTGGTGACGGTGGAGGTGGTGGTGATGGTGATAGTTGTGGTAGTGGGGTGATGGTGATGATTATGCTAATGGTGGTGGTTGTAGTGATAATGCTGATGGTGGTAATGATGATGATGGTGGTGGTGATGGTAATGGTTGTGGTAGTGATGATGGTGATAATGATGGTGGTGGTGATGATGGTAATAGAGATGGTGGAAATGGTGATGATAGTAATGGGAGTGATGATGGCGATGGAGATGGTAGTGGTGGTGGTTGTAGTAATGGTGGTGATGGTGATAGTGGCAATTGTGATGATGGTGATGGTGATGGTGGTGGGAGGTGACGGTGGTTGTCATAGTGATGGTGGTTGTGGTGATGGTGGCAATTGTGATGATGGTTATGGGAGTGGGGGATGATGGTGGTGGTGGTAGTGATGGTGGTGATAATGGTGGTGGTTATGGTGATGGTGGTGGGGGTGATGGTGATTGTCATAGTCATGGTGGTTGTGGTGATGGTGGCAATTGTGATGATGGTGATGGGAGTGGGGGGTGATGGTGGTGGTGGTGATGATGGTGATAATTGTGGTGATGGTGATGATGTTGATAGTGGTAATAGCGATGGTGGAAATGGTGGTGATAGTAATGGTAGTGATGATGGTAATGATAATGATGGTGATGGTGGTGGTGGTGTTAATGATGGTGATGGTGGTGGTGGTGACGGTGGTGATTACAGTGATGGTAGTGGTAGTGGTGATGCTAATGGTGGTGATGGTGGTGGTGGTGGTGATGGTGATGTTGATGGTTGTGGTGGTGGGGTGATGGTGGTGATTATGATAATGGTGGTGGTTGTAGTGATGATGCTTATGGTGGTAATGATGGTGATGGTGGTGGTGATGGTGGAAATGGTGGTGATAGTAATGGTAGTGATGATGGCAATGGTGATGGTGGTGGTGGTGGTTGTAGTAATGGTGGTGGTGGTGATAGCGGCAATTGTGATGATAGTCATGGTGATGGTGGTGGGAGGTGATGGTGGTTGTTATAGTGATGGTGGTTGTGGTGATGGTGGCAGTTGTAATGATGGTAATGGGAGTGGGGGTGATGGGAGTGGTGGTGGTGATGGTGATAATGTTTATGGTTATGGTGATGGTGATGGTAGTTTTGGTTGTGATGATGGTCATCCTGGGGGTGATGATGATGATAGTGGTGGTGATGGTTATGGTGATGATAATGGTGGTGGTAGTGTTTATGGTGGTGGTGGTGATGGTAGTGGTTGTGATGATGGTGATTATGATGATGATGATGATGATGGTGGTGGTGGGGGTGGTGGAGGTGATGGGGATAGTGGTGTTGATGAGGGGGTGATGGTAATGGTGGTGGTTACGGGGGATGATGGTGAAGGTGATGGTGGTGATGGTAGTGGTGTTCGGGATGAAGGTGGCGATGATGATGATGGTGGTGGTCATAGTTAAGGTGATAATAATGGTGTTGGCACTAATGGCGAAGGTGGTAGTGGTGGTGGTGCTTCAGGGGATGGTAATGATGATAGTAATTGTAATGATGTTGAAGAAAATGGACCTATAGGGTTTGGACGACCCATGGAGCCAGGAACCAGAATCTGTGTGGCTTTCTCCTAGATATCTTTAGAGCCTGGTAACTGGCTCACTCAGTGCCCATGCCATTCTTCCTGTGGTCAACCCACCATGTTTTTCAGTCTGAAGCTCTGGGAGGGTGGGGGAATCCTGGCCCCTCTGAGCTCTCCCTGCATCCTATTCATCCCCCTCTCCTAGGCAGTGCCTTCTGGTGTGCAGTCTCTCCCAGCAGAATGCGGTGGCATGGCCTGCCACATTTGGATTTTTGTATCTATCCCAGTCCCAGCTCAGGGCTGGGCCCAGAGCTGCTTGACTCAGCTACTATTTGATGAGTGGGTGTATGAATGGGTCTAGACGTAGGGGTGATAATCAGACAAGGTGGAGCAGCTCCTTATACCTCAAGACTCCACCATCACCCCACAACCCTCATCCCACTCCTCCACAGCACATGACCCAGGGCTAGCCACCTCCTCCTGCTCCCTTCTGTCCTCAACTGGAGCTAGGCCCAGGAAGCTGACAGCTCTGTGGGTCCCTCAGGGTCTCTGTCCCCCAGAGGGTCTCAGCCAGAGGTGTGCATGGGTGCACAAGCATAGGTGCACATATACACAAACACATGAAAACACAGACACAAAATGCAAACGTATTCACACTCATATATGCACACAAACTGGCACACAAGGCCCTGGATCACATGGCCAGGCAGGGCGGATCCAGCCTGGGGGGCTTTTCTCCTGATCCCATGATCCTGCTCACCCCAATGCACCTGCATGGCCTCGAATGCCAGGCAAGCCTCTGCAGGGACCCCAAAGGATGTCACCCAGCCATAGCTCGTGTACTCCCAAGGAAGGAGCTGTGGCTGCCCAGTGCCCATTCCTAAGAATCAGCCAACTGAGTCTTTCCTGGTGGCGGGCAGAGGGTCAGCGCCGCATGGAGAGGAAAGGTGGGACCCGTGCTCCCTCTTGCGGGGCTTCCACGTGGAGAGATGAGAGCCTTGGGAACCAGCATCCTGGGATGTTTTCAGGGATTCCAAGGACAGTCCACTCCCTGCTCCACCACTGGACGGCCAAGGAGCCCATGACACCCCATTAGTCCCTCTCCGCTTTGGGGTCATTTGTACCCCTGCAAGCAAGGCTCCAGAAGCTATCAGCATTTTACACCTCCATGGTGCTTAGTTACTGGGTATCTTTCTTCTTTTAAACATTTCTGTAATATTTCCACTAACTGAAGTGTATGGGGACAACATAATTGGCAGCCAACCCGGTACCCCGCTCCAATGCCTCTTAGCACGCTGCCACATTTGCCTCCGATCTCTTCTGGTTTTAGGGGAACAAAACCAAACGCTGCGGTCTGCTACCTGACTTTCCCTGACCCACAGGCCTCCCCTTCTTTGTGCTGCAATGGAGCCTCTGGTTCCCAAGTCCCTTTCTTCACCTCTCCCTTCCATACACGTCTTTCAGATAGTGCACAGAGGGGCTCCCCTGGCTCCTAAACTTGTAAATGGCTCCCCAAGTCACGCTCCCTTCAGTACTTTGCGTTTTGTGCTCAGTGCCATGTCTGAGGTTAATTCGCAGTGAGGCCTGCAGCTGTGTGCCTCCCAGCTCTTACACATGCCTCGGTCCTTCCAACCACTCTTCTGTCCCTGAATGCCATTCCCAGGATTTCAACTTCCCCCGCTGTTCTGTATATTAAGTGGGTTGTCACAGGTGAAACACAGGTTGTAGGGCCCGGCCTGTGTCTTCCAGGCTCACATGCTGTGTCTCCCTAGAGGAAGCTGCACAGGGGCCTCCTTGAGTATGTGAGGCACCACTCTCTAGGGTGCCTATGGGGGAACAGAAGCACTGGGCCGAGGCCACGTGCAGCCTGAGCTTTACCGGTGTGGATTCTCCATCAGCAGTGCATGCGTCATACGTGTTATTTTAGCCAGTCCTGCCCAGCGGTGTGGATGGGCATTTTGTTGCAGTTTTCATTTGTATTTCCTGTTGGCAGATATTCCATTGGCCGAGGAAATGGAGAGGGACAGGGACAAAGGTTGGGAAAGGGCCTGGTGGGGCCTGTAGACCCTGAGGCCCATAGACACTGGGAGTGGCAGCAGGATGCTGAGGCAGTGCAGGCGGGGCCTGGTCTGGTGCAAGTCCAGGTGCAGGGGCCATGTTAGAAGCATCAGTCAGGGCAGCTGCAATGGCCGGTGGGACAGATGGCCACACTGAGGCCTGGGGCTTTTCTCTGTCCCCCTGCCTCCAACCCCAAGCATCCTGGGACTTCCTGACGTTGGAATCCCCCTTCTTACAAGCCTCATTTCTGAATCCCTAGAGCACTTCTCTCAGCCAGGTGAACTCTGAGTAAATGAATGACTGAAGGGATGGATGGATGGATGGATGGATAGATAGATGGATGGATAGATGGATGGATAGATGGGTGGATGGATGAATGGATGGATGGGTGGATGGATGGATGGATAGATGGATGGATAGATGGATGGAGAGATGGGTGGATGGATGAATGGATGGATGCGTGGATGGATGGATGGATAGATAGATGGATGGATAGATGGATGGATAGATGGATGGATAGATGGATGGATAGATGGGTGGATGGATGAATGGATGGATGCGTGGATGGATGGATGGATAGATAGATGGATGGATAGATGGATGGAGAGATGGGTGGATGGAGGGATGGATGGATGGATGGATGGATGATAGATGGATGGATGGATGGATGGATGATAGATGGGTGGATAGATGGATGGATGGATAGATGGATGGATGCATAGATGGGTGGATGGATGGATGGATGGATGGATGGATGGATAGATGGGTGGATGGATAAATGGATGGATAGATGGATGGATGGATAGATGGGTGGATGGACAGATGCATGGATGGATGGATGGATAGATGGATGGATGGATAGATGGATAGATGGGTGGGTGGATGGATGGATGGATGCATGGATGGATGGATGGATTGGATGGATAGATGGATGGATGGATGGATAGATGAGTGTATGGATGGATGGATGGATGGATGGATGGATGAATGAATCAACAGACCAGTCATGAAAAGCTTCCTTTAGGAGGCAGGCAGTTAGCTGGTTTGGGGATGAGGTCTCAGGATGACCAGGGGACACAGGGATGGGCTTTTGACTCCCTGTCCTCTCAGCTCTCCTTGTCCCCAAGCAGCACAGGTGACAGGCCAGGTGCAGCCCCTCACCCTTTGACTCCCGCATGTGGTGCTCTTGGTCAAGGCTCTAGGTCAGGTCCAAGGATGGTGCTGCAGTGGGGCTGGAAGGAGCGTCCCAGTGGGAGGGATGCAGTCTCCGTGGAAGGCACATGTGGTGGCAGCAGTCCCTGGGGTGGTGCAAAGGGTCTGCCTGATGACCAAGCCCAACAAAGGGGAATCAGGAGCAAGTCGGAAATAAGTTGGTGCTGCCCGGGATCAGCACAGCATCACCTGCGAGGCAGTGAGCTCTCTGCCCCCTGCCCAGCCTCAGGCCATTCCCCTTTCCCAGGTGCTCCCTGCGTACCTGAGACAGAGCCTGCAGAGACGAAGGCGGCTGAGAGAGTGCCTCAGGCTTTCCCTAGTGCCCTGTCCAAGGCCTGGCTCCCGGGCACACTGCCCCCAGCCATCTCCCCACACAGCCTACTGGCAGGACAGGCAGGGGGCTGGGAAGCCTTGTGGCCCACGACGTGACTCAGACTGAGATGCCTGCCGGTGACTGCAGAACACTGCCTGCCAGATTAAATTAGGCGCCTCAACATTAAAAATACATATTTATTTTAACTGGTTGGGGTGTTTGGAAGGAGATGAAAGGGAGGGGAGATGAAAAATTACAAATGAGATAATTAAGGAAGCAGAGAGGAGTGCGTGCCGAAATGGGAGTGAGGAGGTGAATTGTGAATTCCCTGCGCCGCACCAATTTAGAGGGTAGAAAAAGGAGTTAGAAGCAAAGAGGAAAAAAATAAATAAACAGGCAACAAAAACCCAACCCAGCCAGCCTGAGCCATTTGCATTAGTGTTCATTTAGGAAATCAGCAGACGGGAAACGTTGGGGAGCGGAGTGGGCCCTGGCCTTGGGGACTGCAGAGCCCGCTCAGCCCTGGGTGGCTGGGCCCATATGGGCTGTGCCCCAGGAGCACAGGAGGACCCAGAGGGTGGCTGAGGGAGTCTCGCCAGGCTCCGGTATGGGTCCTGGCCCCTCACAGGTGCGAGCCTGGCCCAGTGACTATGGACGCTGTGGGAGGGCAGGCCTCTGATATGCAGGGGTGGGACTGCTGACCTGGAAGGTGGTGCTGGGCGTGTCTGTTGAAGGTGTGGTTGGCAACTAGAGAGAGACGGTGGATGGGATGATGCGGTTACCCATGGTCCCAGTTTTGAGGCTTGACGGTGACAGAAAAGGACGTCGGTGCTGGCCACGGCTGCTGTGGAGGTGGTGCTAAAGCTGATGGGGGTGGCACGAGGTTTGTCAGGAGGACAGTGAAGACGCTATGCTGATGGAGTGTGCCGAGAAAGACGGCGAGGGGGCCGTCAGGAGGGGCAGCCCTGGTGCTGGTGTTGGCAGGCGACGAGAGTCACAGAGGTGCCGTGGAAAAAGGGAGCAAGGATCTTCCCCAAGGCAGGGCGGGCTCCAATCCCAGCTCCAACCCTGAAAAGCCCTGGGCCAGTCCCCACAGTCAAGCCCTGGGCCAGTCCCCACAGTCACGGTCACGCGCGCACAGCCAGAATATCCCACATGGGAAGAACTGAGGGCCTGGGGGTGGGAGGGAACGCAGGCTCCGTGCTGAGGCAGGCTGGCAGTGACGCAGGTGGAGGTGGCTGAGAGAGGACAGACGACGCAGGTAATGACAGAGGAGGAGTCCCTCCACAGGGCCAGGCTCACCATGGGCCTGGGCAGAAGGCACTGTTGGATCCAGCCGCTACCACGGGTGGGTCCACAGCTCAGAGCCCAGATCCTTCGCCAGGATCTGTGGGGGCCCAGGGCATGCCACCAAGGGTATGATGAGGATGTACTCGTACACACACTGACTCTGTGTGTGTAAGGAATGCAATCTCAGCACACGCCCACGTACACGCCCTCCAGTGCCACACCCCAGCCTGCACTCCCGGCAGTGTCTAGAGTGCGTCAGGCAGGCGATGTGGGTCATGAACGGGGCCATGGCTTGTGTAACCATTGTAACTCATCCCCCTAGGCTGACCTCCTTAGTACCAGAGGCCGCTGGCGACTTGCCGGCCCCAGATTTAGAGGGCGTGAAGAACAACAGCTCCCCAAACCCTGAAGAGGTGGAGAAGGTTGTTTTCCCAAAAATAAAAGGAATAAAAGACACAGGCTGTCTCCTGTCCCTATCCCTGTCCCTGGCCTGGAGGAATGGAGGCCACATGGGTGGAGGCCGGTGAGCCGTGCTCGAAACTTGCTGATCTGAGACGTTCCACACGTTCCCTCCCTTCAGCCACCACGTGCCCCCCAAGCATGGGACCTCACCAGCACCAACGGCAGCGAGGGTCTGCACCAGGTTGGTTGACACAGACATTGGGATTGTGAGACAAAGGAAATCTGGGTTAGAGAGGAGGGGGCTTGGCTCTCTGAGACTCCCGTGAAGCCGAGGTCCCGCTGGGCCCCAGGGAGGAGCCCCCTGCTCTCTCCCAGAGCAGAGATCTGGAGCCAGCCAGCCACCTCGCCAGCACTCCCCTGGGCTTCAGCCACACCAGCCCATCTACCCGCCTACCCGCCAACCCCAGCTCTGAAGCCTGACCACCTGAGGATGTGCAAATCTCCCTGCCTGCTGAAGTCTTTAGTCTTTGGTTGGGAATCAAGGTAGGGGTGAAAAAGGGAGGCCCCTCCTGCAGAGGGGGAAGGGTGTGGTGCTGGGTTGGCCTGGGGACTGGTTCAAGCCCTGCACAGCCTGGGGCATGGGGGGCCCAGAGCTGGATTCTCGACCTCTGTCCCCAGCCGTAGCTAAACCCAAGGCTGGCAGGGGCCTCGCAAGCTCTGCCACAGTTGGCCGAGGTGGGCATGGCCCTCTCTTGTGGTGTCAGCTGGTCTCCCTCATGTCTGGCTGGACCCTGGCTCAACCCACGCCCCTTGCACTTCTGCCTCCACTAAATCTGCATGGAGAGTACGGCATATTGGCATGTGCCTGTATGTACATCTTCATGTGTATATGTGTGTGCACCACGTGTATGCATGGGCACGTACATGCATGTACACACATGTTCATGTGTACACTTGAAGTGCAGCTCTGCACATGCTCCTCGTATATGTAGGAGCATACAACATGCAGACACTCTGTGTACATGTGTGCACCCACTTGTATATACAGAATGCATATGCAAGTACACACCGTGTGTGTGTGCATGGACATGCTATGAGCATAAGTGCACGTGCACACGTACACCACACGCACACAGTGTACACATGGGTGTACAGTGCATGTGAATACACGCATGGGGTGCAGGCATGTGCACTGGCGTGTAAACACAGAGGTACACACAGAGCCCATCTGTCTATGCAAGTGCACATGTGTTTGTGTATCCTGTGTGCATGTGGTCAGAGGAGGGCAGCCCTGGGAAAGCTGGGAGGTGCGGTAACTAAATCTGAAGGGTACATAGAGGCCATGCCATGCTTTCCACAGTTCCAGGGAAGGTGTGAGCCGCTGCCTGAGAGCTTTAAATTGGGCCAAATGGAGCCTGGCAAAGGGCCCTGGGATTGGGACCCAGGGGCTACCTGGTTATCAGTCCAGGGGATACCAGCTCTCCTCCTGGTCTGAGGACCTGTCTCCCACACCCTCACCCACAGTATGGAGCACCCTTCCCTCCTTTCTCCCAGTGGGGCTCCTCCTCTAGGAAGTCTGCCTGGGTGCTCCAGGCTCACAGGCCAGCTGAAACACATTACTCTCCCACTGTATGTGTTGGGAAGTTTTCAGTGGCCTGTAACAGAAAACCCAACTCAAGCTGGCTGAAACCACATGCAGGCAGATGGTGGACAGTGGATTAGCCCAAGCAAATGGAAAACCTGATGTTGTTGTGGGTTTTGGATGAAGTGTGATGGGGCCGCAGCTCTGCTTCTCTGATTCTCCACGCTTTGCCTCTTCCTGACATGTTGACTGAGTCTTCACAATGGCTCACTCCACGGAGCAGGATGACGTCAGCATCTCTGTCCCTCAACTGCATCCCACATGGTTCCTCCTCATCTGTGTCTTATACCTCATGGTCCAAGGGGACTGCTGGAGCTCCAGCTGTCACACTCACCTTCTGTCCATCAGGAAGGAGCAGAGGAGAAGAGCGGCCTACACTGCTCTTTAAGGGCACTTCCTGGAGGTTGCACACATCACTTCCTATGCATCCCATTGGTCAGAAATGAGTCAGGCTGTGAAGTGAAGTCTTTATTCTGGCAACTACTCACCCAGCTAAAGATCCAGGATTCTATTCCCCAGGGACCACTGGCAGCTCATGCTACAGATGCCACCTCCTAGGAACATTTGGACTATTAGAGGCCAGACCACCCAGCACAGGGCCTGCCCTTGTTGGTCAGTGTTTCCCATGGCTGCCTCCTGGGGGCCGTGGATTCTGAGATGACCCATACACTGTCCTACTCATAGTCAACCCACCGTCTGGACGGGGGAGACAAACCTTGGACCCAGGGCAGGGGGTGGCCACAGAGATGGACAAATGCAGAGGGAGCTGTGGGATCTCTTCTTCAGATACTCCGGGCAGGAAGGAGGCAGGGCAGGCCAGGACAGGGAAGACCTCACTGGTGGGCATGCGGCCTGTGCTTCACATACCATCCGACGGCGTCACTGTGACAGCAGCCCAACGCGGGCTGTCCAGATGAGAGAGTGGGTGGCCTGCCGTGGACACAGGAGGGAGAACAAAGCGGGCAGGAAAGCCCAGGGTCCTGGGGCCAGCGCCTGCCTGGTGTCCACAGGCTGGTGTCCCCAGCCTCCACACCCACCCACCTGCCCTGCACAGCCAGCCCCCGGCAGCCAGACCCTGCCCACGCTGCCATGTCCTGCCCTCATTGCCTTGCCCCAGATCCTAAGAGCCACGGGTGCTCATTCTCACTCACCAGCCATGCAGGGAGCCAAAGTGGCATTTAATTAATTAACAGGTCCTCTGCGGCAGCGGGGAGCAAGTTTTTAGCACAACCCAGTTTGACTGCTACACAAGGAGCACTCGGCAGGCAGGCGCCGAGTCCTGGCCTCCACCCCAGAGTGCCTGTCGGTGCAAAGCCAGTTCCCTCCCTAGATGCCCCCCATGCAGGGGCCTGCAGAGAACCTGAGGAGTTCCTGCTTCGGTTTCAGGCTCCCACCCGGCACCCTGGCTGTCCTCACCCTGGGCACCGCAGATGCAGGCAGATGGTACACAGTATTGGTAAAGAACTGGTCTGAGAGCAGAGCTGCACACTGGGAGGGTGACCACTGGCTTCAGGTGGCCCTGCATCCAAACCAAGCCCCTCCTGGACCCACCCGTGCCCTCTGGCTCAGCCTCTAATGGCTCATCTGTAAAGTGGGGGCAAACATCCCTGCCCCAAGCATGTGCAGATAAATGAAGTGCCATTCCAGGACCTGGCAGGGGCCAGTGGAGAGTAGATGCTCAGTAAACCCCAGATCCCATCCCTCATTTACTTTGGAGAGCTTCTGGTCTAAGGGGAGGGTGACCCTGTTCTCAGAGAGCCGGACAGGAAAGACGGAGCAGAGCGAGAAGGCAGAAAGTGGAGGTCAGGAGGAATGCTAGCGTCAGGGGTGTTCAGGGCTGGCTGCTGAGTCTGCCGGGCCAATGTCACCATCAATCACGTCATATGATGACATCAGATCCCCTGCCCCAAAAGCTCCCCTGAGGAATGTTCCTGAAGCTTGGCCCTCCCTGGGTTCCAGTCCTTCTCTGGCTCTGAGGCCTTTCATCTAAGATAATTTAAAAAATTTAATTCACATGTGGAGTTCTATGAGTTTATACGTACAATTTTTTTGTAGAGACAGGGTCTTGCTATGTTGCTCAGGCTGGTCTTAAACTTCTGGCTTCAAGTGATCCTCCTGCCTCGGCCTCCTACAGTGCTGGGCTTCCAGGTGTGCGCCCCGTGCCCGGCCTGTGTTTATATGTAACAATCACCACCATGAGGATACAGAACAGTTTCTTCCCCTGCCCTGTGCCTTCTGCCTGCAGTTGCACCTCCCCCAGCCCCTGCCCCCTGCAACTCCATTGCTGTAGATCTGCCTTCCTGAGAACGTCATGTGGATGGAGTAGCATGTTCGCCTCCTGTGGAGGCTGGCTTCTCTCACTCAGCATAACACCGTTGGCAACCACCGTGTTGTTGCATATCCCAGAAGTTCGTTTCTGTTTCTGTTCACCACTGAGCTCTATTTCGCAGTGTGGATGGATCACAACTTGTTAAGTCGCTCACCTGTTGAAAGATTCGAGTACTTTCCGATTTAGGGCTAATATAAATAAAGGTGCTATGAACATTTGTGTGCAGGTTTTTGTGAATATAAGATTTTGCTTAACTTAGGTGAGTACCTCGAATGGGATTTCTGGTCCCTGTGGCAAGCACATGTCTAACTTGCTAAGAAACTGCCAACCCGTCTTCCAGAGTGGCTGAGCCATTTTGCATTTCCATTGTAATGTGACTGAGTTCCAGTTGCCTTGAGTTCTTGCTAACACTTAGTAGGGTCAGTATTTTTTTTTAATTTTAACCTCATTCTTTTTTTTTTTTTTTTTTGAGGTGGAGTCTTGCTCTGTTGCCCAGGCTGGAGTGCAGTGGTGTAATCTCGGCTCACTGCAACCTCTGCCTCCTGTGTTCAGGTGATTCTTTTGCCTCAGCCTCCTGAGTAGCTGGGATTACAGGTATGCACCACCATGCCCAGCTAATTTTTATATTTTTAGTAAAGACGATGGGGTTTCTCCGTGTTGGCCAGGCTGGTCTCGAACTCCTGACCTCAGGTGATCTGCCCACCTAGGCCTCCCAAAGTACTGGGATTACAGGCGTGAGCCACCACTCCCGTATTTTAGCCATTCTAGTAGGTGTGGAATAGCATCTCCTTGTGGTTTGAATTTGTATTTCCTTAATGATGAATGATGTAGAATATCTTTCCATGTGCATATTTACCATCCAAATATCCCCTTTCTTGAACTTTGTTGAGGTCTTTTGCCCTTTTTTTCCCCCTTAACTTTTTATTTCAAAATAATGATAGTCTCACAGGAAGTTGTAAAAATAGTACAGAAAGAGAGTTCATTTAGTTTCACTTCATCTGAGAATGTCTGTACTTCACCTTCACTCCTGAAGGCTGTTTTCACTTGGTATAGAATTCTAGGCTGTAGTTCTTTCCTTTCAGCATGAAAATTTTCCTCTGCTTCCATCTAGCCTCTGTGGTTTCTGATGAGACATCCAAAGTCATTTGGAGAATTTTTCCTTTTATAAATAATTCATTACTTTTTTCTGCTTTCAAGATTTTTTCTTTGTCTTTAGTTTTTAGCAGATTGATTTGATGTGTCTGGAAATAAATCTCTTTGGATTTATACTGCTTGGGGTTCACAGATCTTTTGTATCTGTAGGCTTGTTTTTACTAAATTTGAGAAGTTTGCAACCATTATTTCTGCAAATATTTGTTTCTGTATTATATTTCTCCTCTCCCTGTGGGCCCTGATTGCATGAATGTTAGACTTTGATATGGTTTTGGTTAGGCACTTTTTTGTTTTGGTTAGGCACTTTTCAGTTCCAATGTTTTTATTTGGTTCTTCTTTCTCTCCCTCCCCCTCTTGCTGAGCTTTTCTATGTTTCCATTTATTTCAAGAGTGTTTGCCTTTACTTGTTGGATCATTTTTATAATAGCGGCTTTTAAGTCTTTGTTTGAATCCTAACAACTGTGCCATCTTGAGTTGGCTTCTGTTTATTGTTTTGTTTTGTGCAAAACACAAGTTATCATTTTCCTGTCCTTCATATGCCAAGTCATTTTGGATCATATCCTGGAAAATCTGAATATTATTGTATAAGGCCTTGGATCTGGTCTAAATCCTGTGGAGATGGAGATAACTCTTGTTTTAGCAGGCAATCTCCCCAGCTTCCTGGCTGCAAGTAGTTCTTCTCCTTCTCTGTCTCTGTCTCCTTCCCCTTCTCTTTCTTCTCTTCTGTCTCCTCCTCCTCCTCATCCTCCTTCTCCTTCTTCTTCTTGAGACAGTGTCTTGCTTTGTTGCCCAGCCCAGTCTGGAGTGCAGCGTTGTGATCATAGCTCACTGTAACCTTGATCTCCTGGGCTCAACCAGTCTTCTCACCTCTGCCTCCCATTTAGCTAGAACTACAGGTATGCACCACCATGCCTGGATAATTCTTGAAAATTCTTATGGAGATTGAGTCTTACTCTGGGTTTGAGACCCAGGCTGGTCTCAAACTCCTCACTTCAAGTGATTCTCCTGCCTTGACCTCCCAAAGTGTTGGGATTACGGCATGAGCCAGCACACCTGGCCCTGGCTCCAAGTTCTGACCTGTCTTTCATGGGCTGTGATTTCTATGCCAGGTCAGTGTTTAAGGCCTCTCAGGGCTATTCATATGGGTCCTGTGTATGAATACCCCATGGCCATTCTCCAACTTGGGCAGTGTCTACCCCACAGATGGTTTCTCCAAGTGTGTGGTATGCTGTTTAGGGTCCATGCATGCTCAGCTTGGGACTGGTCCTAGACAATCATAAACAAGTTGATGATGTCCCCTTCCCAAGCTTCCTCAGTGCCCTCCTATACCTCTGTTCACTGGGATTTCCTCTTGTGGTCTTCTGGCCAAAAGGAAGATTTCCATTAGGACACTGCTCCATGCATTCCCCACGTGTGGGCCAAGTGGGACGAGGATAGAGGGAAAAAGAAAAAATTCAGGCTCACCCCATCTTCCTGTGAACTCAGCTCCTCTGATTAGAGAGGAAGTTTCCCTCCTGAGGTCTGTAAATGCCTGGGGCCCCCTTGCTGCTCTGCCTGCAGGACACTGCACCTGGGTTGCCTGGGGCTGGGGTGTGAGATAACAGAAAGGGACAAAATAAATGGAAATCTCTCCCCCGCTCTTTCCGTGTTAGGAGCCAGAGCTGGAAGGAGCTTCCTCCATCTCCCTCTGTTGGTGCTGATGCCCACTTCCAAACTCAGGCCACCTTGAGTCCAGGCTGGAGGTTACCAGTGGGGAGAAAGGAGGAGATTTACCACGGGCTTGGGGCTGCTTCAGATGTAAATTTTCCTCCCCAGTTCACCCACTAGCATTGACTTTTGAGAGTCCTCAGGCAGCTGCTGCCTGTCCAGGTTCATACCCTCGATCTGTGGGGGAGGAAGCTGGCGTGTGTGTGCTCCATCCTACCCAGAACGAGAGCCCAGGGTACTTTTACACAGACTCTCCCTCCCCGCTGCCTCCACTGCCCAGGGGCTCCCACCTGTTCCCAAACAGAAGGAAAAGGAAAAAGAGGGCAGGGTTCGTCCCCTCCATCCCTTTTCCATCTTCCAAACAGTGAAAAGCCACAGATTCTCCACCTGTGGATAGTTTGAGGCTGGAGGCCATGGCAGCACCCGCCAACCTCGCCAGGATTCCAGTTCAGGCAGGAGCTGGACACAACGGCTCTGTTTCTCCTGGGGCTTCTCTTGCATCTAGACCACTACAAACAAACCCTTTGGCCTGATTAGCCTCTGCATGCTCCACCATCCAGAAAACACTTTGGCTGGGATGGCAGTGAGGGCAGGGCCCAGATGTGCCCCAGTGGGGGCTCCCACCCTCCACAAGACAGAGACTCAGAGAGGCTTCCAGACCCCAAGAGCCATGGTGAGGCTACCAGGGAAGGTGAAGTGAGAACGGGCCCTCATGGAGGGGGATGGACAAAAGGGCAGGGACAGCAAAGGGTCCTGGTGACACTGAGCACATCCCTGCCTCCAGGCCTAGCTCTATGACTCAGACCCGGGAGCCAACAAGGTGTCTGCCCTGTGGCCTCCCTGGCCTGAAGGGTCTTCTCCACCTGCACACCAGAGCTCCACACTGTCTCCTCCCGCAGCGCCCGCTCTAGCCCCAAGGCCCCTGCTGCACCTGCTGCATCTGCTGCATCTGCTGCTGCGCCTGGACCTGCCCCACGCCCTCCTGACCTCTCAGCCTCCAACTTCTAGGTCTCCTTGACTCCATTCCAATGTGGCTCACCTCCTTTCTCTGCTTCACAGCCCCACTCTCACCTCCCAGGTGTGGCCACGCCTCTGCCTAGCCTCGCACTCTCACCTCACAGGTGCGGCCACACCTCTCCCCAACCTTGGCATTTTGTGCTATCCATACCCCTGCCCCAGGGCATCCCACCCCAACCCTGCAGGGAGAGCATGAGGACTGGCAGAGGCTGTGGCCCAGAAAAGCCAGGACCTGGGCTCTGAGCAGCCTAACCCAGGGGTCTCGAGGCCTCTGGGGAGGCCTGGGCTGTCTGTGGTGGGGCTCAGTCGCTTTGCCCCTTCCAGCCTCAGTCTTCCCCTCCATAAGATGAGGGGAACCAGGACGGCAAGTTCCTGAGGACTCTGCCCAGCGCTGCACGACAGGGTCACCCAACTCCTACCTCAATGCCACAGCCACTTTGCCTGGGCGGGCAGGGCGGGACACCCAGGGCCCCAAGGCAGGAAGAGGCTCCGCGGGCAGAGGGCGGGACACCCACGGCCCCAAGGCAGGAAGAGGCTCCGCAGGCAGAGGGCGGGACACCCAGGGCCCCAAGGCAGGAAGAGGCTCCGCGGGCAGAGGGCGGGACACCCAGGGCCCCAAGGCAGGAAGAGGCTCCGCGGGCAGAGGGCGGGACACCCAGGGCCCCAAGGCAGGAAGAGGCTCCGCGGGCAGAGGGCGGGACACCCAGGGCCCCAAGGCAGGAAGAGGCTCCGCGGGCAGAGGGCGGGACACCCAGGGCCCCAAGGCAGGAAGAGGCTCCGCGGGCAGAGGGCGGGACACCCAGGGCCCCAAGGCAGGAAGAGGCTCCCTGCGGGGGTCGGGGGTAGGGAGCCTGGGGCTGAGGGGTGAGCAGGTCTGGCTGCAGGGCTTGAGAGGAGCTGGGACCTCTCCTGGTTTATGCTAATGAAGTGACACCACGCGCCCATCAGGAGCTTCAGGGGCTGACCGCGAGTGCATTCACGTGCCTGCCGTGGGGCAGGGGAGCCCCAGGGACAGCTGGTTCTGGCTTCTCTCCTGGGCTGTGCCATTTCTCTCATTCAGTCACTCAACAAAGTAGGAGCAGAGTCACACTCCTCCTGCATCCCGTCACAGTGTGGGGTAAAGGGCCTGCCACGGGAGCAAATGGGACAGGGGGCCTGCCACGGTGCAGCCAATGCACTGGCCAAGCCCAGCCTGCTCTCTGTGCCTCGGCAGTGTCCCTCTGCCCCCTCTGCCCTGCGCATGGCCTCCTGGGGCTCCCGCTCCACCCAGGGGAGCCGCGGCAGCTCCGGCAATGGCCATGTCCCCTCCTACAGGCTTCATCCCTCCTTCAGGGCCTCCTACAGAGCCTCGCCATGGGACCCTGGTTGGCTGATGGCCAGAGACCCCAGCACTGCTTCCTGGAGCCAGGGGTGGTGGGCTGTGATGGCTAGAAGCACCTCTCAGCGCTTGGCAGCTACTCTCCAACCTCGTTGTGGCTTGCACACCCTGAGCAGTGTTCAGCCTCACAGGGCCCAGGAAGCCCTTTAGTTTCCAAGCAGGCCCCACTTTCCAGAGCCCACCACAGCCGGGTTAGGTGCAGATCTCCACTCAGAGGGGAACAGAGCCCAACTCAAGCCTGTTCAAGCGAAAAAGGAACTAGGACCCTGTACATTCCCTGAAACAACTAGCTGCAGGTCTGGGTGGATCCAGCAGCTTGTGGGGGCGGGGCATGGGGTCCCATCTTGCTCCCCAGCTCTCCAACGAGCTCCCCACTGCTGGCAGGCAAGCTGGTGGCATCAGGCCTTCAAGACCCATGCCCAGAGATGCAGCAGCCCCAGTCGAAAGTGTCAGAAAAGGCTGGGAGGCCCCGACCTCGGGAGCATCAGGAAGTGTCCACCCAATTCAAACAGACTGGGGTCCCCATGGGAAAGCAGCCTTCTGCCTGGAACAGATTCTGAGGTGGGCGTTTGCCTGATGGACATTTACTGGGGAAAGCTGGTAGGGGCAGCTCCTGTGAGGAGGCAGAGCGGGAGAATGGACTGGGCACTGTGGTCCTGGGGCCTTGGCCAGCCCCATAACGGCCCCTGGAGCTGAGATGTCCCTGCTGAGCTGTGCCAACCTGGGGTGAGCGGTCCAGGACTGTGTCAGCCAGTCCCGGGGGTTAGGCTGCCCTTGGGTGGGGGCGGCGAGGACATTGCTTCCAGTCAAAGACCATTCCCTGAGAGGGACCCAGCTAGGAGCTGGCAGCGGGTGACTCTCAGCAGTGGGAACAGGGTCTCCATGGAGGCCACTCCAAGTCCAAGGCCAGGCAGGGGACAGGCTTGGAGCTGGAAAGCAAGCACTCCCGAGGCTTCTGCCAGCCAGGGCAGCTCTCCGCGGGGGGTCCAATTGGCTGTTCGTGGCTCCCTTGCCCACCTGAAGCCTGAGGCTCATGTGGGCTTGACTTACAACAGCTGAACTCAAAGCAAAAATAGAGGACGGAACGCAGCCGGGGGAAGAGCCAGGCTCTCGGGAAGACATGGAAGCGGGGAGCCCACACAGGGAGGACCACACACATCCTAACGTCGGCACAGCCCTCGGCAGCGTGCAAAGCCCTCACAATAGCCCTGTGATGTGCAGGGGACCCGCGCCGTGGGATGCCGGAAAGGGACAGTTAGAGCCAGGGAAGTTCCAGATGAGGGCTGGAGGACAGATCCTGCCTGGGGTTTCAGGATTCTGGAAGCTCCTCCTACCTCGGAGCCCTGCTGAACCTGACTCTGGTCATGCAGGCGGCCTGGGGATGGGAGGCAGACAGGCCGCACTGGGGGAGACCCTGCTCCAAGCTTGGAGGGGGGCTGGCTGCCAGCGCAGGAGTGAGCACAGGGCTCCACTGACACCCAGCTGTCCGGCTGTCGTGGGCTCAGCCCTGTCTGGGTCCCTGGCCCCTGCCCCCTTACCCATCCCACCCCAGGCTCTGTACCCAGCTGGGAGGCAGAGACCACGCTGCGAAGCACTGCAGTGACTCACGCAGCTCCTCCTCACTTTATTTTTATCTCCATCGAGCCCTATAAATACAGCAATGATCACCAAATACAGTCAATATTCCCAGCGCCTCCCGCCCCCGGCGCTGGCCCACTGTCACCAGGGGGAGGCCAGTGAGCGGCCCATCCACACAGCAGGGGCACCAAACGGAGGAGCGGCGGGTCCCTGGCTTCCCCCAGGAGAGACCCGCATCCCCTTGCCGGGATGGTCTGGGATCCCTCTTCTTTCTTCTCAGTTCTGGTGCCAAGCACGAATAGTGTATTTTCCTCTGCTGGGGACCCGGCTGTCTCTTTTCCTGTCTAAGATGGGCGTGAGAATCAGGGTGGGTTGTGTGCAGTCGGCTCCGTGTCTACTCCGGGTGGTGGGGTGGGCAGGGGCTTTGCTGGTGTTGGTCGCTGCTGCCCCCCAGCGCCTGGGTCACGGTCCTTGATGAATGTTTTTGGGGTGAGTGAAGGACTGAGCGGGTGCATGGATGGCCTGAGAGCACAGCCTTGCGTGCCCGGGATGAGGGGCTGGGTGGGGATGATGCCACAGTGCTCATCAGAGCACCTGCTGCCCCTCACCTCCCGGCAGCCACTGGACAAGACAGGAATGGTCCCTGTCCCCATCACAGATGGGAAGGCCTCCTCACCTCTGTCAAGGCATGGATGGAAGCTGGGGCCTGGAGGCCAAACTCGCAGGGTGGACAGGAGGCACCCAGGTTGAGGTTGGGGCTTGGAAAACCAAAATTCCACACACACGGCCCCCAATCTGTGCCAAGCTTCACAGACATATTTCCACATGGTTGGTCTCAAGTGCCCGTTTCCTGGACAAGACAGTGAGGCCCAGAGAGGTAGAGTGACTTGTTCAAGGTCACACAGCAAGGGAGAGCTGAGGTTTGAACCCAGGCTTGCTGAGATTTTTGTCCACACCCAGGGATGAAGCTCCCAGGGCCTTCAGAATCTGAGTCTCACCTGGTTGAGGCCAGGCCGGCAGGAAGGCCACCGCCCAGCCACTCAGACAGGCTCAGGGCCCTCAGCTGCTGTCCCCCGCCACTGCCACTGGCAGTGCCCCCCATTAGCCCCTGCCCACTGTGTCCCCACAGCCTGAAGTCACACTAGGGGGAGGAAGGGAGGGGTAGTCCTTCATGCCAGAGAATCGTGGGGTCACACGGAGCTGCAGAGGCGCCTCCTCTCCTGAAGGCAGTACTGCCGCCCACAGCCCCAGGAGGGCCCCTCCCTGAGCACGCCAGGGCCCAGGAGCACCCCCACCCCAGCCTTCTTAACAGGTCCAGCTGGGAGCTTGTTCTTCCTTGATTGAAAGGGGGGCTGCAGGCAGGCCCCTTCCTCTCGCCTCTGTCCATGTGAGAAAGTGTGTGCATGTGTGTGAGAACATGAGCGTCTGTGTGTGAGGGAATGTGTGCATGTGTAAATATGCATGTCTGTGAATGTGAGGGGCTATATGCGTGGGTGTGAGAATGTGCGTGTCTGTGCACGTGATGGAGTGTGTGCATGTGTGAGAACGTGAGTGTGTGTGAGAGAATGTGCATGTGACAGAGTGTGTGCATGTGTGAGAACATGCGTGTCTGTGTGTGTGTGCATGTGTAAACATGCATGTCTGTGTACGTGATGGAGTGTGTGCATGTGTGAGAACATGAGTGTCTGTGTGTGAGAGAGTGTGTGCATGTGTAAACTTGCATGTCTGTGCATGTGAGGGTGTGTGTGCATGTGTGAACATGTGTGTCTGTGCATGTGAGGCGGTGTGTGCATGTGTGTGAACATGTGTGTCTGTGCATGTGAGGGGGTGTGTGCATGTGTGTGAACATGTGTGTCTGTGCATGTGAGGGAGTGTGTGCATGTGTACATATGCGTGTCTGTGAATGTGAGGGGGTGTATGCATATGTGTGAGAACGTGTGTGTGTGAGGGAGTGTGTGCAGGGGTGTCAGAACTTGAGTCTGTGCATTTGAGGGAGTGTGTGTATGTGTGATAATGTGCGTGTCTGTACATGTGACGTAATGCCTTCATGTGTGAGAACATGTGTATCTGTGTGTGTGAGGGAGTGTGTGCATGTGTGTGAGAATATGTGTGTCTGTGTGTGAGGTATTGTGTGCCTGTGTGTGAACATGTGTCTCTGTGCATATGAGGGAGTGTGTGCATGTATGTGAGAACATGCATGTCTTGTGTGAGGGAGTGTGTGCATGTGTGAACACGTGTGTCTGTGCATGTAAGGGAGCGCATGTGCATGCACCCTGTGAGGTGTGTGCATCTGTGTGGGGAGTGTGTACATGCATGTGGGAACGTGTGTCTGTGTGTGAATGTGCATGTGAAGGAGTGTGTGCATTGTGTGAAAACATGCGTGTGTGCATGAGCTGTGTGTGGGATATTTGTGCATGCATGTAAGGGAGTGTGTGCATGGCTGTGAGAACATGTGTGTGCATGCACTGTGTGTCTGCACGTGTTATTCAGGGAGCATGTGCATGTATGTGAGAACGTGTGTGTCTGTGTTGCTGTGCTGTGTACATGTCTGTGTGTGTGTGAGAACATATGTGCATATGCCGCATGTCTGTGCATATGTGTGTGTGAGAGAGTGTGAATGAGTGGTGTGTGTGTGTGTGTGTCTGTGCATGTGTGTGTATTTCAGGAGTGTGCAAATGTGTGGTGTGTGTGTGTGTGTGTCTGCGTGTGTGCACTGCAGGAGTGTGTGAATGTGTGGTGTGTGTGCGTGTGTGTGTGTCTGCTTGTGTGCATTGCAGGAGTGTGTGACTGTGTGGTGTGTGTGCGTGTGTGTGTCTGTGTGCATTGCAGGAGTGTGTGACTGTGTGGTGTGTGTGCGTGTGTGAGGTGTGTGTGTGGGTCTGCATGTGTGCATTGCAGGAGTGTGTGAATGTGTGGTGTGTATGCGTGTGTGTGTCTGCGTGTGTGCATTGCAGAAGAGTGTGAATGTGTGGTGTGTGTGCGTGAGAGTGTGTGTGTGGGTCTGCGTGTGTGCATTGCAGGAGTGTGTGAATGTGTGGTGTGTATGCGTGTGTGTGGGTCTGCGTGTGTGCATTGCAGGAATGTGTGTGAATGTGTGGTGTGTGTGCATGTGGGGCAGGGTGGATGCGTTTAGGGGAGGACCTTAGCAGGGTAGGAATCTCACTCTACAGCTTTGCGAACACCCCAGGAGGCCATCACACCCTTAAGTTTTGGGGGCACTCTGACAGCTTGGTAGGAGGAGCAGGACAGAGGAGGAAAGGCAGGAGATGGCCGCGGGGAAGGGGAGGTGTCCTATGCCTCAATGGAGAAATGGAGGTTGGGAGGAAGCCACAGGTCCCCCCAGCCCCGCCCTCCCCCTGCACCCCTCACAGGCCAGGCCAGGAGCCCCTGCCGCACTGGAGCCATGCCTGGCACTGTCTTGGCTGCCTTTCCCGGGAGCTTGGCCCCGAGCTTCTCCCTGCTCCAGGCCAGGGCCCACCAAGCAGCAGGTGCGCCCCCGACCCTGCACCTGGCAGCACAGGAGCCTGGTGAATGCATGACAGGTTCAAGGGCCTCTAGCAGCTACCCCGCTTCACTTACAGGGAAACTGAGATCCAGGGAGGTGGCAGTAATGCTCCAGGGCTGCCCCAGGCTTCGTGGGGGCAGTGCAGTGGGTTCAGTCTGCGGGTCTGGAGCCAGGCCCCAGTGGGGACCAGCTGCAGGGCCCTGGACTCCTGGGTGGGCAGGCAATGAAGCCCTCCCGCCACAGCATTGCTTCTCTGAGGGGCAATGTGGGTGGGTGAGGGGCAGTGTGTGGTGGGTGAGGAGCAGTGTGGGGTGGGCGAGCGGCAGTGTGGGGTGGGCGAGAGACCAGTGTGGGGCGGGCGAGGGGCCACCTGGTTCGCCCCCCTTGCCAGAAGCCTCAGTTCTGTCCTCCCGCAGGGAACGGTGCCCCACACTGAGAATCAGAACTGAAGACACAGCACTCATTTTCCAGATGGGAAAAGGGAAAAACAGCAAAATACCAACATTGCTCAGGGCCGCACCTGCCGGGCTGGGCCGGACCCACCTGGGCTCCCTCTCCCTTGGCCTCCTGCTGTCACCACCGAGCATCACCTGGGCATGGCTGCCCTGCCGGGGGCTGGATGCTTGTCCAGGGTGGTGACAGCTCCTTCCTGGGCCCTTCCTCACGTGGCACAGGGGAGCTGTGTTGGGTCCGCACCGCCCATCTGTCTTCATGATACCGGTGAGTTCTCTCTCTGCAACCTTGATGAAAACACAGGGAGAGGCCTGGGCACTCAGGATGATTCCACCCAGGAATGCTGCCCTGTGGGCTGGAGGCCACCATCCCATGGCCCCTGAGGCCCTGGGAGCTCTTGGCATGCAGCCCAAGGGAGCACTCTGAAGAGATCCAGCCTCGATGACTTTTCTCTTGACTTCCACGACCTCCAGAGACCAGAGGTACTTGTCTGTCCTGGTGCTGGGCCTCTCCCAGACCTGCACCCAGGTCCCTTGGAGCTGGGGAGAGTGATGGAGCACAGGCCCCGGGTTACAGGGGAGAATGCCTGGCCCTGCCCTCAGCACCTCGTCTGCTCTTCAGAGCCCATTTCTCAGCCACAGGGAAGCTGGGGTGTCTGGTTCAGAAAGGGATGATGGCGCTACAGAGAGCGGTGGGGACCCCAAGGGCAGAGGAGAGGCCATCCTGATGAGGGCAGGGCTCTGGCCCCTGGGGATTTTCCTGCATTCCAGTGGAGAGGGAAACGCACTGGCTGGGGAGCCAGAAACTCAGTTCTGCCCCCACTGCTGGATAGCTCTGGGGGCCACTTCCCTGCTCCGGGCCTCAGTTTCCTCCAGGATATTCCAGATGATCCCCAAGACCCCTTCCAGCTCAGTCACTCTGTCATTCATTAATTCACCTTCTATCTAATT
This sequence comes from Pongo abelii, assembly GCF_028885655.2. Taxonomy (NCBI): domain Eukaryota; kingdom Metazoa; phylum Chordata; class Mammalia; order Primates; family Hominidae; genus Pongo; species Pongo abelii. Next base: position 158,870,925 of record NC_071992.2, on the reverse strand, counting down.
CATTCATCCAACAAACACACAATGAAGAGCAGTAACGGCCAGGTGCCAGCAAGGAGGAGTTCCTCCATTTGGGGGTGAGGGGACAACACAGTCAGCGCCCAGCAGGCAGGAAGGTTGGGCCTGCAGAGCTTAGAGGAGGCCCCAGAGCTGGGCCGCGGGGTCAGGAAGGCTTCTTGGAGCAGGTGGTAGAGAGTGTGCAGAGGTGCAACCTTAAAGGATGCACCTCGAGGCGGAGGCCCAGGCTGTGCCAACACAGGAGCTGGACGCAGGCGTGTGGAGAACCAGGAGCTCTGGCTGCTGTAGTCAGAGGCCTGGGACACTGGGCAGGTGCTTGGATGTAAGCCTGGCATGACGCATGGCCCCAGAAGGCCTCAAGCAGGCAGTTTCCCAGGGAGACCAGGTGTGTAAGCCGAGCAGACAGGGGCACTGCTGGGCAGGGCCTGGGGCCGGGCACACCCCGGCAACCTTGAGGACCCCTTCTGCTTCCATCAACAACCTAGGAGTTGCCCCCCCACCCCCCACAGTTGCTTTCAGCCCACACACAGCACTGTCGTGAGCTTTGGCAGCACGCTTGCTGGGGAGGGAGCCCCTGGAAGTACAAACTGTTGTGATTTTGCAAAACGCTGTTCTCTCTGATTTTTACCTTAGCTCGTTAGCATCTCATTACCGTGTTTCCCTGTGTGCAGAAGTTGGGGTGTTTTGGGTTTCTGAGTGGGCATGGAAGCTGATTTCAGCACAGCAGAGTCAACTCCAGCTTCTGTGAATATAAGAATGTTTGTAACTGTATGTGAGTATCTGGGAGTGCATTTGTGTGCAGATGTGAAGAGAGGTGGGGGCCAAGGGAGGGAGGAGGTGTGAGCAAGTCCCTACATGTCATGTCTGGAATAGGAGTTGGGGCAGAAAGTGATGCAGGAGGTGGATGTGGCAACCTTCTCCAGCAGCCATGTTAGAGCCACATTGCTCCTGCCTGGCAAACTCCTACTCATCCGTCAGCACCCAGCCCAAATGCTCCTTCTCTGGGAAACCTCTCCAACACCCTGGACAGAATGTAGTGTTTCCTCATATCACCTTCTAACAACAGTCTCACGGTCTAGCGGTGACCCCTTTGGCTGGTCTGCCACCTCTTCAACTTGCGAGATACCCTGAGGGCATCATGCTGTGTTCCTTAGCTCCCATGTCTGGTTTTGGTGCTTGGCATCCATGCAAGATGTCAATGGCAAATGCTCACCCACACACAACGCATGAGCTTGCATGTTCCAGGGCTTCCAGAGGGCGAGGCCCTGTGCTCAGTGCTGTTCCAGGTTTCTCTTGCATTGACTCACTCAAGCCTCAGGTTGGCTCCACGGAGCTGGGAACTTTTTGGTGTGCATGGCACCGATGAGGAGGCTGAGGCTCTGGGCATGTGTCTCATGCACTGGGCCACCCAGCGGGCACACGGTGGAGCCAGGGGTCAAACCACACTCCCTGCCTCCAGGCTGAAAGGGACTCAGGGATTGGCTGGGAGGCTGGAGCTTCTGGTGGCTCAGCTGGAGGGAGCACAGAGCAGGGAGGAGGGAGATGAAGTGCGTCTGTCCCTAAACCGACCCTCATTACCGAGAGAATAATACGTGCCTTTGCAGAGCAGCTCATAGGATAACAGGTGGGCTGTGTCAGTGAAATGTGTCCCGGCATGGGGCTTCTTCAGCCACTGCCCCTCGAGGGACAGCTTGGCTCAGCTCCTTGAAGAGCTGCAGAGGCAGGGCCAGGAGGGAGAGCACTTGCCCTCGGCCCTGCCCTGAGCGCTCACCTGGTCTCCCCCAGGGGAACCCAAAGGTCAGGGCGCAGCCTTCTGCTCTTTCTGCCCCCAGCATGGGGGATGAGGGCGTGACCTGTTCCTCCGCAGGCCCAGGGCCACCCACTCGAGGTGGCAGAGGTGGCCGCCTTCTCCCTCCCCGACACTCAAACAATCCCCCTGTCATTTGCTTGTCTTCCTCATCCATGCACAAGCTCCCCATTCATCCCCCTCTCTGCAATGGGATGAGGCCTCTCTCCTGGGACACGATGCCCCTTCCTCAAACGCCCCAGGTGGACGTCTAGAATGCAGGAAGGGGAGGCTGAGGGCCTGCAGCAGGCCTGCAGCCCCTTCGCCTCTCTCCTTTTCTTTTCACTCAACCCTTGTCCACTCGACTCAGTGACCCCCAGGACAAGAACGAGAGCCTTGGGACCTGTCCCTTCCCTCTTGTGGCTCCACTGCTGCCGGGCGACTCTGCCTCCTGGCCACAGGCAGATGTGCAGGGAAGGATGGCAGGGTGCGCTGCACCCACTCCCGCATGGGGCCAGCCATGTGGGCCTTAGACGGCAAGAGGGGTCGGAAGTGTGGCTGCATCAGGGGGAGAAGAGGGGAGCATTTAGGGAGCAGCTGCCGCCATAGTCACCATTGTGTTCATGCTCACACCTCTCATCGCGGGCACTCACACACGGGTACATGCCCTCAGCCCCACTCACCAGTGGCTCCTGATGGTTTCTAAGGTGTCCACCAAGAAGCCAGGTGCCAGCGTGCACGTCTAGGATGCTCTCTGCCCAGCGCGCACGTCTAGGATGCTCTCTGCCCAGCGCGCACGTCTAGGATGCTCTCTGCCCAGCGCGCACGTCTAGGATGCTCTCTGCCCAGCGCGCACGTCTAGGATGCTCTCTGCCCAGCGCGCACGTCTAGGATGCTCACTGCCCCTAAAGTGTCCTGGTCTCATTCGGGTACCAGGTCTAAATCCAAACAGCGGACACACAAGAACCACACATTCAGAACCAAAACGTGTGCTGTTGACTGTAAAAGAAGTGGTGAATGACACCATTTTCAAAGTCCCTTCAGAGGCTGGGCGCAGTGGCTCATGCCTGTAATCCTAGCACTTTGGAAAGCTGAGACAGGTGAATCGCTTGAGTCCAGGAGTTTGAGACCAGCCTGGGCAACATGGTGAAACCCTGTCTCAAATAAAAGAATACAAAATATAAAAAAATGAGCTGTAGTCCCATCTACTAGGGAGGCTGAGACGGGAGGATTGCTTGAGCCTGGGAGGTCAGGGCTGCAGTGAGCTGTGATTGCACCACCGCACTCCAGCTGGGCAACACGGCAAGACCCTGTGTCTAAAAAAAAAAAAAAAAGGAAGCAGAACAAAATAAAGTCCCCTGTGACTTCATGGCTCTTACAGGCTGAATGTGTGGAGAGGGGAGGTACCATGACGAGGAGGCAGAGACCAAGTCTGGGGTGAGGGGACATGGGCTGGGCCCAGAGTGGCCCGGTGCTGGTCTGGGACCCTGTACGTGTCCCTCCCCTACCAGGTTTCTCACCTGTGCAATGAGGAGGAGCCAGGAGATGGGCCGTCTGAACCCTCCCGACCTCAAGCAGCTGGAGGGGTCAGGATGTGTCCACAGAGGAGAGTGAGACGTGGATGTTGCTGGCTCCTCTCTCGTCATGGTACTCACAGCTCACCCCCTAGAAACGCTAGCCCCAAGACTTGCCCATTTTGGTTTCCTCATTGACAGGGCTTCCCTGATCCCCATCCCCCCGGGTGCCCCCACACCCCTGATCGCTCCTACACGGCCTCAGCACAGGTTCCCAGCACACACGTGTGTGATTTGCAGGTTGTCGACATTGGCCTGCCTGCCAGGTGGTGCACAGGGCTGTGTCCTGATGCAGAGACTGCCAGGTAACCCCGTCCTTCCCTTTTTACTCAGTGCAAGAGTCCAGCTCTTAGCTGAGAACACAGCCGCTGAGGTGGAGACATGTCTTAGCCTCCCCTGCAGCTTGAAGTACCCGAGACCCAGCTGTGGCCAAGGGGGGCTGTAAGCAGAGGTGGGGTGTGCAAAATCCAGGCAGCATCTGTAAAAGTATGGGTTGCAAGGTTGGGAAGAGTATGCCAATGTATCCTCCCTGCTGGCTGAAAGCAGACATGATGGCTAGAGCTTCAATAGCTGTCTTGTACTGTGAGGCAGAAGGCCTATTTGGGGATTGATGGGGCAACCAGACTAAGAGGGCCTGGGGTCCTGATGATTGTGAGGCCACCTTTCCAGTCCTACTGTCTACCTGGACATAAAAATATCACATTAAAAGCAACCATCAATCGCTAAGCCACTGTTATTTGGGTTGTTCTGTCATCAGCAACCAAATCAAACTGGACGGTATCCCCGGATCCTAGCACGTTGCTTGACGTGGAAGTAAAGCTTGTTGAATGTGTGAAAGAGGAGACAGGCTTTGCCGATGGGATGAAGTGTGGCAGGGAAGGAAAGGGCAGCTGTGCCCAGCAGCAGGTCTAGCGGTGGTTGTGGAATCTGGGGGGACCGCACCCCTGCAGGGCAGAGGCTCCTCCTGTCCCCACGTCCCCACCTGCTGATCTCAGGCTCAGGGATGCCAGGAGGGGGCCGGGGAGTGGGGGGCATTCCCAGGAAGGGTGGCAAGTGTCCTTTCTTGGACGATGCATTAGCAAGAACAGCACTCCACATGCTTGTTGATGGATTTTCTATTCTTTTACTTCATTTTTCTTTTTGTCACTCCTGCTCCGTGTTAAACACCTTGGGAGGCTGTTATGTGCATCAGGCTGGAGTTGGTTTCTAAGAGCCTGGTCTCTGATGATGCAGACTGAGTCTTGAATGGTCAGACCCCTGTCCTGCGCTGGGGCAGTGTCAGGCCCTTCCCAGAGACTCCCACGTGTCCCCTCATGACACTGCCTCTGTGTGGGTGACGAGGGAATGTACCGCCACCCTCCCACACACCCCATGCCCTTGGTTCTGCCCAGCCCTTTACCAACCTCACTCTTGGGCAGGCCTCATGACTGCTCTGCCCCTACATTGCGGCTTTGGTGAACAAGCCCAGAGAAAGTGTGCCTCAGGCTGAACATCACACAGCAAGACAGGGCTTGGTTTGGTGTTAGGACCAAAATTTCTTCTCCTCCCCATCTTTTTATTTTTTAAGATGTGGTTGGAAGCCTGGGCTGCATGGGGACATGTGGAAAATAGGCACCTGGGAGTGTGGCTCCTGCGCCCTCACTCCTCACAAGCTCCTCAGGCTGTTCCAGGTGTGGGGCACTCGCTGTGTGTGGGGCCACGACGCGCCCTCGGGACCTGCCCGCAAGGAGCCATCGTTGTTGAGGGGCAGGACGCAGCTAATAGAACCATGTCCCACCCCCGTGAGCTTAGGAGCCCAAATCAGCTACAATGGAAGTGGCACTGGCTTGAGTTACAGAAAACCTAATGAAATCCAATGAGGCAGCCCCATAAAGAGAGCAGGGGCTTGTTCTCCCCATGGTGATGGGTCTGACGGTGCCATTGGGGCACCAAGGCGTCTGCTCACATCCTCAGCTTGGGCCCCTGCCCCTTGCTGGCCACACGGCTGCTGTCCTCGGGATGCCGTGCCCACACTTCAGGCTGGAGCCAGGAGAAAGGAAGACTGTCAGTGAGGCGGGTGGCCACAGCTGCCCCTTCCAAAGGACCAGGAGGCTCGATTGTGCCTCCTGCACTCATCCCCTGGGCAAACAGTGTCACAGCTGGCCACAGACGCTGGTGAAGCTGGGTACATTGATGCCTTGAACAAAACTGGGGTTCTGTTGCTAAGGGACAAAAGAGGCCTGGGTAACAGTGAGGGCGGCTCGGCGGGGTTGGTGGGTGCAGGAATCAAGGACTGAGTGCCTGTGGGCTTTGCTGGAGCAGACGCTGTGCTGGGAGCAGAGCAGGAGGTGCAAAGGCCTTCTCCTGTCCAGGCACGGGCTACAGGGGAGCAAGGGATGGTCTCCTGAGCAGGCGACATTGGAGCCAGGCAGCAGAGGGTAGAGAGGAAGGGTGGGAGGGCGGGGAAACTCACAACAAATCCATAGGTTGACACTGACCTGGAAATTCGGCTTAAACCCTGAGAAGTCCATGCTACTATTCAGACAGGGAGCATTTCTGGGGTCGGCTTTAGTGGGTGCTGCCTCAATGTTCCTTCCGAAGGCCTTGGAACCACCCCCCAACCTTGTTGCCCACATTCCCTCTGGGACCTGGAATGGTAGATCCAATTTGGGGGGTGCCAGCTGAGGACCAGGCAACCCCCGCCCCCTTAGGTAACAGAACTCAGCGTGCTGGGGCCAATCCCATTTATTCACCCTGTTGGTCTCGCCGGTTGGCCAAGGGGTGGGACCAGAGCTCTTCCCCGGGAGTCCTGCTTCTCTGGAGGAAGGAGAGAGCCCAGAGCTGCCTGAGGTCATGCGATGACCTCTTCCAGGGAGGGGCAGAGATGAGGGAAGGGAGGGGAGCCCCGGCCCTAGGCCCAGGCAGCTATTGGCTATTTCCCTCATCCTTTCCTGAGGACCCCTTAGCATCCTCCTCCCCCTCCCCATCGGCTCAGCCTGAGGGAGTGGGCTCCTGGCTCTTCCACGGAGAGGTTTACCTTCCCTGACTTGCTGTGGGGCACTCAGGCGGGCTCACCCCAGATTTCCGAGAAACCAACAGGTACGGAGCCCCTCCTCTGGTGGTTCCTACCCACGCTAGACCATTCCCCTTGCAGTCTCTAGGCACAGAAACATCCCCATATACGCCTTGTATGGCCAAGAAAGCGGCTCCTGGAGGTGGTCTGCCCTGGGAGGAAGGGGCTTCACTTTCCCCTCCTTTCCACACCTGAACACGGAGCTGTCAGAGGAGGCTGAGTGAAGGCGGCCAGAGAGACAGCGCCAGCCACAGAGGGGGAGGTGGGCACCGTGCCAGCACCCGGCAGCCTCAGTCCGGACTGCCAGCTCTCAGACAGGCATGGGTCCTGGCGAACCTTCCCCTTCAAGTGGAAGCTGGGGGGTCAGCAGTCATGGGCATCCTCCCTGGATAGGAGCCGGCTTCCCTGCACTCTAGCTGTCCTAGCAGAAGAGGGAAGCCCTGTCCAAATCATGGCGAGGCTGCAAGACAGGCACACACTACTGCCTCCTGGGAGCCAGGGGACACTTAAATACACCAGGGCAAGGAGCCTGGGTGGGCCCAGGACAGGCCGGCCTGAGCACAGGAACGCTGGTGGGCATGTGCCCCTCTTCCATCCCACCCATGTGTGCACACACATTTGTGCCATATACTACCGTTCCCATGCTCGCGGCTGGGCACACACTTGTGCCAGCATACACACACTTGTGCACTTGCACCTGGTGTCCAGGAACACTCCCTCAGCTCACAGACGTGCGCTGCGTGCACACACAGTACCACGCAGTGTCCACGAGCATACTTTTGTGTTCCTGTGCACAGAACCCGTGTGCGCACACGTGCACAGTCCTGGGCTGCAGAGAACCCCAGCCAGCGGGGCGGTGGGGGATGGGGAGGGCACACCCCCTTCCCAGGAGCTCAGCAAGGCTCTCTGCGGGAGCCCGCAGGGCTTTGGCGTGGGCCTCGCAAGGACGGCAAGCATCAAGGAGTGAGGGCGGCGGAAGAACCTCCGCTGGCCAGAGAAGGTGCAGCGGCCTCATCACTCTTGTTCTCCTGCCTTGGGTGTGACTCTTGGTTCACCTCTGGGGAAACAGGCTGAAAGGTGACCCTGGCGGCCCAAGGACACACACCCATTGTCCCCAGATTCCTCCCAGGTCTCTTCTCCAGCAGGTCACCAGGAGAGTGAGGGGCTGGAGTCGTTCGGGAGCTCAGTGCCCGCAGGCAGAGCAGGGAGAGGGAGGCGCCCCAGGCCCCTGCGGAAGGAGGTCCCAGGAGGGTCTCCGCAAGGGGGTCCCTACTCTGTGCTTCAGCTCCTCCAGGGAGGGGCTGCGACCTCGGGCAAAGGTCCATCAGATGTCTTGAGACTCAGTTTCCTCGTTGGGGACACTGGGCGTCCGGAGTCCTAGCAGGGCCTGCCAGCCCCCGGCCGAGCACGGCCCCACGCGGAGCCCGTGCAGCCTGACCTGGGGCCCGACGCCCGTCCCCGCAGCCCGAGACGCGCAGGTGCCCGGCCCTGCCCTGGACAAGACCCGCCGCCTGCGCAGCCCCGCAGAAGCTCCAGCTTTGGCCCGTGTGAGGTCCGGGCTCGGCCCGGGCTGGGCGAAGCCCGCTCCCGAAGCGCCTCAGCGCCGCCCTCCACGTGACCTCCACCTTCGCCGTCATCCCCATGTGCAAAACGGGGAAACGGGGAAACGGAGGCCCACCACCAGGCAGGTGAGGACAGCCGACTCGCGCGCGCACCCGCAGAGGCCTCTTGGCCCAGCCGACCGCCGTCCGCGCCGCTTCCGGCTCCGCGCGGGGGCCTCTGGGGCGGGTAGTCCCCGCGCGCGTCCGGGCCCGGCGGCCATTGGCTGGTGCGCGAGGGGACGCGCACGCCGGCGGCGGGAGGGGTCGTCACGTGATGTTTGGGTACCCGCCCCACCCGCCTCGCCCGCCGTGAGCGCCCGGAGCGGTCCGCGAGCCAGCGAGGCCCAGGTGAGGCGGTGGCGGTGGGGCTGGGGCCTGGCCGGGGCCGGGCGTGGGGCGGCAAGGGCGAGGCGGCCGGGAGCCGGCGCGGGGCCCGGGGCCCGGCGGGGGCCGCAGCGTGGCGTGGCGTGGCGTGGCGTGGTGTGGTGTGGGGCTTGCGGGAGGTCGGGCGGGGGGCGGGGCCGCGCCGGTGGGGAGGGGAGGGGGCGGGGCCGTGCCGGGGGTGGACCCCAGGGGCGCCAGGGACCCGGAGCCGCAGCCCACCGAGAGCGCCGCATTTCGGGGACCGGCCCGCGGGCATATAAGCCCCTCGGCGGGTCCTTGCGCGCTATCCAGACCCCAGGTCGGTGGGCTCTGGGCCGGGGAGCCGGTGCCTGCGCCTGGAGGTCAGTGCCGTCCCGGGGAGCGCCCCAGCGCCTACTTGTTGGGTGCAAGGGATGGTGCCCTGCCGCTCAACGAGCGGAGCCCGCCTTCGAGCCTGAGCTGGGGACCCCGCCCCTGTGTGATTGCCTCTCCACACCTTTCTGTCCCTTCTCCAAGTTGTAAGAAGTGCTTCCTGGGTACTGGGGCCTGCGACATCCCCACCAGGGACTTTCAGGTGATGTTGATCTGTGCTGCCCCCGCAGAAACTCTCCAGGGACCTCGTGTTTGTTGCCTCATGGTGCACTCCTCCTGCTCTGGAAGCTCTGCGATGTCCAGTGTGGTAGCCCCTAGGCATGTGTGACTGTTTACATTGATCTTAACATGAAGGATTCAGGTCCTCCGTGCCAGTGGTCACATGTCAGACATTCAGTAGCCACACGTGTCTGGTGGCGGCTGTGTTGGGCAGCGCGGGTAGGGAACACCGCTTATCACAGGAAGTTCTGTGAGCGGTGGTGCTGCTCAAAATGGGCCTCGCCTGTGCTTCTCCGCGCGTGCTTCTCTGCCCCTGCGTCTCTGCCCCTGATCCTGCCAGGTGCCTTTCCAGCCACACCTGGCGCCCTTTCCTTTCTCTGCTGCACACTTGCCTCTTCTTTTAGTTCCTAGCTCGCTCCTGGCTTGGTGGCAGCTCCGCTTCCAGCATGTCTGAGCTCACCTTTCTGACCACTCTCCCTACAGTATTTCTTGTTTGTCATTGTCACTCATCTGCTTGTTTTCTGTTTTATCTTTAGTGTCTGTGAGACAGGGGTGGGGATTGTTGCTTAGGATACCCCCAGTGTGAACACAGTATTAAGTTGAAAGAAAGCTGAAGTTTGTTAGTACTGGAGTGCTTCCCCCGACTGAACCGCTGCTTTCATACGGTTCGACCCCATACATCACAGGACCTCAGCAGAAATCTGGTAGAACAAATGTTTGGACACAGCAGCACAGGCCGTGAATGCAGGTGGCTGTAGGAGGCTGGCAAATCCAAGAAGACTTCCTGGAGGAGGTTGAGTTTTGGCTGGGTTACCTCTGTTTCTCTCCTCCTCTGCTGGCCTGGCCCCATGAACATCTGGCAGCCTGTGGCTGCCCTGACTCTATCCAGGAACCTTCCCTGGACGCTTCTCCTGAGTCTGGCCCTCTGCAGATGCTGGGGCAAGAGCCTAGACCTAGGCACTCAGTCTAGGTGCTCACGGGCTCACGGGTAGCCAGGTGTCCCTAAGTCTCTTCCACAGCTCCTCATGGTCTGCAGAGCGAGGTCCTGGGTTTGGCTCCTGCCAGCAGCTCCTGCCACATCTTCAGTCGCTGCTTTACGTCCCTGACAGTGCAGTCATTTTTCCTGCCTAGTCTGTGGCTTGTCTCACCGGTGTGCCTGTCGATGCAGAGCCTTCTGCTTGGCATGCCCTGGCACTCCTGTGTTTGTCTCTCCTGTGTGCCTGGGAACCTCTGTGGCATAGACCTCTGCTGTGTCACCCTTGTGTCCTGAGCGCCCAGCCCAGCACCGAGAGTAGGATGGGCGCCCAGCAGGTTTTGATGAATAAATAAACTGGACACGTAAGGCTTTGAGGAGAACGTGGTGAGAAGTACAGCTAGGTCACCATGCTGGAGCTTGAGACGGAATCGGGGAGTCACCTTCCAGGTGGGGGGAGTTGGGGAGTCACGTTCCAGGTGGGGAGGAAAGACACACACCTCGACCGTGGCTGTACCAAGCCATTTGCGACACGGTGTGGGTGCCTCTTTCCATGGTCCTGAAAAGGGGTGGTGAGTGTCTGCAGGTGATGACACTAATGATACTAGTCACAGCACTTCCTGGTGCCAGGTGACCAGCGACCTGTGTTCATTACTCAGTTTACTCTCACAGTCACCCTGGGAGGACGGTCTGTTATCCCCATTTCCCAGATGGAGAGACTGAGGCACAGAATGGTTATCTTGCCGTGAGTCCCTCAGCTGTCGGGTTCTAGGACGTTATTTGTTCAGCCCAGACAGACACATTTCTTCCGAGGTTGTTGGGCGTGTTATCCCTCTGAGTGGTGTTTGGCCATATGAACAGTTGGCTAGGGGTTAGCCTATCTTCTTCTTATTTTTATTTTTATTTTTTGACACGGAGTCTCACTCTGTCGCCAAGCTGGAGTGCAGTGGTGCAATCTCGGTTCACTGCAACCTCCACCTCCCGGGTTCAAGTGATTCTCCTGCCTCAGCCTCCCAAGTAGCTGGGACTACAGGTGCCTGCCGCCACGCCTGGCTAATTTTTTGTATTTTTAATAGAGATGGGGTTTCATCATGTTGGCTAGGATGGTCTCGATTTCTTGACCTTGTGATCCACCCACCTCGGCCTCCCAAAGTGCTGGGATTACAGGCGTGAGCCACCATGCCTGGCCCTTTTTATTTTTTTTGAGAAGCTTCCCTCTTGTTGCCCAGGCTGGAGGGCATTGGTGCAGTCTTGGTTCACTGCAACCTCTGCCGCCTGGGTTCAAGAAATTTTCCTGCCTCAGCCTCCCGAGTAGCTGGGATTACAGGGGCCTGCCACCACACCTGGCTAATTTTTTGTATTTAAAATAGAGACGGGGTGTCACCATGTTGGCCAGGCTGGACTCAAACTCCTGACCTTCAGGTGATCAACCTGCCTCAGCTTCCCAAAGTGCTGGGATTACAGGCGTGAGCCACTGTGTCCAGCCACCTCTTTTTTTTTGGCCAGGCTGGACTCAAACTCCTGACCTTCAGGTGATCAACCTGCCTGAGCCTCCCAAAGTGCTAGGATTACAGGTGTGAGCCACCGTGCCCAGCCACCTCTTTTTTTTTTTTTTTGAGATAGGTGTGTCTCACTATGTTGCCCAGTTGCCCAGGCTGGTCTTGAACTCCTGGCCTTAAGCCATCCTCCCGCCTCAGCCTCCCAGAGTGCTGGGATTCCCAGCTTGAGTCACGGCGTCTGGCTCCAGGCTTTCTGTTTTAATGCACACAGGCGTTTCTGTGGCTACTGGGTTTGTTTGGATGGTGTTGTTTGCTACAAGTAGATTTTGACCTTGTGGCCCAGTCCAGCTGTAATTCATTATGTTCTTTAAAGTCTGATTTGTGCGTCGTTCGTAGTAGCGGACTCCTGAGCAGCCCTCCTCTCAGATTCCTCTGCTTTCTGCTGGGATGCTCAGCCCTGTCTAAACGTTTGCGGCATCTGTGTGTGGAGCAGTGGTGACCAAAAGACTAAAGGCAAGAAGGAGTGAGCGGGAGAGTTGGAGAGCTCATGGCCGGCGCTGTCTCTCCAGAGGTGACGGTCATTTGTTCAGTGTGGATGCTTATGTTTGGCTCTGCTCTCTGTACTGAGGGCATCCTCATCCTGTCCCTCTTGGGTGCATTGAGGCAGCTGGGGAAGATCGTCATTCCTCCTGCCCCCACGGTCCCTAGCACCAGTGGTGGACTCTACCTTTCCACACCTCCCCGTCTGCCACCCCACCTGCGGGGAGCTGTGTGTCTCTGAACGTCCATCCAGCTGTGGCCCAGGGCCTGGGGCCCAGTGAATGCCTGGTGGAGATTTGCTGAAGAAGTGAGGGGTTGTTTCAGAGCTGATCTTGAACTTGTGCTGTTCTTATTCCACTATGCTTCCTGTTAGTGCTGCATGGTGAAGCCATCTGGAAGCTTCCATAGGAAGAGTTTTCTTGGTCTGAGTTCCCTGGGAGAGAAGAAGGGCACTACCAACAATGGCAAGCCAGGTGCCTTGAATAGGTTTCTGAAGATGCCTTATGGGCGGGGTGTCCTCATCTACGGAGCCGAGTTGGGCGGTGTCTCCTGCAGGGGCCTTGCTTCAGGGTGTCCTGCTTGCCATCCAGGGCTGTCCTCAGAAGCCAGCTGTGTCTGTCCTGCCTGGCCTTATCCAGGCTATGAGATTCTCTCGTCAACTTGCGGCTTGCTGAGTCCGGGATGGGGGTGAAGGTGGCTCCGTGTGGGCTTCAAATCTGGACTGTGCTGCACAGGGCCCTTCCTTTTTGGTCCTTGGGTCGGTCCCGTTAGGACTTGAACCCACTCGGGGGCCACTGCAGGCAAGCAGGATGGTCTGCTGGGGGTGCCTGCCTGCACAGGGTCATTGGCAAGTCCCCAGCCCCTGCCCCTGCCGTCAGGGCTGCTGTCTGAGATGTGTAGTGTTCTGTGAGACTATGCTAAGGCCAAGCCTGGCATGAGTCTTGGGATGGACACAGGGGCAAGCAGGATCAGGCTGTCCTGGCCTTGCTCCAGACACTGCTGTGCACCTTACAGAGCAAGGTCGCGGCAGTGGAGTGAGGAGGTGGGGAGGGCACCTTACAGAGCAAGGTCGCGGCAGTGGAGTGAGGAGGTGGAGAGGGCACCTTACAGAGCAAGGTCCTGGCAGTGGAGTGAGGAGGTGGAGAGGGCACCTTACAGAGCAAGGTCGCGGCAGTGGAGTGAGGAGGTGGAGAGGGCACCTTACAGAGCAAGGTCCTGGCAGTGGAGTGAGGAGGTGGAGAGGGCACCTTACAGAGCAAGGTCCTGGCAGTGGAGTGAGGAGGTGGAGAGGGCACCTTACAGAGCAAGGTCACGGCAGTGGAGTGAGGAGATGGAGAGGGGAGCTGACTCCGCTGGGGATGTGCTTTGGGAGGGTTTGGGGGCATATTTTGGGGCTGGGGGTGTATTTTGGGCAGGGCTGGGGGTGTGTTTTGGGCAGGGCTGGGGGCATGTTTTGGGCAGGGCTGGGGGTGTGTTTTGGGCAGGGCTGGGGGTGCGCTTTGGGCAGGGCTGGGGGTGCGCTTTGGGCAGGGCTGGGTAGATACCTGGGAAGAATCCTGGATGCTGGTGAGGCCTGAGTTGTGTCTGGAGAACTGAGTGGCCTTAGCTGGGGAGGGCAGGAGAGGCAGCTGCTCCAGGCAGCGAGAGGCCCAAGGGAAGGCAGTGCTGGACTCCTAGTAGGCAGGTCTGACTCGGGTCAGCTTGTGAGGGTCTTGGGAGGCAGGGTGAGGCCTGGGCTTTTCTGGTGGCTGTTGGTGCTGAGCAGGGAACCTGGGGCCCAGGCTGAGGTTTGCTGAAGAGGTCTAGAGATAGGGCTGGGTGGAGCAGTGCCATACCTAGGGCCTGTGTCTGGAGCCTGCAGGGGCCAGGCCCCATGCCTTGGCACTGTGTGGCTGGGTGCCTTGTGGTGGCCACGCTGTGGGCCCCCTCGATGGATTGTTGGGCTAGCCATGCAGCTGAGTGGACTGCAGCAGCTGCTGCTCATTATCCTGGCAACCCTGAGCTTCAGGCTGCAGGCTCGAGCCCTCCCCAGCATGGAAGCGAGTGAGCAGAGCCAGGCATTCACGCTGGCCTGGGAGCCCCTGGCCCAGTGCTCTGGCCAGATCAACTGTTGTTTTCTTCCACAGTGGAAGACTGCCTTGTTTTCTCCCTCTGATTTGCCCCGAGGGGAGGGCTACAACCCAGCCCTGACTTATATAGCATCCAGGTAGGGACACAGCATTGCCACATCTTAGCCGTGGGACCCTGACCATGTCACTCGGCCCCTCCAGAAGCCCTGATTTTCTGTGTCATTAGTCTGATCCTGCAGCCTCCTGAGAGGTGGGCGGCATCGTGTCTGTCCCAGAGACTTGGAATCTCCGGGCATCTTGGGGACATCACCTGAGGGGTGTAGGGAAGAATTCCCAAGGTGCACAGAGGGGCTGTGGAAGGTCAGGGAGTGCAGCCCCAGGGCAGGTGGAGCTGCCTCTCTTCTGTGAGACCCTTGGGCTGCCTCGCCACTGCCCCACGCATCAGAGAGCTTGCTCTACTCGGTCAGCCACGGCACGGCCAGCTTGCACAGTAGAACTGAGCGTCAGGCTGCCTTGGATCCTGATCATAACACCTCCCACTTTTGACCACAGGGCATCTGTCAGGCACCTGCTAGGCTCTTCCTACTCCTCAGATCAGGAAACTTCCCAGCCTTGGGAAACTTCCCTCAAGTCACAGGGGTGGTAAATGCCCAGCCATGACTTGAGCCCTGGTGTTCTGACCAGGATTCTGATCAGAGGCAGAAATCAGAGGCACTGCTCACCGTTCTGCCCTGCCCGCCTGGCGATCCTGCTCTGCTGCTCTCCAGGAGGACCAGGCTGGAAGCAGCTTTACAAACGAAAATTCCGTTTGAGTTAGAGGATGTTATTAATAACGGCAATTACTGCACTAATAAAGACCTAATCCTGTCCCTCCCTTCCATCTTGAGATGATGTTCCAGAGCAGAGTGTGGCAAGGGTTCACAGGCCTGAAGGAATCCAGGTGTGGAGGTTGAGATTTCTGATGGAGAGGGGAGGTGGGCGGAGCTCACGATTCTTGTTCCCATAAGTCTTGAGGCTAGGAGGTCAGGGTGGCGTGAGCCCCTGGAGGCTGTGGTTGCCTGTGGATGGTGTCTAGTTGAGTCAAGCGTTTCCAGGGCTTTGGGGCCCAGCGCACGCGCACGCGCTCGTGTGTGTGTGTCTTCATTGCCTGAGCCTGACCCTGGGTGTCATCTGAGGGGTGCGGACTGAACCTGTACCAGTGGGAAGCTGGGCATTGGAGGGGTGATGGTGAAGGAGTTGAGTGTGGCGTGGTCTGGGGAAGATGAGGGCCAGTGTTCTGAGGGCGTGGGTCATCAAGGCTCCTGTCAGAGAGACATGGACAGAGAGAGCCACAGGCGTCTGCCCTGGACAGAGCAGGCCACCTTGGCTGCCCTCTATCCGGACCCATGATCCATTCTAGCCAAGTATTTGGAAAGGGACATATTTTTAAACCAGGAGCCCAGAATCAGTCTGTCCCAACATTAGAAAGAAACAACACAACACAGCAGCCTCCTTCCTGGGCTGGCTGCCCTCGGTGCTAATGAGGAGCTGGATTCCTTGCTGGGAGTCTGACCTCCTTCCCCCTGCTGCTCACATGTGGGAAGGTGCTGATGAGCGTGGCGTGCTGGGAGTGGGCGCGGGAGGCGGAATTGCGAGTGGAGAGGACCATTGCTTCTGCTGCTTCCTAGTACCTGGGCATTTTCGCTGGTCACAGCCTCCAGCCTGGGCCCCTTAATTCTGCATCTTGCTGAGGGGTGGATCCGGCGGTGCCGCCCCCGGGTGACAGATCTTCCTAGCAGCCCCAGCCTCGCTCTCACTTGGCATTTACGGTGCTCCCTGGGCTTTCCAGCCCCTGGGAAACCTGCTGCGCTGACTTCTCAGGCTGCCCCCAGCCTGCCCCCGGTGTCTTTGCTGGGGCTGCCCCTCTGCCTGGAGTGGCCCCGACTGGTGACCTCCTGGGCTGTTGAAGTCTCCGCTCAGGGACGCCGTCAGGAGTCAGCCCCATCCCCTCATCCTGAGGGCCTGGTGCCTCCTGGGGAGGGCAAGGCAGAGAGAGGGCTGCAGATTTTGGGAAGTGGCTCCGCGTGGCTTGGGCCTTGTTGCATTGCAGTCGTTAGCTTTCCTCCTCCAGGGCAGGACCTTGTCTAGTCTGTCTCTGTGGTACCAGCACGGGAAAATGCCCACAGTGGGCACAAGATAACCATGGGAGGAGCTGAGCCTCACCTTTAGGCCGCTCAGCCTCTGACGCACAGGGCCGCCCCCTGCCCTGCCAGGAGCAGGAAGTGGTGGGGGACAGGAACAGCAATTCTTCCTGCAGGCAGGTAGGTCCTGACTTCCCAGAGCAGCCTCCAAGGTGACACCATCACCTTGTCTTACGGAAGGGAGACCGGGTCACCTGCCTGTGTCTCTCCTCATGGAGACTTGGCTTCTAGGGCCCTGCACCCTTACCACACCCCACTGTCCCCAGGGCGCAGGCACAGCCTGGGATGCTGCCAGCAGAGGAGCCTTGGCAGGGCACGCAGGGACGTGGACAGGCACGCTGGTGGCTGGGGTGTGAGGAGTGCTGCGGTGACCCTGTGGACCATCCCACAGCTCAGAGCTCAGTGGCCTGGTGGCCCTGGTGCCCCTGGTTGGAGCAGGGAGGTGGGAGTTGTTTTCTGTCCAAACCGAGAGGTGATGTAGTTTCCCAAGACCACGAAGCAAGCACAGAGCAGAGCTGTGGGAGGAATCCCGTGGGGTCTGGCCGTAGAAACTGTGGCCTGTCATTCCCACACTGTGCCACGGGAAATGGGCCCAGGACTGTGGGGCACTTCCAGGTGAGTCGATTTGCGCCTTGGAACCCCAGGGGTTCTAGTCTTAGACCTGCTGCCATCATCGTCTCTCCCTTTACCCAGAGCAGCTCTGATGTGATCTGTTTCACTTGGCGTTTTCTGAGTAAGGTTGTGTTTGGAGAAAAGATTCTGTAGCTAAGAATAGTTCTAGAGCTGCTTTCACTCCCCGGTTTACAGATGGGGAGTAAGAGGTCCAAGCTGTCTGGTCCACCCGCCCTGCTGCTGTGGGGTGCCCACACCCTGGTTCCTTCAGTCTGGTAGGGTGGTCCGACGGGCAGAGCACCTCCCGCCTTTCTGTGTATCTGCCCCCGAAGCTGTTATCTTGACACCTTAACCGGTGCGAGAGGGTATGGAGGCCACTGGAGGCTGCAGGCATAAGCGTGGGGCCCACGGGCAGCCTGCAGGCTTCTGCCTTAGCCAGGGCAGGAGGGCCTCCCAGCCCAGCAAGGAGTGAAGATGGGCAGCCGGCGTGGGCAGAGCTGTGATTGGACGGGTGGAGAACGTGACCATATAGGCAAGGTTTTGCTTTCGTAATGAACATCCCTCAGGTTTTAGTAGCCTGAAGCAACAAAGGTGTGTGTTCGTTGGGGACTCACGGTTCATTGGCCAGAAGGAATCACATGGCTGCAACCACAAGAGGCCAGGAAGTGCCCCACACTCCCCGAGGGAGGAGAACTGGAAGTCTCGGGTGAGCAGCACGAGCGATGCCACACCAGCACGTAGCCAAGCAGCTTGTGCTGTGAACTGGCCGCCTTTGCTGCCTGGGCTTTCCCTCGATTTTCCCCCTGGGCTTCCCTGTCTGCAGTAGGAGAGGGTGGGCTGTGTGACGCTTCGCCTCCCTCTAGTCCTCTACTCCAGGAGGTGGTGGAGTGGACGGGGCAGGTGCTTGGGGGAGCCAGACCAGGGAGAATGTGGCCTCTGCTCTTTCACTTAGCACCTTCGGGCGTGGCGTTTGACATCTCAGGATCTTTTTGTAAATTAAACTGTCTATTGTGACCATTGTAAATTCACATACAGTTGTGAGAAATAATACACAGATCCTGTGCACTCTTTACCCAGTTTTCCCAGTGGTAGCTTTGTGCAGAACGAGGACAGTAGCACAGCCAGCGGATTGGCCGATGTGGCCGCCATGCCAGAGGTTTCCATCATCACTCAGAGGAGCCCTGTGTCGGTGCCTGTTTCAGCAAAGCCTACCTTGCTTCTGCCGCGAACCCTTCCTTAACTCCTGGGAGCCACCAGTCCGCTCTCCATCTCCGTAATGTCGTCATTTGAAGTGAGTTGTAGAAGTGGAATCCCGCAGTGTGTGGCTGGGGATTGGCTTTTTCCATTCGCCATTATTCCCTGGACGGTTCTCAGGGCTGCTGCAGGGGCCAGGAGTGGTTTCTTCCTGTTGCTGAGGCCTGTTCCACGGTGTGGGTGGCCCACAGGTTATTCTAATGACCTTTTACTTTACTATTTTGAATAGTTTCGGTAGTTTGACAATTAAAACATGGCAGGAAGCATCCAGGAGAAAGTGTCCCTATCCCTGGCTGGCCCAGCCCTCATCTCCACAGCAGCCACTCTTGTGAGTTGCTTGCTTGCTTTTTTTTTTTTTTTTCTTTTTCTCCTTTTTTGAGACAGAGTTTCGCTCAGGCTGGAGTGCAATGGTGTGATCTCGGCTCACCGCAACCTCCACCTCCCAGGTTCAAGCAATTCTCCTGCCTCAGCCTCTTAAGTAGCTGGGATTACAGGCATGTGTCACCATGCCCGGCTAATTTTGTATTTTTGGTAGAGACGGGGTTTCGCCGTGTTGGCCAGGGTGTTGGCCAAACTCAAACTCCCGACCTCAGGTGATCCGCCCGCCTCGGCCTCCTGAAGTGCTGGGATTACAGGTGTGAGCCACCATGCCCAGCCTCTTGTGAGCTTCTCACAGTCACGTGAAGCATAAGGACGTTTTGGTGAATGATGGATGGTATAGACGAGGGTGGACCTGTAAGATTGTACTGGCGCCAAGAAATTCCTGTCACCTGGTGATGTCCTAATGGTCATGATGTTACTCGTGTGTGTGGAGACGCTGGTGTAAGCAGACCTGCTACACTGCCCGTCATCTAGAAGTTCAGCACATATGCTACATAATACTTGATAATAAACACTTATGTTACCGTTTTGTGTATTTACTATACTATACTTTTTATCATTATTTTAGAGTGTACTCCTACTTATTAAAAAAAGTTGGCTGGGTGTGGTGGCTCACGCCTGTAATCCCAGCACTTTGGGAGGCCGAGGTGGGTGGATCACCTGAGGTCAGGAGTTTGAGACCAGCCTGGCCAATGTGGTGAAACCCTGTCTACTACAAATGTAAAAATTAGCCGGGCATGGTGGTGCGCACCTGTAATCCCAGCCACTCGGGAGGCTGAAGCAGGATAATCACTTGAACCTGGGAGACGGAGGTTGTAGTAAGCTGAGATCGCACCATTGCACTCCAGCTTGGGCAACAAGGGCAAAACTCCCGTCTCAAAAAAAAAAAAAATTAGCTGCAAAACAGCCTCGGGCAGGGCCTTGAGGAGGTATTGAACAGCCTCGGGCTTGGCCTTCAGGAGGTGTTGTCACGGGATCCCTGGGGTGTCACTTAGACTGTTGGAAACCTCTGTGGCCGACAGTGCCTCTGGCTGAGTCATGCTTACACCCGCTGGGCTTGTTCCGCCCACTCAGCCCGGTAGGCTGTGCTCAGCTCGTGCTACCAGCCCAGATCCAACACCTGCCAAGGGTGAGCCAGGCATGGAGCAGTGAGGGGCGTGTGGGTGAGCGAGCATGGATCTGGCCACTGTGTGCAGCCAGGCACGCCGGCTGCTGCGGCAGGGCGGGCAGCCCCAGGTGCTGGCACAGGTGCTGGCTCCATGCAAGGCTGCAGCTGGACCAGATGTACTGCACACCGCTTCCACTGTGAGCACCCGCGTCTGGATGAGGGGAACATGGTGGCGCTAGAAGCTTGGAGGCGCCAGGAACCTCAGAGCCCCAAAGAGGGTGCCACAGCCCTGGCTCAAGGAGTTTCTAGGTCTGGGCTTCCTGAAGAGCTGAAGAGCTGCAGCTCTTCCTTCTTGTCACCTGCAATGTTGCAAGTGGGGGGAGTGTCTATTAGAAAGTCCCCCGCAGTGTACAGCATCTGTTACAGAGTCCCCAGCAGTGCACAGCGTCTGTTACAGAGTCCCCAGCAGTGCACAGCGTCTGTTACAGAGTCCCCAGCAGTGCACAGCGTCTGTTACAGAGTCCCCAGCAGTGCACAGCGTCTGTTACAGAGTCCCCAGCAGTGCACAGCGTCTGTTACAGAGTCCCCAGCAGTGCACAGCGTCTGTTACAGAGTCCCCAGCAGTGCACAGCGTCTGTTACAGAGTCCCCAGCAGTGCACAGCGTCTGTTACAGAGTCCCCAGCAGTGCACAGCGTCTGTTACAGAGTCCCCAGCAGTGCACAGCGTCTGTTACAGAGTCCCCAGCAGTGCACAGCGTCTGTTACAGAGTCCCCAGCAGTGCACAGCGTCTGTTATAACGTCCCTAGCAGTGTACAGCGTCTGTTACAGAGTCCCCAGCAGTGTACAGCGTCTGTTACAGAGTCCCCCGCAGTGTACAGCGTCTGTTACAGAGTCCCCCGCAGTGTACAGCGTCTGTTACAGAGTCCCCCGCAGTGTACAGCGTCTGTTACAGAGTCCCCCGCAGTGTACAGCGTCTGTTACAGAGTCCCCCGCAGTGTACAGCGTCTGTTACAGTCCCCCGCAGTGTACAGTGTCTGTTATAAAGTCCCCAGCAGTGTACAGCGTCTGTTATAAAGTCCCCCGAAGTGTACAGTAATGTCCCAGGCCTTCACATTCACTTGCCACTCACTCACTGATGCTCACAGGCAACTTCTAGTCCTGCAAGCCCCATTCATGGTAAGTGCCCTATACAGGTGTACCATTTAAAAAAATCCTTAAAATTGTATTTCTGCCGTACCTTTTCTATGTTTAGATATGTATAGATATGCAAATTCTTAGCACTGTGTTACAGTTGCCTACGGCATTTAGTACATTTGCCTGCTGTCCAGGTTTATAGCCTGGAGCAATAGATTTTACCACATGGCCTGGGTGTGTATTGGGCGCCAGCATTTGGTGTGTGAAGATATACTCTGTGATGTTTGCACAGTGAGGAAATCATCTAATGATACAGTCCTCAGATTGTATCCCCATGGTTAAGCAAAGAATAACTGTTTGTCCTTCCAGAGCTTCATTATACATTCCAAGCAAACATAAACATTTCTTTTTTGCTTTTTCTTTCACAAGTCATGATATGATACATTCCTGCATCTTGGATCCCTCCCTCCCTTGGCGAAGTGTTAATGTGGTAAGTGATGTGGAGATCTTTTGGAATCAGTCCAGGGTTCCTTTCTTGTCTCTGACAGTCACAGAGGATTCCATGGTGTGGATATGCTCAGACTGATTTCATAGGCCTCTGGGGTTGGACATTTAGGTGACTTTCTATCTTTTCCTATTACAAAATGGGTGGCCTAGTTCATATGCTGCTTTGCACATGTTTAAGTGTGACATATGTGCAGGATAAATGCTCAGAACAAGTGCTGGGTCAATAAGGGTACACACTTTTGTAATTTTGATGTACACTGCCAAATTATCCTGTAACCCCATTTATTTCCACTTTTATTGCCTTTGCTTTTGGGGTCATATTCAAAAAGTCATTGCCCAGACTGATGTTATGGAGCTTTTGCTCCCTTTTCTTCTAGTTGTTTTACGGTTTTAGGACTAAATGGTTGTCTTTAATCCATTTTGAGTTGATTCTTGTATATGGTGTGAGATGTGTCCACTGTTATTCTTCTGTATCTAGAGAAGCAGTTTTCCCAGCATCATTTATCGAGAGACTCTCCTTTTCTCATTGTGAATTCTTGGGACCATTGTCTAAAATCATTTGACCATAAATGAGTGGATTTATTTCTGGGCTTTCTATCCTGTTGCGTTAGGCTGTATGTCTGTTTTTATGTCATCACCATGCTGTTTTGATTACTATAGCTTTGTGGTATGTTTTGAGTCAGGTTTTCTTTATCCTCAGAAATTTTATCCCTTTTATTGTTGTTCCAAGGAATATTTTTTTCTTTATTTATCATATATGTGTGTGAATACTATTGTATTCTAAATATTAATTTTGGGCCAGGCACAGTGGCTCATGCCTGTAATCCCAGCACTTTGGGAGGCCGGGGCAGGCAGATCACCTGGCTGAGGTCAGGCGTTTGAGACCAGGAGTTTGAGACCAGCCTGGCCAATGTGGCAAAACCCCGTCTCTACTAAAAATACAAAAATTAGCTGGG
This sequence comes from Pongo abelii, assembly GCF_028885655.2. Taxonomy (NCBI): domain Eukaryota; kingdom Metazoa; phylum Chordata; class Mammalia; order Primates; family Hominidae; genus Pongo; species Pongo abelii. Next base: position 158,848,729 of record NC_071992.2, on the reverse strand, counting down.
CATAGTGGCGTGTGCCTGTAATCCCAGCTACTCAGGAGGCTGAGGCAAGAGAATGACTTGAACCTGCGAGGTGGAGGTTGCAGTGAGCTGAGATCCTCCCACTGCATTCCAGCTTGGGTGACACAGCGAGACTCTGTCTCAAAAAAAAAAAAAAAAATTGTTTTTTTCTTCTTTTTTTTTTTTTTTTTTTTTAGTTCATTATCTTGGGTTTTCAAGGTATCCATTCATGTGAACTGCAAATAGTGATGGTTAACCTTATCCTTTCCAATTTTATACTCTAGTTTCTTTCTCTTACCTATTTTTGTGGACTAGATCCTTCAGCATGATGGTAGCTAATAGTGTTTTTAGTAGATACCTATTAGGAATGTCTCTGCTGTTACTCCATAAAGCAGAGTATGGCTTTGGATTGAGAAAGGTATGTTAATGAAAAACCTGTACTTTCTATTTTATTTCATGTTTTCCTTTTTAAAAAATCAAGAATCATTATTGAATTTTGTCAGTTGCTTTTTAAAAAAATCATCTATGGGGTGATCATATGATTTTTTTCTTAAGACATATTAATATAATGAATTATACAAATGAAGTTGCTAATAATGAAATATTCTTAAATTCCTTGATTATACTTCACTTGGTCTGATACATAATTCTTTTAAGGTGCTGGTGAATGTACTTTTTGCTGATATTTAATTGATTTTTGTGTATTGCTCTTCATAATTAAGGTTGGTCTGTAGTTTTGTATGTACACTTTTTTTGGTTGTGATATCAACATTATAGTTGCTTCGTAAACATAATATAGAAGTTATATTTCTTATGCCATTCTCTGGAATAGTTTAATAGCACTGAATTGCCTGGTCTCTAAAGAGTGGTTAGATTCCTCTGTGAAACTGTTGGGGCCTGGTGCTTTTTTGTTTGTTTTGTTTTCATTTTGAGGATGAAAGTTCTTTTATGATTTTGTCTTTATTATTTTCCCTGTGGAAATTATTCTGTTTGAACTTTTTGGGATCAGTTTTGTAAATATTTTCCCAAACGATTATCAATTTCATCCCGTTTGTCAAATTTATTCATGTAGGCTAGAGTAAAATGATCTTCTGTGACTCTTTTAATATCTTTGGTTTTTGGGGTTATTTCCGTCTCAGTTGCTTCTCTTGTTTTTCTTGGTTAGGTTAGTGAATAGTTTCCATTTTATCGTTTTATTCTTTCTTCCAAGATTCAGCTTTTGAATTTTTAAATTAAATTAATTGCCTTATTTCTCTGCTTTTTAAACTCCCTTGTTTTTGCTAATAATAATCCCTTCTACTTTTTCTAAATGTCTGGTGTGAATGCTTGATTCATTTTTTATTATTCTTTTCTTTTTTTTTTTCTAAGTATTTATTGATCATTCTTGGGTGTTTCTTGGAGAGGGGGATATGGCAGGGTCATAGGATAATAGTGGAGAGAAGGTCAGCAGATAAACACATGAGCAAAGGTCTCTGGTTTTCCTAGGCAGAGGTCCCTGCGGCCTTCCGGCCTTCCGCAGTGTTTGTGTCCCTGCGTACTTGAGATTAGGGAGTGGTGATGACTCTTAAGGAGCATGCTGCCTTCGAGCGTCTGTTTAACAAAGCACATCTTGCACCGCCCTTAATTCATTTAACCCTGAGTTGACACAGCACATGTTTCAGAGAACACGGGGCTGGGGGCAAGGCCATAGATCAACAGCATCCCAAGGCAGAAGAATTTCTCCTAGTACAGAACAAAATGGAGTCTCCTATGCCTACTTCTTTCTACACAGACACAGTAACAATCTGATCTCTTTTTCTTTTCCCCACATTTCCCCCTTTTCTTTTCAACAAAACCGCCATCGTCATCATGGCCCGTTCTTGATGGTTGCTGTCTCTTCGGAGCTGTTGGGTACACCTCCCAGATGGGGCGGCCGGGCAGAGGTGCTCCTCACCTCCCAGACGGGGCGGCCGGGCAGCGGCGCTCCTCACCTCCCAGACGGGGCGGCCGGGCAGAGGCGCTCCTCACCTCCCAGACGGGGCGGCCGGGCAGCGGCGCTCCTCACCTCCCAGACGGGGCGGCCGGGCAGAGGCGCTCCTCACCTCCCAGACGGGGCGGCCGGGCAGAGGCGCTCCTCACCTCCCAGACGGGGCGGCCGGGCAGAGGCGCTCCTCACCTCCCAGAGGGGGCGGCCGGGCAGAGGCGCTCCTCACCTCCCAGAGGGGGCGGCCGGGCAGAGGCGCTCCTCACCTCCCAGACGGGGCGGCCGGGCAGAGGCGCTCCTCACCTCCCAGACGGGGCGGCCGGGCAGAGGCGCTCCTCACCTCCCAGACGGGGCGGCCGGGCAGAGGTGCTCCTCACTTCCTCCCAGATGGGGTGGCGGCGGGGCAGAGGTGCTCCTCACTTCCCAGACGGGGTGGTGGCCGGGCAGAGGCGCTCCTCACCTCCCAGACGGGGCGGCAAGGCAGAGGCGCTCCTCACTTCCCAGACGGGGCGGCCGGGCAGAGGCGCTCCTCACCTCCCAGATGGGGCGGCAAGGCAGAGGCGCTCCTCACTTCCCAGACGGGGCGGCCGGGCAGAGGCGCTCCTCACCTCCCAGACGGGGCGGCCGGGCAGAGGGGCTCCTCACATCCCAGACGATTGGCGGCCGGGCAGAGACGCTCCTCACTTCCTAGACGGGGTGGCGGCTGGGCAGAGGCTGTAATCTTAGCAGTTTGGGAGGCCAAGGCAGGTGGCTGGGGGGTGGAGGTTGCAGCGAGCCGAGATCACGCCACTGCACTCCAGCCTGGGCAACATTGAGCATTGAGTGAGCGAGACTCCGTCTGCAATCCCAGCACCTCGGGAGGCCGAGGCGGGTAGATCACTCGAGATCAGGAGCTGGAGACCAGCCCGGTCAACATGGCGAAACCCCGTCTCCACCAAAAATACAAAAACCAGTCAGGCGTGGCGGCGCGTGCCTGCAATCCCAGGCACTGGGCAGGCCGAGGCAGGAGAATCACAGGAGCCCCAAGCAGGGAGGTTGCAGCGAGCTGAGATCACGGCAGTACAGTCCAGCTTCGGCAACAGAGGGAGACCGAAGAAAGAAGGGAGACCGAAGAAGGGAGGGGGGAGGGGGAGGGGTTATTATTCTTTTCAAACTTATTTTGTATTCAAGGGCTGATGCCTAAGTTTTGATGAGACACATTTTCCTTATTGCTGTTTAGAAGTTCTGCAGTTTTGGTTTGTATTTTCTTTTTGGTTCAAGAGTTTTTCAGGAGCAAGTTTTAAAATTTCCAAGTAACAAGTCTTTTAATTTCCTGATTTTGTTAGTATTCCAGTTTTAATTGCATTTTGGTGAGAGAATATTGACTATTCCCTCTTGAACTTTTGGGTTTCGGAAGGTTTCTTACATTCCTAATTTGGAGTCAGTTTTCATCACTGTTACACTGGGGCTTGAAAAGAGGATTGGGTTTTTGTTTTGGGTTACAGAAGTTTGATGTGTATATCAATCACTTTTACTGCCTTAATTGTGTTATTTAAGTAATGTGTAATCCTTACTTAGTTTTTGTCTCTTGCTCTGTTGTGGACCAAGAGGAGTGAATTAATGTCTACCATTGATAAATTTCTGTTTCTCCTTTTGGCTCCTGTGAATGTTGGCTGCTATGTGATTTGTTGCATAGCTATTTATAACTATTATATTTTTATTCTGAAGTGCATGCATTAGGATCAAAGTGCCCTTCTTTGTCTCATTTCTACTTGTCTGACTATAAGATCATAACTAGTGCTTTCTTGAGTTTGTATCTGCTTGGCCTACCTTTGCCCATTAGAAAATTTTAACTCTACCGAATTATTTTAGATGTGTCTCTTATACCATGTGAAGTTAGATTTTGCCTTGTGATTCAATCGGGGAATTTTTTTTTTCTTGCCTAGTGAAGTTAAACTAATGTACATTTATTGATAGGTCAACTACATTTGACCTGAGTGGTGGTGTGCTTTGTGTGCGCATGTATTGTTAAGTCTTTTACTCTGTGGTCCATTTTCTTTCCTTTTTAAACATTTTAAAGAGTTCTTATATTGAAGAGAGTCTATACTTTTGTCTATATGAGATATTATAGTATCTCATGTAATTCATAAATGCCTCTAATACTTCGTGTTGAGGGACCATTTATTAAGTACCTTCTGTGATAGCCAGAATAATGTTCTCCCATTTCCCCAGATAGCCATGCTCTAGTCCCTAACACCTGTGAACATGTCATGTTACATGGCAAAAGGGTCTTTGCAGATGTGATTAAAGGGTATGGATCTCAAAGTAGATTGATTATCCTGGATTACCTGAGAAGGCTGAATTATCTGAGTCCTGAAAAGCAGAGAGCATTCTCTGGCAAGAAATGAGAGCTATGTGGTAAAGGAGGATGTTAGAGAGGTCCCAAGAGTGAGAAGGATTTGCTGGCCCCTAGATGCAAGGACTCTCGGGGCTAAGAGTGGTCCCCTGCCAGGAAGGAAACAGGGTCTCAGTCCTGTAGCCACGGGAGCCTGGATTCTTCCTGCAATCCGAGTTATTTTCCCAGTCTCCAAGTAGGAACACGGCCCAGCTGGACTTCTGACCTGCAGAAGCTGTAAAAGAGCAAATTTGTCTGTTTTAAGCAGCTACATTTGTGTTGATTTGATATGGCAGTCATTGGAAACTAGTACACCTGTGAGTAATTACAAAATGAATGTATTTTGTTTTCTTCCTCCCATCACCAATTTTCGATGACAATAGTACCTTTCTCAGTGTTTGCCTTTATACTATTAAATCTACTTGTATTTCTGTTACTGAAATGTCAGCTTTAAATGATATCCTTTGACTCCAGTTCTTACTAATGAGATGAGGAGCTAATTATTCTACCTCACTCCCTCTTGTCGCATTCCCTTCCCAGGTGTCATCAGTTGACTCATTACTCCATAGTCAGGGCTTATCTGCATTCTGTTCTGTCACCCCAAGCTCACATTTGTTTTAGTCTTAAATCTACTGGTAAATATATTAATAGTTCATGCTCATTGACAGTCGTTTTGATGGCATTTCCCCTGTCTGCTTTTGATTGGCTGAGGTTTGTCTTGAAGGTGTTTTTTCAGAATGGTGGGTGGGAACAGTCCCTAAGTGCTGCATATTCAAAGCTGTGGCTTCTTGGCTTGCGGGATGGTTTGAATGTTGCTGGAGCCCTTGGTTTGGGCCGCCGTCCTTCCAGCTTCTTGGAGGTGTCACTGCATTGTCTTCTGACCTCGAATGTTGTTTCAGAGGAATCTGTGGCCTGGCTGGTTTTTCCTCCCTTTATAAGTGCCTGCCTGCCTTCCTGCCTGCCTGCCTTCCTTCCTCCCTCCCTCCCTCCCTCCCTCCCTCTCTTCCTTCCTTTCTTTCTCTCTCTTTCTCTCACCTCATTTCATTCACTTTTCTTGTCTCTATCATGCGTGACACTTTTAAAATCAGATTTTTTTGTTGTTGTTGAGTTGTAGGGATTCTTTACTTATTGTGGATGTTAATCCCTCAACAGACACGTGACTGGCACGTATTTTCTCCCGTGTTGTGAGTGGCCTTTGCACTCTGTTGATAGTGTACTTTCATGTACAAAAGTTTTTAATTTTGATAAAATCCCATCTATTTTTTTCTTTTCTTGTTGGTGCTTTTGGTGTCTGTCATAGCTAAGAAATCATTGCCAAATCCAATGTCATGCACGTTTTCCTTTATGTTTTCTTGTAAGAGTTTAATAATTTTAGCTTTTACTTTTAGGCCTTTGATACATTTCATGATAATTTTTGTGTGTGGTTTAAGGTGAGGATCCAACTTCATTCTTTCGCATGGGGCTATCCAGTCTTTCCAGCACCATTTGTTGAAAAGATGATCCTTTTCTCATTGAATAGTCTTAGCATGCTTGTTGATGATCATATGACTATGTATACACCAGGGCTTATTTCTGGGCTCTTTATTCTATTCTTTGCGTCTATATATCTGATTTCATGCCCTACCATACTGTTTTGATTACTGTAGCTTTGTAGCATGTTTTGAAATCAGGAAGAATGTGGCCTCCAAATTCTTCTTTTTCAAGATTATTTTGGCTATTGGGTTTTATTTCATTTTAGAATGTGTTAGTTTTTTTCTGGGCCAGCTCCTTGTAAGAGTCCTCGCAGCTTCCTTCTCAGAGAGGCAGGAGATGGGGATGTAGGGGACGCAGTAGCTTTCCAGAGGCCCTGTCCTTCTCCTACAGCCCTGCCACGGAGGCAGACTGCACATGTGGCTCTCTTAGTGATTCCATGTGTGGTCGCTACTCTGCTGCTTGGGTCTGTCGACTGTTCAGGAGGCTCCTGACGCCAACCCTTCTCACCCGGTTCTGTTGCTGGTGGTGTGACAAAGAAAGGCGTTTGAGTTCTGGGTCAGTGGCCACGCTCAGAGAGCATGTTTCTGCAGGTGCTGCACTGCACCCCTTCCACCGTGAGTGCTGCTTCACTCCCTTCTGCGTGGGCCCTGCGTGCCCTCTCTGTTCTTGGTCATAGCCCTCACTTGTGCTTTAGGGCCTATAGATTGTATTTATTTCCTGTTTTTTCTCAACATGAAGCTTGGATTTTCAAACTTTTTGTTAATTTGGTAGCAGTGGTGGGGGCATTCTCCTTGTTGTTTTAAGGTGAGTTCTAGAAGGAAATAGGAAAAATATGTACGTAGCCATACTTACACTCGAGGTCAGTTTCCTCACCTTGATAACCTCCTAGGGTTGTGAACATTGAAAAAGGAAATGTTCCAATGCCTCTTTTGGTGGCTGCACACAGTAGGCACTTAGCAAAGATGCATCCACACCCCTGCCCCCTGCCATGACAGTAGGGCCTCCAGCCCTGGCAGGTGCTGAGCTTGAGGCTGGGGGAGGGAAGACCCCCTGAGGCTTTAGTGGGTGTGGACTAGGCTGGTGGGGGCAGCTTGCAGTCTGTGGCTCTCAGCACTGCGGACAGCACCTGGCCAGCTGTGCTTGAGACCTCCCACAGAGGATGGCTGTTTGGCATTTGCACTCTGTCCTGGGTGGTGCCTTGTCTCTGGGCCCTGAAGTGGCAGCATCCTGTTCTCTGACCACACATCCTACCCAGCCTCTGTGCCCTGCCCCGGCCTGTCTTTCTCCAGGTCTCTCTCAGCTGCTGCTGACCAGCCTGACCCTGGGTTGTTCTCCACGCACACTGACCCCGGTCCTCCTGTCTCCCCTCCCTTAGGTCCTGTGGCCTGTGACTCCACCCCTGTTTCTGAGGCTGCCTGTAGGAAAGCCACCTGCATGATGGGGCTCTTCTTGGTCCCAGGCAGGGCTAGAGCCAGCCTTTCCCTGTCCGGTTGTGGGTCCCTGTGCTCTTCTCCAGAGAGGGTTCCCACCTTCCCTTGAGGCCCCTTCCCTGCCCCCCTGCCCTCCTTTCCCCCCAGACCCTGCTCGGCTGAGGCTGTGCTTCCAGCACGGTGGTGAAGAGCCTGCACTTCGGGCCCTTACCGCCTGCTGCCTGCTGCCTCCACCCTGGACGAGGTCCGGGCCCACTCCGTGGTTGATCTCCAACTCTGTGATCTGTGGAAGGACAGAAAAGTGCCTTCAGCACAGACCTGGGAGCTCACTGAAGTGACGGCCACTGGCTCTAGGCAGGGCCTACCGGGCCCCTTCTCTCCTGGAAAGCTGGCCTCTGGTGAAGTGAACAGCTTTCCTCTGGAGTGAAATGTGCCTGAGTAGAGGGGGCCCATGGGTCCCCTCCTCCTTATGGCCTGAAGGTGACAGTGGGTGGCTCTGCTTCTCCTGGCCACCCCATGGCCGGACCTTCTCTCTGCCAGGAGGTCCCTGCCTGAGGGCGCAGTATGACTCTTGGGCTGTGTGCAGCTGCGTGCAGCGGTGCTCCCTCCCCCCTGCCCACGTGACTCAGGCGCTGGCATCTTGCTGTTTGCTGCTGCCATCCCGGGGAGAAGGGACTGGTGGGCAGTGCTGGCAGCTGGTCAGTGGGCAGAGGCCGGCCTCCCAGGGAGTGGTAGAGGTTGGGAGGGAGAAAGGATGTGTGTTGCTGGTGTTCTGACTGCCCATTTGTGCCGTTAGCGATCGGTGCTTCTCCACCGCTTATTCTGGGCGTGGTCTACGAGGTGCCTGGGGGGTGCCCGGCTGGCATTCTGCTTGATGTGGAGTTGAAGTTGCTATAACAACACTGATTCGTGTAACTGCAGCTCCCCAGCTGGGCCCTCCTCCTCCTCTGGCTCTCTGTCGCACACACGAGCACACACGCTCACACATGCCACTCGGATGCCCATGCGCAGGGGCCCCACTCCACACGGAGGCTGCACAGGGCTGATGCTGGCAGAGGCGCGTGGGCCTGGGCATGGCCAGGCCTCCCCCACCGAGCATCTGGCCTGTGTGTGGGGGGGTGTCAGGTACCCGTCAGAGGAGGAGGTGGCGGCCTGCTCACCGAGGGGAGGACTGGGCAGTGTCTGAGAGTGGGTGTGGGCATGAGCCGTGGCCGTGACTCAGTGTCTCCCACACGCAGGATGAGCTGTGGCACCCGCGGATGCTGCCTGTTCCTGATGCCAAGGCAGGCAGGGCTTGTCTTCTGTTCCATTAGGGGCTGGCCCAGGACGCCGAGCTGCGGGGAGGGGACGGTGCTTGCCGAGGTCATCTGGGGTTGGGGACTTGCTCACAGCCTGGGGCCGATACTCCCACTGAAGGAAACCGGAAGACTCTGTGGTTTGCCCCGCGCAGCTCCTCCTCGTTTAGGTGTGTGGCTCTCCTGGGTGCTGCCCTTCTCCTGCCTCACGCCAGACACCTCAGCACTACTGGGCGCCTGCCTCTGCTTCTGGGTCTCCCAACAAGGGCGCTGAGCTCCAGGACACACTCCTGCCTGTGCCACCGTCCCTGAGCCCACCCTAACTTCCACCCTTGTGCTTGGTGGGGGGGCGCTGATAGATTTTAGCAAGGGGAGGCCCCATTGGGTGCTGGAAGGGGGAGGCCGGAGGCTCCCCCAGCACTGACAGGAGGGCGTTGGGCAGCTCACTTCCCTGGACACCTGCTGCCCGGCCCTGGGGTTTAGCCATTCATCCTGGGACTGTCACAGAATGGGCAGGTGCTGGCCATATGGAGGTGGCTGAGATGTGGCCTTGGGCTGCCCATGGCCCGACAGGGACCTGGGCTGGGTGGATGCTGTGGAGACAGGAGTTTCCCCAGTGCTCCAGGAGTCGAGGGACAAGGGCGGGCAGGATTCCCAGGGGAGCAACTTCTGGCACTGATTCTGAAGATGATTTGGAGCCCAGCAGTTGGGCCAGGGCAAGGCCCTCATGGCCCTGATTGGCTGCTGAGGCCTGGGAAGCTGTGTGCCTGCTTTGAGTCTGCAGTGCTGGGACTGAGGCTGGAGCCAAGGACTTGCTGTGGGTGATGCTGGGAGGCCAGCTGTGAAGGTGTGTGTGCAGGTGCATGTGTGTGTGGGGGGGTGAGGGCGAGGAGGGAAGGGCATTGGAAGATTTTGCAGCATTTCTCCCCCCTTTATTATTTCTTAAAAGGACTTTATCTCACCTTCCTAAGAGTAGTACTCGTTCCTTGTAGAAAACTCAGACCACGCCTGTCAGCAGGTGGTGTCGGTGGCAACCGCCGTGGGCCGTCCCTGGCGGCCACTCAGACTTTCCTGGAACATTTTCTTCTTGCAGTCTTTTTTCGTTACGGGTATTTTACCAAATTTCAGCCTCACCACACAGCTTGTTTCCACACTTGCTGTTTCCCCGTGAGGGAGGCAGGACTGTCCTCTGGGCAGGGGACAGAGGGAGGGGCTCTGCAGGGAGCCCACAGTCTGGCTGGGGAGCCCCATGGAGGAGCTGCTGTGAGAAGTGGGGTGGCCTGGGGTAGGTGAGGGCAGGGGTGGGGGGTGGGGTCAGGATGCAGCGTGATAGGGGCACATCGCCTCACGGTCTGTCCCCTCTGCCCTGCATGCAGTTCATCCCGCAGGAGGCTCCACGATGCCATGAGCCTGTCCTGGGCCCACAGAGCCCCAGTTGAGCGTCCCAGCTGCCCCCTCCCTGCTCTGTGGCCTGCTGCTGCTGTGTCCGGTGGTGCCCTGAAGGAGGAAGGGGCCGTTGGCCGTGGGTGGGACCCCGGGCTCTGCGTCCACCTGCAGAGGGCAAGGCCCGGCCTCCCCATCGACTTGCTGCAGGCTCTCCTTGTTCTTTCGTCTGTGTCTCCGTTTCTGTCCTGTGGAGTTGTTGGGACGTGGGAATGAGTTCAGGGCTTAGGACAGTGCCTGGCGACGTGGTACGCCCTGGACAAAGCTTGGCCTCGGTGTCCACATACCTCCCCACTCTTCTTGTTGTTGTTGTGACCTGGAACTCCCAGCGCAGATTTGGCAGTGGGGAGTGTGCGGGACTCATGTGTTCTCCTGCCCTCTCCCTCCAGTGTCAGTTCTCTCTTCTGCTGGGGACAGAGGCACAGGAAGGCCCTTCAGACCCTGGGGAGAGGGGGATTAGATGCTTCCTTTCCCTCAGGGACCACAGAGCCCTGCTTGGGATAAGAGCCTGCTGAAGGCTGTAGATCTAGCCAGATTTGGGTGGGTGGCACTGGGGCATCCCCCGGCCCTGCCAGGCCTACGTCAGCAGCCTGGAGCTCTGGAGGCTGAGGCAGCCCTGGCCCCACCCGTGAAGCTAGAGCCCTGAGCTGAGGCCCTGCACCTGACTTGGGGGCTTGGGCGGAGCACTGGGGGCTGCGTCTGTCTGGTGGGGTCTCCTGTCTCTTGTGTGGTCTGGCGCCTCCCCGTCAGGCAGAGAAGGGCTTTCAAGGGTGTGGAAGTACCTATGGCACGTTGAACCCTGGAAACTGAATTAGGAAATGAAGGTGTAAGGACAAGTGGGCCTCCCCAGCCCGTTCCCCATCGTGCCCCCGGCAGGATTGGTGTTGGTCGTGTTTGTTTTAGAAGTTGTGAAACCACTCTCCCTTTTCCCAGACAAGCACCTCTGGGCAAGTGTAGCTTATCATCCAGCGTGCGGCTCATCCCCCTGCTGGCTGGCCCCAGACGTGAGTGCAGCATGAGTGCAGAGCCGCTGCTCACTGGGAGGGCGAGGTTGGGGGCATTTGAGTCTGGGGGTTAGGAGAGGCAGCCCCGGGAGGCTTACTCAGAGGTGTGGTGCCCACTCCGTGGCGGACGGTCTGTCTTTGATGGCAGCGGCCCGCTGAGGCGTGCCCACTCTACAGATGAAGAGACTGATGCACTTGAGGCCGCATCTGCTGCTGAGGCGCTGACGTGGGGTTGGAGGACGTGTGTGAGCTGCTCTGATCTGTGCTGATCTGCTGCGGGCTTGGTCCCCTGCTCTGAGGGTCCTCTGCAAAGGGATGCTGCTAGCCTAGTCTTCCCAAGGCTGGCGTGAGAGCCACATCCAGGGAGCTATGAGAGTGCCCTGTGAGCTTGGCGACCACAGAGCCTGGTGGTGGGAAGGGTGTCTGCCCAGGCCGGCCTTGGGTGGTGAAGGGTGGGCCACCCAGGGCCTCAGAGGAGCTCACACTCAGAGGCTGCAGTGGAACCAAGGGTGCTGGGCCTGTGGTGGGCTGTTGGCAACACACCCGTGCCCCTTGGAGTACCTAACACGCCCGTCCGTGCACCTTGAAGGACCTCTGGGCGGTAGCTTGCCGGCTCCCTGAGGCCCACCAGGAGCAGCTACTGAGGTTGTCTCCTTGTTACCACTGGGCAACCCCTAATCTGTCTTGTGGCTCTGTGGATTTATGGGTTCTGAGCATTTCCTGTAAATGACCTTGGATGACACGTGGTGCTTTGGGACTGGCTTCTTACCCTGAGCGGTGGATTCAAGGCTCATGCCTGCTGTCACATCTGGGAGAACTTTACTCTCGGCTTTGTAATAGATCTCCTTCTAGTCTTTTTGCTGTGCAAGTGCACAAACTTCGAGCGTGTATAATTAACACACAGTAGGACACACAGCTCCCCAGTGTTCCGTGTGATGAGTTTTGACGGCTGCCTTTGCTCGTGCCACGAAGGTGATCTTCCACCCCAAGAGGGTCCCTTGTGCCCCTCCCATGCCTTTCTGAGTTCTGTCACCACATGTGAGTTTTGCCTGTTCTAGAATTTTCTGTAAATGGTATCACACAGCATGACTCTCTTTGGCCTGGCTGCTTTTGCTTTCCTGAACTGTGGGTGTGGCATCTGAGCCTTCTCCCTTGTGATGCTGAGTGGTGTTCCCGTGTGTGGACAGACCAGGGTTTGTCCTGTGTCCTGGGCTGTTTGGGGCGATCGGCACAAGGCTGCTCTGACCATGGTGTACGGGGTCTTGGGGTCGCGCGTTTCCAGCGTGTAAGTAAGTGCTTGGGGGTGGCAATGGCTGGATCAGGGACTGCTGCATCTTGATATCAGAAAGGACCGCGTAGTTCACTGCGCCGATCCCTGTGTGGGATGGCTGTGTGACGCACGCACATGCAGCCCATCCACTTCGGCATCTCTGAGCACTTACCCACATCACTAAAGACACGTGTTTAGACCCTGGTTAGAGATGCTGCGTATGATATAAATGTGTAGCGCGGTTTGCTATTTATTTATTATTGAGTCTTTAGGACGTTTCCAGCTACTTGATTTTTGTTTCCAGTGCTTCCAGCTTCTGGTAGTTTCTGTCTGGATTCCTTGGAGCAGAGCTCTGGGGGTGCAGTGAAGAGGGGTCCCTCTGCATGATCATTTTGCAGGGGCCTGTGCTGCTTCGCACCCCCACAAGCTGTGTCTGAGGCTGGGGTCCCTGCTGTTCCCCCAGTTATGCACCAGCACTAACCCAATGACAGGTGCTGGCGTCCTCTGGCTGGGAGCAGCCTTCCTGCGATTCTTGGGTTATTTCTCATGCTGGTGGGGCGCTCGCCTGCCTTCCTGCACGCTGCCCTGACTTAGTTCATGTTATGTCTGAATGTTTTAAAAGTGAATTTGTAAGAGGGCCTTATTTATTGAGGGTAGCAGCCTTTGTCATGTTTGTTGCAAATATGTTTTCACTTTATCTTTTGCCTTTTAATTTTGCCTATATTGCATTTTAACTTATAGAAGCTTTTTTTTTTTTAGTATGCTGCCAAGTCTGTGTTCGTGTGTGTGGATAACATTGCTTTTGTATTTGGTAGATGTTTTCTTTGGGGCTGTCTTAATGTTTTACTTTTGATTTATTTGTAAGTGATGTAGCCCTTTAGTCTATCTGGGGTAGATCTTGGGTAACTGATGAGATGAAGAGCTGGAGTATGTTTTGTCCCAAGTCACCCGCTGGTTTCTGGGCTGCTGGATGAGGAGTGTCTGCGGAGAACATGAGGGGACGTGCTCTTGGAGGGATGGGCTCTGAGGGTGCTGCCATGTCCCCTGTTGACGGGGGGAGGTGGCAGGGTGGGCACAGCAGAGAGACGGGACAGGAGGGCAGGCCTGAGGTGTGGGGCACTGCCAGTAGCTGCCCTCTGCTTCCCGTGTGACCTCAGGAGTGCTTCCCTCTCTTCCTGAGTCTAGGGTCCTGTGTGGCTCTCCCTGCTCTGCCCAGGTTCTGCTGATCCACCTGAAGCTGTTGGCCCGGGGGAAGGGCAAGGAAGGGCTGGCCTCTCTGCGGGGTGTCCACTGATGGCTCGGCACACGCTTCCCTTGCACTCCAGGCCCCGGGTCTGCCACTCGGGGTTACAGCCCCCATGCCCAGGCCCTGGGAGTCCCGTGTCTGGGTGGGCCCTCCAGCTGGCTTTGTCTCCCTGCCTGACACCTTCTCCAGGCCATGGAGCCTCTCAGTCCATTCAGGCTGGTGAACAAATACCATGAACTGGCTGGTGACACTCATTTCTCATCACTCTGAAGGCTGCAAGTCTGAGATCAGAGTGCCAGCAGGGGTGGTTCTGGGGGGCCCTCTTCTGGGTTGCAGGTTGCTGACGTCTTGCAGTGTCCATACATGGTGGCAAGACGGCTGGAGCGCTCTCGGGTCCATTTGACAAGTGCACTCATCCCACTGATGAGGGCTCTGCCTCATGACCTGTTCACCACCCAAATGCCTCACCTGCTGATGCCATCGCCTTAGAGGCAGGATTTCAAAGTGGGAACTTGCAGAGGACACGAACATTCAGACCACGGCAGGGTTCACTGGGCCCCAGGGTCGCCCTTGCGATTCTCAAGTTCCCCTCAGGGGAAAACAGGGCACCAAGACACATGTGGAGTCTCCCTTCCTGAGACACACCCTTGTCCTTTTCTCACCCCTTCAGTAGCCCCGCGGGGTGCAAGTTGCTCCCGCACTTTGGATTATGTGGATAGACTCAGAGAGATGGAGCGATTCTCTGAAGGTTGCACGGAGGTCAGGGAGGCGCGGACTCTGCAGTCTGCAGTCTCCGCTGACTCTGCTGGGACCATGTTTTCTGTGTGTTTATAGCGGTTGGTGCAACTTTTGAAGTCTCCAGCACAGGGGACCTCTGTTGTACCCATGGACCTGGAGGGGCAGCCAGAGCTAGGAGGCCCTGCCTGCCGCTTTTGCCCACCCTCTTCCTCTTTCCTTACACCCTGCAGGCGTCCACACATCTCTATCAGTTGGAACCCCAGCCTGGGCCTGTGCTGGAAGGTGGAGCCTCGTGGGAGCCAGCCAGGCCTGGGAACAAGCAGGCTCTTGCTGCTAGGAAGCCGCATCTTCTGGGCCTCAGTTGCCATGACTGGGGGGGTCTCTGTGCAGGGAGGTTGGCCCAGCAGCTGAGTGCTGGTGGCATCACAGGCAGGATTTCATTTTCATTGAACCACTTGCTTTGCTAATTGAAGGGTCAGACCTTTGAGAGAGCATGCAGTGTGCACTGTGGTGAGCTGGATGGCGGACTTCATCAGGAGGTGCACCGAAGGCTGCCCAGTGGGCTGAGCATTCAGGCAGCTGCTGCCAGGCCTGCCTGGCAGGTCCCCTCGGAGCCGAGGAAGCTGGCGCCCAGCCCCCGGGCATGTCCTGCCAGTGCCTGCCCTGCAAGGGCCTGCCCCATCCTCTGCCAGCCCAGCTTCCTTTCCCTGCAGAGACTTAGGGACACACCCGCACTGCTCTGACCACCATGTGTGGTGCTCCTCACCTGCCACCCGCCCTCCCCCAGGGCGCCGCTCCACTGCTGCTCTCTGTCCAGCAGAGGCCAGGCCCTGGGTGTGCACCCCTGTCCTCAAGGGCGCCGTTCCACTGCTGCTTTGTGTCCAGCACAGGCCAGGCCCTGGGTGTGCACCCCTGTCCTCAAGGGCGCTGCTCCACTGCTGCTCTGTGTCCAGCACAGGCCAGGCCCTGGGTGTGCACCCCTGTCCTCAAGGGGCCACATGCAGCTGTCCGCTGTGGGTGCCGGGAGCAGCTGGGAGACTGCCCCATTCTCACGGGCACCCAGAAGCAGATGTGTGGCTCGTCCCTTGCTGTACCCCAGTGTTTAGGACAGGACTGGCACGTGGCAAGCTCGGAGTATACTGTGACCAATGGGGCCACCCCTGTGTGAGACCCACTTCTGTTTGGGTACTGTGGTCGAGTACTGTGGTTGAGGTGTGGTGACCCTAAATTTGGGTCTTTCCAGCAAGCCTGTCTTCTCCCTGGGGAAAGGGGACAGGAACTAATGGTGCTTGGGCACCTGCCTGGCGCCGGGTCCCTGGTGGGTTCTGTCAAATGTGGATTGGTTTGGCAGCAGCAGTCAGATGTGTGTGGGGTCTTCCCAGGGCAGCTCCGAGGCCAGCGCCTGTTCCCCAGGCTGAGCTGTCTCTCCTTCCTCCGCCCCAGCCCCTCCCTGCCCCCACTAGTTTCCAGAGCCTTCTCAGAGCCTCTTTCCCCTTTTCAGATGGTCTTTGTTTGAGAAAACTCTCCAGGGGCCATAATTCATGCATTTCCCACATTTCTTTTTTTTTTTGAGACAGAGTCTTGCTCTGTCGCCCAGGCTGGAATGAAGTGGCCTGATCTCAGCTCACTGCAAGCTCCGCCTCTGGGTTTCACGCCATTCTCCTGACTCACCTTCCCGAGTAGCTGGGACTACAGGCGCCCGCCATCACGCCTGGCTAAGTTTTTTGTATTTTTGGTAGAGACGGAGTTTCGCCATGTTAGCCAGGATGGTGTCGGTCTCCTGACCTCGTGATCTGCCTGCCTCGGCCTCCCAAAGTGCTGGGATTACAGGCGTGAGCCACTGCACCCAGCCGCATTTCCCACTTCTAAGTTGATTTGCCTGGAAGCCAAGTCCCCAGTGAGTGAACTGTAGTCTTTTTTTTTTTTTTTTCTTTTGTTTTTTGAGACTAGGTCTCGCTCTGTCTCCCATGCTGTAGTGCAATGGCACGATCTCGGCTCACTGCAACCTCCGCCTCCCCGGGTTCAAGTGTTTCTCCTGCCTCAGCCTCCCCAGTAGTTGGGATTACAGGTGTGGGCCACCACGCCTGGCTAACTTTTGTATTTTTAGTAGAGACGGGGTTTCACCATGTTGCCCAGGCTGGTCTCAAACTCCTGACCTCAAGTGATCTGGCTGCTTCAGCCTCCCAAAGTGCTGAGATTACAGGCATGAGCCATGTCGCCTGGCCTGAACTTTAGTCTTTTAATTTTTTTCCTCACTGACTCCTCCTGGAGACTTCCCCTTTGCTCCACACACACGGTGTATTACCTGGAGCCTGAGGTGTTTCTTCTTGTTGATGTTTTAGTCCCCTGGGTGTGCCGCTGCCTGTGCTCTGAGCCCTCCCTCCCTGGCTGTCCCTCTCCCTGCTTCCCCGCTCCAGCTCCCTCTCCTGTGTGTGCCTGCTTGCCTCTGCCTGGAGTGGGTAAGGCTGTCTTCTTGGATCCCGGAGGTCTAGGTCTCACCCTGATGGGCAGCAGGCGGGTCTCTGGAGGTTTTCTGTGCTCGGCCCTTCCTTGCCTGACTCACTTTCTCTCTCCTGTGGCAGGTCCCCGTATGAGAGGTAGAAGGAGGGGTGGGGGTGGGGGCGTCACAGAGAGCAGGGGCCAGCGTCCATCAGCTGTGGGATGGTGGTGTGGTCTCAGGGTCCCGTGGAGCTTGTGGGCCTGCCGGGCTTTCTTCCTGGAGGATGGCAGTGAACCCCTCTTGATGTTGTCTTTGATGCCTGTGTCCTGGTTTCTTGGGCCAGGTAGGGTATTGGCGGGAGTCTGGATTGGCCCTGCCATCCTGCTGCTGGCCTCCCCGGTGGGTGTTTTCCCAGCCTCCTCTCTCCCAGCCACCAGTCAGCGTGAGGCCTGGCTGGACCTTTGAGATCACCCAGCTGTCCTTTGAAGGTGGCAGCACGGCCGGGCCTGAACGAACTCCCGTGGTCATAGCCCAGGTTGCACCCTGCAGTACCTTCAAAGACCAGGTGGTTTTCTTCCTAAGGGAGTTGCGCCCAGCTCCAGGCTGGGCTCACGTGCCTGCTGCCTGGTCCTGTGAGGCCTCCCTTCCTCTCTTTCTTCTCCTGACACCCAGAGACAGAGGCTGAGGGAGACACAGACACAGTCCAAGAGAGACAGAGACCCACTCAGGGGTCTCAGCAGACAGGTGACAGGGGAGGCCTAGGACAGGCTGAGGGGTAGGATGAAGGGGCAGAGGGAGGGAGCGGAGCAAGAAAAAGCGTCCAGAAGTCAGGGGCAGGGCCTTGGCCAAGAGGCCACAGAGGAGGCCTGTGGGAGTCTGCTGGGAGAGGCACAGCAGGGAAAGAAACGGCACTGGTGGGGTGGCCTTCTCAGGAGGAGGCCTGGGGGAGTCTGCTGGGAGAGGCACAGCAGGGAAAGAAACAGCACTGGTGGGGTGGCCTTCTCAGGAGGAGGCCTGGGGGAGTCTGCTGGGAGAGGCACAGCAGGGAAGGAGAGGGCACTGGTGGGGTGGCCTTCTCAGGAGGAGGTGCTGGGAGAGGCACAGCAGGGAAAGAAACGGCACTGGTGGGGTGGCCTTCTCAGGAGGAGGCCTGGGGGAGTCTGCTGGGAGAGGCACAGCAGGGAAAGAAATGGCACTGGTGGGGTGGCCTTCTCAGGAGGAGGCCTGGGGGAGTCTGCTGGGAGAGGCACAGCAGGGAAGGAAACGGCACTGGTGGGGTGGCCTTCTCAGGAGGAGGCCCGTGGGGCTGTTCCGGGTCCTTCTGCGTATGTGAGCTAGCTCATCCCCCAGCATTGCTGTTAAGACTGTTTCATGGAGGAGGAGCACAGAGGCTCGGGAACGTGCCAGGGCCCCCCCCAGGCAGGAGCCCCTTTGCCCCTGCTGCTCACATGAGGGGTGAGGGAAGCCAGCACCCCCACTCCACCCCGCAGCCTCTGTCTGTCCCTGGGGCCCGGTTTCTCTTCTCATCCTTCCAAAGCCAGTGGGCCCACCCTTAAAGAGGGGAGTCCATCCTGTGGCTGCTGTAAGGCTGACATTCATGGTTGTCCTCCGTGTCCCAGCCCCTCCAGCTCTTCCCTTCCCTTCTCCCTCCCACTCATCCTTCGCTGGTTTTCTCTCATTCTTTCAGCAAATGGTTGTGGGGCTCCTCCCGCTCTGCTGCCAGATGCCAGGTCCCAGGAGCTGAGGCTGCAGTGAACATGCCCAGGGCCCATCCTGCGTCTGTCATGCTGCAGACCTGTGGGATCAGGCTCCTATGGTGGGTCTTTCAGTCCTAGCCTTTCCCCTGAGATCAGATCCTGTGTTCAGTTGCCCATACTGTGTTTTCAGTGAGGTGGCTTCTCAAGGTTAATGTCTGCCAAGCAGAATTCAGAATCCACCACCTCCTCTCACAGCCTTCGTCTCCTTGGTTGATGGCAACCCTATTCTTCCATTTGCTTAAACCAGGATCACCACACATTTCCTGGAAAGGGCCAGACTGTAAATATGTTGGTGTTCTCCGGCTTTAGAGTGTCTGTTGCAGCTACCCAGCTCTGCCCCATGGTACAAAAGCAGCCCATAGACAACTCATGGATGAATGGGCGTGGCTGTGTGCCAGCAAAGCTTTACTGCAGATGAGGCAGAGCGTCTGTGGGTTGTTGTTTGCCAACCCTCAGCTTAGGCTAAAAATTTTGTATTCATACTCTTTTTTTTAGAGTTGGCGTTTAGCACACGTATGGTAAGAGACAACGTACCTTAAGTATACAGCCTGACAAATTGTTGCAGGTGTATCCCCCCCTGGAACCACCACCTCGATCCAGAAACAGAGTGTTTCCAACGCCTACAAGTTGCCTTTGTGCTTCTTTCCAGCCCGGTACCTCCTTGCAAGGGTGACTGTGATCCTAGTTGCTGTCATGATTAATGAGTGTCGTCTGGTTGTTTTTGTGATGTCAGCCTTATTGAAGTATAATTTATATACAATAAAATTTACTCTTTTAAGTGTGCAGTGAATTTTGATGAATTTGTACAGTTGTGCATCGCCACTGTCGTCAAGATACCGGACATTTTCACCGCCCAGGGTGTCTTCTCCTGCCCCCTGCAGTCCATCCCTATGGCCGACTCCTAGCCCCTGGCAGCCGTTCACCTGACTTTACTTCCTGCAGGATTTTTTTTTCCCCCTTCATGGAAGAGTTTATGTATTTGGTATTACTTCTTTAAATGTTTGATAGAATTTGCTCTGAAGCCTCTAGGCCTGGAGTTTTTGTTAATGGAAGGTTTTTAACTACCAGTTCAATGTGTATTTAATAGATACAAGGCTGTTCAGGGTTGTGTCCTTCAAGGAATTTGTTGATTTCATCTAGGTTGTTGAATTTATGGGCATAAAGTTGTTGGTAATATTCCCTCCTTATTCTTTGAATGTCTGTAGGATCTGTAATGATGTCCTTCTGTACCTGTGAGAAACAGCTTTGTCAGCTGAAGTGTAGTGTTTTTATACAGTTTCTTTTGCTTCAGTCTGACATTTCCAGTCAGAATGCTGTTTTCTGAAGGTAGTTAGGTCAGCAGCTTTTTTTCTCTACTTTATTTTTGAAGATATTTTCATTGGGTATAGAATTGTGGCATGCAGGTTTTTTTTTCTTTTTTTCCTCCCAGCACTTTAAAGATGTCACTCCATTGTCTTCTGGCTTGCATGATTTCTGAAGGAAGGTCAGCTGTAATTCTTTTCTTCATTTCTTTGCATGCGGTCTGTATTCTTTCTCTGTCAGCTTCAAGATTTTTTAACCTTTGGTTTTCATCAGGTTGAGTATGATATTTCTATGTGTTTTTCACTTTCTTTTTTATTTAGTATTTATTTTCCATAGTGTTCTCTGAGCTTTTTGTTGTTGTTGGGTTTTGTTGTTGTTGTTTTTGAGACAGGATCTCACTGTGTGCCCCCAGGCTGGAGTGTGGTGGTGCTTGGCTCACTGTGATCTCAAACTCCTGGGTGCAAGTGATCCTCCCACCTCAGCCTGCTGAGTAGCTGGGCACATATCATTGTGCCCAACAAATGTTTAAATTTATTTTTTATTTTTTGTAGAGATGGAGTCTCACTTTGTTGGCCAGGCTGGTCTTGGACTTCTGGCCTCAAGTGATGTTCCTGCCTTGGCCTTCCAAAGTGCTGGGATTACAGGCATGAGCCACCATGCCTGGCCCCTCTGGGCCTTTTGGGTCTGTGGGATGATACTGTCTGTTTGTTGAGGCTGCTGTAGCAGAATACCATAGACAACAGAAATGTGTTTCTCACAGTTCTCAAGGCTGTAAGTCCAGGATCGAGGTGCCAGCAGATTTGGTGTCCTGTGATGGCCTATGTCCTAGTTCCTAGATGGGGCCTTCTATCTGTGTCCTCACATGGCAGAAGGGTGAAGGGTCTTCCTGGGGTCTTATTTATAAGGGCACTGATCCGATTAATGAGCACTCCACCTCCATGATCTCATCACCTCCTAAAAGGCCCTCCTAACACTGTCATGTTGGGGGTTAGATGCCAACCTTGGAAAACACATTCAGTCTAGAGCGAATGCCTTTCATTCTTTCTGGAAAATTCTCTGCCACTGCTCTTTCTTCACCTTCTGGGATTCTAGATCAACATTTGCTGGGACATTTGATAATGTCTGGTAGGTGCTTGTCTTTTGTTTTCTTTTTTCACTTTTTTCTCTGTGTTTTGGTTTGGGTAATTTCAGGTTGACTGACTTTTCACTCTTGGCTGTGTTGAGTTTATGGCAGAGCTCCAGAAGCTTCTTCATTTCCGTCTGGTGTTTCTAATTGTTGGCATTTCCCTGCGACCCCCTGTTAGTTGACATTTCTCTGCTGAGCTTCCCCACTGCTCATGCATTTTGTCCATCTTTTCTACTGGGACCTTTCACATAGAAGCCATAGTTATTTTAAATTCCTTGATGGTTCTGACCTCTCCTCAGTCTGGCTCTGCTGATTGTCTTGTGACTTGACAGTGGTTTGCTTTTTCTAATGTTCCTGTGTGTCTCCTACTTTTTGATTGATTTGATTGATTTTGACTTCAATTATAGGACTTCAGACTGAGATAAATAATATTTATGCTCAGAAATGGGCATGCCCCTTATGCTAGGCCATTTATGTGGGGTTGAGTCCAGCTGGTCAGGGGTTGGCCTGGATTCGGGTTTTGTTGCTGCTGTTTTTACCCTCAGTATATGACCTGGCTGCAGATTCCTCTGGAGTTACTTTGGGTTTAGGGTGGGTGGGTGTTCCTGCTCTACCCCCAGCAGTGTTGGGCTTCCTCCTGTGCCCACGCTGCAGATACAGAGGTGGTCTCTCCCCATACTCGTTCTGCTCCTGCAGCAGTAGGTGTGTCTGCTGGCTGTTGGAAGCCTGGCAGCCGGGTGGCGGTTGTCTCATTGCAGCCTCAGTCTCAGGTGGGCCTGGTCTGGGGAGAGGGGGTTTCACAGTGACCCTTCCCTCTCCCTGCAACAGTCAAACTGTGCTTGAGTCCTTTGCTGGTCTTTAGAGGAGGGTGTTTTCTGCCTCTCCTGCACTCCTGCAGTGGGCCCAGGAAGGTGCTCTGCCCTTTGTCCAGAGACATAAAGTGTTTTTTGACCCTTCCTTAGCCACTGTGAGTGTTCACGGATGCCCTGGGGCCACAGGGCTCAGCCATTGCTGCCCTTAACCCATAGGCTTGGACTTTTATTCTTCAGGGGAGAGGGGCTGCCTGTCTTTGAGCTGCAGGGCCGCCCGTCTGCCGGCACCTGCACCCCAGGGGTCCTGGCTTGTCCTGTGCTAGGCTTTCTCTTGAGCCCATGGAGAAGAGCTTGTGAGTGGATGTGGCCGCCCAGGTGGCTTCATTCTTCTTGTCTGCCTGGGTGGCCCCTGGGGTCTCCCGTCCTTTCTCTGCTGCAGAGGCCAGTGGTCCCATCTTCTCTCCTGGGACTCTCTGTCTTTCTTTAGGTTTCAGGCTGCTCCATGGCCCTGACACTTCAGCTGTCTGATGAGTCCAGGCCTTTTTGTATTGTTAGGTTTGGGCAGCACTCTTTCCAGCTTCCTAGTCACGGGCAGAAGGGGAACTCTCTGAACCAGTATAAATTGCATTTCTCTAGTTATGAGTCAGCTTGAACAATCTTTTCACATGTTTAAGCACCGGTTTTATATCCTGTGTGTGTAAATTTTCTGTTTGTGTCTTTTGCCTGTTTTTTTTGTTTGTTTGTTTCCTTGTAGTTTTTATGAGCTCTTTATATGTTTAGGATAATATTTGTCCTTTGTCTCTGGCATATGTTGCAAATCTTTTCTCCCTGCTTGTCTGTTGTCTTTCTGCGTTGCTTTTTTCTTTTTTTAACTATGTAGAAGTTTTTTTTTGTTTGTCGCCTTGCTTTTATAAAAGCTGTAACATGTGTCAGTCTTCCCTTTTATAGTATTTTGATTTTGAGTCCTGCTTGGGAAACTTTTCCCTACATAGAGGTTAAAGGGGAATTCATTTTTTCTGCACATACTTTGATTGTTTTATCTTTTTTGTATTGATAGCCATGATCCATTTGGAGTGTGTTCTTTTTATTATGTGAGGTATGAACCAATTTTTTTCCAAATGTCTAAGCAGATGTCTCAGCACCATTTATGAAAAAGTCCTTCTTTGATTTGTGATGCCACATTTATCATATACTAAATTTCCGTGTGTACATGGCTCTATTTTTAGACTTTCTTCCTTATTCCATTGGTCTGTTTATATTTTCATGCACAGTTTTAGTTATAGAGGCTTTCTAGCATTTTTATAATAGCAATGTAATTCACATATCCTAAAGTTCACCGTTTTGAAGTGTATAATTCAGTGAATTTTAGTCTATTTACAGTGTTGTACATTCATTACTATCAAATGCCAGAATATTTCCATCACCCTGAAAAGAAAGCCCACATATATTAGCAGTCACTCCCTAGTCCCCCTCCCCCTCCCCCGCCCCGGCATCCATCTATCTGCTTTCTGTTTCTGTAGATTTGCATCTTGCGGACCTCTCATGACAGTGGAATCACACATGTGTGGTCTTTGGTGTCTGGCTCCTAGCCTAGCACAGTGCTTTCAGGATCCGTCCCTGTTGTAACGCACATCAGGGCTTCACTCTCTAGGGTTCTGAAAGTCTGCAAGTGCGAGCCCATTTTGTTTAGCGTTTTACCAGTTATTCTTGTGTCTTTGTTTTCCTAGGTGAACTGCCTGTTGTTTTCCCATAAGAACTGCCTGCCAACTTGTCCAGCTCCATAAAAACACATGATGGTATTTTTATTGCGATAGGAAAACTGACGTCTTTGTGATACAGTCATCCTGTTCAAGAACAAGGGATAGCTTTCTGTTTGATCAGTTCTAGTTTTGTGAACTTTAAAATACTTTAAAGTCCCCTTGTAGAGATTTTTCCCATTTCATGTTAAATTTATTCCTAGGTATACTACATTCTTCGTTGCTATTGTAAATGGGTTTTTTCCTACCATGACAGCCTCAGACTGGTTTCTGTATATGTGAAGGCTGTGGATTTCTGCATGTTAATTTTATATCCTGATACTTTACCAAAGTCTTTATTGTTCAGATTTTAACATTGTTTTGCTAGGGTTTTCCAAGTATACTGTCATATCATTTACAAGGAGAGATAATTTTGTTTCATTTCTTTTTTTATTTTTAATGTCTTGTTGATTTCTTGTTTTAACTGCATTGGCTGACACCACCAGAACAGTGTCGAATAGGACTAGAGATAGCTGGCACCTTTGTTTTCTTCTTGATCTTTGGGAATTGTTCCTAGTGTGTTTTATTAAATAAGGTGCTCGTTTAGGATGAAAGGTTCTTTATTTTATCATTATAAGACAGCTTCTTGTGTTTTCATCAGGAATGAGCGTTCAACTCTGTTGATGCTGTTTTTAACATCTGTAGAGAAACTCACCAGCTTTTCCCTGTAGGTCTCTTAGGTTAATATGGTGTAGTGCACTGGTGAGTGTCCTCATGTTGAGCTAGCCTTGCATTCCTGGGAAAAACAAGCAGAGGGGATTTTGGATTTTATTTATTAGTGTTTTATTTAGTATTTTTGCATCAATATTTATAACATATTCATTTGTAATTTTTTCTTTTTCTTGTTTTTAGACTAGGTTTATTAGGTTTTGGTGACATGGTTATACATGCTTCATAAAAGCAATCAGATTGGGAGGCTGAGGCGGGCGGATCATGAGGTCAGGAGGTCAGGACCATCCTGGCTAACACGGTGAAACCCCATGTCTACTAAAAATACAAAAAATTAGCCGGACGTGGTGGTGGCTGCCTGTAGTCCCAGCTACTTGGGAGGCTGAGGCAGGAGAATGGCGTGAACCTGGGAGGCGGAGCTTACAGTGAGCCGAGATTGCGCCACTGCACTCCAGCCTGGTCCACAGAGCAAGACTCCTTCTTAAAAAAAAAAAAAGCAATCAGAAAAGTCTTTCATTTTCAGTGTCCTGGGACAATTTTTGGCACATTGGAAATGTTCAGCCAAATTCCTCTACAAAACCATCAGCTGCTGTAGCTGCACAGTCTTGAGTGTTCCTGTCCATGAACATGGTAGGTCCCTTCACTCATTTACATGTTCTTCACTTAGTAATGTTTTGCACTTTTCAGTGCTTGCACCTTTTACAATTTATTCCTGTGATTAAAAAATAATTTCCAGTGAGTTTTTATTTTAGGTTTAATTTAGAACTTTTGGACATAATTTTAGTTTTAAAGAAAAGTTGCCAGATTAACAGGAAAACTTGTTGTGTATATTTTGCCGAAATATCCCAAATGTTAACATGTCCCTCATTTGGTTTATTCTTTCTTCCCCTCTCTCTCTCTCTCTGTGTGTGTGTGTGTGTGTGTGTGTGTGTGTGTGTGCGCGCGCGTGTGTGTATGGATGGTTTTTCTCAGAACTACTTGATAGTGAGTTGCAGACGTGATGCTCCTTGATCCCCAAATACACAATGTGTATAGCTACAGCACAGTGATAAAGATCAGGACGTTGACATGGATATAATGGGCTTCTCCATTCTAAAGGTCGTGTTCATATTCACAGGACAACAGACCTTTTGAATTGTGCTCTTTTTAGCAAAACGTCCTTTTTAGTAACATAAAATCCCAGATCCTGTGTTGGTTTTAGTGATTGTCTCTTTAGTCTCCTTTTATTTCAGACAACACCTCAGTTTGCCTGTCTTTGATGACATTGACATTTTGAAGATGGCTGGTGAGTTCTTCTCAGTCTGAGTGTCTCTGCTGTTTCTCACAGTCACACACTTTGGGCAGGGAGATCACGGAAGTGATGTTCTTCTCTGTGCATCATGTCAGAGGGATATGTGGTGCTGGCTTGTGCCATGGCTGATGATGCTGACTTAGATCATTTGATTAAGGTGATGCCTACCAGGCTTCTCTTATGTAAAGTTATTTTCTTACATTTTTAATTTATAAGTATCTCAGGGAAGATCCTTTGTGATTATGTAAATATCCTGTTATTCATCAAGCCTTCACACACTAGCTTTAACATCTGTTGGACATTCTTACCAGAATGAATGATTATCCTGCTGGTTGCTGGTTCCATCATTCCTTCCACAGTTATTAGCTGGCTTTCTACTCTAAAGAAAAGCTCTTCTTGTTTTTTTCTACTTATTCATCGATAACAGTGTGGACTTATAGATTTTTATTTTATTCAATGAGTTACACAGTTCTTATCATTATTTATTTTCATGCTCAGATTGTCCAGATTTGGCCAGGGGACAGCCTTTTCAAACTGGTTCTTGTGTCCTTTTGAGATGCCCCTACCTTTATTTGAGCTCTTCTGTACTCTTTTGCTTAACAGCATGCTCCATGATCCAGACTTATCTTTTACTTTCCTGGGTATAGCCCTGGAATCAGCCATTTCTCTAAGACATCTTAATATCTCTTGCTTGCTTTCGGTGAAGAGTGGTATTTAGGAAGCAAGAGCTCTGTGCTGGGTGTGCCCATTGCTGTGGGGGTGTGTAGTGTCTCAGCCCTCTCAGTGGACAAAGCTAGGGAGTAGATGTCTGTCATGTACACACTCAGCTATGTAAATGAGTGTGTGCCTGTGTGATTATATATACCCACACACATCTATATCTGTATTTCTCTGTGCATCTTAAAAACTATGAATTCACGCTGACTCCTCCAAGTTCTAATCGAGTATCACTGCTTGGTGAGTGAGCGCGGGAGTGATTAGAGTGGCGGGTAGGATGATGAGGACATGCTCCTCTTCCTCCATAGCTCATGGCCCAGCAGGGAGACTGCCATGAGGGCAGACCTCAGGCCTTAGTGCCAGTGCAGGGAGAGCGCCGAGGAACCCTGAGTGTGGAAGCTGGGGCAGGTAGAAGGCACTGCAGCCATGGGGCGCCAGGTACCTTATTCTAGATCCGCTGCGTCCCTGTGACCTTGATAAGTGATTTTCCCTCCCCAGGTTTTGTTTTCTCATTTTAAAAATTGAGGTTTCAGTTAGAGAATTCCTAGTACAGGTGACTCTTCTTCCTCGCCTGGAACCATGCTGTCTGTCATCACTCATCATCCCCTTTGACCCCCAGACGGGTCCTACACATCTCCACATGAGACTGTGGTCTTGCGAGCAGGTGTGACCAGACGCAAGGCACCGTCTGTTGGGCATCCCGGTCTCTTGCGAGGGCGTGCGTGGTCTTCACCCTGAGATCTCTGGGTCGGTTGGCTTCCAAAGCACCCTGAGGGCACATTCATGGGTGGGAGCCATTTTGGGGGATTCTGTGGGCAGTGGGCAGTAGAGGGGAGGGTGGTCCAGGGGACATCAGTCACAGCTTGAAGGCTCCTGTGGGGACCAGTTCGTGGTGTCTGTCTGGCCCTCAGGGTGAGTGGCAGGCTGGGCAGCTCAGGATTCCCTGGGAACGCCGTCTTCAGGTTGTGTTTTCATGTTCCTGCAGGGACCGGTGGACCAAGAGGCCACCTTGAAGGGGCTCTGTGGGGGCTGGTGGGAAGCCCCGGGTGGCCTAGGGAATGGGTGCAGCGGAGCCAGACTCATGGGGCTGGGAAGGGGCACGAGGCCCCTGTGCACCTTGAATCGGAGCTTTAAGCCACATCTTTTCTCTCTCTCCCCCTGGTTCCCGCCGAAAAGGCCACGCCTCCCCAGGCCACCTCCACCGGTGATGGATCCGTATGACATTTTCTTACAGAGGGCAGGGCCAGCAGCCTCCGTACTGAGCTAGAGGAACCAGGAAACAGGATCCAGAGGCTCCCCGCTTCCTCACCAGGCCCCGCTGTTTCCCCTGGGCCACGTTGTCTTGGGATGGCTCTCCCCGTAGGGCCATCCCCGGCAGATACCAGTGCACAGGGAGCCACAGCCCTCACACAGCCACGTGGGGAGATGACAGAAGGTCCTCTTGCTTGCTGGCGTCTTGGAGACTGGTCTGTTTGAGCGTAGCATGGTGGCTGTGGGCTTCTGGGGGGCCGGGAACCCTTCTAGATGTCTATGTGTTAGGGTGGGGCCAGGGACCCGAGTGTCCAGGGACTTGGAAGTTGGGCTTTGAGCTCCTGCCTGGGACCTAAGAGTGGCTCACATGTTTCATCTCACTGGTCTTCACACCCACTCTCTGAGATTTCCCTTCTTGGTCCCATTTTACAGAGGAAGAAACAGTGTCAAGGGCCAGGACTTGCTGACCACAGCAGGCTAGAGAGAGAACCAGCTAGAGGTTGAGCTGGGACTTTGCCAGGTCTTCTGCTCCTGGACTCGGACTGTGCTGTGGTGTGAATGTCCCCTCCAAAACTCATAGAAATCCAGTCACCATTGTGACGGTATGAAGAGTGGGACCCGTGAGAGGTGGTTGGGTTGTGGTCACTGCCGTATCTGGGGGTGGTCTCCTGAAGAGAGGAAGCGCTGATCCCTACTTGCTCTCGGCCTAGTGTGCTTGTGTGCTCTTCCACCGGAGGCCCCTCCGTCTTGGACTTCCCAGCCCCCAGAACCGTGAGCTGAGGAAATCTCTTTTCCTTACAGACTCCCCTGTGTGTGGCATTCTGTTACAGCAGCAGAAAGTGGGCTCAGACTGTGTTCTCTGCCTTACGCTGAATGCTTTTAGGGATTATACAGAGAAGTCTAAAGAGGCCGAGAATATCCAGGGCAGGGAGGTGACCTACTGCTGTCAGCATGGGTCTGTTGAGGCCATGTGAGGGAGTCAGCTAATTCACGGTGGGAAGACAGCTCCAGCAGCAACCCCTGAGGCCACAGCTCCGCCGGGGTCCTGGTTCTGTCTCTTCCTGCCTGGGAGTAGGATGCCAGACAAGGTGCTCACTTTTCCTGGGACTGCCCCCTCCCGTGCCGCTGTCTGATTCCTGCCTGTGGAGAGGCTGTGTTACGGGTGTGGCGAAAGCCGAGCACCCAGCAGAGGAGCTGGCCACCCATGGGGGTCCTGGTGGGCAGCTGCCCTGCTGACAGCAAGCCCTCCTGCTGCAGGCGATCAGGGCGCCTCATCCATCATTCAGTTTCTCCTCTTGAACTTTGCAGTTTCATTTTGCCATGGAAAATGGTTTCCCCCAAAGGGTAGGCTTTGGGGAGCAGAGGTTTGCGTTGTGGTCTCTCCCTGTGGTGGGGCGCGGCTGAGGGCTCCTGGCAGTCTGCAGCAGGGTCTGGCCGTGGTCTGGCCACTGATCTAGGCCTGTGCTCCCTGTGTGCCCCCGTCCCTGTGAACTGACAGCTCTTTCTGTCTTTTCTGGCCTTGCCTGTGGAGCTCGCCTGAGGCTCATTTAGGGAGTGTGAAGGTAGCATGCGTTCCACTGGCCAAGGGCAAGCCTGAGCCTGAGCTCCCTGGGAGCGGGCTCAGCTCCACCTCGGTCACCATGTTGTTCCCCAGGGGACAGGGGAGGCTGGGGGCTGCAGAAAGCCCACGCGTGAGTAGTCCAGCTGGGGCCAGAGCCTGCCCCAGGATTCACTCCGCCACACTGGGTCTGCAGGTGGAGGCCACAGGTTGCCCGTGCCCTGGCCCCTCGTCCAGGTGTGGGCCCTGGGCTGCTTTCTGTGCCCTCGCCCCGCCCTGGGCTGGTTTCTGTGCCCTCGCCCCTGGGAGGCAGTGCCACTTCTTGCCGTTGCCTCTGCTGCTGTGTGTCCCGGCTGGCGGCTCAGCCCTGGGCTTGCCCGAGGAGCCCGTCCCTGCGCTCATGTCCTCCAGCCTGAGTTGTCGGGGCCTCCGGTGCCCTCACTGACCTGGCACATCCAATCAGCTGCCCTTGTCGTTTCCTGCCCCATGGGACAAGCGTGATGCCGCTTTCCCGTCTGTCCCCGTCTGGAACACAGAGTCTCCGAGAGCCAGCCAGGCCCGTCTGGAGCTGCTGTGTTCCCACCACGGTGCCCGGGTCAGAGGTCCAGAGAATGCGTGCCCGAAGGTGAGGGAGGGACTGCTATCCGTTTGACAGGTGAGAAAACCGAGGGTGGGAGAGCTGATGTGACCTGTGTGGGGCCTGGCCCTGTGGGTGACCTGCTCTCAAGCCAGGCTGAGGGGCTGGGGCTGTTCTGGAAGCCCAGGCCTGGGGAACACTGTTCCCATCTGCTGGGGGGTGGGTGGCCCAGCCTGGGTGTCCTCTGCCTGTGTGGGGCCTGGCCCCCTGCCTCAGAGGCCCTGTTGGGGAGTCTGACTGAGGGGCTCAAGACCCACGCACTGGCCCCACAGCCCAGGAGTTGGGGACCGAGCCCCAGAGCTGGGGCTGGGAGCCCGGTGGGCAGTGGGTGTGGCCTGCTGCCTGGCCTCCCTCCTCCTGGGCCAGGGCACTTTGTCCCAGGGGCAGGCTGAGTTGCCGGGGTGGTGGCACGCCTGAGGTGGGTGTTCCCTGGCACCGCCGCTTCCCCTGGCGCCCTGCAAACAGGATCTGGGCAGTGTAAGGACAGACGGCTCCCTTCAGGCTAGCGAGGGGCGGGGGCCCTGGGAAGAGCCGGCGCCAGCCTGAGGGGCACGAGGCCGGAGGGGCTGGTGGCTGGCCTCGGCGGGCACGGAAGCAGCTCAGTAGGAAGCCTCCTTGGGAGCAAGTGGAGCAAGTGGGGCATTGTCCCTGGCCTCTGTCCAGTCTCATTGAGGCAGCCCTGGGGCTCAGGCCATTCTTGGGCAAAACAGCCTGGCAGCCTCTGCCCACCCCTCCGGCCTGGCCCCGCTGCCAGCTTCCGCCCAGCTGGGCTGGGAATGGCTTCTGCAGCCCTCGCCCAGGCCCTCAGCCACATCTGGCTCAGCCAGTGCCCGCTCTGCCCTTGCCACACTCCCGCAAGGGACTCCGTGTCCCCCTCACACCTCTTCCCTGTCCTCTGCCACATTCCCTCCTGGCCGTGCCTCTGCCTGCCCAGCCCTCCCTCCTCTGAGTGCTGGCCCTGGCTGGGTCCCCTGCCCATGTGCAGCCCCTTATGCTGGCCTGCCTTCTCCTGGAGTTCTCGGGGGCGCCACCATGTCCTGAACTCAGCAGAGTGCTTTGGTTGGGAAGGCCTGGCTCCCTCTGTTGCTGTGCCCAGGCCTTCGAGGCCACAACCCACAGTGCCCGGCTGCCTTCCTGGCTCCTGTGCCACAGCCCTTCCCTGCACCCAGCTCACTTCTGGGAGGCTCTGGTGGTGTCCGGGTGAAGTCCCGCCCGAGCAAGCCAGCATGCCTGGGCGCTGACCCCTCCTCCTGGCAGGGCAGCTGTGCCAGCTGTGGTTGGCAGCGTGCTCCTGCTGGGACAGAAGTGGCATGCTGTGGCCAGGGGGTCTGAGGCCTTTTGGCATGTTCCATGCCCTGCACTGACGGCTGGCTGACCCCGGGCCTTAGTGTCCTCTTCTTGAATGGGGTTATAACCCCTGCCTCACAGTGTGGTGAGGATCAGCATTGCTCACACAGGTGAGGCACCTGGCCAGGGCCTGCTGAGCAGGTGCAGGTGAGGCAGGCAGGCTCTGGGTGGCCCAGGGCCAGTCAGATTCTCTTTTGGGGATTTCCCTGGCTCCCCTGTGAACGGGATTCATGAGAGAACCTCCTCATGGACTCGTGTGGCATCCAGCGACGTGAGCAGTGCCGAGTCTAAGGACACTGGCTCAGCACCTGTGAGGGCTGGGCTTCTCATTCTTTCCTCCGTCAGTGAAGGGTGGGCCGATCCTATGGGGGTTCTTGACTGGGGACGGGAGACAGGGTTTCCGATCTGGCCTGCTGGGACGTGCTGAGGTCAGGGCAGGGCTGGGGTGATGAGGCACTGGACCGGGCCAGCCCTGGGTGAGAACGGCTCCAGCGGGTGTGCAGCCTCCCCCAGGCAGGGAACAGGTGGGCATCTACATTTTATGGAGTGTGGCGATGCTCGGCCTGACGTTTGGTAAGCATCGGGCTCTGAGGTCAGGTGTGGGCAGGAAGGTCAGGATGGGAGCACCTGGCTGGCCTGGTGGGACAGCTGAGTTGAGAAGTGGGGGCATGAGCTGGCTGCCGGGTGGAGGAGCAGGAGCAGCTGGCTGCCGGGTGGAGGAGCAGGAGCAGCTGGCTGCCGGGTGGAGGAGCAGGAGCAGCATGGGGGAAGCCGAGGCACAGCCTGGGTGAAGGCACAGAGGTGGGAGGTAGCCTGGGTGAAACAGGCAGAACCCCCAGAGAGTAAGGGTGTGGGGCAGGGGTGCAGCAAGAGCTGAGGCTGGGGCAGGACAGGGCCCAGCTCCCAGAGACCTTGGGTGCCGGTGTGGGCACAGGCCACTGCGGGCTGGGGCAGGACTGGGGAGGGCTGGGCCAGCACAGGATGGGGGTTGAGTCAGACACTGGAGGGAAGTGGAAGCGTGGGGCACCTGGGGGGTTTGGGTTGGGACAGCTCAGTACCCCATGGCCCCTTGTGGTCTCCCAGAGATGGGGGGGTTGCACCCACTGGATTCCAGGTGTCCCCAGGGGCCCAGAGTGGCTGGCTGGGCGGGGCCGTGAATAGGCAGAAGACACATGCTGCCATTTCGTGTTTCCAGACCAGCCTCCCCTGCCTGAGGTTTGACTCGGTGGCCCTGACCGCGGGTTAGCCTTTGTCCCTGAGCTGGCTGAGCAAACACAGAGGTGTTTCATGTTCCCGTGTGCAGCGAAATGAAATTGTGAGCTTGGTCAGGTGGTCTCTTTGGCGGCGGTGGAGCAGCTCACGAATCTTCACTCCCCTCCGCGTGCCTGGCCAGAGCAGAGGGGAGTTGGGCAGCCTTCCAGTCCCCCCAGGGGCCCCAGCTCTGATTCAGCTGAGATCTTTCGGACTTGAATCCCTTCCCTCCTCCCATGAGTGTTCCTACCTCTCATGAGCCCTCCTCAAGCTTCCTGTGCTCCTCCTTGTCCTGAAACCCAGCAGACTCTGCCGCCCTTTGCAGTGATGGCCGCTGGCTGCTCCCCTTGTCCTGAAACCCAGCAGACCCCGCCACCCTTTGCAGTGATAGCCGCTGGCCGCCCCCTCCTCTCATGGAGCCTCTGCCGTGGCTTTCGTGGCCTCTGGTTAACATCCCCCTGACTTGTCCCCATCTCCTGTGTTGTCTGTGGGGCCCTCTCCTCTCTCCGCGGTAGCTTCTCTCCCTGGGAGTTCTCTTCCTTAACAACTGTGCCTACACAGTGGACTCCCCCTCTGCATCTAGCTCCACCTCCAGGGCTTTGGGTATCTGCCTGCCTGTGGGAGCCCCTCTGGGCTCATCCCTGCACACGGCTCCCCTCACTTTCTGGCATGAGGAAGTCAAAGCACTGTCCGTGTGCCTTCTGGGCCAGAACTTGGGACTTGTCCTTGACTCTCCCTGGATTCCGTGCCAATCCCTAGCTCCACCCTCCTCCCTCCCTGGGCCCTGATTCCTGCCGCCACCTGCTCACTGCCCTGCCAGCCCCTCACGTGCCCCCAGCAGCTTCCTCTCGATCCTGAAGCAGAGGGAGCTCCCCAAACACAAGTTTCGTGTCAGGCCTGGCTGGCCCCGCCAGCACCTCACCATCATTTTAGGTGATGGCAAGTAGTGCCCTGTGCTCAGGGCCCCCTTGAGCTGCTTCCTTGGGACTGCTGGACCCTCCCCACCTGGGGTTTGAGCGCCCCTCCCCGAGTTCTCTGAAAGCCTCTGCAGCAGCCCTTGCCCAAGACGGCTTGTGCTGGCTCCTCCATGGAAGTTCATGTCCTGAGGCCAGGACAGGCCTGCCCTGCTGGTGCGGTGGCACTGGGGCACGAAGGGCGTATCTGTAGGATTGGGCCATGCCCTGCATCAGCTGTGCCTCCCTGTGGCCTGTGTGGCCACCTGGGACAAAGCTAGGTGCTCTGGGGCCGCCTCCCAGAGGTTTAAGGAGAGCCCTGGGTGCTCAACTGGCTCTTGTCTGCTGAAGGCCCACTGCCCAACAGCCCTCCCCTTGGTTCCAGATAGGTCTTTCTAGATGATGTTTCATTGGAATTTTACAAATTAAGCTTTAATACTTTAAAATTATACATGCATGTAGTTTAGAGAGTAAATGAGTTAAATGAGTTGTGCAAAGTTAATTAAGAAAAACAGTCATCCCCAGTTGCCCTCCATCCCCTTCCGCAGAGTCAACTGTGTCTCATTCTTCTAGTAGATTCTTTTGATGTTGATCTCTAAATAGTAGACCTCTATTGCTACTTGATTTTTAAAATGTTTAGGCATTATTTATCGACTTGCAAGATGAGGGTTCAGGTCTGTCTGCACACACAAGTACCTGCTGTCTCGCAGGTACACACAAGCACACACATGCCCCCCACATATGTACATACACGCATACACACGCACCCAGGGGCACACAACACATATGCATGCACACACGTGTGCACACACTTCTGCTTCCCCTCCTCCCGGTGTAGCTACAGTGTTGTCACACTCTCAAGGAGACCAGAGCTTTCCTAATTAGAACCACATGTGCTACTGGAATCAGTCATAGGAAACTGGGATGATTTTTCTTCCCTGCTCAACCTTTGGTTTTCCCTGGAGTTTGTAACTGCCTTTGTTTGCCTGGTGTTTTTTGTACTTCTTAGGAGCCTGAAGCCCTCCTCTACCTCTCAGTCTCACGTTCCTTCACATCAGCAGTTCGGCTTTTGTCTTCTTGAAGAAGTCTCTCTAGAACATTCTGCCGGGGCGCTGTCAGCGGGCTGCCGTCCTTGCCTGGGCACAGCTTTTGCCCTGGGTCCCCTTCAGCTTCATCTGGTTGCGGGCAGTCCAGGCCTTCCTCCCTCCTCACGGTTCCTGGTTTTGGCAGAGCTCACCCTCGAGTACTTCTCCGAGAAAACATGCGTGGAGGGGCAGTCTGGGGACCCCAGTTGTAGGAAATGGCCTCCTATGGCCCTCACTCTAGTTCTCCTCCCAGCACTGGAGCTGTGGGGATCTCCCCAGTGACTGTGGCCTCTGATGTCGGATATGGGACTCGGCTGCCTGTGGACAGTCTCCTTGTCTGGGTGTCCTGAGGTCTCACGGGACGTGAGGGGCCCCTAACCGGCTCGAGTGAGCTCCGGCTGGGATCAGTGTGAATGCTGTTCCTGACGATTCTCTTCCCCGGCCCTCCTGTCCTTCTTTCTGGAACTCCCCTTCCTCGGATGGAGAAATGCCTGTGCAGGGCTGGTGGTTTCCTCTGACTCCGCGGTGTCTTCATGCTCTGGTTTCTGGAGGCCCCCGCTCTGCCTGCCCCTTCTCTGGAGCTCTTTGCTGCTGCTCCCGATGTTGGCTTCTCGGTGCTCCTATGTATTCTCTGAAAGTCCCTTTCTTGGCATCCCGTTCCTGTCCTGGGGCTGTTAACACAGCCTTTGTTATCTGGGCCCGTTCCTTTGAGGGCAGTACAGAGAACACAGGTGTTGGAACCAGACTGCCCGAGCCTGAAACCTTCTCCACCACTTACCAGCTGGGGGACTTTGGGCAAGTTACCTCACCTCTCCATGCCTCAGTTTCCTCAGCTGCAAGGTAAAGATACTTGTGGCCCCAGCTTAGACGCGTTGTGAGGATGAATCTGTGCGTGTAGTAAAGCGCCTCTGTGATTGTCGTCACGCGCCAAGTGTTAAGGAAGTGCTAGCTGCTATGCTGTTACGTGTTAAAGTTTTCTCTCTGGATGGTGTCTGTTTGCTCCATGCTGTGTTTCCCCCATGTGTCTTGGGCTGTCTTCCACATCTGAGCTTTTCCCGATGAGGCCCCGGCACGTGTGCGGAGCTCTCTGCTCACTGGGTTGAGACCTGCCTCTCACTCGGGGCTCCTGGAATCCCACCCGCCGTCAGAGCCCCCTCTCCCCTGGGGCAGCAGACGTCTCCTGCCTCTTGTCTCACACTGAGACCCAACTTCCTGCTCACCTCCCCATGCCAGGCAGCATGCAGAGAGGGGAGGGAGGCCATGGCGACTGGGCAGGTACCTGGGATGCAAGGCCTGAGACCTGTGGAGAGAGGGGCTGAGGACCGCTCTGCTTGCCGCCTCTCTGCATGGGGCCAGGCATTTTCGTGCGCCCTGGGCAGAACAAGGCCTGCGCCAGCAGCAGGTGTGAGTCCGGCCGTCCTGCTGGGCCTGCCTGGAGGGTGCCACGACTGTAGGATGGCACCGCTGTCTCTGAGGGGTTTTGTTTTGGAAAATGCAGTGGTTTTTAATAAAGGTGTTTTCTGTGTTCACAGTAAGAGCTTTGTTATTTAAAATGAATTACTACTATTTCAGAAGTCTCCGTTTGAGTTTCTAATGCAGTGGATGTTGGTAGGTGCGATCCGCAGCAACCAGAGCTGTTTGGGTCCTGATTGTTCTGAGCAGGGCAGTGGGGCCCACTGGGTCAATGGTGTCCTGGTGCTACCCTGCTCTGGGCGGGGCTGGATGGCACAGGGGGGCGTCTTGCTGAGAGGGAACGTGGGGTCACACCGCCTCCCCCGGCCCTAGAGACTTGGGTCTGTACTCAGCTGGCGTGAGGCTCACTTTGCTTCAGGTGTTTGTGTGGGTGGGTGGAGCGCTTGCCCTAAGGTGTTTAGAACTGAGTGTGGCCTGGCCGGTGGGCTCCGTAGTGATAGCACTAGTGCAGGCCAGTCAGAAGTTGCCTGCACAGGGACCCCTGCACACAGGGAGGACGCTCTGGCAGTGTCTGGGCAGGAGAGCTCCTGTTGTCCTCTGGTAGTTTGCTCTGAGTCCCTGGAGCTGCAGCCCATGGGAGGAGAGGTTTGGGTGGGATGCCCAGCTCCCCATTCCAGGGATTGCTGGTGCCCCAAGGGTGGCGCCAATGCCGTGAGTTATGTGTTGAGTGCTTACTGTTCACCAACCATAACGTGTGTCTGATTACATCTCACAACAGCCCTAAGACACAGGCCCTCTTCTTCCCCTTACTTCACGGATGAGGAAACTGAGGCCCGGAGAGGCCCCATGGCTCTTGCCCAGCTGCACAGGTTTCATTCAGCCAGGGCAGAGCCAACCCCGGGCCTGACCCAGCCCCGCTACCGTGGAGTGCGGCTCAAGACGACGGAGCTAGAGATGCTGGCAGGCTGCATGGGTGCCGGGTTCTCAGCCCGGCCTGGGCCTGACTCACATGCAGTGGATGCTGCCCTGCCTGCATGGCGGGGGCCCAGCGCTCCCAGAAGCCAGCTGGGAGGCTGGCGGTGGGGGTTGGTCTTTAAGAGCTGGCCAGAGGGCTCACCTTGCTGGGGGTCCCTGTTGGGAGGGGAGGGGGCACGCCTTCCTCAGGCTGTGTTTCTGTGTTCCAACAGGGACCAGTGGACCAAGAGGCCACCTTGAAGGGACTCTGGGGGGGGTTGCTGTTTGGGGGCTGGTGAGAAGCCTGGAGTAGCCTAGGAAATGGGTACAGTGGAGCCAGGGTCTTGGGGCTGGGGAGGGGCAGGCGGACCCTGTGCACCCTGAATTGGAGCTTTAATCCCTATGTCTTCTCCCTCTTCCCCCTGGTTTTCGTGTTTCCTCCAGCTCAGTGTGGAGGCTGCTGGTCCTGCCATCTGTAAGAAGATGTCATACGGATCCATCGCCCGTGGAGGTGGCCTGGGGAGCCGTGGTCCTTTCGGGGGACCTTCGAGACAAGGCTGTCAGCCCCTAGGTAATGATAGTAGCTGGCAGTGGGGGCGGGGAGGGGGGATGGCAGTGGGTAGGGTAGGGTCCTCACTGTGTCATGCTGATGGCTGTACACCAGTTCTATTCTTTTGAGGAAAGTGGCCTGCGTCTTGAGATGGGGTGTGACTCTTGAGCTCAGGCCATTCAGGCCCCTGAAAAGGAAGCATCAGGAGTGGCTGTCCTGTGTGCGGGCAGACCTGGGTGTCCCAGTTCATGCTGGGCATGGAGCTGGCGCTTAGAGCACCAAGCTGCTGGTGGGTGGTGCTCGGGGTGTTTGGAGAGTGGCTGAGGGGGTGCAGGATCTCACCTGGCCTTCCTAATGACGGTGTGGGGCAGGTGGCACTTTGCACTCCGTACAGAGGAGGAAGCTGAGGTCCCTGGGACTCGCAAACCTCACCCCAGGGCCGGGCAGCTGGTGCAGGGCAGAGCTGGGGTTTATTTCTAGGTGTTGCAGAGCATCGAGCCCCTGCTCTTCCATTTCACCTCATCCACCCCCACCCTGCAGACTGGCCCCACTTAGGTCCTCATGGTACCTGAATGCCACGGTAACCCTCCCTCTCCCACTCTGCCGTCAGCTTGGTCTGCAGATCCGGCCCTTCACGTGGGCAGGCCTGGGTCATGTAGGCAATGCCTGGGTGAGGGCAGCCGCCATGAGGGTTGTCTGGGTGTGGGGAAGAGGACTGAATTTGGGGCCTCAAGCTCTTTGCATACCTCTCTCCACCCAGTGCCAGGCCTCGGGCTCACCCTAACAGCTGTGCGGGAAGGGTCTCCTCACCCTGGGGCCCTTCTCTGCTGGGGTGTGAGCGTCCTCCCAGCTGTGCGGGCAGGTCTCCCTCGCCCTGGGGCCCTTCTCTGCTGGGGTGGTTTCTCCCTTGCAGCTCTGCTTGGCTCTTGGCTGGGGCTCTGGTCCCCAGGGTGGCCTGTTCAGGGAGTGAGGCCAGCTGAGGGGCCCTTGCTGGCTCCTTGGCAGCCCCCAGTGCCCTGGATTTGTCTCTCACCCCCGGCCCTGCAGAGAGGGAGCAGCATGTGCTCAAGAGGGCGGCTGCCTGCCTCCGCCCTGCTGGGATTGGATGGCAGCAGGGAGGATGAGTGCGCTGGGATAGGATGGCAGCAGGGAGGACAGGGGTGCAGATGGCCATTGGTGACATCACCAAGTGCCCCTCCTCATCTTGCCATCACCTCTTAGCGCCTCGCAGGCCAGGTCCTCTAGGATGCCCTCATCCTTACTGCCCACTGGGAGTGCCGGGCTGGCCTGGTCTCCTCCCACTTCTGCCTCCCTTTCCTCCTTCCCACCGAGACCATTGATCTAGTGTCTGCTGTGTGCCAGGAGTCGGGCAGGAGGCAGAGAGACAAGTGAGTCCTGTGCCCCTAGGGAGCCTGTGTTCTGACTGGGATGGTTCTGTGATCCTCTTTCTTGAGTGCTAGGAAGGAAATGACCCAGCAGGGACTGGGACTGCCAGCCCAGAGGGGTGGACTGCATGAACTGAGGAGGTGAAGGAGGGCCCTCGGGGAGGGGGTGCTTAGTGGAGAGTAGAGGGGGACCCTGGAGGAGGCAGCCCTGGGAGACCTGAATGGGAGTGTCCTGGGAGACGGGCCGGCGTGGATGGAGGTTCCTTCCATGGGCCAGGGGAGCCTGCGGGGCCTTAGGCAGGGCATGGTGTCAGCTGCTTGATCTATTTTGTGTTTAAAAATGTGTTCCGAGGGACGCTGAGTAGACACAGGATTGCGCATGTGCACACGTGTGCGTGGTATGTAGACACAGGTTCAGATCCAACGGTTGGGAGGTGGTGCGCCTGACCCCCAGGCCCCTGCTCCTTTACCCTCCCGCCTCCCTCGTCCTTGCTCTGAACCATATATGTGCCGCATCTTGCTGGTTCTTCACAGTTTTGCTTATGTGTGTGCATATCCCTGAGCCGTATGTTGCTGAGCTGTGCAGGTTTTGAACTTCCCTGGGCTCAGACGATTTGTGTTGCTCCCTGTTGTGCTACTTTTACACGTCATGTTCTGAGAGGCTCCACGTTGCGCGTGGCTGTGGCTCCTTTGATTTCACGCTGCATCATGTTGGGTTCTGTGAGCACACCGCGGTGTCTGTGCGTGTTCCGCATCTCAGGGATGCTGAGGCTGGCTTCTGTGTTGTCCCTCACAGCCTGTGCCCATGGCCGGGGCCTCTGCAGGTACACGGGGCGTGGCGTTCCTGGGCCGGGCCACCTGCAGCCGAGCTGATGCGGGCCCCACCCAGAGCCCTCTTTGCTCCACGTCCTTGTCAGCACCCAGGGGTGTCGGACGGCGATGTCTTGCCAACCTGGTGGGTGTGGCTTGTCCTCTGTGGTTGGAATGGATGTTTCTCTTACAAAGAATGGGATGGATCCCCTTTTCATGTTTATTGGGCATGTAGGTCTTCCTGCCAGTGAGCACTGTTTGTCTGCTTTTCTCTTGGGTTTGCCTTGTGCTTATGGGTTTGCAGGCTTCCCTCCTGTGCTCTGCAGATGAAAGCCTCATCAGGTGGGTTTGCACAGCCCGATCCAGGCCGGGCCGGCTTCTCAGTGGGAGGCCTGCTGGGAAGCAGAAGTTCTCAGCCAGGGCAGCCTTGAGTTGATCCTTCATTCCCTTCAGGACTTGCACTTTTCTCTTTAGTAACTTCCATCACAAGATGATAATGCTGCCATCTTTTACTTCCCTCTAAAGATTGAACAATTTGTTTTTCATATTTAAGACTGTAATTGACCTTTGATTTTTGTTTATGGTGTGAGATGGGGTGAGTGTGGAGGGGAAGCTGTGATGTTGTTTTTCTCTGTTTGAAGAACAAATTGTGTGGACTGTTGAATTGCCTTTCTTCTGCAGACCTGCAGTGACAGCTCTGTGATAAAGTTTTCATTTGGATTCTCTGGTCAAGTTTGCTTTTCCTGTGCCAAAATCCACCTTAATTTCTATAGCTTTGCTATAATTCTCAATACTTTTTAGAACAAATTGCCCTTCTTATTTTTCTACAGAGGTGTCTCGGGTGTGTTTGGCGATTTGACGTTGACCATAAGGTTTAGGATCACCTGTCGCACCCTGGAGTTTTGACTAGGTTTGCCTGGCGTCCCTGCGTCCGCGTGGGGAGAAGTGACTTCTTTATCGTTCTGAGCCTTCCAGTCTGTGAACAAGCACATGTCTTTATGGGGTTTTCTTTAATGTCTTTCAATGAAGTCATATAACTTTCTCTACAAAGATCTTACATATCTTTTTTAAATTCATTTCAACAAAGTAAAAACTTTCTTTCCTGCTGTTGTAAGTGGTGCCATTCCGAATATTACATTTTCCAAATGCTTCTTGCTGGTGTGTGCATGTAATTGGCTTTTTCTAAGAACAAAGTCCAGACATTGTATTTAATTTTCGAATATTTTATGTTTTAATTTTTCTAAATGTGGAAACTTTCAAACACATCAAAGTAGGCACAGACGCGTCGCGGCCCCTGGTGTACCTCGGCTTCCCCTCACTGCTGTGGCCAGTGTGGTGGTACATGTGCCCCCAAACTGCTTCCCTGCGGTGTCATTCCGGAGTAAATCCCAGATAGCAGATCATCTCGTCTGGTAATATTTCAGCGTGTCTCTAAAAGAGAAGGACTCCTTTTACGTATGACCAGATTTCCAGTGTGACAGCGCGTTTGGCTGCCATACCCGACCTGCAGTTGAGGTGGCCGATGGCCTCTAGGAGTGTGTTTCAGGGATGCTGTTTAACATGGAGCCTCCCGAGATCCCTGCTACAGCTGACCCGTGCTCCTCCTTCGAGTGTGTCTCTGTCTCTGGCTTCCCTCCATCTCTTTATTTCCCTCCAAGTTTATTTGTTGAAGAAACCAGGGTTTTCCTGTGTGGTGTAATTGATTTTTGTGTACTGGTTTGTGTCCAGCCATGTTGCTAAACCCTGTTTATTGTAATGATTTGTCTGTGGAATCTTTTGAGCTTTTCCTGTAAATGGTGGTGGTTGTGCATAATGACAGCGTTTTCGCTCCTTTTCCAGTGCTTTCACCTATTATGTGTTTCTTTTCTTGGCTGGAACCTCTACTGCAGTGTTGAATGGAGATAGTGGTTCTATTCTTGGTGAGTTTGTGGAAGAACAGGATTATGTATTCCTTGAATGTTTCTGGGATTTTGCTGTAAAACTATGTGGGTCTAGTGTTTTCCTTTGTGGAAAGATTTTCTGACTACCAGTTAATTCCTCTAGTTGTAAAACGTTATTCAAGCTTTCTGTTTCTTCTTGGGTCAGTTTTGTTAAGTTGCATTTTTCTGGAAATTCGACTGTTTTATCTAAATGTTCAACTTACTGAAATGAAATTGTACACAATAGCCTTTCGCTGTCAGTTGTGACACTGGGGCACCCTCATGTAATGGTTAAGATGCAGATGCAGAAGCCGGCCTGCCCTGGTCCCAGCCCTGCCCGCCCTGCCTGCCCTGGTCCCAGCCCTGCCCGCCCTGCCTGCCCTGGTCCCAGCCCTGCCCGCCCTGCCTGCCCTGGTCCCAGCCCTGCCCGCCCAGCCTGCCCTGGTCCCAGCCCTGCCCGCCCAGCCTGCCCTGGTCCCAGCCCTGCCCGCCCTGCCTGCCCTGGTCCC
Organism: Pongo abelii; assembly: GCF_028885655.2. Taxonomy (NCBI): domain Eukaryota; kingdom Metazoa; phylum Chordata; class Mammalia; order Primates; family Hominidae; genus Pongo; species Pongo abelii. Next base: position 158,806,964 of record NC_071992.2, on the reverse strand, counting down.
AGCCCTGCCCGCCCTGCCTGCCCTGGTCCCAGCCCTGCCCGCCCTGCCTGCCCTGGTCCCAGCCCTGCCCGCCCTGCCTGCCCTGGTCCCAGCCCTGCCCGCCCAGCCTGCCCTGGTCCCAGCCCTGCCCGCCCTGCCTGCCCTGGTCCCAGCCTTGCCTTCCCTGCCTGCCCTGGTCCCAGCTCTGCGAGTCTTTGTCCCAACGTGCCAGCCCTGCCTGCTTGGTCCCTGCCCTGTCTGCCCTGCCCTGTCTACCCACCCGCCTGCCTTGGTCTCAGCCCTGCCCACCCTGCTGCTCATGAGCTTTGTGAGCTCAGGGTTGGGAAGGGGAGGTGAGAAGAGGCCTCCGGCCCGGTGGTCATGCAGTTGGATGCGTCGACACCCGTGAAGCTCGGGCAGGGCCTCTGAGGGCTGGTGGTGGCTGCTGCTGCTTTCACAGCCACAGCTTCTCAACCACGTCCCCTTTCTCATTCCTGATGCTCTGTATTTGTACCTTCTCTGTTTTCTTTTATAGTCAGTATCGACAGAGACCCGGCAGTTCCACAGGTCTCTGCAGAGATATGGCCCCTGGCTTCCCTCTTCTGTGCGTGCAAGTTTTAAATTGTGATTGATTTCTGCTCATAGTTTCATCATTTCCCTCCTTTCTTTAAGTTGATGCTATTTTATTTTTCTTACTCCCAGATTGAATATTTACCACATTCACCATGAATATGGTAAATATTCATTTCTAATAAAAGCATTGGAAATTAGAAATTTCCCAAGAAACTGCTTTAGCTGAATATCACACATTTTGAAATATATAGTATTTTAAATTTTTGTTCAGTTCTAAATATGTTTAACTTTCCATTATGATTTCTTTGTTTAGGAATTACTTGGAAGTTTACTTCATCATTTTCAGATGTACTTTTTTCCAGTCTTTTTAAAGTGATTTCAAACCCGATCACACATCTGAAAGAAAAGCACCAGTGTTGTCCCGGTTTGTTAAAAATTGTCGCACTGGGGCTGCTTCTGGGGCATGGGGGCGTGCCTGGCTCAGCGCCTCCTTTGCTCCCCTCAGCTCTTGGCCTTCTGTGTGGGCGGGGCCTTCGAGGACCCTCAGAGCTGGGCAAGGCCTTCCAGGCAGGCCGGTGGGGCCTGGACAAATTCCCCATAGGTGTAGGGTCAACTGCATGTGCCCAGTCCCTGCTGTGTGCCAAAGTCCTGCCACCCTAACTGTGCAGCACCTTAGGGCCGTTGTGTCATTGTAACGTCCTCTGGACAGAGGCAGCAAAAAGCCAGCTAGTGAGTTGTCAACTCATAAACAACTTAGATACACAGAAGAAAGCTCCCCAGAGCTCCATGCACACGGGCCAGGTCTGTGGACAGCTAGGACATGTGGCTGTTTCCTCAGTGCACCAGCAGTGGTCGGCCTCACAGTAACCTGGCAGGAAAAGAAAATGTTGACACGTCCATGGCAGCCTGGGGTGGGAGCAGGTGCCAGGGGAGGGTGGGCATGGGGTGCTGGGAACAGCCAGCTTCGGGGCACCCAGGAGTGTTCCTTCTCTTAGTCCAGCCATGCTTCCTCTTGGACTCTGTCTTAGGAGATAGACACACGGGCAGAGGTGTTCACCACATATGATTTGTGCGAGTGCTGACTCAGAAATACTGTAAGCACCTGGCTTTAGGGGGACGATTGTGTTATAGCTGGGATAGAATTCGATGTGGGCATTAAAGTCACATTGTCGAAGGCCCTTGTGTGACCTGCGCACGTGCTGTGATTTGTGGTGAATGTGGTGCATAGAAGAAGCAAAGCCATACGTGCAACATTTGCCTGTGGAAGACAGCCGCCTACCTCCAGGGTTAATAATGTTTATCTCTGGATGTTGTGGTCTTTATTTTTTTATTTATAACTGTCTGCATTTACATTTTTTCTGTAATTTGTGGGTATTATTCTATTCAAAAGCAAGCAGTAAATGTCCCAGGCCTGTCCCTGCCATGTTCTAGGTTCACGTGGCTCAGGTGGGCAGAGCATACTGGCCCCTCGAGGGGCGTGGGGAGCAGCATGGAATAACGTTGGTGCAGTGGGCAGGACTTGGACTTGGGTGAGTGGATGCAGTGTGGCGAGGTGATGGCGTGTCCTTCTGGACTTGGGTGAGTGGATGCAGTGTGGCGAGGTGATGGCGTGTCCTTGAGTGACAGCAGGACCTGTGGTCTCTCTGGGGGCCTGTGGGACCCCATTTCTGAGCAGAGGCTGAGCTCAGTCACCAAGTGTCGGATCCCCTCACAGGCCGTTGTCTGGGGTTTCCAGCCTGGAGAGTGTGTCTCTGTGCAGAGAGAGGGTGGTGTGGATGCCAGGGGAGAGGGGCCTGCCGGGAGCTGGAGGGATGGGCCCTGCCCTCTTGGGAGGGGTGTCCATGCTGGAGGCTCACCTCATCAAACACTGAGAGGCGTTTGTGACTTGGGGCCCCTCCCTCTGTGACTTGGGCCCCCTCCGGGCCTTGGCCAGTGCCTCTTTCGTGGGTGCCTGGTTTTCCCAGGGCAGTGTCTGTCTCCAGGCTGCAGCTGCTCCCTCTCCAGCCCCCCCAGAGGGTTGTCTTCTTCTGACTCTGATCCACTTTGCTGCACTTCTCTGCCCTGCGGAAACCTCTGCCCCGAAATGAACCAGGGAGCTGCCCTCTCGTCCTTCCGCAGGCTTCTCCCTCTTCCCCCCACCAGGGCCCAGAGCTGGAGGGTGAGTGAGCCCCAGTCCAGAGCAGTGAGCTGGGCACTGGAGGCCCTTCCCTGAACCTGTGTGGCCGTAGGCCTGTCTCTGCCTATGTGGTTTGGGCAGTGCTGTCTGGGGGCAGGAGGATGGACCAGGTGGCCTTTGGGCCCTCGCCCACCTCCTGGGGGTCCAGTGAGAGGCTTTGGGAAAGTCCTTCCCTCCCCGTCACGTTGGGCTGTAGGGTCCCCCTAGACGGACCCTGAGAGGGAGCTCACCAGGGCGGCCCCTAGTGTCACTTCTCTGAGGGTTGCATGAAGGGCCTTTTCCAAGAGCTGCTGCTTCAGGCACTTGGCTCAGGGATGCAGCCCTGGGACCCAGTGTGCCGACCTGGCCCTGGAGGCCGCGGACGTGGCCGGAAAGTGCTTCCGAGCCAGCAGCATCCTTGTGACCTACCGGGACACGTCCCGGGAAGAACAGGTTGCAGACAGGCACGCGGGGTCCGGCTTCGGAGGCCTCAGCCTGGTGCACACGGCGTGTCTTTGACTCTGGGGTGCCGTGGATTGAAAGGCACATCGTGGTTCCAGAGATGTTAAAAGGCTTTTATAGGGTGCATCTGAGGATCAGTGAATTTCAGTGAAATGTGTCCAGAAATGTTTTGTGAACAAATGGAAATAATGAGAGAAAATTACGATGCGTTCTGTGTGGGGGCTGGGAGCCGGGAGAGGGGAGCACGCGTCTCTGCCTCCGCAAAGCCGAGTGGGGACAGCAGTGTGGCTTTGCTTTTCATCTCCCATACACTACGGAGTGGCACTTTTGTAAAATGCAGTAGAATGATTCTGAGCGTGGAGGTCGCAGCAGTTTCAAATTGCCTTAAACGATGCTGGAGCCGCACTTCCCATTTTGTACTTTGTTGCTGACTGGTAATAGCTGTCCAGGGATTAATCTGTGGCTACCCCTGCAGGCCCTGAGGGTTGTTTGCTAGTTTGCAGTCACATTTCAGAACTGGTTCAGAGAAAAATCCAGAACACCTAAAGTTCTGAACTCCTTGCTGGCATTCAGCAGAAGGGGGATGATCCAGAGGATAGAGCAGGCAGGGAGGGCTTCCTGGAGGAGGAGCCCTGAGTGGAGCATCTCGGGTCCTGGGCGTCTGCTGTCCGTGCGTGGGGGCCTGGCACTGCCAGGAGCGCCCTGAGCTGAGAGTAATCGTGACTGTCCCTTGCTGTCTGTAGAGTGCGCTAGATGTTGGACCGAGTATGGAATCCGCCATTTCCCCTGCCCGTCGCCAGAGAGCAAGCTGCAGAACCCCTGTGTGGGGAAGGACGGGGAAGGTGATCTGGGGCCGGCGGGCATGCCTGTTGTCCCAAGGGCCAGGAAACGAGGTACTTCACTCAGACGCTGGGTCTCGGGGGTCCTGGGAAGGCGGCTTGGAGATGCAGGTGCTGAGGAGGGCAGGGTCAGCAGGCGGGAGCTGCAGGGAGGAGGCTGGGGCCAGGAGGCAAGGGGCCTGCATCCCCTGCCCCCCACCAGGCCGTCCCCTGAGTAGGGCGAAGGGTGCAGCCGGCCCATACAGGCCACAGGATGGAAGCTGCGTGGTGGCCAGAGCTGGCCAACCCTGTAGGCTCAGGACGGAGCAGGGGTGCTCCCGCTGGGGGCTCTGGACCTGCTCACGTGGCCCCTCACCCTCAAGCCCGACTGTCCTTGTGCAGTGGGCTGGCGAGGGGTGGCAGGGTGCTTGCTGTGGTTTGGGGAGGAACAGGTGCAGTGACCTCTGCGGGTATCCTGGTGGGCTTCCCTCCAGGTGGAGGGGCCCTGTCCAGGTGCTCCTGGGACGCCAGGACCCCAGGGAGAGGCCTGCACTTGAGTGCTTCTCCTCGGGGGCTCAGACAATGCAGCACCAGGGAACCTGCAGTGTCGGGCACTGTCCCCGCCTTCAGGAAGCTGGTCTGGTTAGTGAAAAAGCTCGTATGTGAGCAAAGACGCAGAGACTTTGCCACTGTTGCTAGTGGAGCCCTGTTCCCTTGCAGGTTAGAGGGCTGTGGAGGCACAGGATGGCAGGGGGGTGAGGCTGCCGACCAGGCCACCATGTCCCCACCGGCCTCGGCCCAAGTGTGGGAGGGGAAGTCAAGGCTGGCCACTGTGTCTCCACCGGCCTCGGCCTAAGTGCGGGAGGGGAAGCCGGGACTGGCCACTGTGTCCCCACCGGCCTCGGCCCAAGTGTGGGAGGGAAGCCAGGGCTGGCCACCGTGTCCCCACCGGCCCCGGCCCAAGTGTGGGAGGGAAGCCGAGGCCGGTGCTCAGAGGGCTCTTAGTTGTGCTGAGGGCAGGTAGGCAGGAGCCTTCCAAAATGTCAGCTGGCAAGGCTGTCCCCAGGCGAGGGCTGACCCCGGGAGCAGCCCAGCCCTGGCCTGAGGGCAGGAAACCCTGGAGAGGGTCCAGGGCTGCAACCTAGCATGCCCAGCTCCCGCACCCCTGTGGTGGCTGCAGGGGCAGGCAGGGCTAGTGGTGTGCTGTCTTGGAGATGGGGCACTGTGACCCAGAAGCTACGTGCTTGCTGACGGCACCTGGTGAGGCAGTGTCAGGGCTAGGAGATCGTGGGCCCAGGTCTCTGGACACCCAGCAGGGAGGGGTGGTGGCCAGGACCAGGCAGCCGTGTCCTGAAGCAGAAACCAGAGAGGAGGTGCCGTAGGGAGCTGCCGCCGGGGCCCCTGCCTCCACAGGCCCAGGGCCTTAAACATCCGCCTTTTGGTGCCTTTCCAGGGCCTGGGGTTGCCCCTGAAGGCAGCCGGATGCCGGAGCCCACCTCATCACCCACCATTGGCCCGAGGAAGGACTCGGCTGCTGGGCCTCATGGCCGGATGGCAGGGCCCAGCGCTACCCGGGCCAAGAAGAGGAAGCCCAACTTCTGCCCGCAGGAGACTGAGGTGCTGGTGTCCAAGGTGAGCAAGCACCACCAGCTGCTGTTCGGCACAGGGCTGCTGAAGGCCGAGCCCACGCGCAGGTACCGCGTGTGGAGCCGCATCCTGCAGGCCGTGAATGCGCTGGGCTACTGTCGCCGCGACGTTGTGGACCTGAAACACAAGTGGCGGGACCTGCGAGCCGTCGTGCGGCGCAAGCTGGGCGACCTCCGGAAGGCGGCCCATGGCCCCAGCCCTGGTTCCGGCAAGCCCCAGGCCCTGGCCCTCACGCCCGTGGAGCAGGTGGTGGCCAAGACCTTCTCCTGCCAGGCCCTGCCCTCTGAGGACTTTGGTCTGGAGCCTCCCAGAGGTGAGTTCCTTGCTCAGCTCACCTTGCTAGGGCACCACTTTGTCCAGCAGGAGGGCGGGGCCCATCTTGGCCATGTCGCCCTGCGTCCTCCTCCACAGTGCCTTTCCTCATCCCCCTCCTCTCCCCCTCCTCTTCCCCTCCACCTCCCCCTCCTCCTCTTCTTCTTCTTCTCCCCTCCTCTCCCACTCCCCGTCACCACTGTCTCATCTGGAGTGTTCTTGTTCATTCATCCTCTGCCCCATTCACTCTTCACTCGTCTGTGCATCCACCCATCTGTGCATTCAGCCAATATATATTCCGTATAAAGGGAGCGTTAGTAAATTTTGTCTCCCTGCTTGGCGTTTGATTTGGCCTCTCCCTCACCCCGTCCTAGAGCAGAGCTGAGCACGCAGACAGGCAGGACAGAGTTCTCCCGTCACCGTCACCCAGTCACACACTGGGACCACGGCCGTGGTGAGAAGGGCATTCGCCGTTGCTGCCTGGGGTAGACACACACACCGAGAATCAGGCATTTCTAGCCGTGCCGACGCTCCCCATGGCCACGCGTGCTCATGTTCCTCCTGCTGCATCTTGTGCTACTCATGAAAGAAAAAGCTGGTTGCAACTTACTAAACTGGTTTTCTGACCTGGGTTTCAGCGCCATGGTTTGAAACATGCTGCTCTGTTACTGTTTTTAACACCCAGAAGAGGCCTTCCTACAGGCTGGCGCCGCCCCGTGGTGTCAGGGTGGACAGGTTGAGACCTGGGAGGCAGCGTCTGCTCAGAGCTGCAGTGGGGCCTTCTGCAGACCCCAAGGCTGAGGTTCAGGCAGAGTCCCTTTTCCCGGGGAGAACATCACTCTGTTGGTGTCCGATGGGTCAGGAAGGTCCACAGGAGGTCAGCATGGGCCCAGCGTCTGAGCTTCTGCTGTGGTGGGTCTGGACAGGTGCTGGGCGTAGGCACTGCATCTGAGCTTCTGGTGTGGTGGGTCCGGACAGGTGCTGGGCGTAGACACGGCGTCTGAGCTCCTGCTGTGGTGGGTCTGGACAGGTGCTGGGCATAGGCACGGCGTCTGAGCTCCTGCTGTGGTGGGTCTGGACAGGTGCTGGGCGTAGGCACTGCATCTGAGCTTCTGGTGTGGTGGGTCCGGACAGGTGCTGGGCGTAGGCACGGCGTCTGAGCTCCTGGTGTGATGGGTCCGGACAGGTGCTGGGCGTAGGCACAGCGTCTGAGCTCCTGCTGTGGTGGGTCCGGACAGGTGCTGGGCGTAGACACGGCGTCTGAGCTCCTGCTGTGGTGGGCCCAGACAGGTGCTGGGACAGGTGCTGGGCATAGGCACGGCATGCTGAGCTCTTGCTGTGGTGGGCCCGGACAGGTGCTGGGACAGGTGCCCGTACAGGTGCTGGGCGTAGACACGGCGTCTGAGCTCCTGCTGTGGTGGGCCCAGACAGGTGCTGGGACAGGTGCCTGTACAGGTGCTGGGCGTAGGCATGGCATCTGAGCTCCTGCTGTGGTGGGCCCGGACAGGTGCTGGGACAGGTGCTGGGCATAGGCATGGTCTGAGCTCCTGCTGTGGCGGGCCCGGACAGATGCTGGGACAGGTGCTGGGCGTAGGCACGGCATGCTGAGCTCTTGCTGTGGTGGGTCTGGACAGTTGCCTGGACAGGTGCTGGGACAGGTGCTGGGCGTAGGCACGGCATGCACTTAGGCCTCTTGACTGTTGCACGAGGCCGTGCTGCAGGAGATCTGGAAGAGGGGGGTGGCAGCCTGGTTCCCGCACTGGATTCCAGCTGTGGGTGATGAGGCCTCCATCCTGGTGTGGAAGCTGCCTGGACACGCCCTGCCCTGGGACTGGATGGGTCCCTAGAGCGCGGGGCTGCAGTGGGCCAAGGTTCCCCTCAAGACACTGGCTGGGATCTGCCCGCATACCTGAGCCGAGTGTGTGGCGAGGACGGCAGTGCTGGCTGTGGTGGAGCTGACAGTGTCTGGAAGAGGATCTGAGCAAGTGCTCCCAGCCCCACCTGGACGGGGCAGACCTCAGCAGGCATCTCTGGTCACGGGCGCTGAGGCCTCCTGCTCAGCCCCAAGATGAGGTTAGCAGGCAGTGGCAGCCCCGGCCCCGAGTCACCCGGCCTTGCTGCAGGAGCTTGCTCGGGCTTGACTGTTTCAGCTTGAGGGAGGTCTTTACGGGGCAGCCCTTCCTTTTGGCACAGTTGGGGGCCATGGGGGAGCCCCTCTCTGGCCGTCAGTGGGATAGCTGGCCCCAGGGCCTCCCCTTTGCTGTGTCTGAGGACAGGGGCTCTGCTCTCTGGCAGCCGCTGTAGTGGCTCAGTAGCCCCAGCAGTGGGGTCAGCCCGTATTGTAGGCGGCCGGCAGGGCCTGGGACTGGGGTGACACAGAGCACTGCTGTCATGGGCTGTGGGCTGCTTGTCTCTGGCTTCTACATGAAGAAGGCCTCCTGCCCTCCTCACAGGGTTCGGGTGGGTTTCCTGGTGCTGTCAGGGCTGGGGGTGCTGAGTGAGCCAGTGGCTGTGCTGGGCACTGGGTAATTAACGAGATGATGGAGGAGGTGGCAAAGTTAGAGGCACAGCCCGTGGTCCTCCGCAAAAGGCCTGGGCTGTAGGAGGGCTCATTGCAGCCTGCCAGGCAGTGAGTGGCTGATGGACAGTGACACTGACGGGGGTGACCTCACTGGTGTGGAAGAAGAGGAGGTGGTCCCGGAGGGGAGGTGGTGAGATGGCGTCATATCCTCCTTGACCTCCTGCTGTCCCAGCCTGTGTCCAAGACCTCTGGCCCCAGCCGTGTGTCCGGATGCGCTCCAGGCACACACTCTGCTTCGGGTTGGAGGGTGGAGTCAGGCCTCCAGGGCCCCTTGCCGGCCTGCCTGCTCGCCTGCCAAGGCCCTCGTGGGACGTGCCTGCAGCCCCAAGTGGCCTCTCTACCACTGCCTGCGCTTTACTCCTCTCCATGCTCGTCAAGGATGAGCCTTTATTTCCTGTGAACAGGAGTCCCTTTGCCCTTGCCTTGGCAGGAGATGTGGGCCTGGATTGTTACTCTGAAGAAGACTGCCCGCCCAGGCCTGGGGGGGCGGGTGCAGGGAGGCTGGGAAGGGGGCACTTGAGGGCACTCTCAATGTCCTTGTCCTCTCTCAGTCCCCACTGTGGCACTTGAACTCCCTCCCCGATGTCGGGCTCTGCATCTGAGAGGGTGGAGCCACGTGTGGACCGATAGGAGGCGTCGGGAGGCAGGGGAGGGGTCTGGGGGAGTGTGAGAGTGTTTTGTGAGCACCTCCTTTTCCGACCCAGGCGGGCTCTGGAGTTAGGCCTTGAGGGGCATTTCTCTAATTGCATACCTCGTCTTTGACTTTGAAACAGGCTCCCTAAAGTGTATTAAGAGCTTAAAAAGTGAACAGAAGCCAGTACAGACTGCTCCTTCTCTGACACCAGCCCCATGCCAGGTTGTGGCTTCTCCTCTGGGCCCAGGGAGGTGTCTAGGCACGTGGTGTCGTCCGTGGGGTGTGAAGTCCGAGCAGCCTGCAGGCCCTGTCTGCGTGCGGGCTGGGTCATGCAGCCCTGGGGTCTGAGGCAGAGGGCTAGAGAGGTCCTTTGAAATCCAGACAGTGGTGGGAAGGCTGAGGTCGAGAGGGGACGGCTCCCTTGGGACTGAGCCGGAACAAAGCTGCCCGGCCCTGCCTTTCCCAGCTCTGGGGCCTTTGGTGAGTGCCACAGCCTTATTATTTTCTCTTTATTGACATAATAGTCACATATCAAAGTTTGTCATTTCACCCTTTTAAAGTCTTCAACCTGGTGATGCTAGTTCATTCCCAGTGCTGTGCAGCCACCGCCACCGTCTCAATTCCAGAGCATTTCCGTCTCCCAAAAGGGAGCCCTGGCCCTAGGCAGTCCCCCCACCCTCAGCTCCCCCAGCCCTGGCAGCTCTAGTCTGCGGTCTGCCTGTGGCTTTCCCTGTTCTGGACGTTTCCTGTGAGTGGAGCCATGCCCCATGTGCCCCTGTCTGTTCTGTAATCCTTGGAGCCTCCGCTCCCTCCTCTATAAAGTAGGGCTCCCGCCATCACGAGGAAATACGGGACATGCCTCGGCCAGGGCTGGTGCACAGGAGGCCCCGGCAAACCTCACTTCTCTTATGTGGCCCCGTGTTCTTTCTGGACTGGTGCTCGCCTGCCTCCATCTTCCAAGGCCTGAGTACCACCCCTGAGCCCCAGCCTTCGTGGATGCCTCCTTCCTGGAGCGTGAGGCCCGACCCTGGCCACAAACCCAGCCCTGTGCTGGCCAGTCTGGCCCCGACCCTGCCCCAGAATGAGCTGGTTCACTCCCCAGCTCCCCGGCTGCGTCGTCAGCCCCTGTTGGGAAGCGCCTCTAGCCCTCTCAGTCCTCTGCGGAGTTGCCTGCATGGTGCAGGGCTGTTGCCATGTGTGTTGGAGACACCCCCGGCGCGGCTGTCCAGAGGAGGGCTGCTCGCAGAGGAGGAGGGCACCACAGGGCAGGTTTGCTGCTCTCGGCTGGTGAGGGCCCAGACTCGGCAGGTGTGGGGAGCGAGCCTTGTGTTTGATGTGTCCATCTGCCACCTGCCTTTCCCGCAGACCTCCCTCGGGAGTGGTTGTCCAGGTGGGCAGGAGCTGCCCTGTGCTTCCCTGGCTGCCTCATGGCTGCTGGCACAAAGCCTGGCTCTCAGCTTTGCCGGCATTGGCAGCTGGGGTTTAGACGCATCCTCACCATGAGGCCCTCAGAGGTGACCCTGTCTCCCTGGGGTGAACCTTGCCAGTGCTTGAGTCTGGTTTCTCAGCGCCCCGTGGGAGCCAAACAGCATTTGCTCTGGCCACTGTGAGCTGCCCCTCCCGGCCATGGCACCCTGGCCCACACCCCCTGCCCTCTCGCCCTGGCTTCCCCTGCCTCATCCACGGTATAGGTCCACGGGCCTGTGATTCTCCCTGGCCTGCAGAGACCCATCTCCGTGGTCGCCTGGGCCAGTGTAACAAGAGTCGTCACACATCACGTAGCTGCCCAGCTTAGTCAACGTCAACTTCGCTTTGAGCCGCATCCGATTCTTCACTCCCTCGGCATGGGCTGGCCCAGGGCCAGCTGGGGAAGTGACCATCAGCCTCAGTCACACGCTAAGCCGGGGCAGCGATCATCAGCCTCGTCAGTCACACACTAAGGTTTTGGGGTACTCTGTTTCTCCTTGAGGACCCCCAATGGTGCTCTGTGGATTTTGAAGCACCATCACGGATGTGCAGAGGCCCAGAGCGGGGATGGCCTCCCGGGGCTTCAGACCTCTGTCCCTACTACCTCTCTCCTCACGTCTGTCCATCACCAGATGAGTGGGCAAGAAGGGTCCTCCCAGGGTGGGAGGTGGGCCGGTCACTTGTGCCCTGCCCAGGTCACGCTAGCAGAATCTGGCAGCAGCTCACGTGCAGGGTAACAGGGCCAAGGCATCTCACCACAGGGCCAGTGTATGGTGGCTCCCAGATGGCAGAGGGAGGGCCGGCCTTGGGCTATTCTTCCCTTCCCTGGGGCCACTGCATATGGACTCGGGCACACACCACGTCCTGTCTGCAGCCGTGGGACGGGGTTAGCCTTGCATGTGGGGCACCCAGCTCAGCTCAAGCCAAGTCAGGCTGCACGCTGTCTTGACTGGGCTATTTCCTGCCTGAACCTGAGCCGGGTCCTCATCCTTCAGCTCATCCCCTCTGGCAACTGGGGAACTGCCTGGCCAGCGTCATGCCTGGTGGCAGCAGAGCCTGGCAGCCTGTCAGCTTGCCCAGTGGTCCAGGCAGCCAGGCAGGCTTGGGGTGGGTGTTGGGTGTCCAGGGGGGCTCGGTGCTGACTGTGGAGTGGCTGTGTGGGTGCCCTCCTCAAGCTCCTGCCCTGGGGACCCCCTCGTGCTGGGGCTGCATCGCCTTGGGACCTGGTTCAGTGAAGAGCAGGTGGGGACCCAGACCCTTGTAATCCCACACACGGCCAAGTGTTCATCAGAGGCCTTCGTCTGCAGTGGGCAGGTAAGTGGGGCCTGCAGTGAAGCGTAGGGGACGCAGCCCTGGTGGGGAGCGTGCCTGCTTCCTTTTGGCGTTTTAGGGTGTCCCGTTATCCCTGTTCACAGCAGAGCTGGAGGGTGGGGATGGGGATGGCAGAGAGAAGTCCCGATAAGCACTGCTGACATTTTGTTTTGTTTTGTTTTATGGAGTGTTAGTGAAGTTGCTCAGATGGTGTGAAGATGGAATCTGGGAAATGAATTTTTCTTCCTTTTCCTGGGAATGGGTGTTGGGGACAGGACTGGGAATGAGGGGGACCTTCTCTGGACCTCCCTTAGGTCCCCGGCCAGAGTCATGGGATTGTTACTAACGGCCTGTGAAACCAGAGTCTTCAGCTGGGTGGCCGTCCCTCTGAGGGTTCCTGGACCCAACAAACCTGTGCTCCAGCGGCCGCCTTGGGATATGTGGAAATGGGCGCTTCCTGAGACCAGGATGTGGCGTCTTGCAGGTAGTGATGAGTTGGCCTGGTGGGGGCTGGAAGCGGCAGGTTGCCTGTGCTGTGGTTGGCGGGGCTGCAGTGTCACAGGAGCACAGTGGTGGTGTGGGATGAGGCAGCCCCTGCCTCGTGACCGTAGACCCCCAGCAGTAGCAGAGGCAGTGCTTGGGGGAGGCCCCACAGCCTGCCTGGTGACAGGATGGCACTCCCCGCGGCTCCCTCAGTCTTGAGGTTATGCTGTGACTCAACAGCCTTTCTAGAAAGCACGGTTGCGCCGAGTCCTGGCTTTATTGCTGGGTGGCAGGCATGCCTTTGGACATACCACAGCCTGTGTTTCCACCTATCGATGGATGCTTTCGTATTCTCCAGCTTTTGGCTGTTAGGCGGAAAGAGGCTGTGAGCATTTCTGTAGGATCTTTGTACGGACAAATGTTTGCATTTTGTTGTGGGGGGATTATTACCTGCAAGTTGAATTGCTGGCCATAGGGCTGGTGTGACTTTTAAAGATATGCCCAATTAATTAAGATCAAGATCAATTAATCTTGATCTGAATAATTTTATCATCTCAGTATTATTCCCATGTAAATCGATTGATTTTATTAATCATTTGAAAGATCCAGATGTTGATATCATTAGTTTTCTCTATTGATTTGATGTTGATTTAATTGGTTTCTCCTCACCTTTATTATTTCTTTCTCCTGCTTACTTTGGGTTAATGCTTTTGTCAGATTATTGACTTGAGATCTTTTTTTTTTTCCTAAGTATTTATTGCTATATACTTCCCTCTATGCATTGCTTTACTGATACACATTTTAATATCTTGTGTTTTTATTTCATTCAGTTATTTCCTAATTTCTCTTTGATTTCTTCTGTTACACATGATTATTTAGAAGTGTGTCGTGTAATTTCAGATGATTATGTCATTCACAGATACCTTTCTGTTACTGATTTCTAGTTCTCTCTTCAGGGGATGTATTTTATATGGTTTCAGCGATTATAACTATGTCAAGACTTGCTTTAGGGCCTAAAATAGAGTCTGTCTTAGTGAATGTTCCACGTGCATTTGGCAGGAATGCGTATTCCCCTGTTGCGTGGGTTAGGCTGGTTGATGGTGTTGGAGTTTCTGTGGCCTCTGTGCTCTTGTGTCTGCTTGCTCTGCTCACCGCGCTGCCTGTAACTGTGGATTTGTGTGTTTCTTTCCAGTTCTATCAGTTTTTGCTTCTTCTATTTTCAAGCTGTGATATTAGGTGCATACATACTTAGAATTGTTTTATCTTAGTTGACCATCTGTTTTGAAAGTGTCTTTCTTTTATTTCTATTATATTTGTGGTTCTGAATTCTACTCTGATATTAGTGTAGCCATTCCGGCTTTCTTGTGATTACTGTTTACATGATATATTTTTCTAATTTTCACTTATAATTTTATCTGATTTTATATATGAAGTGGGCTTCTTGTATACGCTGTAGAGCAAGATCTTGCCTTTTTTTTTTTTTGAGACAGGGTCTCTTGCTCTGTTGTCCATGCTAAAATGTAGTGGTGTGATCAAGGTCACTGCAGCCTCGATCTCCCAGGTTCAAGCAGTCTTCCCACCTCAGCATTTCAAGTATCTGAGACTGCAGGTGTGCATCACCACAGCTGGCCAATTTTTATTTTTTTATAGAAAGAGATCTCACTGTGTGGCCCAGGCTGATCTTGAACTTCTAGGCTCAAGCGATCCTCCTCTCTTAGCCTCGGAAAGTGTTGGGATTACAGGCATGAGCCGCCACGTCTGGCCGGAATCTTGCTTTTACTCTCGTCGGAGAAGCTCTGCTTTTTGGTCGGAATGGTGAAAGCAGTGACTCTGTCCAGTAGGATTTTTGGTAATGATGAAAGGCCCTGTCATCTGCATTCTTCAGTGTGACAGCCATTTGCCACATGGGGCTCCTGGGCACTTGAAATGTGGCTAGTGTAGGAAGCAGCCGAGTTTACCATTTAATTTAATTTTAATTAATTAAAATCTACATTTAAATTGCCGCAAGGGGTTGATGGCTACTGGAGTGGACGAGCCGTGTTCGGCTCATGCATCATTAAGTGTAAGGCCTTCATGTTTGGCTTTAACTCTACTGTCTTGATGTTTGCTTTCTATATTTCCTTTTTTCCCCCTTTTATTTTCTTTCTCTTCCTTCCTTTTTTTTTGGACTAGAATTGAGTGCTATTTAGCATTCCATTTTATCTCCACTATGGGCTTATGAGAGATTCCTGTTTGTTTCTTTTTTTAGTGGTTGCTTTAGAGTTTACAGCGTAGATCTTTAACTTTCTGCAGCCCGCCTTCAAATAGCACCATATCATGTCCTGTGTGGTGGATCAGCCGCACAGGTATGCACTTCTGTGTCCCTCGCCCACCTCGTTGATGTGGTTTCAGTACATTCAGAACCACGCGTCATTTATAACACATGATGACCCCGCCTCGCTGAGATGGTTTCAGTTCATTCAGAACCACACGTCATTTATAACACATGACGACCCCGCCTCGTTGAGGTGGTTTCAGTTCATTCAGGATCACGCGTCATTTATAACACAAGATGACCCCGCCTCGCTGAGATGGTTTCAGTTCATTCAGAACCACGCGTCATTTATAACACATGACGACCCCTCCTCGTTGAGGTGGTTTCAGTTCATTCAGGATCACGCGTCATTTATAACACAAGATGACCCCGCCTCGCTGAGATGGTTTCAGTTCATTCAGAACCACGCGTCATTTATAACACATGACGACCCCGCCTCGTTGAGGTGGTTTCAGTTCATTCAGGATCACGCGTCATTTATAACACAAGATGACCCCGCCTCGCTGAGATGGTTTCAGTTCATTCAGAACCACGTGTCATTTATAACACATGACGACCCCGCCTCGTTGAGGTGGTTTCAGTTCATTCAGGATCACGCGTCATTTATAACACAAGATGACCCCGCCTCGCTGAGATGGTTTCAGTTCATTCAGAACCACACGTCATTTATAACACATGACGACCCCGCCTCATTGAGGTGGTTTCAGTTCATTCAGGATCACGCGTCATTTATAACACAAGATGACCCCGCCTCGCTGAGATGGTTTCAGTTCATTCAGGATCACGCGTCATTTATAACACATGACGACCCCGCCTCGCTGAGGTGGTTTCAGTTCATTCAGAACCACACATCATTTATAACACATGACGACCCCGCCTCGTTGAGATGGTTTCAGTTCATTCAGGATCACGCATCATTTATAACACATGATGACCCCGCCTCGTTGATGTGGTTTCAGTACATTCAGGATCACGCGTCATTTATAACACAAGATGACCCCGCCTCGTTGAGGTGGTTTCAGTACATTCAGAACCACACGTCATTTATAACACGTGATGACCCCGCCTCGTTGAGATGGTTTCAGTTCATTCAGGATCACGCGTCATTTATAACACACGATGACCCCGCCTCGCTGAGGTGGTTTCAGTTCATTCAGGATCACGCGTCATTTATAACACATGACGACCCCGCCTCGTTGATGTGGTTTCAGTTCATTCAGGATCACGCGTCATTTATAACACATGACAACCCCGCCTCGTTGATGTGGTTTCAGTTCATTCAGAACCACGCGTCATTTATAACACATGACGACCCCGCCTCGTTGATGTGGTTTCAGTTCATTCAGAACCACGCGTCATTTATAACACATGACGACCCCGCCTCGTTGATGTGGTTTCAGTACATTCAGGATCACGCGTCATTTATAACACATGACGACCCCGCCTCGTTGATGTGGTTTCAGTTCATTCAGGATCACGCGTCATTTATAACACATGACGACCCCGCCTCGTTGATGTGGTTTCAGTACATTCAGGATCACGCGTCATTTATAACACATGACGACCCCGCCTCGTTGATGTGGTTTCAGTACATTCAGGATCACGCGTCATTTATAACACATGACGACCCCGCCTCGTTGATGTGGTTTCAGTACATTCAGGATCACGCGTCATTTATAACACATGACGACCCCGCCTCGTTGATGTGGTTTCAGTTCATTCAGAACCACGCGTCATTTATAACACATGACGACCCCGCCTCGTTGATGTGGTTTCAGTACATTCAGGATCACGCGTCATTTATAACACATGACGACCCCGCCTCGTTGATGTGGTTTCAGTACATTCAGAACCACGCGTCATTTATAACACATGACGACCCCGCCTCGTTGAGATGGTTTCAGTTCATTCAGGATCACGCGTCATTTATAACACATGACGACCCCGCCTCGTTGAGATGGTTTCAGTTCATTCAGGATCACGCGTCATTTATAACACATGACGACCCCGCCTCGTTGATGTGGTTTCAGTACATTCAGAACCACGCGTCATTTATAACACATGACGACCCCGCCTCGTTGATGTGGTTTCAGTACATTCAGAACCACGCATCATTTATAACACATGACGACCCCGCCTCATTGAGGTGGTTTCAGTACATTCAGAACCACGCGTCATTTATAACACATGTTGACCCCGCCTCGTTGATGTGGTTTCAGTACATTCAGAACCACGCGTCATTTATAACACGTGATGACCCCGCCTCGTTGATGTGGTTTCAGTACATTCAGAACCACGCGTCATTTATAACACATGATGACCCCGCCTCGTTGATGTGGTTTCAGTACATTCAGAACCACGCGTCATTTATAACACATGTTGACCCCGCCTCGTTGAGATGGTTTCAGTTCATTCAGGATCACACGTCATTTATAACACATGATGACCCCGCCTCGTTGATGTGGTTTCAGTTCATTCAGGATCACGCGTCATTTATAACACATGATGACCCCGCCTCGTTGATGTGGTTTCAGTACATTCAGGATCACGCATCATTTATAACACATTGATGACCCCGCCTCATTGATGTGGTTTCAGTTCATTCAGGAGCACATGTCATTTATAACACATGATGACCCTGGCACATAGTTATGGATTTTGCTTTCACAATCGATAGTGTTTTAAATAAATGAAAGTATCTTTTTTCTATTTACCATTCTGGCATTCTTTAATTCTTCATGGAGATCCAGATTTCTTGCTGTTACTTTCACCCTAACTAGCTGCTTCTAACGTTTCCTGTACTTCACATCTGGTTGGAACTGATCCTTTTCACTTTTGCTTGTCAAAATCTGCCCGTGTTTGAAATCTATTTCCAGTGGGTGTAGAATTCTAGTTGCAAGTTTTTCCGTCCAGCACTTTAAAGACATCCTTCCATTGTCTTTCAGCTTCCACAGTTTCTGATGAAAGGGTTCAAGTCCTTCTTATGTTTTTTCTTCCTCATGAAATGTGCAGTGTTTTCTCTGGGCCACTTTTCAGGTTTCTTTATCACTGTTTTTCTGCAGTTTGCCTGTAATGTACCTTGGATTTAAAAAATATATATTTATTCTGCTTGTGGATTGGTGAAATTTTTGAATCTCCGAGTTTATAGTTTCATAAAATTTGGGTACTTTTGGTCATTATTTGTGGCAATTCTTTTTGTTTTGTGTCCCCTCCCCCCTGCTGCCCCCCTCCCTGTGTGTGCCACTTACTGGCCTGTGACCTTGAGCAGGTCACCTGCCCATCTGTGAAGGGGGAGAGTGATCCTGGGCCCTGGGATAGGTTCTTGTGCTCCTGCCAGAGCTTGTTCCATAGTAAAAGAAAAACTTGAGCTGAAATAAATTTAAAGGAGTTTAGTTAAGCAGTGAACAATTCATGAATTGGGCAGCCTCCCGAGCCAGAGTAGGCTCAGAGACTCCAGCACAGCCATGGGGTAGAAGATTTTGGACAGAAAAAGGAAAGTGACATACAGAAAATGGTAGTGAGGCATGGAAACAGATCAGTTACAGCTTGGTGTTTGCCTTATTTGAACACAGTTCCAACAATTGGCTTCGTTTGGCCAAAATTCGGTGATTGGCACAAGTGTAGACCACGGTCCATTTACACTCCCTGTTGTTATAGTTCAAGATGTACAGATAAACCTTTAGGCTGAACTGAAAATATGGAAGGAGGCGCCTTTAGGCTAAACTTGATTTAACTCATCCTCATTCTCGTTGTTCCACTAATGCAACTGAGGCCCTGGCTTGACCTTGCTAGGCTGGGCCATGGTGACATCGAGGGGTGGTGGGTGCTGGGTGATGGGGGGCCGTTCCTCAGCCCTCGCCCTCCTGGAGGCCGCCTGGCAGTTCCTCCTTTCTCCAGGCCTTGCCGTGAGTGCGGCTGCTGGACTGGGAGGCCTGGGGCTGGGGCAGGGTGGAGGTAGCCGGATGGAAAGTGTGCAGGGGGCCAGGACTTGCCGGGGAGCCAGGGGTGCACAGAGCATATGTGGACAGGCCTGCGTGCACCCAGATGGAGTGCCAGGGTCAGCCCTGCCCTGGCCAGGCAGCTCAGTGACCCCGAGCAGAGCCGGGCTTGGGCCTTGTCCTGGTGGAAACCCAGATGTCCAGCCAGGGGTGCTGTGTCCCTTCATGCCGGGCCACCTCAGGCCAGCCCAGACAGGGTTGGTGTTGGGAGGGTCCCCCTGGCACCCGTAGCATCTTCTAGCCCTCACACCTGTTTGTAGACCTCAAACCACGTTCTTTTATTACTAAATTTTAGTCTGGAAAATTGTAAACTCGCAGAGAAAGTTGAAAGAACTGCTCAGACACCCACGTAGCTGCCGCCTGGATGTGAGCCTGGAGTCTGCCTGGTTTAATCGCACCTTTAGTGCCTCCACCTGCGTGCATTTCGGAGTGAACTCGGCCCTCCGTGCGCTCCCTTCTGAGCACTGGTTTACTTGCCATTCACTTTTCTTTCATTTGTGTGCAGTGAACTGCACAGCTCCTAAGTGTGCCATTCTGGGCCTTGTGACATAAGTGTGTAACCCACAGCTCTGTCCAGGCACAGGGCAGGCCCTCACCCAGGAGGGTCCCTCCGGTCCTGCCCCAGTTCCCCCGCCTGGCCCAGAGGCCCCGGGGATTGCCTTGGTCTTTCTGGACCTTTGCCCTGTTCATTCTGGTTTCTGAGATTCACTTTGTTGCGTGCCTGGAGTTTCCTTGCACAGAGGCCCCGTGTGGCTGTCCCTTCCCCGGTGTCTCTTGGACACCAGCCCTTTCTCCGGGTGTGAGCTGGTAGCAATCAAGCTGCTGGGAGCTGGGAGCGCTCTTCAGGAGCTTCTCTGGATGTGAGCTCTGCTCTTCTGTATAACCCCCGGGGCTGCTGACTGGAGGGCAGGCAGCAGCGAGTGTTTCGATGTGCTTTGATGTGTACTCTGCTCCTCTGTGTAAATGCCCAAGATGCTGGCTGGGGGGTGGACAGAGGGTGAGTGTGTGCAGCCTGCAGACCCTTCCCATGGTGGCCGTGCCGTTTATCCTCACCATGCAGTGGGTGAGCGTTCCGTCCACCATGTCCTCATGAGGACTTGCTGTCCTCATAATGTTCTGTAGATTTTTAAAAATTGAGGTAAAACTCAGTCACTCAGCATTCACCGTCTTATCCGTCTTAAAGCATACAGCTCAGTGTGTGTTAGAATATTCAGCATTCTATAATCACCACTTTCTAATTCTAAAATGTTTCCATCACCCCCAAAAGGACCCCCGTACCCATCAGCGGTCATGCTCATTCCTCCTGCTCACTGCCCCTGCGCTGGTTCTGTCCTAGGATTGGTCTTGCTGACATGGTAGGTGTGTGGAACCGTGCGGCGTGTGGCCTTTTCCTGCTGGCTTTCATCTGTGCATGCTGCACTCGGGGCTCACCTGCATTGTGCGGAAACCAGTGTTTCTGTGTCCAATGCTGAGCTGCCAGTGCAGAGCTGAACCTTGATTCTGTTGCTTCATCAGCAGGGCTGCGCTTTCACTCTTAGTGATGCTGCTCTGAGCCTCCACGTGCAGGTGCTCGTAGCTTCCAGGCACACACGCCAGCTGCTGCGGTGTACGGAAACTCAGGGTGCTGCCTTTCTGAGGGACCACCCCCTGCCTTCCTCTCTCCTTCCTTCCAGCTTGTGGGTACTGTGAAGGCAGGCACGGGTGTCCAGCCCTGACTCCAGAGTGGCCAAGCCGCAAAGGCAGTGAGAGGGGTTCAGGGCCACTCTGCCACCTCTCGGGTGCCTGCCCCTGGGGACTGCCCAGAGCGGTTAGCAGAGCTGGGCCCACAGGCTTCACCCTCAGCCTGTGTTCTCTCCTCCTCCCTGTCTTCTCCCAGCCACCCAGGTCAATCCGCGCGACCTCCAGGAGCTGTTCCAGGAGACGTCGGCCAACGTCTTCCGAATCAACTCCAGTGGTGAGTCAGCGTCTGGCCTGGGCCTGCCCCTCCATCCAGGCACCCTGGACCACTGATGTGACATTGGAGGCAAGGATGCTGGATGGCTTCTCCCCTCAGGCCGTCCTGCGGTGCAGTCCCGGGTTTCATGGGTGGGAAGGAGCGAGGGCTGGGTCAGGGCTGGGTACTGCTCCTGCTGGCTGCTCCTGCCTGCTGCCCCCTGCCCGCTGCCGGCTCCTCTCCCTGACCCCACGCTGCTCCTTCTCGACACCTTTTGTGTGATCTGGATAGAGCCCAGTGGAGGAAGGAGCATCCCGGGGACTCTCAGATGTGCAGACCAGAGGTCACTGAGGTTGAGAACAGGGATGAGAGCCACGTCCCAGATGGCCAGGGGAGGGGCAAGGGACCGGGTGAGGGGAGCAGGGTTGAGAGAAGTTGTCTCCAGAGCCAGGGCAAGACTGCTGGAGGCAGCTCCTCAGAGCCCCTGAGCTGCACGTGGGCCTGAGCACCTGTCGCAGGCCAGCTGGGGAGGGATCCTGGCGGGCGTGACCTTATGCTGAGGCAGTGTGGGCCCTGGCCTCCAAGCCACTTAGGTGGTCTGCCCTGGCTCAGGCACTGGTCCTTGGGCTCCACTCACCCTGCCCGGGCTGCAGTGGGGTGGGGGCCACCCATGTGGAGTAGCAGGGAGCAGGGAAGCTCCTTCTGCCCTCACCCTATCCCTCTTCTCTCGGGCAGTGACCTCCTTGGAGCGGAGCCTTCAGTCCTTAGGGACACCGAGTGACACGCAGGAGCTTCGGGACAGCCTGTGAGTGTGTGGGCCACGGTATCTCCGTGCCTGGGCATGGTGTACATTTCGGGGCAGGGGCGGGAGTGTGGTCCTCCTGTGCACACGGGCTTTGTCCACACAGCTGCTTGCGCACAGCTGCCTGGACACACACGTGCGCACATATGCACACGCACTTGCGGATAAGCCTAGTCAGTGCTGTGAACCTGAGACTGGGCCCTCAGCCTGCAGGTGCCCTCCACAGGGCATGCAGGTGCACCCCGCCCCGACGTAGAAGCCCAGGTGCACCTGTGCATGCCCCAGACACGCGCATGCACGTGCCAAGGTCAGGGGTTGCATGCCTGCTGGCACACGCTTTTCCCTGCCAAGATGCTCCAAATGTGTCTTTGTCACGTCTGAAGGCTCCCTGTTGGGGCCTGCTCAGCTATGGGCACAGGAGGTGACACAGATGTGCCATTTGCACAGCCATGGGCTAGGTTGGAGTGGGGCGTCCGATCTTGCTTCTGCCCTTTTGGGGAGCTGAGACTTGGTGGGCTCCCACTGGACTTTCCTCGAGGGGTGCCCAGCGGCCTGCCCTGGGTTGGGCTGGTCTGGGATGGGGAGAGGTGCCTCGAGTGCTGTCTGCTAAGTCCGAGCCCTGGCTGGGCTGGGGAGGGGAGGGAAGGGAGCATCTGCCCTGGGTGTGGTTAGAGTGGCACTCTGGGGTCTGAGGGGATGCTAGCAGTCTATACTTTACCCCTCCAGCTGTCCCCCACTGCACTTGCTACTGTGACCTCCTGTGCTGGCCTGTGTCCCGCCCTGCAGTGAGCAGGATGCCTGCAGCCCCAAGAAACCCAGCCAGCCCCAGGCCACTGCTTTGGGACGTTGTCCTCGGACTCCTCTGTGCGGAACTGGTGGCCACACCAGCCTCGCACCCTGAAAGGGCCAGAACTGAGAAGGCTGGGAGGGCCACGGCTCCCACAGGGGTGGAGGGTGCTGGAGTCTCTGCTCCTCCTCACAGCGGCTCTGTTCAAAATCCACAGACGCCCTGCCACACAGCCTCACACACCAGCTGCGG
The DNA here is from genome assembly GCF_028885655.2 of Pongo abelii. Classification (NCBI taxonomy): domain Eukaryota; kingdom Metazoa; phylum Chordata; class Mammalia; order Primates; family Hominidae; genus Pongo; species Pongo abelii. The sequence continues at coordinate 158,784,456 of NC_071992.2, read as the reverse complement.
AGCACCCTTTGCAGATGTTCCGGGCAATTCTATTCTTAGCTTTTTTTTTTTTTAAGCTCTTTTATAAAACTGAAACTTAGTGTTTTCTGATGTGACAGTGACGTAGGCTCATGATAGGGAATTTGGACACAGGATGCCTGGGAACTGCTGTTAGCATGTCGATATTCCCTGCCAGTCTTCCTCACACCCACGCATATTCGCAGAGTCAGAGCTCAGCGAGGGACTGTGGGCCTGCTGGTCACACCTGGGCTCTGGGGTGCTCGGGCTCAGGAAACGCGTGGCCTCTCAGAGGGCCCTGCTGATGCAGATAACTTGTGTAACTCTGGGCCGAGTCTGTGGCTCTCTCATCTCTTCAGTGTGGTGAGCAGAGTTCCCAGCGAAGCTGTTGTGCTTAGATCTTTGTGCCGCTGCCTGACTCCTGGGTTAGGTCACAAGGGCCAGGTGGGACGGGCACTTCAGGACCCTGGCCCTCATGTGCGCATCCTGGGCCGTCCGGCCTGGTTAGCTGAAGACCGACACCACCCGCTGTGGGCCTTGGAGAGGAGAGGGGGCCCCAGCGTGGAGTAGGAGACTGTCCTGGTCTGAGGACCGAGTATCCCAGCACCTTGGCTCTCCCCTGGGCTGGCCTTAGCTCTCAGGTCTGGAAAGTCTCGCCTTACTGCTTTTCCGACCCTCCCTGCGTGGCTGGCTGTGGGCCTAGCCTGCTTGTCATGGCTTATCTAGAGTCTTCTGTGGCCCCTTTGATGCTCCCATATCATGGACTGTTAACATTTAAAAATAACTTTTCAGACCAACATGGTCGCCAGTTCTATATTTCCTCCACATTGACGAAGTCACCAACTGAGGACATTTAAAGAATATACCTTCATCCACGGCCACCATCATTTCATCAGGGAAAAGGCTTTCCAGCCCTGCAGTGTAGGAGGGACCCAGTCTCCGGAGGGAAGGTGGTCCTTCCACCTGAATACTTTCAGCTCCAGAAAAACCTCACCAGATGGGGCCCATTTCTCTGATCCCATGCAAGGCCGCTGTGGCCAGGTCATTTCTGTCACCTGTGTGCGGACCCGCCCCGGGCCTCCCTGTCACAGACCCCCACACTGGAGTCCAGTGGCCACGTTGCAATCCAGTGGGCGGGGCTCAGTGGCAGCTCGGCTCATGCACTCCTGTCTGGGCTCTATTCCCTTCCACCTGGGGGCCGTCACGATCTGGAGATGGTTTGTGGGCCGGTGCATCCCCTGGTGTGTGGCTGTCAGAAATGCTTGTTCCTTGGTGCCAAAAAGAAGAACTAGCACTCAGACAAAGAATTTTCTCAGCAAGGCAATTTTATGTTCTGCACAAGGGGTGCTGCCTGTTAGGAGTGCTGCCTGTTAGCAGTCCTGCCACGAGAGCACAATTGAACAAAGAAAGGCAAGAATATTTATCCCTTATGCATTGGGTCCTTTAGACCTGATTGGCTAACAACTTAAAACTTTCCTGAATAGGTAAAGGTAATGGAGAACAAAAGGAAAAGAGGAAGTTGCTTGCGAAAGAACTTAGAAAAGTAATAACATTTCCAAATAAGGAGGGCACATAGGCTGTGAGCTGGGACATGCTTGAGCATGTTTAGAACAAATATCTTGGTTAAAGTACAAGGACATAGGATGTACTTATTCCCTTATATCTAGCAGCTACATAGGATAGGGTTTAACAAAGAGCTATTAGTATAAAAGCAAGGAGGCTTGAAGGAAGTTAGTTTTTTTAAAAAAACTATTATTTCTAACACTTATGATTTATTCTTTAGTAAGAAGGGAAACTTTGGAGAGGAAATTTTTTACTTTCCACAGTGGCACAGAGGACCCGTTCCCCTTGGGGCTTTTGGACTTGTTCCCGTGGGCCGCGTTCTCTGATCTGCCTGGGGCACGCAGCGATGCCTCTTTCTCACTTCCCCAGTGTGGTGAGGCTGTAGGTTGGGTGGCCCTGGTGGGGATGCATTAGAGGTGGCTGCTGAGGGTCTGCTGGCCCACTGCCCAGCATGCAGCGATGGGAGTGGGGTCTGGGTGAGCTAAGTTGCTGCTCCGCGTGAGGTGTGCTCTCCTTCCTGGCCTGGGATTTGTCTGTTAGAATCAGCACCAGAAGGGCTCAAGGAGCCTTGGATGATGATCATGCAGCACCGTGGGCCCGTGCTTGGCTGCTCTTTGAGGGGCTTAGTCCTGATAGCCCCGCCTCCTGCAGTGAGAGCTTAAGCAGGGCAGGACCATGATCCGTGTGTGCGGTTCATCCCATCCCAATTGATTGAAGGCAAGTCCCTGTGGCAGAGGGGTGGCCAACAGGGTGTGAAGAGCTGACCTCCTGGAGTGCCAGATGGAGGGCTCTGTGAGGGGGCCAGAGAGGGCTCACAGTGCCCTCCATATGTAAGGACAGACCCATTTGCCAGCTGGTGCAGAATTGCACCCCTCTGTCCCTCTGTAAGGATGGACCCATTCACCAGCTTGTGCAGAACTGTGCCCCTCAGTCCCACTGTGAGGATGCACCCATTCGCCAGCTGGTACAGAACCGTGCCCCTCTCCCGCTGTAAGGATGGACCCATTCACCAGCTGATATAGAACTGCCCCCTCTCTGTCCACTGTGAGGACAGACCCATTCACCAGCTTGTGCAGAACTGCACCCCTCTGTCCCACTGTAAGGAAGGACCCATTCACCAGCTGGTGGGCATTTGGGTGACTTCATTTTGACCACGATAGATAAAGCTGCAGTGAATGTTTGCGGTAGGTGTTTGCGTGGGTGTAGATTTTCACCTGTCTTGGATATATCCCCAGGACCAGACTTGCTGGGTTATACGGTGGCTCTTTGTGTAACCCTTTGAGGAACTGCCAGACTTTCCAAAGCGGCTGCCCCATTTTACACCCCTGCCAGCAGTGTTGGAGGGTTTCTGTCTCCCCACCTCACTGCCAGCACTTGTTGTTATATGTCTTTTGGATGTGGCTATCCTAGTGGGTGCGAAGTGGGGTCTTGTGGTGATCTCATTTGCATTTTCCTGGTGATTGAAGGTTTCAAGCATCTTTTCATTTGCTTGTTAGCCATTTGTATATCTTCTTGGAAGGAATGTCTATTCAGATCCTTTGCCCATGTCCTGATCAGGTATTTTTCTTTTTACTGTTGAGTTCATTCCTTCTAGAAGTTTCCTCCTGCTGTGCAGCCCATGCTTTCCAGGGCCTTCGCTGGTGCTGGTTCCTCATCCGTCTCATGCTCTCTGGGGCCCTGGCCTTTGCTGGCGCTGGTTCCTCATCCGTCTCATGCTCTCTGGGGCCCTGGCCTTTGCTGGCGCTGGTTCCTCATCCGTTTCATGCTCTCCGGGGCCCTCGCCTTTGCTGGCACTGGTTCCTCATCCGTCTCATGCTCTCTGGGGCCCTCCCCTTCACGGTGCTGGTTCCTCATCCGTCTCATGCTCTCTGGGGCCCTGGCCTTCGCTGGCGCTGGTTCCTTATCCGTCTCATGCTCTCTGGGGCCCTCGCCTTCACGGTGCTGGTTCCTCATCCGTCTCTTGCTCTCTGGGGCCCTGGCCTTCGCTGGCACTGGTTCCTTATCCGTCTCATGCTCTCTGGGGCCCTGGCCTTCGCTGGCACTGGTTCCTCATCCGTCTCATGCTCTCTGGGGCCCTGGCCTTCGCTGGCACTGGTTCCTTATCCGTTTCATGCTCTCTGGGGCCCTCCCCTTCACGGTGCTGGTTCCTCATCCGTCTCATGCTCTCTGGGGCCCTGGCCTTCGCTGGTGCTGGTTCTTGATCCATCTGCTCCAGCCTCTTTTCCTCTTTGACCTCCTCCCCTCCCTTGGTGGTGTTGCGTATCCCACAGCTCAGAATCCCTCCTCAGTGGGGCCTCAGAACCCCAGGTGTCCCTCTGGCCCTGCTACCTTCTTGCCTACTAACTTAGGGTCCTTCTGGACTGACCTGGGGTCTCCCTGTCAGTCCCAGGCCAAGGAAGGGACCTCCAGGACCCCACCCCACCCCTGCCCTCACTGGTCATGGGCTGGGCTGGCCTGTCCACTCCTCTTGAGCTGCCCCCTGTCCACGCACTTTTCACCCTCCTCTCCACCTTCTGGTCTAGGCCCAGCCTTGGCCCCTGGGCTCCTGCACTGTCTCCTCTTGGCCTCCCCACCCCAGGTCTTGCCCCTGACAGTGGATTCTCTATGCAGAGCTCAAAGTGATCTTTAAAAATGTGGATCTGATCACATCGGTTCCTGCTCAGGATGCTCCAGTGGCCTCCTCCCAGTGAAGTAAAACCCACAGTCTGGGCTGTGGCCTTTCAGGTCTGTCCAGCATGACCCTCACGACTGTAGACCTGTCTCATGGCCACACCATGTCCTCCAGCCCCACGGCCTCCGGCTTCTGCCCGCGCTGCCCTCTGCCGGCCTCACTTCCAGGCCTTCTCACTCCGGGCCTTGCCGGCCCACTCGCCCTGGCCACCTCTTCCACTGTGGGCGGTCCCTGGGTCTGTGCGCCAACACCACTGTGTTGTGTTGACTTGGGCGTCACCCGCTCATGAAGGTGGGCCGTGGTCTACATGGAGTAACTCCTGGAACATTGCCAGGTCTAGGACGGGGCAGTGTACCTACTGGGAAAGGGCCGGAACCAAGAAATCAAAGCAGCCCAGCCACAGGCTCTTCCCACAGCCCCTCAGCCGAGGGACCGGCAGGGGCGCTGCAGTCACTGGGAACACGGGCAGAGGGACGGGAGTGCCGATTAACCACTTGGGTCTGGAGCGGGCAGCGCAGCAGGGTGTCTTCCAGGGCGAGTGTGTCACCTGGGAGCTGGCATGGAGGCTGGGAGAGCTCAGGGCCCGGTGCCAGGGAGCCTGGGCTGGTCCTGACCCTACCTCTGCCCACCCCAGCTCACCAGCTCCGGCCTGCAGGTGCTTTTGTGACTCAGGACCTTGTGTCTTCGTCTGTGAAAGACAGGTGGCCGTGGGGGTAAATGAGCAGGTATGAGATATGCAGGACATGAGGTGCTTCTAAACGACATCTGAAATAATGACAAGCAAATGAGAGAGCCTCTGTACTCAGGTCGGTTCCGGCCCCGGCAGACTAGGGCAGGGTGCTAGGGCAAATGGGCCTCAGGTGACACACCCCACAGGCAGGCCTCACAGACTCCTCAGTCACCTGACTGCTGGCAGCAATGGCACTACCTGGCTGGTGGTGCAGGAGCCACCGAGCCAGCAGCTGTGCAGGCCTCGCACAGGAGTGCTGGGAGAGGGATGCTTGGGTCAGGTTTCCTGGACCCTGTAGCCGCCTGCTTGGCCTTTCACCAAAACCATGCAGAGCTGGCTTTGTGGGGATACGTGGGTTTTGTAAAGTGGTCGTGGGGCTTCAGGTGCAGTTTGATGAAGGCTCCAGTTCACTTGGTTTCTTTTGGCTCTGCTGATGCGTCAGATTCAATCTCAGGCCAGCTTTTCTTGAGGCGACAAATGCTTCCGGGCATTGCATCTGTATCCCACATTGAATGTGGAGAGATGGGCCTGCTCTCTCAATGTACAGCTAGCGTTTCCAGCTTTCTGTGCCTCACTTGGCTCCTGGCTGAAGCAGTCCAGGGCAGGTGAGGGTCACAGGTTCACTGACATGGGCCTCGCTGTGGTGTTGGGGTCATTAAGACAGGTGCAGTCTCATCCGTCTCCCTGCACTCGATCCACTGCTCTTCCCCAAGCCATGCATACGATGGTGATGGAGTGGGACCCCCTCCCTCGGTGGCCGTGAGGATGGATGGGGAAGTGAGACACAAGCGGGAGGGGCGCTCTATTTGCTGTTGTGGCTACTGCCTCTTGATGGCGAGTGGAAATGCTGACATCATTGGTCCGTTCTCTAGTGAGGATGGCGACTCCCTGGCTCTGACAGTGTGAGCTCCCGTGTCCTTGGGCCAAGTGCCCTGCTGGTCCTGGGTTGCTCTGTTGCCCTTGCTGAGGCACCTTGGCCTTTGGAGCAGTGTCCAGCCTCAGATTGGAGTTGCCATTTCCTGGAGGAGCCCCCTCCAGTGGGACCCACACTTGGCCTTGCTGCCCCGTTGCCCCCCACGAGGCCTCCCCATGCCAGCAGGAGTCTGCCTGAAAGTGCATCTTTAGGTTGTCTGTCATACTTTGGCAAGAGGCAGAAGTTCCAGAGAGTCCCCGATGGCTCACCGTCCACTCTGAAGACCCAGGAGGTGGCCATGAGCTGTCCCTCGCTTCACCCGCCCCATGCCACGGCATTCAGCCAACCACGCTGGTGCTGCCTCCCGTGCTGCCCAAATGCATCTCCTCCTCTCACACCCCTTTGTAACTCAGTATACATTTTAGAATCAGCTTGTCAATTATCATTTCTTTAAAAAAAAGCTTTCTATAATTTTTTGGGATTACCTTGAATCTGTGGATAAATTAAAGAACTGGCATCATAACAATATCGTCATCCAGCCCACAGACACGGCCAGGCCGGCCTTTCATAACAGTATCATCATCAGCCCATAGACATGGCCAGGCTGGCCTTTCATAATAGTAATGTGGTCCAATCCACGCACATGGTAAGGCCGGCCTTTCATAACAATATCATCCAGCCCATGAACATGACCAGACCAGCCTTTCATAATAGTAATGTGGTCCAATCCACAGACACGGCCAGGCCGGCCTTTCATAACAATATCATCCAGCCCATGAACACGACCAGACCAGCCTTTCATAATAGTAATGTGGTCCAATCCACAGACACGGCCAGGCCGGCCTTTCCTAACAATATCATCCAGCCCATGAACACGACCAGACCAGCCTTTCATAATAGTATGGTGGTCCAACCCACGGACACGGTAAGGCCAGCCTTTCATAACAACATCGTTGCCCAACCCACAGGCATGGCCAAGCTGGACTTCCATAACAATGTCGTCATCCACCCCACGGACACAGGCTGGCTTTTCTCTTATTTGTGTTCCTCTCCTCTCGTTGGCTGCAACTCCATAGAAATATAAGTGGCTTCTGTGCACTTCCTTGTATCCTGTGACCTGCATAGATTCACTTGCTGTTTAGTTCCTGGAGCTTCTTTTTAGATTCCTTGGGATTTTCTATGTAGGTGTACACGTCTCTGTGGCTGAAGACGGTTTTACTCTTCATTTTCAATGTTTGTGCTTCTTAGTTCTTTCCCCCTTATTCCTAGGTAAACTTACAGTATGAGGAGTAAAAGTAGTGAAAGCATGCGTACCTGCCTCGTTCCCCATCTTGCGGGGAAGCATTCCGTCTTTTGCTCTAAGTATCCTAGATGTTTGTTTTGTTTTTTACTTAGCAGCCTCTCTGTATCAGGTTGAGGGAGTCCTCTTCTTTTTTCTAGTTAAGGAAACTAGGAACTAAACTAAAGGAAGTTTTAGTCTAAAATGAGTGTTGAATTTTGTCACATGCTTTTTCTGCATAATTTATTAAGATATTTTTCTCCTTATTACATTTGCTCTGTTGATATGAGAATTACACTCACCGATGTTTGAATGTTGAACCAACCTTGTATCCTCTGGGCAAATACCTCTTGGTCATGGTGTACTATCTCTTTCATATATTGTTGAATTCGTTTTTCTAAAATTGTATTGAAGATTTTTGCTGTTGGGTTTGTGAGTGATATATGGGTTTCTTTTCTTTAGATTCTCTGTGTGCGTTTTGTTATCAGGGTAGTGTGAGCCTCATGCAATGTGTGTCTCCTCTCTATTTTCTAGGGGATTGCATGATATTGATATTGAAGCCTGTTGTGCCTGTGTATTTGCAGCAATGTTTTTAAACACAAATTTAATTCTTGCCACACATATAGAGCTATTTAGGTTTTCTATGTCTTTTTGAGTCAGTTTTGATATAATTCATGTCTTTTAAGGAATTTTCTATTTCATCTTAGTTGTCAAATTTATGGGCCTGGTATGATTTGTATTTCCTTAATGTTCTTTTAATGTTGGATCTGTAGTCAGGTTCACTCTTTCATTCTTGATCTTGGTAATTTGCAAGTGTGGTTTTTTTTCCTCTTGACCTGTCTATAGAGGCAGAGTTGTGTAATGTTTTGAATGGTTTTTATTTTATTGTTTCTATTATTGGTCTGTTTGCTATTTTCTTAATTATTGAACTGACCTTTATTATCTCTGTTCTACTTCCTTTGTGTTTAATTTGCTGGCTTCTTTAGGTGGACTTTCTGGACATTGATTTTATTCTTTTCTCTTTTCTAATATAAGAATTTAAAGCAGTAATTTCCTTGTAAGTACTGTTTTAGCTGCATCCCTTAGCTTTGTGTGTGTGTGTTCGTTTAGAATGTGTTTTCTGCTTGTTTGAGGTAGGAGGTACTGCCTGGTACCATGGCTGTAAGTGGAGGTCTCCTCCGGGCCTTTTATTGGGATGAGCATCATGGAAGGTGGCCCCTCTGCAATGCCGTTCTGCCTGGCTGCCCTTCCTTGACTGGCGGCTCTCATTCCCCACTCCCTTCATCATGTCTTGGTTTTTCTGGTTGGCAACCTCCTGTTCCCACGATGGACTTGGCAGGGTGATCTGATGCCTGGGGTGTTGCCAAGTTGGGTAAGGAGGCCTTGTTCACTTTGATCCTGCATGGTGCTAACAGTTTGTGAGGGAGGCACAAATGAGACGAGATCCTGCCTGGAAAGAGAAAAGCCTGACCCACCGCATACAGGAAATGGACTGCCTTTGTGCCAGCACTAATGGCTCCAGGAGGATGTTTCAGTGGGGGCATGAGTGAGAGCCCCTGCCACATGGGAGTCTAGAGGAGTGGAGAGGTCAGCGCGGAGCAGAGAAAAGTATGAGCTGTGACCTGCCTGGCCCTCCCAGGGGAGTTATCTGGGCAGGTGTTGGTGCTGGGGGCGTTGCCCACGGTGGCAGCGTGACCACAGACAGCTGCTCCTGGGTCAGCAACTAGGGCTTGGTCGTCTGCATCTGGCCTAGGAAAATGTTAAGGCAGGGATTTGTCCGGCTCATTCAGGAGCAGCAGAGACTCATGGGCCAGGAGTGAAGTGAACCCAGGAGCGGTGTGGGGAGGTGAAGTTGCAGGAACAGGAGGCTGCCCACGTGGGCCTAGAGCCTAGGGTTGGTGTGGGGAGGTGAAGTTGCAGGTGCAGGAAGGCGGTGTGGGGAGGTGAAGTTGCAGGTGCAGGAGGGCGGTGTGGGGAGGTGAAGTTGCAGGTGCAGGAGGGCGGTGTGGGGAGGTGAAGTCGGAGGTGCAGGAAGGCGGTGTGGGGAGGTGAAGTTGCAGGTGCAGGAGGGCGGTGTGGGGAGGTGAAGTTGCAGGTGCAGGAGGGCGGTGTGGGGAGGTGAAGTCGGAGGTGCAGGAGGGCGGTGTGGGGAGGTGAAGTTGCAGGTGCAGGAGGGCGGTGTGGGGAGGTGAAGTTGCAGGTGCAGGAGGGCGGTGTGGGGAGGTGAAGTCGGAGGTGCAGGAGGGCGGTGTGGGGAGGTGAAGTTGCAGGCAGGTGTGGGAGGGCGGTGTGGGGAGGTGAAGTCGGAGGTGCAGGAGGGCGGTGTGGGGAGGTGAAGTTGCAGGTGCAGGAGGGCAGTGTGGGGAGGTGAAGTCGGAGGTGCGGGAGGGCGGTGTGGGGAGGTGAAGTCGGAGGTGCCGGAGGGTGGTGTGGGGAGGTGAAGTCGGAGGTGCGGGAGGGCGGTGTGGGGAGGTGAAGTTGCAGGTGCAGGAGGGCAGTGTGGGGAGGTGAAGTCGGAGGTGCGGGAGGGCGGTGTGGGGAGGTGAAGTCGGAGGTGCGGGAGGGCGGTGTGGGGAGGTGAAGTTGCAGGTGCGGGAGGCCCCCCGCGTGGGCTTAGAGCAGCGCTAGAGGGACTTTGGCTTTGACTGGAATGAGATGTGGAACTGTTGGTGAGCTCTGAGGTTTGGACTGGCAAGATCTGAACTGTCTTTAGCAGAATCGCTCAGGCCTGCTGTGCACAAAATGTGAGGGGATGCAGTGGTGAGTGGGCCGGGGACGGGAGGCCGAGTGGCAGCCCAGGGAGAGGGACAGGAGGCTGGGTGGCAGCCCAGGGTGAGGAGGGGACTGGTGGGAGCCGGGGTGAGGGGCACTCTGCTTCTGCATCCTTCTCACAGTGTTAAGCCAGTGGTTGGCCGAAGAGGCGTGTTTGGGAGCTGGAGGCACTGGAGGCTCTCCAAAGCTTCAGACGCCAGCCGCAGGAGGAGGCGGCCCTGACCAAGGCCCCGGGGAAGAAAGCTCCTGTCCCCGCGGTTCCCACCTAGTCTGTGGTAACCTTATGCCTCCTTGCGCTCCTTGGCCACACCCTCTCTAGCCTGCTGGGTGCCTGTTCTGGGGGGCAGTCTTACTTCTCTGTGTGCCACAGGCTCTGACCGCCCAGGGTGGGTATCAGGAGGTGGGCCCCGCTCCTGTAGGCTTGGCCTGCGATGGTGGTGCCAGGCTCGCTCCCATGTGTTGGCCCCAAGGCCTGCTTGGTGCAGGTCCTGGGTGATGCCTGAGGGGCCTGCAGGGGCCTTTTGGGCTATACTTGAAAGGGTCACTGAGGCTCCCCAGTTTCCAGCAGGCCAGGGTCCTCCCTGCACTTGGTGCGTGTGCCTGCAGCCAGGCTGGGATACCGTTGCCCTGGTGCTTCTCTCTCCAGGGATGGCGGTGGCGAACCCCAAGCGGGAGACGGGCTGGTCTTCCCAGTTGCTTTCGAGGTCATGCTTGGAACTGTAACCTGGGACTGTCCTGGCCTCCTTGTGTCTCACTGGGTCTGGGTGTGAGAACCGTCTCACCCGGGGTCCCTCAGAGGTGTGCACGGGGGTGAGGACTGCTGGCCTCCCTGGGCCATGGCGCTGTTGCCTTGATTCTCCTGCTGGCTTTCTGAGGAGAGTTGGCCCCGAGAGGGCCCTTTCTGCAGGGAGGGCTCGTGGCTCAGCCTCCTGTCTGTGGGGTATTTGGAGGTGGTTGCAGTGGGGGAGCAAGATGGTCCTCACAGTGGCTGATTGGTGGGGCCCGGCTGCCACCGTTCTGGCTGGCTGGGCCACCCACCCCAGCCAGAGCTTACCTGCGCCATCTCTCTCTGCCTGCCTTTCTGCCCCCACTGCCTCTTGCTGTGTGTCTGCCCGTCTTCCCCGTCTCTTGCTGGGTGTCTGCCTGTCCCTCCCTATCCTGGCTTATGGGCCCCCTCCTCTTTCTCTGTGGGAGTCACTGCTGCTCTCGTCTCTGTTCCCTTCTCTCTTTCTCTGAGCCTTTGCCTCTTTCTGTTTGCTACCCTTTCCCTACTCGTTTTCCTCTCTGCTGTTTTCTCTGTCTCTGTGTGTCTCTTGGCCCTCTCTCCGCCTGTCCATCCGTCTGTCTCTGTCTCCCCCACTCGGCCCGTGCATCCCTGCTCGCCGCGCCCTTCTGGGCCCTTGATATCTGCTGCCTTCCTCCCCTGCCTTCGCTCCTGGCTCCTTCTCGGCCCCCAGGCACACGGCGCAGCAGGAGACCAACAAGACTATCGCAGCCAGCGCCAGCTCCGTGAAGCAGATGGCCGAGCTGCTGCGCAGCTCCTGCCCGGTATGTTCCTGGGGTCTGGGGCTGGGAGGGAGGAGAGGAACAGACCCCTGTGCCTGTGATGGGAGCGGGGACGTCACACGAGGCAGGATACAGGGAGGCTGATGTGTATATGGGCACAGACTGGCCTGGCACCCAGCCTCACGTGGCTCCATGGCTCAGAACCTGTGTTCAGTCATTCGGGCAGCAGCCGTGTGCTGTCCACGTGCCGGGAGCTGGTGTGGCCACCCGGACTCTTGCTCTCCTTGGCTTATGCAGTAGTGGGGACAAGAGCACCCTGGGTCTTCCCGGCCAGGCCTTACTGGAAGCTGATGGCCCACCATTGTTTGTTTCACCATCCTCTCCCCTGCTCTGTATCCCCTGCCCCTCTGCCACATCAGCCACCCAAGGCCACCTGCACGTGCACCCTCCCTATCCCCTCACCTACGCTGGCGCCTTACCAGACGCATGGGCCTCAGGCCAGACATATGGCCGTGGCCGTGGCCATCAGCACCCCCACTGCCACAGCCATCACCACCGTTCCAGCTCAGCTGCCCCAGGGCTGTTCCCTCGTCTCTACCCTGTCCCCAATGTTTTTTTTTTGTTTTTTTTTTGAGATGGAGTCTTGCTCTGTCTCCCAGGCTGGAGTGCAGTGGCGTGATCTCGGCTCACTGAAGTTTCTGCCCCCTGGGTTCAAGTGATTCTCATGCCTCAGCCTCCTGAGTACCTGAGATTACAGGTGCCCATCACCATGCCCAGCTAATTTTTGTGTTTTTAGTGGAGGTGGAGTTTCACCATGTTGCTGAGGCTGGTCTCAAACTCCCGGCCTCAAGTGATCCGCCGACCTCTGCCTCCCAAAGTGCTGGGATTACAGGTGTGAGCCACCACACCTGGCCCTGTCCCCACTTCTAACCGTCCCCACATCCTCCGCTCCACCACACCAGGTCAGTGCCCAGTTGCTGAAGATTGGAGGGTACTCGTGACAAAAGATTAAATACTGCTGAACCCTAAGATTTTACGGGGCAGGAGTCAGCAAGCTGCAGCCCGCTGGCCCGCACCCGTTTCATGCACACAGTGTGAGCCTCTGGCTGTACCTGCTTCATGCATACAGTGTGAGCCGCTGGCCCGCACTCGCTTTATGCATACAGTGTGAGCCGCTGGCCGCACCTGCTTCATGCACACAGTGTGAGCTGCTGGCCACACCTGCTTTATGCGCACAGCATGAACAGCTGGCCACACCTGCTTCATGCATACAATGTGAGCCGCTGGCTGTACCTGCTTCATGTGGACAGTGTGAGCCGCTGGCCGCACCTGCTTCATGTGTACAGTGTGAGCCACTGGCCGTACCTGCTTCATGCGTACAGTGTGAGCTGCTGGCCCGCACCCGCTTCATGCTGCACCCACTTCATGTGTACAGTGTGAGCCGCTGGCCGCACCTGCTTCATGCGTATAATGTGAGCCGCTGGCCGCACCTGCTTCATGTGTACAGTGTGAGCTGCCTTCTTGCACCCGTTTCATGCTACACCTGCTTTATGCGTACAGTGTGAGCTGCTGGCCATACCTGCTTCATGCGTACAGTGTGAGCTGCTGGACTGCACCTGCTTCATACTGCACCTGCTTCATGCGTATGGTGTGAGCCGCTGGCCGCACTTGCTTTATGTGTACAGTGTGAGCTGCCGGCCGCACATGCTTCATGCATACAGTGTGAGCCGCTGGTCATACCCAATTCATGCGTAGTGTGAGCCATTGGCCATACCTGCTTCATGTGTACAGTGTGAGCCGCTGGCTGCACCTGCTTCATGCATACAGTGTGAGCTGCTGGCCTGCACCTGCTTCAGGCATACAGTGTGGGCCACTGGCCCACACCTGCTTTATGTGTACTGTGTGAGCTGCTGGCCCACACCTGCTTCATGCGTATAGTGTGAGCTGCTGGCTGCATCTGCTTTATGCTGCACCCGCTTCATGTGTACAGTGTGAGCCACTGGCCATACCTGCTTCATACGTACAGTGTGAGCCACTGGCCCGCACCTGCTTCATGTGTACGGTGTGAGCTGCTGGCCCACACCTGCTTCATGCACACAGTGTGAGCAAGACGCCAACCTGTCCCTGCTGTAGGTGCTGCCCGTAGCTGCTCTCACTGCCTTGGGAGGGCTGGGGTTGCAGGTTCGGCCTGCTGCAGAGCCAGCAGCATGGATCAGCTAGTCCTACAGGGGAAATGCATGCCGCCCTCCCTGTGGAAGATACACGTGACATGGCCAGTGCCGTGTTGGGTGTGGTCAGCAGTGAGGAGCAGAGAGTTAGGCAGCCACAATGTGGTGAGGCTCGAAGACCGCATGCCCCCACGCAAGAAAACACACAGTGTATGGTTCTGTTTGTGTGAAACATCCAGAAAATGCAATCTCTGGAGACCAAAAGTCGACGAGCAGTTGTCAGGGTTGGGAGCAGGGGTTGCTTTTGGGGTGCCTGCAGGCAGGCGTAGTGCCCTTTCTGGGGTGATGGGAATGTTCTAAAACTGGGTTGTGGGGATGGCTGTACAACTAAGAGTTACTGAACTCTACACTTAAAGTGGGTAAATTTTATCAAATCTAAATTATACAGTAATAAAACTTGTACTTAAAAAAGTAGAACCAGTTCAAAAGTTAGTTACACTAAAAAACTGTGACAGAGGCAGCAGCCTGCTGTCCAGTGATGGGGTGGCCAGAGTCTCCCTAAAGGCAGATGACAGGAACACTGGGAGCTTTGTGCTGAGTGGCCTGGAGCCTCTCCATGCATGGGTCACTCCTCTTAGCCATGGCTGTCCTGTGGGGACCACTCTGTGGGGACCGGGTGCTGCCCTGGCCTGTGCCCTCGGGCAGTGATGTCAGCAGTGTCATGACCAGCATTGACGCCTGTGTCTGACCTCTTCCTCTGTAGCTTTGTTCTCCATTCTCTGACTCAGGTGTGCCTGAGTCACTTATACATTTACTCATTCATCCAAGAATACACGCTGGGTCCCTCTTACGGGAGGCGCTGCGCTTACGTGAGGTGCTGAGCAAGGCCCCACATGGTGGAGGGTTGCGATTCTGAGAGGTGTTTCTGTGGGGTGAGAGCAGGGTTGGGTGGTCTGCGCAAGCCGTTTCCTCGTGAAGCAAATGGCTCCTTCACGCGGCTTGGTGGGCTCACAGTCAGTGCCTACTGCATCTTTGACTTTGTGGGCCATGGATGCTTCAATGAGATGTAGTGCCTTCGATTGTGGGAAGAGGTGAAGGCTGTGATAGGCTGCTCCCAGTGCCCCTCGGCTGTCAGGGGTTTACTCTAGACCAGCCCGCCTTAGCCTTGGCTCTCTCCAATCCTCTGATAGCCATGGGGTGGGTGCTGGAAGGAAGCTGTGGGTTCCTTGGTGCTCCTGCTGGTGGGTGGTGCCCACGGTGAGCCAGAGCAATGAGGCTGGCCCCAGGGCTGCTTGTCCAGCCCCACCCCGGCTCAGTGCTTCTCCAGCTCCAGCTCTGAAGCAGGTGCCTGGTGGGCACTGAGGTGTGGTGGCGAACATCCCAGCGGGAAGGAACTGGGGTTGGTGGACCCTGGAGGCCACGGGGAGCCCAGGTACAGGCAAGATGCTGGGGAGGGGGATGGTTCTGGCAGTGGCCCCACCACCTGTGAGACCACAAGCCACTCGGGACTCAGGGCCATGATGTCCTGTGCTGTGGAAGAGGAGTCACAGTGCTTCTCGCGGAGGTGATGTGGGGCCAGGTTTATGTGCCTTGAATAGCTCCTGGCTGCGGCAGGTGGTGTTGACCCCTGCGCTGGATTTTGTGGTGATGGTGTCCCTGGGGACCCTGGGTGTGCCTGTGGGGACAACGGTGACACAGGGGAAGTAGTTGATGGCGAGCCCCATTCTGAGTGTGGGAAGGTGGGACATTGGTGCAGGAGGAGGTGTGGGTGGTGGGGGCTGCTGGGGCAGGGCCAAGCCTCCCATGCCGTGCCAGCTGTACCCTCTCTGCAGCAGGAGCGTCCTCAGCTGGACCGGCTGAAAACCCAGCTCTCAGATGCCATTCAGTGCTATGGAGTGGTGCAGAAGGTGAGGTGCTGGAGGGGCAGCGGGGGCCTGTAGGCCAGGTGGGGTGGGCCTCAGTTCCCGGAGCACCCTCATGACTGTCTTGTCCCTGTGGGCCTGGTGCAGCCCCATCCCCAAAGGCAGAGAAGAGCGTCGTCCTTGCAGACAGTCTCCAGGCAGCCAGGATCCAGACTGTGCCTCAGGGCATGTGTCCTAGAGGACATTTACCTTCAAGAGCTGACCCATAGTAGCTCTGGGGAAGCAGGAAGAACAGGTCTCACCCTGCTCTGACAGGTGAGGAAACTGGGGCCCAGGGAGCTCCCACGCGTGGACAGAGGCCATCCAGCGACTCGCTGGCAGAGCTCAGCCCCAGCCCCGGCAGCCTCTTCTGGGAGTGGCAGGCGTGTTTTGCCGCATCATCGTCCAGAACCCTGCACTCAGCTGACCATTTCTTCTCTCTTCCCCACCTTATTTGCTCTTCTTGTCTTTCTTGTCTTGTCCTTTTTTCAACAGAAAATTGCAGAAAAGTCCAGAGCGCTGCTTCCCATGGCGCAGAGGGGCAGTAAACAGGTGGGTGCCGAGTACTGACCATGGTCAGTGGCTGTTAGGGGACAGCCCAGAATCCGCTGCCATCTGTGCTCCATGGAAGGGCGGGGAGGGCCAAGGGCAGGGGTGTCATCTGAGGGGCGCCCTGAGGCACAGCCTTGAAAACGTGGGCATTTTGACCTTTGGGCCCTGGCACAGTACCTGACAGGGGCTCAGCTCCCAAAGAATGACTGCAGATAGTTCCATGTGCTGGGCAGGACTCACCGGTCAGACCAGCTCTCCTGCCGAGAGCCACTGTAAAACCTGAGTTAAAACACACACGTGGCCAGGTGCGGTAGCTCACGCCTGGAATCCCAGCACTTCGGGAGGCCGAGGTGGGCAGATCACCTGAGGTCAGGAGTTCAAGATCAGCCTGGCCAACATGGAGAAACCCCGTCTCTACTAAAAATACAAAAATTAGCTAGGCATGGTGGCGAGCACCTGTCATCCCAGCTACATGGGAGGCTGAGGCAGGAGAATTGCTTGAACCCAGGAGGCAGGGCCGAGGTTCCAGTGAGCCGAGATCGCGCCACTGCATTCCAGCCTGGGCGACAGAGTGAGATTCTGTCTCAAAAACAGAAACAGAAAACACAGGCACATGCACACAGGAAAATGCACACAGACATGCAGACACACAGATAAACACAGATGCACAGAGATACACACACAGACACAGACACGCAGAGACTTGCAGAGACAGAGCTAGAGACACACAGATATGCAGAGACATACAGATAAACACAGACACACAGAGACACATGCAGAGAAACACAGATGCGCAGACACATGCAGGTAAACACAGACATGTAGACACATGCAGATAAACAGACATGTAGACACATGCAGATAAACATGCAGAGACACAGATAAACACAGACATGCAGACCCATGCAGATAAACACAGACATGTAGACACATGCGGATAAACATAGACATGTAGACCCATGCAGATAAACACAGACATGTAGACACATGCAGATAAACACAGACATGTAGACACATGCGGATAAACATGCAGAGACACAGATAAACAGACATGCAGACACATGCAGATAAACACAGACATGTAGACACATGCGGATAAACATGCAGAGACACAGATAAACAGACATGCAGACACATGCAGATAAACAGACATGTAGAGACACACAGATAAACACGCAGAGACACAGACATGCAGAGACACGGATAAACACAGACACACAGATGCAGATAAACACATGCAGACACATGCAGATAAACACAGACATCTAGACACATGCAGATAAACACAGACGTGCAGACACGTGCAGATAAACACAGACATGTAGACACATGTGGATAAACATAGACATGTAGACCCATGCAGATAAACACAGACATGTAGACACATGCAGATAAACACAGACATGTAGACACATGCGGATAAACATGCAGAGACACAGATAAACACAGACATGCAGACACATGCAGATAAACACAGACATGTAGACACATGTGGATAAACATGCAGAGACACAGATAAACACAGACATGCAGACACATGCAGATAAACAGACATGTAGAGACACACAGATAAACACGCAGAGACACAGACATGCAGAGACACGGATAAACACAGACACACATGCAGATAAACACAGACATGCAGACACATGCAGATAAACACAGACATCTAGACACATGCAGATAAACACAGACATGTAGACACACAGATAAACACACAGAGACACAGATAAACAGACACACAGTCACACATGCAGATAAATGCAGACACACAGACATGCAGACATGAAGAGATGCAGATAAACACAGACACGCAGACACATGCAGATAAACAGACGTGTAGACACATGCAGATAGATACCCAGAGACACACAGATAGATGCAGACATGCAGACACACATGGATCCAACATGGGGGAAGCATCGGAGCAGCTGGGAGCCAGGCATAGAGAGGCATGCGTTCCCAGATCACTCAGGCTCATCATCACTGCCTTCACACCCCCAGGACATTTGCCAGCTTGTGTCTCAGCTTATTGAGACTGAACAGCAGTGGTGGCTTATAGTTTTAGTGGTCTTACTGGGCTGGAGAGACAAAAATTAGAGTTCAGGACCCTTAGGAATAAAACCCTGGAGCACAAGGGGATTGCAGCACTCAGTCCGTTTTCCCCTTGAGGCAGGCTTTTGCTGATCCATATTTGCTGGTGTGTGTGTGATGTGAGAGTCTAAGAAGTCAAGCAACAAGTACTTTATAGGAAAAGCTGCACAGAAATCGGAGTACCCTGAGAGTACTAAGAAGATGAAAGTTGGATTTTAAGGCCTACCCAGGAGGAGGGACTCTTGTAAACACAAGTTGTGCTTGAGACCATGAGAGATGAAGGTAAACCAGAAGTAGACCAGCCCTGACCAACCAAACCTAAAGCATAGCCTGGAATCATGTCTATGTTGTCTCTCCAAAGACAGAGGACAATTCCATCATCTAGAATCTCTGCAATTTTTCATACAGTGTTTGGGATTTAAGCCAAAGTCATCAGGCATCACAGGTAACAGGATCCAATTACTAAAGCCAAGGAAAAACAGGAAGTAGAAACTGACCAACAGGTGATGTAGATATTGAAATGGTTGGACACTCAGCTTATGGGTTGAGCATCCCTAATTTAAAACTCCAAAATCCAAAATGCTCCAAAATCTGAAACTTGTTGAGCCGACCTGACGTACAAAGGAAATGCTCATTGGAACGTTCAGGTTTTTGGATTTTTGATGAGGAATGTTCATCCAATAAGTACAATGCAGATATTCCAAAATCTGAAAATAAAATCCAAAATCTGAAAACAAGTTCAAAATCTGAAACACTTCTGGTCCCAAGCATTCCGGATGAGGGATATTCAATCTGTCTTATTAACATGTGAAAGGAAATAGTAAATGGTATAGACTTTTACCAGAGTACTTACATTTTATTTTAAAAAGGGAGTTCTGGTATTGAACAATACCATAATTAAAATTAAGAATCTGGTGGGTTAGCTAAATCTCCATGTAGACAAAGCAGAAAAAAGGATTAGTGAATTAGAAGGCAGGGCATAAGAAAACTTATATTGAAATGCAAAAGAAAAAATGATAGAAAATCTAAAGAATATAGAGTCCTGGATGAACAGGAGAGAGAGAAAATGGATAGAAATAATATTTGAAGAGGTAACGATTGAGAGTTTTCCAAAACTGTCCAAATACTTCAAGTCACAGATTCAAGAAGCTCTATGAATAGATAAATTTCTTCTTTTAAAAAACCACCCTTGCCAGGCGTGGTGGCTCATGCTTGTATCCCAGCACTTTGGGAGGCCGAGGTGGGAGGATCACCTGAGGTTGGGAGTTCGAGACCAGCCTGACCAACATGGAGAAACCCTGTCTCTACTAAAAATACAAAATTAGCCAGGCATGTTGGCACATGCCTGTAATCCCACCTACTCAGGAGGCTGAAGCAGGAGAATCGCTTGAACCCGGGAGGCAGAGGTTGCGGCGAGCCGAGATTGCGCCATTGCACTCCAGCCTGGGCAACAAGAGCAAAACTCCATCTCAAATAGTAATAAAAAAAAAAAACTAGGGAGGCTGAGGCAGGAGAATTGCTTGAATCTGGGAGGCAGAGGTTGCGGTGAGCCAAGATTGTGCCATTGCACTCCAGCCTGGGCAACAAGAGCGAAACTCCGTCTCAAATAATTAAAAAAAAAAAAAAAAACACCCTTGGCCAGGTGCAGTGGTTCACGCCTATAATCCCAGCACTTTGGGAGGCCGAGGCAGGTGGATCACTTGAGGTCAGGAGTTTGAGTCCAGCCTGACCAACATGGTGAAACCCCGTCTCTACTAAAAATACATAATTTTTGTCGGGTGTGGTGGCAGGCGCCTGTAATCCCAGCTACTCAGGAGGCTGAGGCCGAGAATTGCTTGAACCTGGGTGATGGTTGCAGTGAGCTGAGAGCACGCCATTTCACTCCAGCCTGGGGGACAGAGCGAGACTCTGTCTCAAAAAAGAAAAAACAAAAACAAAACCACCTTTGGTCATAGCATGATAAAAATTTGAAAACCAAAGACAAAAAATCTTAGAAAAGCAGATTCAAACTAGAAAAAAAATGTTAAGAGCACATTAAAGTCAGAGAAAAAAGTCACATGGTTTTTAAAGGGACAAGACTGACACCTGACTTTCTTAGAAGAAACGATGGAATCCAGAAGACAGTGGAAATGTGCCTTCAAAACGCGTGAGAAAAATAACTGATCTCCAGCTGCACCCTGGGGAAGACACGCTTCAGACATAAAGGTGAAGTGAAAACAGTTTTAGAGGCACAAAAACGAGAGAACTCCTCATCAACAGAACCCCCTCCACGTGGAAACGGAGTGATCTCAGAGGGAAGCATGTCCCGGAGGAGGGAGTAAGGGACAATGGAAAGTTGATGTGGCTGCGCCCAGGTTAATGTCGACCGTGGAACAGTGATGATGAGGACTGGCGGGCTTCAGATTATGGTCAGGTGTGTGCTATTGACAAAATGGCCCAGAAGACAGAGGGGAGGCAAATAGTGTTAAAGTGTCATGACGTCCTCGCATCATCAGAGAAGTAACATACATGTTGAAGGCAGACTGAGTAAGCATTATGTAGTAATATATGCAATTACTAAGGCAGAAATTAATGAAATATAAAACAGACGTTCAGTAGGCAAGTTAGCAAAGCCAAAGAATTGGCTCTTTGAAAGGATTGTTAAACCCCTACAAGATTAATCAAGATAGAAAAAGAAAATACAGATTACCAGTTGTCAGAATGAAAATGGATAGATCATTACCAGTCCTACACATTAAAAAAAGAAAAACGCAGGGATGTTATAAACATCAATAAATGTGACAACTTAGAGGAAACTTTTTTTAGAAAACAGTTTACCAAGAGGTATAGAAAATGTGGGTTGTTTAATATTTATTAAAAAATTAAATCCATAATTTAAAAATATCCCACAAAGAAATCTCTAGACCTCAATAGCTGTATGGGTGAATTCAGTCCCATATTTGAGCAGTAGCTAGCAGCAGTTTACACATGCTGTTACAGAGAATACGGCAGGAGGAAGCACACCTTGCCTGCCTCATGAGGCCCCAGTACCTTGATTCCAGATTCTTACGAGGTTCCCAGGAAGGAAAATAACATGCCTGTCTCTCTTATGAACATAGACACAAAAGTCCTAAATATTAGTAACTTCAATCTAGCAATATGTGAAAGGATGATTCATCATTATAAAGTGGGCTTTATTGTAGGGATGCAGGATTGATTTGCATTCAGAATCTGGGTGTGATTCACCACGTAATACAGAATAAGTGAGGGAATCTGTACAGGTCATTTCAACAGATAGAAAAAAGCGCTTGATAAAATTCAACACTCGAGGAGGCTAAAAAACTCTTGGCAAACTAGGAATAGATAGGAATGCCTTTAATCTGCCAGAAGGTATCTTCAGAAACCCTACAGTTAACGTTAGACTTACTGAGGAAATGTTAAAAGCTTTTCTCCTAAGATAGAGGATAAAACTAGGGCATCTAGTACTATTGTTTCTGTTCCCCATTGTGCCAGAAGTCGTATCCAACGCAGTATGGCATGAAAAAAAAAGGAGTAGGATTGAGAAGAAACTGTGTTTCATAGACAGTGTGATTATGTCCATGGAAAATCCGAACGCATCTGTAACGTGCTGTTAGAATTCATCAGTGAATGCGGCAGGACAGGTCACTAGACAAGAAGACACTGTGTATGCTGGCAAAAGACAGTTTGGAGAGGAAATTTAAAGACTGATATAATAAAATTATTACAATAGATAAATTTCTTCAAAAAATTCTATGAAGAGTGGTTTAAGGCCTCTACATTAAAAAACATGCCAAATTACTGAGAGAAATGACAGATGACCTAAACCATGGAGGGGTTGCTGTGCTTATGGAGATGTCAGCTGTCACCCAGTGGATGATCTAAACCATGGAGGGGATACCATGTGTATGGAGATGTCAGCTCTCACCCAGTGAATCTGTAGGCTCAATACAATCCCAATAAAGTTCCAGCAGGTTTTCAGTGTGTGTTTGTGTGTGAACTGTCAAGCTGATTCCAAAATGTATATGGAAATATGAAAGACCCAAAATAGCGAAGACAATTTTGAAGAAGAATGAAAGGGATTTATACTATCAGGTATTGGAACACACTATAAAGCACAAAAATGAAAACAGTGTGGTGTTTGTGTGAGGCTAGACACACCAGCCCATGGACACACCAGCCCATGGACACACCAAGCCGTGGACACAGCAGCCCACGGACACACCAAGCCGTGGACACACCAGCCCACGGACACACCAAGCCGTGGACAGCCAGCCTATGGACACACCAAGCCGTGGACACACCAGCCCACGGACACGCCAACCCATGGGACAGGGTGGAGACTGGCCACAGACCACACGTATATGGTGGCTGAGTTTGTGGCTGAGGTGGACTGCCCTGCCACGGGAGGTGGTTGATTCATTCAGAGCTTGATATGGATCACTCAGATGTTTGAACTGGAAAAAAAGGACCCTTTGCAAATGTCAGCTCACCCTGTGCAGAAAGCATTTCCAGCTGGACCACAGACCCACATGCGAAAGATAAGGCAGTAGCACATCCAGAAGGCACCATGGGAGGCTCCCCTGACGCCTTCACGGTGGGCAAGTATTTCTTACACAGACGCACAAGTGCCAACCGCAAAGGAGAAGGTCGACACACTTTGTTAAAATTATACCCCAGGAAGAGAGTGCAGCCCACAGCACAAGGGAGGGTGTTTGCACAACACGTGTGCAAAGGACTTACATCCTTTATATATAAAGATATCTTACAAATCAACAAGGAAAGGGCAGACAACTCTGTTGAAAAACAATAAAAGGACAGCAGCTTTCCACAGGCACCTCACAGAAGAGGATTCCAGTTGGCTCATAAGCCTATGAACGTGTATTTAGCAACACGAGTTATCAGAAAAATGGCAAAGAAACCCATGATGGCAAATCACCACACACCACACCCACACAAATAACTAGAGCAAACATGAGTGAAAACCTCTGCAAAAGCCGGGCGTGGGCTGCATGCAGGCAGTTGCACTCTCATGCCTTTACCGGTGAGGTGTGCCTCTGCATCACCACTTTGGAACACTGTTCGAGAATATCCATAAAGTCCAGCATTTTCTGACCTAGGATCTTGCAGTTCTGCCCAACAGACATGCATATTCAGTTGGCCCTTCGTATCCATGAGTTTCACATCCATGGATTCCACCAATCACAGACTGAAAATATTTTTAAAAAATGGCAGCTGTTGTGAACATGTACAGCCTCTTCTTTTCTTGTCATCATTTCCAAAACAATACAGTAGAAGAACTATGCTATTTACTACATAGCATTTACATCATATTAAATATTACAGGCAACCTAGAGGTGATTTAAATATATGGGAGGATGTACGTAGGTTGTATGAAAATACCAAGTCATTTTATATCAGGGACTTGCACACCCACAGATTCTGGTATCTGTGGGAGTCCTCGGCCACTCCCCCGTGGAGACAGGACAACTGTGTGTTGACAGAAGTCACATGGGAGAATGCTCATAGCAGCACCCCACGCAGTGGCACAACCTGGAACACTGCCCAGTCTGACCAGCACGGAAAAGCAGCACCTGCTGAATTCACGCCACTGGGGACTCTACAGCAGCCAAAAGAGTGAGCTGTGGCTACTGTATGATCAGTGGCCCCACCAGTGATGCATCGGACATAACGCTGAGTCCAAGAAGCCTGAGACCCAAGGGGATAGATTGTAGGATTCCATTTCTGTAGTGTTCAGAACGAGGCCCCACCGGTGGACAGTGTTAGAAGTCAGAACTGGGTTCTCCTCTGTTGGGGGCCTGGGATGACAGGTGCTGGAGGGAGGCCCCGGGGGTCCTGGCCAGTGTCCTGTGTCTTGGCTGGGATGTGTTTCCTTTGTAAGCAGTCATAGAGCTATATACTCTTTGCACCTGGCATTGAGACATAGACGTATTGCCTTTCGGTAGAATTTTCTTTTAAAAGGTGGGGTGTGGCCAGTAGTGCTTCTGAGGAATCATGAAAGGTTAGATTATTTCTAGGAATTTGCAAACTATAAATGATGAGATGATATGCAACCCTGTTCAACAAAAGGACTTGCCAAGTTGATGCTGGGCTGATGTGGGGGTCTTGGGGGCTGCTGCTCACAGGCCGGGCAGCCCTGGCAGGGGCGAGGGGCACTTGCTGCCTTCCCTGTCTCCCGCCTGTCTCCCCTGGGTGTGGGGTGGGCAGCTCAGCCTGTGTGGAGTTGGCGATCCTGGCTGTGGTCAGTAGTTTTCAGCTGGGTCAAAGGTCAGTCTCAGACCCAGCTTGGGCTCAGCTAGTGAGCAGCATCCCAGTCCCTGGGGCAGCATCAGGGCAATGGCCCCAGTGGCAGGTCATGCTCTGTCTCTGCCGTCACTAGCCACCTCAGCCTACATTTCCACCAGCACTTTGTGTGTCCCCAGCCGGGCTGCAGAAGTGAAGACGCGCTTCACTCTCACGGGCTGGCTGGAAATTCCCCAGACACGCCTCCCTGTCTGAGGCACAGGGCTGGGGGTCGCCCCTTGTCTCTGGATCCAGTTCCCTTTGATTTAGCGTGGGGCTGGGGGAAGCATTGCCACAGCCGTGTCCGTCCTGATGTTCTGGGCTTTGCCTCCAGAGACTCCATCAGCTAATAGAGTCCATTGCTGCTTGAAGGAAACAGTGAGCTATCTGGGGCTCCTGAGAAGACACCACCACTCCCTGTGTGAGCGCCTCTTGCCCTGGCCCCTGCCCTCCCTCGGGTCGGAGTGCATGAGAAAGTGTTCTCCTTCCCAGAGCCTCAGAGAGCCCTGAGCGCCGGCCTCGGGTCCCTGCTTTCTGAATGCCTGGCTGAGCGGAGTCTCTTCCCACGGGAAACCGTGTGTGCCCTGTCTCCAGCACTCACGTTAGAGCATGTCTCTTCCCTACGTGTCGGAACAGGGACCCAGGCCCTGAGGCCTGTGGGGAGGAGAAAGCCGCCTTTGTCCGTCTGCCTTTTGAGCTGGAAAACTATCACAGGGCCGTCCCCTCTGCGCTGGCCCCAGCACCTTGCCAGCAAATCCCTAATCCCAGCCTCGGAGCTCAAGACCCAAATTGGGCCTTTGTGAGGAGAATAAAGGAGCGCTTTGTGAGCCTTTCAGGAGGAGGCCGCGGAGGGACCCGGGCATCTAAGCCATCTCTTCCTCCCCTGGCTTTTGTCCTGCACTGCTGGGGAGAGCGGCGCCAGGCCCCCTGATACTCCTGCTGTGGAGGTGAGGGAGAACGAGCACCTGCGGGGTCTCCTCCGGCCTGCACCCCAGCCCTGCCGCCTTCCTGGGCGTCCACACGGCCTGCACCCCAGCCCTGCCGCCTTCCTGGGCGTCCACACGGCCTGCACCCCAGCCCTGCCGCCTTCCTGGGCGTCCACACGGCCTGCACCCCAGCCCTGCCGCCTTCCTGGGCGTCCACACGGCCTGCACCCCAGCCCTGCCGCCTTCCTGGGCGTCCACACGGCCTGCACCCCAGCCCTGCCGCCTTCCTGGGTGTCCACACGGCTTGCACCTCAGCCCTGCCGCCTTCCTGGGCATCCACAGGGAGCCCTGTTTGCACCCCCCTCCCACCTCTGCACCCTCCCCGTCCTCCTGAGCTTCCCCCTTCTCCACATGCAGGAGGTGGCATCAATCCCAAGGCACAGATCCGAGGCAGGTCTCCGTGGGTGCCGGGCACCCTCTGCCCACAGCTTCTGGGGAGCTGTCACTGAAACCCCCAAGTCCAGGGAACATCACACAGAATGTCCTATGGTGCCTTCTCCACCCGGGCGTCTCACTCACCCGCATTAGCTGCCCTGGAGGATTTCATCGTAGGAGGGACCACATTTCCTCCAGCCCCCTCGCCTGTGGCTGTTTGCTGTCAGGGCTGAGGGCAAGCTCCTGCATCTCCGTCCTTGGGCACAGCAGCCGGGCTGCCCCGGGGACCTCTTACCTCAACAGTTTATTATGTTTACCTGGGGGCTTTGACTTTACCCAGGCCACGGGATCCCAGTCAGTAGGGCTGTTGTAGGACCTGTCACCGTTGGCAGGCAGGAGGCTGTGCTCAACCATCTTGCTGCTCTCCAGGGGTGTGTACGGCCATGTCCCCCTGGGAGGAGCATCTCTGCCCTGTAGCTCACAGCACTTGGGAAAAGCACAGCTCAACCTGGTTTTCCACCTGAGTCCGGAAGGTGACATCTCATGGCATCTTTGCTGTATGCTGCAGCCTTGCGTGCCTCACCTCGAGCTCTCCAGGAGACACTAGGATGTGGTGAGGTCAGCTCCATCCCCTGGAAGTGAAGCTGGAGGCTCAGGGAAGCTGAGGACCCTCCCCAGGCCCACACAGGAAGTGAAGGGCAGTGTTCCTGAGCCCTCGCACCTTAGGAGAGCCTCGTGCTCAGGGGCTCCTGGTGGAGTGAGGTGCGCGCCTGCTGTGCTCTGCAGACATGAGGGGTCAGACCGTGTGGGTGGAGCTTGAGGGGCGTAGACCACGGGGCTGTGAGTGCCGCTGTTCCCATTCTACAGATGAGGACAGTGAGGCCCAGAGAAGTCCGTGGCGTGCCTGGGGCCTCACAGCTGGCACCAGTGCTGGGCTGGAACCTGAGCCCAGGCTCTTTCTGCAAGCGCCCCGGAAGCCTAGGGGCTGGAGCCGTAGGAAGGAGGCGTTGGGGTTGCTGGGCTTGGCGTGAGGCCAGTGCCTCCCTGGGCTCCCACCGCCAGGCACTGCTCACTTCCTCCCGCCCACTCCAGGAAGGGGAGGTGATAATTACTACCTTGGACGAGTTGCGCTTGTCAACAGATTTTTTAGATCTTTTATTTTATATTCATCTATCCACGTATTTATTTATTTAAAGGCCTCTGCTAGCTTCTACCCATGTCAGGGTGGTGTGTAGGAAGAAGCCGGCTTGGGAAAGAGAACCTGGCTAGGGCAGCCTCACCATCGCACCTGCAGGACCTGGGCAAGCCACCCTTTAGATGAGGGTGGCCGTGCCCCCGCTGAGGGGCCTGAGGAAACGGGGGAAAGGAAGTAGCGCCTAGCCTCGTGCCCCGTCCCTCCTGGGGTGGCCGGTGCTGTGGCTGTTGGTCCTGTTGTCTCCAGCCTCATGCCATGTCCCTCCAAGGTTTCTGTGGCTGTTGGTCCTGTTGTCACTGGCCGTCTCAGGCAGACTGGGGACTAGTGAGGAGCCCTGCTGCCCCGTCCTGGATGCAGTCATACCAGCATATAGCCCTCCTAGCCTCGCGCCTGCCTGGAGTGGCTTCTGCCAGAAACGCAATGAAGTGCTTGTTTGTGGATCCACTGGTTCAGTGCCCAGCCGGGGTTCATCTGTCCGTACTTGGTTGTCACCTGTCCATCTGCTCCAATCCCAGTGCCTGGCATAGGGTGGGCACCATGGGCCTCCCATGGGCGTTCCTGGCAAGAAAAGCATGTGAGACGGGGCGGAGCCCTCAGTCTCCTGTGTGGTGTCTGGGGTCTTCCTTCCAGCGGCCAAGGCACAGTCCTTTCCCCACCTTGGCCAAGAGAGGGTTCTTGGGCTTCAGGAGGCGGGGGCACCTCACCGGGCCCTGGGCATAAACGTGACCCAGCCTGGGCGGTTTTTGGGAGCAGCACCTGCTGGGAAGCCAGGCGGGGCCGGTGACTGCTTCAGGGGAGGTGAGCCCCCCCACCCCGGGAGGCCACCCCGGGAGGCCTCCCCAGGAGCCCTCACGGAACTTCCTCTGGCCTGGGGTCTCTGCACGTGCCCACCCTGAGCTGCACGGCATGGTGAGGTGGCTTTCAGTTCGGGAAAGGGCAGAAGATGAGCAAGTTGCAGCCTCTGCAGCTTCCTTGCAGGGCGACTGAGGTTGTAGTCCCTGAGCACTGGGGGAGCCGGCAGAGCAGGTCCCGTGAGCCAGGCTGCCCTGCAGCCCATGTCCCCAGATGCCCACACACATGGGAGGGGCACGGCAAGAGCTCTGGATGTGAGTGGGATGGGTTGGGGTGGCAGCTGTACCCCTGGTGCCTCCATGCCTAGCGCTGACAGAGGATCCTTCACCGCGCCTTGCCTCCTGGCCTGCATGACCGGCTGCTCTTGGCGGACAGTGCTGTCCCTAGGCACAGCGGAGGCCAGCAGGGTCCAGTGGGGAGAGATTAGGCAGAGCGGTTGCCTGCACCCCAGGTCTAGCCTGGATTCCCATTCCCAGTCAGTTCCACACATTGTACCCAGATTTCACGCATAGGATGACACCTAGGCAGGGCCCTGTGCCCTCAGAGGCTAGGACCTGGCAAAGCTGTCCACACTGCCTGAGGGCCCTGATGAGCAGAGGCGCAAAGCTGGCTGGGACCCCGTGCTTTGCGGGGCCTTTCCCAGACCTGGGAGAGGATGTTGATTATGTTCCCTGCAGAGGGCTAGGGAGACGGGTGGGGACAGCAAGGGAGGGGGCCTGTGGCTGAGTCCCCGGCTCTAGTGTGAGCTGGGCGGCCCCCATCCTGAGAGTCCTGTCCCAGCAGGGGCTCCGATCCAGGCCCAGCCACTGTGCCTCCTGCTCCACTGCCACAGAAGGCCCCGAGGCATCGGGACCTGCACAGCCCCCACCTCTGTCAGATCCTCCTCTCCAGACATGTGGTGACATCCGCTGGGCCAAGACCAGCGGCCGGACGAGTCAGCTGGGAGAGCGCCTGCCTGGGCAGGCAGGGTGGTCCGAGGATTTGTGTCAGGGGGCGTGTGGGCACAGCATGAGTGAAGCTGAGGGGAAGCTGGATCTGGGGGCGGAGCCGAGGGCGCCATGGGTCTGCTCCTGAGGGCTGCAGGAGGCAGCAGCCTGGCCGGGTTTGCTGAATTGCACGTTCACTGCAGAGTGGCTTGGGTGGCTGTGAACTCCCTAAGTCTCCCGGATGGTGGGTAGGGGGGTCATTATGGTGCCCCAGGAGCATGAGGAGCGAGTGAAGGTAACAGTGGCCAGCGTGGCATCAGTGGGCCTGGCACTGTTTGTTGTCAGCAGTCCCCACCGCTGTCGCCTTGTCCTCGCGCTCACCGAACCTTGATGTGTGTCTGAGAGCAGGTGCTGCTGCAGAGCCTCACGGGCTCTCCCTGATTTAGCACGGTGCCAGCCCCACCTCACTCTGCCTCAGTGTCCTCGGCTGTTGTGGAGGCCCTGGCTCCTCCCTGCAGGGTTTTCAGGAAGATCAGGGGGCACGGCTGAGTGGAGCAGGTGCTCGTGGTGAGGCCGGTCCTGGCCAGGCCGCCACCTCAGTTTTCTGCTTTGCCCATTCTTGGTGCCTTTTCTCGTCTCCCTTTTTTCCTCACACACACACACACAGTGTCACATGGTCACACATCCCACAACCACACAGGCACAGTCATACGCGCACAACCGCACACACCTTCCTAAGGTGAAGGAAGGCCTCCTGACATGGGCAGGGCAGGTGGGGGGCACTGTGGCCGGGCTTCTGATGGGAGGGGAAGGAAGGGCTGTGGGGTGGGATCGCCACTGTTGCCGTGTTTTCAGTTCGGTATGAATGTGTGCACCTGGAGGGGGCGGCTGCAGCATGGACCCTTCCTGCCTCCTGCCTACCCTCCCCTCTGCTGGGTGCTCCCGGGCCCCTACACCCCCACTTGGGACCTGGTGCGGGGGGGCTGATGACACTGGGGATTGACGTCTATGGTCTTTCCCAGGTGACTGGCACCTGGGAGGCCCAGATTGATGCCCAGTGACAGGCTCATGGCCGCAGAAGGCCCCCGTCTCAGACCCAGATCGTCCCCTCAGAGAGCAGATGGGGATAGTGAAGGGAAAAGCACCATTTTGTTGAATTTCAAAATGTGGCCAATAAATTAGCAAGGAATTAAAACAAATTCCAAAAACCTCTCGGGCTTGCTCCCTGAGTCTGTCACGAGAGGGCGGGTTCCTCTGGGTTCCTGCGGGAACACCTGTGCCTTGCCTGCAGTCCCACCTCATCTCTGAGCCCCGCGTTGCAGCCTGCCCCTGGCTCTGTAACTGGCTCCTTGATGGGGCCTTCGTTGGGCTCACAGCACCCAAAATGAAGAGGTAGAATTTGTGTTTTGGTGCATAGGGGCATTTTTCTGGCGGTTCACAAAGGGGCCTGTGTCCCCCAAAAGCTGGGAACACGAGGTAGACTGTGCTCTCTGGGGTCGGGGCCACGTTTTACTCTTGTGTCTTCCATCTGGCCAAGGACGGGGTAGCCCTGGCTTGGCGTGGGGGCCGTAGGGCTCAGAAGTTCTCCTTGCACAGGCCTGGGATGGCCAGAGAGGGGAGCATGTGCCAAAAGGCGGGGACGAGGGTCCACTTGCCTGTGACCCTGGTCCACTGCTCACGGTAGCCCCAGCTCCTCTCCTGCCCCCACAGTGTGCATGATGTTGCCCAGAGCTCTGGGGGATCCCACCTCCCAGAGGCGTGGGAGGCCAAGGCCTAGCATCTGTGGCCTCATTTCATCTTGAGACGGAGCTGGGTGGCCTGCCGGGAGCCATGGGAAGACTTGCCCTGGGGCATGGTGGTAATGGGGGGTGTCAGTGCTAACAAGGTCTGGGCCTGGGGTGTGGTGGTAATGGGTGGGGTGGGGGGTCCGGTGCTGATAAGATCTGGGCCTGGGGTGTGGTGGTAATGGGTGGGGGGTCCGGTGCTGATAAGGTCTGGGCCTGGGGTGTGGTGGTAATGGGTGGGGGGGAGCTGCTGATAAGGTCTGGGCCTGGGGTGTGGTGGTAATGGGTGGGGGTGTCAGTGCTAACAAGATCTGTCTGTCATCAGCAGAGTCCCCGGGCCCCGTCTGCCGAGCTGGCTGATGATGAGAGGGTCTTTAATGGGAGTGACAACACGTGGCAGGGCCAGGAGCAGGCGCTGCTCCCGGACATCACTGAGGAGGACCTGGAGGCCATCCGGCTGAGGGAGGAGGCCATCCTGCAGATGGAGGTGAGGCTGGCGTGGGCAAGGGTGCTCACTCTCCACGCTTCACATGAGGCCAGGGACCAGGGGAGCCCAGGTGCCAGCCTTGCTGCACCATTGCTTGCCCTTGGCCTGGAGGGGCTGGAACTAGGCCTCTGTGGCCTTGCCCTTTCTAACCACCTCTCTCTGGCCATCTGGTCCAATAAGGGAGAGACAGGGGTCTGGGAGCCCCATCCCCATCCCCTCCTTCTTGGGTTTCCCTAATAGGGCACAGCCCTCTGGCCAGGAGCTGGGGTCTATGCTGGGGTAGCCTCTCAGTCACCATGGCCATTTCATTTGCTGTGTGGTTAGACTTCCAGGAGGCTGTTTAGCTCTAATGAAGATGATTTGGTGCTTAATGCAGTTCCCAGTAACTTTTTTTTTGAAAGGTTGAATAAATTGCTCAGAACCGAACCTGCAATTTGGTGGTGCTACCAGCAGGTGGTGGGGTGAGCTGTCGGGGTGCAACTGTAGAGTGTGGGCATTGGATGCTGCTTATTTTTCATTTCTTTAAAGTTTACACATGTATAATACCTGCTGCCAAATGTGTCTCTAGCCCGTGGTTAATCTCCTTGAGACAGTTGCTAAAACAGAGTATCCCAAGAGGCACCTGAATCTGGGCATGTGTGTATGTATGTGTGTGCACGTGTGTGCGTGCATGTGAATGCGTATGTGAGTGCATGTGTGTGTGTGTGATGCATGTGAG
The DNA here is from genome assembly GCF_028885655.2 of Pongo abelii. Lineage (NCBI taxonomy): Eukaryota > Metazoa > Chordata > Mammalia > Primates > Hominidae > Pongo > Pongo abelii. The sequence continues at coordinate 158,752,687 of NC_071992.2, read as the reverse complement.
TGCGTGTATGAGCGTGTGTGCATGCATGTGATGCATGTGTGTGCGTGTGCATGTATGTGTGTGCGCGTGCATTGCGTGCACGTGTGTGCATGCATGTGATGCATGTGTGCATGCATGTATGTGTGTGCGTGTGTGTGTGCATGTGTGCGTGCGTGAGTGCGTGTGCATGCGTGAGTGCGTGTGTGCATGCATGTGATGCATGTGAGTGTGCATGTGTGCATGTGTGCGTGCATGTGTGCGTGTGTGAGTGCATGTGCGTGCATGAGTGCGTGTGTGTGCATGCATGTGATGCGTGTGTGTGCATGTGTGCGTGTGTGCGTGCATGTGTGCGTGCGTGAGTGCGTGTATAAGTGCATGCATGTGTGAGTGAGCTCCCTTGATGCCTGAGTGTACATAGAACACGTCACTCAGGCAGCGTGGTGGGGACACGCTCTGTTGGTGGGATCCGAGCCTCTGTGTGTGACCTTGAACGTCCTTCCCTTCCTCTGGCCCCCTCATCTGCAGAAGGCGCTAGGGCCTGCCCACTCTGAAGCTCCCAGAGGCTGGGTTTCTGGAGCAAATGTGTGCTAAGAGCTGACTCTTTTAGAAAAGCAGAGGCCTGGCAGTAAGTCAGCTAAGTCACTGGGTTAGGACTTGTGGCTGGTTCTGCTCTCCCAGGGAGCAGGTCTTCCACTCTCGAAGGAAGGGAATACCCTACAGTGCTGGGGCTCAGCTCCTTCTCCCTTGCCCTTTACTTTTGTGGCCCCCACCTCCCTGTCTCTGCTGTGGCACCCCCCTACTTTGACCTGGTGGAGGAGCACCCATTTCTCAAGACCTGTGTTCGGGGCCCCCGCCTCCTCTGTGAGGTGTCCTCCCCTTCACCCTTTCCTGTCCTCGGGCTCCCAGGATAGGAAGGCGCCAGCTCTGGGCCTGTGGCCCTGGCTGGAGGCTGCTTCGGGGGCTTCTCTCTGGGGCCGAACGAGCCCTTTGCTGCTGCCGAGATGCTCCAGAGAACCACCCGAAGTACAGAGATGGTTTCCATCCCTCCCTGCTGGTGCAGCGAGGCCCACTGCTCCCAGAGAAGCGGAGAAACGGGCGCTCGTGAGCTCCTCCAGGAGCACTGCCCTGAAGGCTTCACATCTAGAGAGACAGATGAACCGCTTCCCCTTTGTGCTGGAATCGAGATCCTCCTGGGAAGGTCCAATCACAGCCCCTCGGGCAGCTCAGGCTTAGCCCTCCCTGTGGGGCATAGAGTGGCGTGAGGAGAGAGGAGGCGCTGCTTGTTGATTAAGTCCAAGGAGTGGAGGTCGCTCATAGAAGCTCATTCTGTCAAAAAGCCCAAACCCCCACAGAGGGCTGGGGGCATGAGGAGGCCGTTAGAGGGCAGCATCCAGGGAGAGGTGTGGCTCCTGGCCCACCTCCAGCCTCCTGGCGCTCACTCAGCAGCATCTATGGCACAGGTCTCGGGGTTCCGGCGTGGCGCCTTCACCTGAGGGGCTGGCTTCTCCCTGTCCTGGCCTGGGAGTCCTGCTCCCAGGGCCTGGTGAGGGCTCATGCCAGTGCAGCCACCCCAGGATGGGGTTCAGAGGAGTGGCGGCTGGGGCTGGCTGCCCCGTCTGCGATCCTCTGTGTGAGGGCCTGTCCAACCGGCAGTCCTGGCCCCGGGTTCCCTCTGGCGCTCTGTGTGATGAGTGTGGGCTGAGCAGCGGCCTTTCCCGGGGCAAGGGCGCCCCACGTGGAGGCCACTGCAGTCGTCCAGCTCAGAGATGGCGAGGCCTGGGTCAGAGTGAGAGGAAAGCTGGGGCTCTGGGCTGAACTGAATTCACTCAAGGGCCTGGGCTTGCGTCTAGACCAGAGGACCCAGGTGGCCTGGGCTCTGCCTGTGGCCCTCGGGGCTCCTCACAGCTCAGCACCGTGCGGAGGGGTGGTAGCAGGGGGGACTAGGAGTGGTGCGGAGTGGGCAGGCCCCATGGCTAGCGTGGCCCTTCCAGCCTCAGTTTCTTTGTCTGCAGTATGGGGGTGATGCAGAGGATGTGGATCCTCATGCCAGCAACAGCAGGCGCGGGACGGAGGGCGGCGGGGTGGGAGTTGTTCTTGGAAGGCGTCTGCACACCTCACTGCATCACTCCCTCCCTTTGGTCTCTGAAAACGGGAAAAACAAAACGCAAATTGTCATTAGCCTTTAGGAAGCCCTCCCCGCGGTCTGCAGCAGGTCCCGGTGACAGTAACTCCAGCGTGATGCGTGAGAGGCTGTGACGCAGCGGAGTCCCACGTGCCAGGCCCTGCTGGCCCGATTGCTCTGGAGCCATCTTTGCAGCCTGTGCAGGGCTCAGGGGTGGGCAGCAGGGTTTTGTGGAACTGTGTTACGCACCTCGGCTGGCTGTAGCCCTTTCCTGTGGAAGCCGGCACCCTCATCCCCTCATCTCTCCTCCCACATTCACTGGGGGCTTTGGGATTTGCAAGATTGTATAGGTTCAGAAGTCCCCCAGGGCAGAGTTGGGGTCTGAGAGAGAGCCCCCTTTGTGGCCAGCCCTCAATGACTTACTAGGTGGCTAGTGGGGGTGCGAACACAAGGGCCAGCTGAGGCCCAGGGAGGGGAAGCCGTATCACAGTAGTGGGCCAGTATTGCGCGATTCCTGGTGCCCACTTTCTGCCTTGCTCTTGGTCTCCTCGAGCGTCCGCGGCTGCTGTCAGGCAGGGTGCAGATCGGGGTTGTGTTGGGGGCTCCTGTCCACTGGGACAGATGGCCACGCCCAGCATCCCTTTCCTTTGTCCTCCTCCCCAGCATCGTCCTTGGGACAAAACAAAGGGCCAGGCTGGGGACATGCTGTCCTGGTTTAGGCCCGTGTCCGCTCACTGGCTGGGTGACCTTGAACCCCGATTTGCCTCAGTCGTTTCATCTATGAAGTGGGCAGGTGGAAGGTCACTCTCTGTCGTCAGGGACTTGCCAGCTGGGACAGCCCATGTGGCCGTAGGCAGAGTGTAGCGGGCCCTGTGGGGCGTCCACAGGCCCTGTGGAGGTGACAGCCTGTCAGAGGACCCACAGGGTGCCATGAGGCTGGCTTGAGAGGCCACCCACGGGAGACAGTGGAGAACAGGCCAGCCTCAGTTCTGGGCAGTGACCTTGGCGCCCCCCAGGCCTCGTGCAGTCGGATTCTGAGTGAGGGTGTCCTGCCCCGTCCTGGGGAGCCTGTGGGGACTGCTGAGACCCACCCTGAGGACCCCTGCTGGCTTCCATGTGCCCCTGAGCACCCTGCCCCGATCTGAGCATTGCTGCTTCCACAGCGTGCCCTCCTCAGGGAGGCCCTCCCCACTGCCCTCGACTACCCTAGCTCCCTGTCCACCTCCCACGGGGAGTCTCTGGTGGGTCCCTGCCCCGACAGAAGGTGAGCGGCCCTTGCCTGCCTGGGGTCAGCCCCATCCCCAGAGCCTGGAGTAGTGGGCTCCACAACAACTTGCCAGTACTTGTGGAACCGACGTGTCAAACTGGCCAGTGCCCCCAAAGACAGTGACTGCCCTTCCCCCACAGTGACCACCTCTCCCCCATGACAGTGACCGCCCCTCCCCCATGACAGTCACCACCCCTCCCCCATGACAGTCACCACCCCTCCCCCTTGACAGTCACCACCCCTCCCCCATGACAGTCACCACCCCCTCCCCCATGACAGTCACCACCCCTCCCCCATGACAGTCACCACCCCCCTCCCCCATGACAGTCACCACCCCTCCCCCATGACAGTCACCACCCCTCCCCCATGACAGTCACCACCCCCCTCCCCCTTGACAGTCACCACCCCTCCCCCATGACAGTCACCACCCCCTCCCCCATGACAGTCACCACCCCTCTCCCATGACAGTCACCACCCCTCCCCCATGACAGTCACCACCCCCTCCCCCTTGACAGTCACCACCCCCTCCCCCTTGACAGTCACCACCCCTCCCCCATGACAGTCACCACCCCCTCCCCCATGACAGTCACCACCCCCTCCCCCTTGACAGTCACCACCCCTCCCCCATGACAGTCACCACCCCTCCCCCATGACAGTCACCACCCCCTCCCCCATGACAGTCACCACCCCTCCCCCTTGACAGTCACCACCCCCTCCCCCATGACAGTCACCACCCCCTCCCCCTTGACAGTCACCACCCCCTCCCCCTTGACAGTCACCACCCCCTCCCCCATGACAGTCACCACCCCTCCCCCATGACAGTCACCACCCCCTCCCCCATGACAGTCACCACCCCTCCCCCTTGACAGTCACCACCCCTCCCCCATGACAGTCACCACCCCCTCCCCCATGACAGTCACCACCCCCTCCCCCATGACAGTCACCACCCCTCCCCCATGACAGTCACCACCCCCTCTCCCTTGACAGTCACCACCCCTCCCCCATGACAGTCACCACCCCTCCCCCATGAGTGACCACCCCTCCCCCATGAGTGACCATCCCTCCCCAATGACCACCCCTCCCCCATGACAGTGACCACCCCTCCCCCATGAGTGACCACCCCTCCCCCATGAGTGACCACCCCTCCCCCACAATGACCACCCTTCCCCCATGACAGTCACCACCCCTCCCCCGTGACAGTGACTGCCTCTCTCCCATGAGTGACGTCCCCCCTCCTGTGACAGTGGCCGGCCCCTCCCTGATGATAGCCAGCCCCCAGTGCTAGGCCTGTCCTGAGCCCTCACTGCTGGCATCCAAGATGGACTCAGGTCCCACAGGTAGCATCTCATCCCTGCGCACAGGGTGTCCTGCAGAGCCATGCTGCAGGGCTGTGTGGTGAGTGCAGGGGGTTGGAGGTGCAGGGAGAGGCTAGACCAGCCCCAGAGCATTCCCAGCCTGAGTCTGGGCAATGGACGGCCCAGCCGGAAGCACACCAGGCCACATTTCTCTTTACTGGTTTATGTTGGGCCTCTTCGTTTTTCTCTCCTGTGCGGGAATGGAGTTGATAAATACACTAAAGTTCCTCTGAGAGCAGAAGTAGAGCCACCCAGGGGCCGGTGGAGGCTGAGGGCTGCCAGTGACTGGGGCCTGCCCCCTGTGTGTTCCGTGGCCTGTTCACTGGCCGCAGGGCAGCTGTCCTTGGCCTGCATGGAGCCCTGGCCCTCTCCATGGTGCCAGGACTCTCCGCCAGACAGGCCCTGCTCCAGCTGCACACACAGGGGTGTTAGAGGGGCAGAGCGGCCACCCGAGAGTGAGCAGGACCTGGGGCCTGCTCAGTGCACAAGCCCCCTCCAGGGAGGACACCATACCCACTTCCCAGTGGGGGAGGCCACAGGGCTGGAACCCAGGCAGTCTGACTCTGACCCAAGTGCCATCTGTCTCTGGAGGGTGCAGGGTCTGGCAGCCCTGGAATTTGAACCTTTCACCCGGGGCTGCCCACCATCTCCCAGATGAGGGTCGTAGCGGGAGGGGTCGTGCCAGTCACATGTGGAAGCTGAGTCTGCTTATGGGTTGCTCAGGTGGGAGAAGGCTCGAGGGGTCCCGGAGTGTTGCCTGTCTGCACTGTGTACTCACTCCCCTCCCTGGGGCTCCCCTCCCTGCCTGAGCTGAGGTAGCCTGTCTCTGGCCTTCCAGCCTTGGGTAGCCCCTGGTGCTGGTCCCGGACTAGAGCCCCAAGCCTCCCAGGACTCCAGGTGTTCGGTATCCAGGTGCCGCGGAGGCGAGTGCTGTCGGCTGGCAGCCTCCTGGCCAGCGGCCCTGTCTAGATGGGGGAGAAGATGGAGAGGCCATTCCCATCTCATCACCGGGAGTGTGAGCTTCAGTTGTGTCTGAGCAGTAGTACGAGCCCCGGCGTGGGCGAGGAGGTGTCTGAGCACCCAATTAGGTCGTGTCCAGGAGCCACTGCCCGTCCCTGCAGCAGCAGCTCCTCTGTAGGGCTGTCTGCTGACTCTCAGCTGTCTGCCTGTCCAGCCAGGCCCTCCGAGCTCCCGCAGCTGTGCTGGCCCTGTATGGACCCTGCTGACTGGCCCCATCTCCTCTTGGCCTTGGCCGGGAGAGAGCTGGCTTCCAGGACAGCTGCCTCCACCCTCTGCACTGAGCTGCGGGACTCCCAAACGAGGCAGGGTGCCCATGGCCACACAGCAGGGCCGCCAGCTGCCGCCAAGAGCCCAGGCCAGAACCATGCCCGGTGCCTCCCAGGTCACTCTGAGCCCTGGTCTCCGACTCCTGCCAGATGGTTGGTAATGAGAAGACCCTTGAGGTAGTGACTGCAAAGTGCTTTGCAAACCAGTCCGTGTGACGCTGTGGGTGAGGGCGTGAAGTACAAAGGACAGCCCTCAGCCTGGTGTTTGGGCCCTTGCTGTTGCGCCAGATGTTAGCGAGGTGATTGATCCCTGCCTCGTCCCTGCAAACTCATGCCCTTCGATTCTCCCAGGGGCCTTGGGCACCCTGTTGACATTCGCTGCTTCTCACCTCCGGTGCCCTTCCTCACACCGCCCTCAACCTTCCGTCTGGCCACTCTGTGTCCTCTGAGGTCCCCAGGGGGTCTCAGACCTCTGTAGACCCTAAAGCAGTTCGCTCTTTCCTCCCTGCCCTGGGCTCCCTTACTCCCTCTCCTCATTGCCCCCTGGGTGGGCTGCCCCTGCCCCTGTCCCTGCGCCTCCAGGTGGGGCCTAGGTAACCTTTTTTATTTGACCAAGATAAAGAATAGGGTGGCCGTGGTGGCCAGGGGAAGCTTAGTGCCAAGGCTGGGCCAGTGTGGCCCCTCCACTCCCGCCCCCACTGCAGCCCCACTTCCTGCTTGCTGAGGGCCCCATGGGGCTGAAATGCATCCCTGCAGTGTGTGGGCAGATGCAGATGCTCCAGGGCAGAGCCAACAGGTGGCGTCTGAACACCAATAGCACCCAGTTAGCAGGAGATGACCCTCGATCCGAGGTGGCCACAGCTGTCTGGCTGCCAGGCTGGGGGAGGGATGACAGCCAGGTCTCCAGGAAGCTTCCTTGTCCCCTGGGGAGGGGAGCCAGCAGGCCTCAGGCGTCTTCTAACCAAGGAGAAGTAGATGCTGGTCCAGGATCCCAGGCTTGGGCACAGCCATACCACTGGGCCATGTGACCCTGGGCAGGTCTCTCCTGGAGCCTCGGTTTACTTATCTGTAAAATGGGCACAATGACAGCAGCCTTTGCTGGCCTCAGGGTGAAAGTGCCACGGTGGAGTGTAACTGCCTGGCGAGAACTCAGGCCTGGGAAGAACGCGGGCCAGGAGGTGTGGCCGTGGCTGTCCAGGTGCCCCATACCCACCCTCCTGCCGCACTGGGGATCTCCACCTGCCCCTCCCTCCTTCAAGCGTCCCGGCCCTCTGCCTCGGGAATGCGGCCAAGCTCTAGGGTGAGCAGGTGAACCCTGGGCTTTGCTCTTGGCTCAGCAGCTCACTGTCTGCTAAGGGGTTAGCCTTGCACTGCTGCCAGCTGGGGTGTCAGTGCCACTGAGAACAGCAGCAGCTGCTGCTGATGGCCTGCGGTGCGGCTGCTCGAGGGAGGGGTTTGTGTTTTCTTGGGGACTCCTGATGAAGGAAAGCACTCAAGCATAGGAAGTGCCGGAGTCCTGAGATTTCTTCATGTGGGGTCCTGGGGCTTCTGGGGCAGGAAAGGCAAGCCGTGGTCTGACACATGGCCCCCCACGTGCTGTGTGCTAAGTATGGGGGAGGTGGAGCTTGCCACCCCGTGAAGAGCCCGACTGACAGGGGTGTGCTTCTGTGGTGGTGCAGGGCTGTGGATCCACACTGGCGGGGCACCTGGTGAAATGTGTTCTGCCTGCGTTGGTCTGGGATAGGGCTGGGAACTGGCTCTTCGGGGCTCTGAAAGGCCCTCGGTGGGTCTGGTGCAGCCAGGAGTAGCGCTCCATGCTCAATGTGGAACAGTCTTCCCGTGATTTGTTTCATGTCTGCTGTCTTTCCCTGTCCTCACCCACTGGTGACCTTGACCTTGACGTTGCTTCTCATTCCACGGAGAAACAAGCCCTTAGAAGAGCGCATCGATAGCCTCCTGGGGCCTGGCTGGCCTCCTCTCCAGGGGCGGTGGGTGAGCTGCTTGCACCACAGCTAGCCTGTGGCTCCCGCCCTGGCTGTGCCCCTCACCACCGCCTCCACAGGCCCAGCTTGGACCCTCACGTCTCCCTCTTCCGATTCTGCCCATCAGCAAGCACATTGCAGTCATGCCCGTCTTCAAAACTCCCATGAGAAAGGGTGCCGCACCTGCCCGCCCACCACTGGTTCTCGGCACTCCTCCATTCCTCTCAGGCCCTCTCCTCGCTTCCACGAGGGAAGCGCGTGGGTTCTGTGGGTCAGAACTTCCAGTGGGGCAAAGCTGAGACTGCTTTCCCTGTCCACTAGCTCGGAGAGCCAAGGATGGAGACTCTCGGGAAGGCTTGTCTGCCCCTGTCTCGTGTTGGTGTTCTGGCTACTGGCTGGGATGCGGGCTGGGCTCTGGGCCGGAGCTCCACGCTTGGCCTCTCCCATGGCCTGGTTTCCTCCCGGCATGGAGGCTGGGCCCTGGAGGATGCTGCCAGGACCCCGGCAGAGCCAGAAGGAAGCCAAGCCTCAGAAACCCTACAGTGTCCCTTCCATCACATTCTGCTTGAAGCAGGTGGCGGGGCGGGGGTGGCGTGCGTTGCTGTGACCGTCCACGGGAGAGGCAGCTGACCCCATACTCCCAATGGACTGTCCTCTCTCTCATTCCTCACCCCGCACCTCACAGTTCCCTGGGCAGGCCCGGCCACCCCTGCTCCTGGTTCCTGTTGCCCGAGGCCCAGAGCACCCTATGCCCAATGCCTGAGCCGCTGGCTCCCTTTCACTTTCAGGCCCTCACTCCAGGGGTGCCCTCACTCCAGGGGTGCCCTCACCTCTAACCCCTGCCGCTCCCGCGCTCGCCCCACAAACCGTTGGGTTCTCTTGTTAGGATTCATCTCTCGCCACTCGAACGTAAGCCCGTGGAGGCAGCGGCGTTGCCTGTTCCAGTCACGTCAGCGTTCGCAGCAGCTCACCGGCCTGACGCTGCCTGGCACCCAGTGGCTGCTGAATGAACAAATGAGTGGGTGGCGGTGCCGGGTGGGGTGGGTGGAGGAGGGCTGGGTCGGGGGCTGGGTGAGTGCGTTTCTATCCTGGGACTCCATGGAGGCTCTGTGTTTAACGACAGGGCCCTGCTGACATTATTTATATGCGTCTCAGCCCACACCAGAGCTCTGTGAGAGTGAACACTCCTACGTTCTGATTTTGTCAGAGATGACGGTGGCTTGGAGCAGGCCCATCGCTTGCCCGGGGTCACACAGCTCACACACCAGGGAGCTGGGATTCGAGCCCAGGTGCCCTGCTCCAGCAGAAGGCCATCCTCACTGCGATGCTTGAGAGCCGACTCTTCCTGGCCTTTCTGAGATGAGGATGGTGGGATTTGTCTCCAAGGCCACCTGCAGGTCCAGAGCCAGGCATGGAAAGAGCCAGTGCCCCAGGAGCCGGTGACTTAATCCCCAACTGAGGACACCAGTCCTGAGCAGCAGGCGGCGGGCAGCGATTCATCTCCCCGGGCTGGAGAGGTTGGAGGGAACAGGCGCGTGCCCTTCAGTCCACTGCCAGCGTGCAGCAGGCTCACCGGGGCACTGGTCCAGAGCTGGTGTCTGCTTCCCGCCAGCTCTGCCTACCTGCCCCTCTGTGTCTGCACTGGGCTTCCCTCGCCAAGCCCATCTCACCTGCTGGAGCTCCTGAGCGGGCATCACCTGACCCAGGTACAGAGCTCAGAATATGCCAGCTGCTCTGTTGCCATGGCTACCTGGCAGGCCTGGGAGGGCGGAGGATGGGATGCGGAAATGGCCCAGGCAGGGCTCCAAGGCCCCAGGCAGAGCCCAGCAGACCTGCCCTGTGTTTGGCATTGCATAGCCTGAAGGTGCCTGACCTGGCTGATCTCTAGCTATAAATGGGTGAGTGGACAAATAAATGCATACGGTTTGGTGGCTCCATTAACTGGAATAGTCGTCTTTGTAGGTGGATGGTTGCCAAGTTCCTAATTATAAGAAGAGATGGTGTGATAGAGAAAAATGCGGTGATGTTTTGACTTCTTGTTCTGGAAAGTGAAGGGAACACACAGGCACACACACACCAAGGTTTTATTATGTCTCGTGCAAGGGGCTTTTTCCACTGTGCCAGTGAAAGAAGAGAAAGCAAATTCCATGAGAGCTTTTAATGAGTTCTAGTTTTAGAAGCAGTCTGAAAAATAATTGCATGATTTAACCATCTACTAAGTTCTGGGTCTCTCCCCCGCTCTCCCGCTTTCTGGCTGCCATGCCAGGGCATGACCTGCCTGTCCCCAGAGAACAGCACCAGGACTGCTGCTGCCCTGGAGGGCTCCATCTGGGGCAGTCCCAGCCCCTCGCGCAGGCCCCACCCTTCTCAGGCCTGGCCTTGGCCTCTCTGTTGCCCCAGGACTGAGGACTGGGCTTCTGCCTGGAACTGGGCTCCCACCTAGGCCTGTGGGGGAGCCCAGATCTCTGGCAAGTCCCCCAGGTGTGCCTGGGGGTGGAGCTGCGCCTGCCCCGAGCTTCCTCCTCAGGAGCCGAGGCCTGCCCAGGTGCACAGGGCCCAGGACCCATAGTGCCTGGGGGGCCCAGGGCCCACAGTGCCTGGGGGGCCCACCCATGCTAGCTGCCTGCCTGAGAGGCCCTCCTCTGGCTCTTGCGGTGGGCCCTCTCTGGGCCCATCCTTGGGATCTGCCTGCACCATCAGCGACAGGCCCAGCTGCAGGTCCCAGCCCCACTGCGCCTGCCCGGCTCTCTCGCAGCCACAGGGTGTGTTCAGCTCTTTATTCCTCTGTTCGTTCTGAGACCAGCACTGGGCTAGGACGAAGGAGAATCTCCAGTAAGTCCCGGCAGCCTCCAGTGATGGAGGAAGAGACAGAAAGGCAGGCAGTGCCTCAGGCTCCCTACTCCCTTCAGGAAGCTCCTATGCAGAGGGCTTGGGGCTGCCTGGTAGAAGTGGCCCATCCCTTCGCATCTGGGGCCTCTAGGGCAGGCCTCAGGGCCAGGGTGCACCCTGCCCCATCCTGAGACAGCACAGTGGTGTGTACGTAGCCCACAGCTCGTGTGGCTGATGTGGCAGGACCTGGGTTTCTGGGGCTGCCTGTGCCCTGAGCAGCCCTCTCAGTTGGTTCCGTGAGATCCTCGGCTCGGTCGCCAGGAGGGGTCTTGGGGCCCTGGCCTCCAGCCTCAGGTTGGGGAGCAGGGAGGGGCCCCAGGCTCACTATCCGAGTTCAGCGTCCTTTCCCTTCTATACGGAGAGTGCTCCCCAAGGACTAGGTCCAGCTGGCCCTGCCTAGGGCCTGTGGGAAGTGGTTCTCTGTGGTGAGCCATTTTCCAGAAAACAAGGGTCGGGGGTTTCTTAACTGTGGCTGCTTGCCTGGAGCCTGAGCTGCTGTTCAGGCTTTGCTTCCCGCTTTGTTCGAGGTGAACGATGTTCACTCATCAATGAGCGCCTCGGCAGGGGGTGCCTCCGAGTGGGCTGGGCTGGCTGGCAGCTCACCCATCTGCTGGGAAGTGGGACCAGGCCAATGTTTGAGTGCCAGGCGTCTTAAAAAGAGGGGCGCCTAAAATGAGGAAGAGCAGGCTTCGCACAAATGCTGCGTTCGCTCGTAAGAGGTCAGGGAGTGGGAACCTCTCGGCATGCAGCCCTGAGGCCCTGCCAGCCCTGCCGGCCGAGCCTCTTGAAGCTGGGGTGCATGAGCCCGTGGTGCCAGGAGCCATGGTCCCCTCTCACAGGAGGCACAGCCACTGCACTGAAGGCTTGGACTCTGTGTGTCCCCTACGCTGGCTGTGGTGCAAATTACCATTCTGTGTCTTAGCTCATCCCAATGGGCAGTTACCACTGTTCCTGCTGCTGCTCTGCTGAGCCCAGCAATGAGTGGGCAGGAGCCCCGGCAGCAGCCCCAGCCCAGAGAACATGCCCCCACCCCCCACCAGCTCCTCTGTCTGTGTGCCTGACATGTTGCTGGTAAGGTCAGCGGGGATAGCAGGTGGCTTCACCAGTGCTGGCTCCTGTCAGCCGCATCCTCGGCACCAGCACTGACTACAAAACCCTTCTGCCCAGGAGGACCCGGGGCCCTGGAGGAGCAAGCCCTCTGTGAAGCCAGGCAGCGGCAGTGAGTGTCGGCGATGAGACGGAAAATCACTTTGGCCATTGCCTCTGGGGGCCTCCCCCAAAACCTAGAACGCAGGCCATCTGTGCCCTGTGGGCGCCACAGGGTCTCTGCCTGTCTCGGGAACACCATGTCCCAGCCCACGCTTTCGGGGTTATGGAAGTTGACTCTGATGTCAGCAGGGAACGCCCAGTGCAGTGGCCGTGTGTGCACAGAGGCATGCCTGGAACACTGAGGCCGAGCCTCAGGGACTCACAGCTGTCCCTCTTCCACCCTGCCCCAGCAGCTAGGCGTCCCAGGCCCCTGAAAGGCACTGGACTTGGCCTTGCTCAGCCACACCCCTCCCTGGCATCTCTCACCAAAGCTGCATCCCCACAGGCTGGGCAGGGGCTCGGAGCCATGCTTCCCCCCAGGGACACAGCAGCATCATGCCAGTGTGGCTTTTCTCTGCCCCTGCTCATGGGAAGCAGATTGATTGGTGCACACACATGAGGCCCATCCCATGCTGGTGGCTGCAGCACGGGATGTCCTGAAGGGAGGCCCACCATCCCTCAGATCTGGCCGGGGTCCTGGGTTCCACATCCTGGAGGGCGGCCTTGGGTGCCACCCTGCGTGACCTGGGTTGGACTCTGCCTAAATGTGGGTTGGATGCAGATTCCAGCATTTTCCAGCTGTGTGTCTTTGGGCAGTCACTAACTCTCAGTGACTCAGTTTCTGTCTTCCCTGTCAAATGAGGCAATAACGAGTGAGTCACACTCCACATGGGGAGATGCTTGTGCCTGTGAAGCCCTTGGGAAGGCTCCTGCAAGTCCCTGAGGTCATGAGCCACCAAGACCAGGCTCAGGGTGCACCAGGCCTGGGTATGCTCAGTGGCCAGGGTCGAAGTTGGTGGTTGTGGGGTCCTGCCTGGCTTCTGACGGGGTCAGGTCTATAACTGGGAAGCCTGTGGAGGTGGGGACCCGCCTGGCTGAGCCATGCTTCATGACCTTGATGTCCCCGTTGTAGGATGGAGCCTAGGCTTGGTCTCCAGAGCCCGTGACCTCACTCCAGCAGAAAGTGGTGGTGACGAGGAGACCAGAAACCGGCCCGGGCCAACCCACACCCATTCTTTCATTCGCTGTTGCCCCCATTGCCATGCCACAGATGCACACCGAAGCCGTGACCCCTGGGCCCCACCTTCTCGCTACCTTCCGAGCCACTGCCCAGTTCCTGCAGAGGGACTGCCTGCCTCTGTATCACATTTAAGCCTGTTAATTGAATTGCAATTGATGCTACGTGTCAGTTTAAGATCATGCTAATTGCTTCATTTCCCAGAATACTCCTAAAGAGAAAATGAATTCCCTTGTAACATTTTGCAGTGGGGTGAAATGACCCTCGTGGAAATCAGTCCCAGCTCTGGAATGAGCTGCTGAGTGGACGGGTGTGCCAGGGCAGGGGTCATGGCAGGCCTGAGAGCGCTTCCCCTGGACTTGGCTGGAACCTAGCCATGTGTCAGGCGCTGTGTGAGGAGGGTTGGTTTTGTTTGGGTGATAAGTGAGCAAACCTGGCTTGAGGTGACCAGGCTTGCCCAGGGCCACGCATCTGGCCAGCGGAGGAGCCGTCCTGGGTGCAGCGCGGCAGTCAGGGAAGGAGTGGGCATCTGGTCGGTGGGCAGGGGTCTGAGTCCCAACTCTTTCCCTTTCCGAGAGGCCCTGGAGGTCATGGGACCACTTGAGCCCCCACTCCCTGCTCTGTTAGATGGGTGCTAGGATGCCCCTGGGTGGGTGCCAGGTGTGAAGGGGATGGTATGTGCCCTGCCTGAAGCACAGTCCAGGTGTGTGCTCTGAGAGTGGCATGGCCACATCCCTTAGGATGATCAGGGCCACTTTACTGGGCAAAAGGAGTTAGGGTAAAGGTAGACAGCATGGAAGATGGAAGAGACCAGCACAGTATGCCGGGATGGAGGGGTACCCAAAGTCCTCCTGGCCCACGTTTCTGTTCCTTATTCTGTTCACTAGCTTCATGGAGCCACTCAGTCCTTGGATAGCAGTGGAGCAACCATCCATCTAGCCGCTCATTGACCCACCCACCCACCCACCTGTCCATCATCCATCCACATATCGTCTGTTCACTCTTCCATCCATTCACCCACTCATCTATCCCCCTATCATCCATCTATCCCTCATCCATCCATCCGTCATCTACCCACCCACCCACCTACCTATCCACCCACCCACCTATCCACCCATCTACCCACCCATGTACCCATCCATCCATCCACCCACCCCACCCACCCACCCATCCATCCGTCTACCCACCCGTCTACCCATCCATCCATCCATCCATCCATCCATCCACCCACCCACCCACCCACCCATTCACCCATCCACCCACCCACCCATTCACCCATCCACCCACCCATTCACCCATCCACCCACCCATTCACCCATCCATACATCTACCCACCCACCCACCCATCCATCCACTCACCCACCCACCCATCCATCTACCCACCCGTCTGTCCAACCACCTATACACCTACCCATCCATCCATCTACCTACCCATCCATCCACCCATCCACTCACCCATCTATTCATTCATCCACCCACCCATCCACCATTCCATTTGTCCACCCACCTATTCACGAATCTGTCCATCATCCTTCCATCTACCCATCCACCCTTTTGTCCACTCCTCTGAACCCGTTCATCCATCTATCCCACTTCTTTAGGATTTGCTGAGCAGTGCCTGTGTGCTGGCCCATGCTCAGTGCTGTTACACAGAGAGGGAAAGGTAGACCCTTCTGTCCAGGAGCCCCCAGGCAAGGGGGGATGGTGTATCTGCCCTAGACATTCTCTGCTGTCCTGTAGTCAGGCCTTTACAATGCTGGGGATGCTATCGTTCACTAGACTGCAAATCCTGGAGATAGACCCTGGGACCTCTGTACCCAGAGAAGCAGCTCACAGCCCCTAGGACACCTGGAGAGGTTGGGGTTTGGCCTCAGAGTCAGGAGATGGAGCACTCAGATCCCTGCCCTGTCTCTGACTTTTGGGGTGACCCTGGGCTCACCGCTGGCCCTTTCTGGACCCAGTCATGCCTTCTTTCAGAGGAAGTAGACAGACCAGCTGGTCCCCAGCTATTCTCTGGTTCCTGATTCTGCAGGTGCCACCTGGGCCTGCCCCAGGCTCCATGGGAACTTTCAGGTGTCCTTGGTGTTTGCCCCACAGCCCTGCTCCTGATGTGGCTCTGTGTTGTTTCCACAGAGCAACTTGCTGGATGTGAATCACATCATCAAGGACTTGGCCTCCATGGTGTCAGAGCAAGGAGAAGCTGTCGGTGGGTACCCGCCCCAGCCTCGGGCCGCCTGCTGCCCCGAGGGCCTGCCTACCAGCCCCCAGCCCTCACCCCTTCACCTAAGGGTAGGTGGAGCGGCCTCTAAGAGGAGCCAGGCACAGGTTGGGGTCCAGGTCTGAGCATCTGCTCTCTCCCCTCCTGCCCTGTCTTCCTCCAGCCCTGCTCCGCTCGTTGCCGCTAGTCCCTGCTCTGCTCATTGACAGACACTGGCCTCCCCTCTGCTCATTGACAGACACTGGCCCCACCTCTGCTCATTGACAGACACTGGCCCCGCCTCTGCTCATTGACAGACACTGGCCCTGCCTCTGCTCATTGACAGACACTGGCCCCGCCTCTGCTCATTGACAGACACTGGTACCCGCTCATTGATAGACACTAGCCTTCACCCTGCTCATCGACAGACACTGGCTCCATACTCTGCTCATTGACAGACCCCACCCTACTCATTGACAGACCCTGGTCCCTGCTCCCCTCGCTGACAGACACCGGCCCCGCCTCTGTTCATTGACACTGTCCCTGCCTCTGCTCGTTGACAGACACTAACCCTGCCTCTGCTCATTGACAGACACTGGCCCCACCTCTGCTCATTGACAGACACTGACCCCGCCTCTATTCATTGACAGACAGTGGCCTCTTCTCTGCTCATTGATAGACACTGGCCCCACCTCCGCTCATTAACAGACAGCGGCCCCGCCTCTGCTCCTTGACAGACACTGGCCCCGCCTCCGCTCATTGACAGATGCCGGCCCCGCCTCCGCTCATTGACAGACGCTGGCCCCGCCTCCGCTCATTGACAGACACTGGCCCCACCCTGATCATTGACAGACGCTGGCCCCTGCTCTGCTCATTGGCAGATACTGGTCTCCACGCCTTCATCCTGGGCCTCTGCCCAGAGACTCCCCGCAGTGAGGCTGTTCTGGGGTGGATAGGGTTGTGAGGTTGCAGAGATGTGGAGGCTAGAGCTCTGGTTCTGCTATGGATGTGCCCGTGCTTTGGGGGCTGTGGGGAGAGCGGCATGGGAACGTGCAGGCCTGGCCAGGGCATGGTGTCCTGAACTCCCTGCATCCACGAGAAGAGGGGCTGCACCGCAAGCCAGGGCACCTCCCAGCCAGCACCGTGGGCCCTCAGCCCTGCGTTCCTCTGGAAAAGGAAGTGAAGCAGCAGGGGCGCCCGGGTGCCCAGAGTCAGGCCCTACCTTAGCGCCAGGGTCTGTGTGGGGGCGGGAAGTGGGAGGCCCACAGTCTTGTCCCTTTTGCCTCTGAGTCCCTGGGAGAAGCCCCACCCTTTTGCCGCTGGAGGCCGCCAGCCAAGGACTTGACAGGTGAGGTTGGGATGAAGGGGCTGAGCATGGAGCCAGGGAGGCTGGAGGCTCCATTCAGGGAACCCTCACCCAGGGCAAGGGAGGGGCCTTCCCAGACAGACGGGACAGAGGTCACAGTGCCCAGTGACCCCGCCCAGGCCTGCCGACTCCCCAGCGCCCCCACCCGCCTTGGTTGCCCACCCACCCTGGGCCACAGCCCTTTCTCTATGGGGTTGCTCACGGACCTCCCTAGAGAGGTCCTCACCATGAGGTCTAAAAGCTCTGGGTCCCCTTAACCCTGACCCTAACCCTGGGGTGACTGCGTCCAGTTCTGACTCCATGTGCTCTGTCTTCCTCTGCTTGTGGAGAGCCAGAGTCCCTCATGTCCTCTTCCCACTGTAGTGCGAAGAGGCCTGCCTGTGCGGCCCCCAACCATGGTGGGGCTCGAGGTTTGCAGGGGGCTTTTGAGGGGATGCTGACCTTGCCCCCCTCCCATAGGGACCCCATCCCTGCTGTGTTTTGGTGTCTTTCCTGCTCCCACTGGAGGGCTCTGACCCATTCATCCCGCCCTGTCCATACCTGCTGCTGCCAGGAGCCCTGGCTCCCAGGCCGGTGGGGAGGCGCTCCTGGCTCTGGCTGGGTGTCTCTTTTCCTCAGTTGAGGAAGTGCCCACAGGCCTTTGGTTAAAGCACTCAGCTGCCCACCAGGACTCTCGGGCCCCACCCCACCCACCCATTCTCCCTCCGTACCCTGAAGCTGTGGCCTCACCTTGGGGCCCGTGCAGAGAACAGCCTCCTGGTCTCTCCTGCTCTGATAACTGGCAGTGTGTCCGGAGACCCTCAGGCAGCTGGCGTCCTCTTCCTGGGCACTGTGCTGTGTCCCCAGGAGAAGAGTGATTGAGGCTCAAGCACCCTGCTGCTCCCTGGGGTGGGACTGGGCCAGGCTCGCCTCTCAGTCCCCTCAGAGCCTGGGCTTCCAGCTGCTCCATGGCGGCATACGGGGCCTGCTGGGCTGCCCCATCACTCCCTTATCACCTCCTCTCCCCAGGACCGCTCCTGTCTCCCTGTCCTCCTGCCTTCTCCCCACTGTCGGGTTCCAGAGGTGGCTGTAGCCATTTCCGCCCCCGGCCAGCTGTCACCAGCCGGGATGTGCTGAGTGTGTGGAGCGCTTTGTCCACTCCAGGTGTCCACCCAGTCCCAGTGATGGATTGATCAGTCCCAGTGAAGGACTGATCAGGAGAGGCACTCAGGCCAGCAGTTCAGGGAAGGGAGCAGTCGTGGTGAGGGGGACAAACCAGGGCTGACCCACCAGACGTGGTCAGGGCTCCGGGGAGGGCAGAGGGCACCTGCCGGGTGGACAGGCGGGAGGTCCAGAGAGTAGCTGAGACAGAAGGGCCCCAGTGCAGTGGATGCAGGCTGCCTATGCGGGTGCCGACACGAGGCCTGGCCACTGTGCACAGATGCAGGGCCTGTGATGACCTGTGATCCCCGAACCTGGCTGCTCTCCCCAGGGTCTCTGCCCCCTGCTCAGCCTCTGGTGCCTTTCCAGGGTCCAGCAGCAGCAAAGCTATGTGCCAGCAGAGCTGCAGCCCCGAGCCAGCCGCGGCAGCCCTGCTGCCGGGTTTTGGGCCAGGATCCACACCCCTGCGGCCGGGCCCCCACTCCCGCACCAAGACACGCAAGCCCAACTTCAGCCCCCAGGAGACGGAGGTGCTGGTGCAGAGGGTGAGGCGCCACTACCCGCTGCTGTTCGGGGCGCTGCGGGGCACACCTGCCCGAAAGCACCGCGTGTGGAACCGCATCCTGCAGGCAGTGAACGCGCTGGGCTACTGCCGCCGCGACCTCGGTGACCTCAAACACAAGTGGCGGGACCTGCGAGGCGCTGTGCGCAAGAAGCTGGCGGAGGGCGGCCCCACCCCCGGCCTTCTCCTCACGCCTGTGGAACGCATGGTGGCAGAGACCTTTTCCGCCCACGGTCCCCAAGGCGAGGGCCAGGCCACGGAGCCCCTGCCAAGTAAGTGGGCCTTCCCCACAGCCTGCCCCCCGGGACCACCCTGCCCTGGGGCAAGCAGGGCTGGCGAGTGGGCTGTGAGCCTTTTGCACCAGCTCCCAAGAGGGAGACCTAAAGACCCATGGAGATGGGCCGCCACCCTCCTGGCCCATCTCTTCTTTTAGGTGGAGAAACCAAGGATCAGGGCCAGGGAGGGTTCTACCTGTCTCGGGAGTGGAAGGGCTGTGGCTCACGCCTGGAGTCCCAGCTCAGGGTCCTCCCGGCATTGCCAAGCATTGTGCCGCCAAGGGGCTCGACCATAGACGCCACCTCAAGCCATGCCCACCGGGTGTCCAGATGGGACGCTGGGGCCTAGTTCCACGTCACTGTAGAGAGGTGAGCGCTACCATGGGGAGGGGGTCACAAGGTGCCTACTGGGACCAGTGCCTGGTGAGGGGCAGAGACGAGGGCAGAGCTCCCCGATGCGCAGCAGCAGCGGGTGTGGCCCAGGGTGCCCTGGTGCCCTGCAAGGTCCCCATCTTGGCCTCTGCCATTCCCGCCTGATGTCGTGTGGCCAGGAGGCCTGTTTGGCCCTGGGCCTCGGCCTGGCCTTCCTCTCCACGGGCAGCTCTCCCCTTCCAAATGCAGTCCAGCGGTGAGCACAGCTGTCCTTAGCAGCCAGGTCTTCCAAACCAGTGGGTCCCAGCAGGGAGAAGGCCCTACTTTTCTATGCAGGGCAGCAGGGCCCAGCTGGCCCCAGGGTCTGAAGACAGGGGTGTCTGGGAAGAAGGAGGGCTTCCCTGCACTCTCCCCCAGCCCCAGAGCCCCAGGGTACAGCTACCATGAGAAGGCAAGGCCAGCCAGCAGGCGGGAGGAGCCTCAGCCCATATGCACCTCCAGCCGGCTGCCCCTTGCCTCAGCTCCCAGGGAGCAGGAGGTGACCTGTCCATTCATAGTTCACTGTCGAGGAGTTTAGGCAGAGCCAGGGAGGAGCCTGGGCCCCAGCTTGACTCTTCCCCACCCAACGCTGTGCCTCACTCTGGCCTGCAGTGGCCTCCCCCTCCTTCTGCAGGCCCTTCCCTCTGGGCCCACTTGGAAGCCCCACGCGCGGTGCTATCCGGTGACTCTCAGCCTGTCAGGCACGCTGTGCCCCTTTCCGAGCCCATGGGCCTACTCCAGGGACCACCGGAAGCCAGGCGTTTCTGTCCGGCTGGGCCTCATCTGCAGCCCGCAGCTGCCCCTGGCTCCAAGGGTGACACTGGCTCTGAGGGTGACGCTGGCTCCGTGCCGCCTCCTGCCGCCTCCGCGCCTCCTCCTACGGCACCTCCTCTCCTCCTCAAGACACCGCGCCAGGAGCTCCTTCGCCGTCCTCCACGTCTGGTGGCCCACCTTTCGAAGCAGAGCCCCGCTGGACCCTCCCCTTCCTGGGAGCTGCTGGAAGGACTTTGGGGCGAAGCCCCGGAAGCAGGACCAGCTCCTTCTTGAGGCCACAGAGTGGACAGAGGGACTCAGCCTCACAGGACAGGCAGGGGCTGGCCTCAAACGCCCCCAGTGGCAGCCATGGCAGAACTTGGAGTGCTGGGGCATCCTCAGCTGCTCCTGCTCACAGTGGTGCATGAGGCTGGGACCCATGGGCAGAGTGGGCCGGGCTGGTTGGGAGACGCCAGTAGACCCAGCCAACCCTGTGGCTGGGCTTGGGCAAGGGGCCTGGGCTGTGGGCCTTGGGCGATGGGCCCGGGCACTAGGCCTTGTGATGGGGCTTGGGGGATGGGCCTGGTCAGTGGGCCTTGTGATGGGGTGGGGCCGGAGGAGGACCTGGGTCCTCTCAGGCGTGTGCAGGCCAGGGGTGGCTGGATCCACCCCCAGGGAGGCCACATTGTCTCCTGCAGGGCAGGTTTTTGCAGCCCAGGGTTCTATGGGCAGAGGCAGACCTGGTTTGGGGGTGCTTCATGGCAAGGGTGGACATGTGGTGTGGGGCTGAGAAGGAAGGGGCTGGCAGGGGTGGCACTGGTGTGGCCCAGGTGCTTAGTCCTTTTCTGCAAGTCCCCAGCCCTGGAGGCTGCAGGAACTCAGGTTTGCTCACCCTGCGGTTCCCTGTCCTAGACTGAGACCCAGCCTCGACTTCTGTGACCCCTGGTGGATCAGCCACTCCAGGTGCACAGGCCGCTGGGCTCACCTGCATCACGGGAGTCTTTGGTGCCTGTGAGCTGCTCCGAGTGGCCTGCCCTGCTGCTGACGGCAACTGACATGTTGAATTCCCGAGCGAGAGTGCTTGGGACAGGGCCGGACTTCGCCTCGTGGGCACTGAGGCAGGGAGTAGGGAAGTGGCTGCGAAGCCTGAGGACAGGGTGGGGGCATCCCAGCTGCAGGCCCAGGTGCCCTGAGCCGGCCATGCTTTCCGCTCTGCAGCAGCACTGCGCGGGGTTTGGGCAGGGCCAGGCCTGCAGGGCTGATCACGGCTATGGGGCTGGGGGCAGCAATTTGACCCAGTGCATGGCGGTCTCACAGGGGTCCCTGTGCCCTGAGGCCACTGGGCAGGCAGTTTCCTTTGAGGTGTGTGTGCTGCTCTGCGAGTGTCTGGGGAGGGCAGTCCCAAAGGCTGCTCTCCTTGGCCCCTGGAGGCCTCTGGCCTATTGCTTGGGTATCCCTTGGACTCCTGGAGTCAGGGGATCTGCAAGGGGCCCCCGTGGAGCACTCTTTGTGTTGGGAGGGGCAGGTGCCCAGGGCCTGTGGCTCTGCAGGGCTCACCTCTCAGACCAGGGGTCTCCAAGACCTGGCAAAGCCACTGGGCCCAGGGCTGATGGCTGTTGAGGTATTGGAGTGTCGCTCAGTATCACAGGACCCACGCACCGAACCTGTCCTCACCCCACAAGCAACACGGGGCCGCACAGCACCAGGAGCAGCCCCCCTTCCCCTTGTGCATCTCTGTGCACCGCCCCGGGGCAGGACATGGCATGCCCACCTGGCAGCCTGGGCGCTGAGGGAGATGTTGCTGGCTGCGAAGCTGGGCAGTGGTTGTGTGATGTGTCTTGAATGTGGGTAGTGCCATGCTGGCTAAGAATGCCCCTGGGACCGCCCTGGGTCTGTGGCCCGTGCATGCAGCCCTGGAGCAGCAGGACATCAGTCCCCATTCTGAGGGTGGGCCACCAGGTCACACGCTACGATCAGAGTCCCCAGGGCCAGGGCTCGGCGTAGAGCAGGATTGGGCACCGGCTGAGTCCAAGGGTGGGGTCCAGGGCTTGGCTGAGGCTGGGTGTGGTCACGGGGCAGAGAAAGTGTCCAGCCAGGGCACATGGCCTGTCCAGCACCACCTGTGTTAGCCCAGACCACTGTGGCCTTCCTGTCTCTGCTGGCAAATTCTCTCCACTGTCCACATTCACCTCTCAGCAACAGAAGCGAGGCTAGGCTGTTACCACTGCAGGTGTAAGGTGGCTCCTTTGCACGTGAGCGGGGCATTGCCGGGGGCCAGGCTAGCGCCTCCTCCCTGGCAGGCTGGTCCCTCCTGGGTGGCAGTTGTGGGGGGATCTGTCACATTTCTGGCCCCATCTTCCTTCCCTCTCCTCCTTCATTGGCTGAGAGGGTCATGACCCTAATGTGGCAGGACATAGAGAGCCAAGTTCATTTGGGGGTGTCTGCAAGTGAGCAAAGGGGTGCTGTGCTCCAGGAGCAGCCGAGGCCGTCACCCATACCCGCTCTCTCTGGGCTTTGGCTCCTTGTGCAGGAGCCTGGCTCTCCCCTCCCTGGCTGGGGCAGGAGCCCCCATATGCGGCGATCAGGGTGTGTCTGCGAGTGCCTGCGGCCCTGGGCTGGGGGCGAGGGTGGGGTGGAGCCGGTGACCAAGGGTCCAAGGATCCCTGTGAGGCCTGGGTGGGGGCTTCTGAAGGCAGGGCTCATGGGTTCCACCTCCTGCCCAGGGGGCTTGCAGAGATGGGGCCACAGTTCCCCGATGAGAGTAGGGAGTCCCTGCTGGGATGGCGGGGAGTGGCCTTGTCTTTCTGAGGATCCTCCTCCCTCAGAGCCAGTCCTGCCAGGCCGGAGGTGATGCTGTACCTGGCAGCAGTCCCTGTGGTTGTAATGGCCTCTCTATCCCAGGCCTTAAGACCCCTGAGGCTCAAGTCAGCTCAGGCCTGTGCCCGGGTAGGCACTGCAGGTGCACAGTTTGTTTAGATGTTCTTGGCTCCCAAGCTCTTATCCAGTTGCCTGATTGGAGGCAGGCCTTGCAAGGAACCTCCCTCCGGGAAGAAGGCATGCCCGTGCTCGTGTTTGCATCTGGCTAGGTTGCGGACCCAGGCTGCGCCTGCGCTCCTGGTGCCCAGGTGGCATGTGTCCTTCCCTTGGGTGGAAGAGAATGCTGAGCACCAGGGACCACCCAGGTTGAGCACCTGCGTTTAGGCTCTGCTCCTGCTGGGGGTGACACCTTCACCGCTCACTGCCGCGAGCCCACAGCCAGCCCCGCATTCCTTGTGGGGCGAGGACAGCTTAGGTGTGTGTAGCACCTGGTACTGCCATTTTGCTGCTGGTGGGGCGGTGTGGAATCTTCCGGATCGCTGGGGCTGCCCCGGGCCTGGTCTGGGCCTCCCGTGGGCCCTGCTGATGTGGCTGCCCCGGGCGGCACTGCTGCAGCCACCGAGCCCGGCTTTGCCCAGGTACCGTCTCCCGTGATCCCCACACGGTGGCACAACTTTCTGATCAGCCCCCTGTGCTGAGTCGAGGGCCAGCGCGTGTGGCAAACCAGAGCCCTGTGCTTGCAGACCCGGTCTCCATCAGCCGCGTCACAACTCCACAGACGTTAAGGCAGAGGCTCTGCCCCTTCAGAGGGGGCCGTGGCCACAGAGTGGAGGGGCTGGCCCAGACAAGGTCATGACAGAGCAGGACTTGACCCCAGCCCTGACCTCCGCCTGCCACTCCCACCCTTTCCTGAGTGGACTCTTCCTGCCCCACCCGGTGTGGGCACTGAGGAGTCCCCTTCCCTGGGCCACCTCCAGGCCTCCGTTCTAATGTCATTGCTGCCCACTGCCAACACCACGCGGAGCCCTCGGCACGTCTGGCAGCCCAGCGCCCATCCCTGCAGCCTGTGCTCCTCTGGAGGCCCTGGGCTCAGGCTCCCCTGGGCTCGCCTTTTGGGGGTGTCCTCAGGGCAGGGGCGGCCGGGCCTCCATCTGTAATTGCCTTCTGTTGTCTTGATTTGCAGATAGTATTGAAGCCAGCCTTGAGGCTGCATCCTCGCATGCGGAGGCAGCCCGCCAGCTCCTGGCTGGAGCCAGCCGGCACCAAGTAAGTCCATGTGAGGGCCACAGTGCCCGGCCGGCCCGGCCTCCGTCCTCTGTCCTCCAACCCTCCCTCCGTCTGTCTGGAGGGGCCCAGGCCCTGCCCTGTGCCTGGGAGGGGCATGCCCACAGGCCTCCTCTGAACCAGTCTCTGCCCATGCCCTGGGGGCTCTGGGAGTGGCGGGCTTGCGGCAGCAGTAGTCCGCGTGGTGCCCACAGCGGTCTGCACCTTCTCCTCTCTTGTGTGTACCATGCCACCCTCTCCCATGGATCCTGGGCGCAGCCGAGGGGAGGCCCTTGGGGCCCTCCCGCTCCACCTCCCATGCCAGATGCTGACATGCGGCTCGGTGTCCATCCTGGGGTTGGGGGACTGTGGAGGGGACTTTGTGGTTGGGGCAGGTCAGTGGCTCAGAGGGAACAAGAAAGCTCAGGCCTTTATTTTCTTGAAGTGGGACTTGGAGCTGCCTTGAGGACCAGCCACTCACTGGGCCTTGTTGCTGACTTGTGGTCACCACAGGAGGACCTGACAGGTCAGGCTGGCTAGAGACTGTGGCCCAGCTGAGATGGAGGCCCAGCCACCGTCTTCCCCTCACCGGCTCTGTCCCCATCGTGGCCTGGTGCTCCCCACTGGCCCTGACAGGCAGAGATGACCAGAGCCTGTTCCTCAAGGAGTCCCAGGGGCCAGGCAGGCTAGACATTGGTCCAGCAAGGTGAGGGTGACACGGGCCACCGTGGGAGCGCAGACGAAGCCCCTGGGCCAGCTGGGGCCTGGAGAGCACACATTCTTGACGGCGGAGCAGGGACAGTACTGGCAGACGAGATGGTGCAGTGGGTATGAGGTCGGGGTCCGGGAGCAGCCACACGAGCCCAGGACATCACAGGCAGGTGTGACGAGAGAGGAGCCACATCCCCAGGACGCTGGGATATCACGGCTGTGCCTGCAGAGGGTCCTCAGTTGCCTCAGGGGTGCAAGAGGAAAAGGGGGCCGCAGCTGGAACCACGCAGGGGCCTGACTGGGTGGAGAATGAGGGGAAAGGCCAGGGCCACCTTGAGCTTCCCCAGTGGGACCCAGCCCGGCACCCCCACCAGGGGAATGTGTGGTAACGGAGAGGCTGAGCCCACTTTGGGCCTCCCCGTTTCTGTCAGGGGCCATCAGACTCAGAGGGTCGGGGTCACCAAGGGTCGGCCCCTGTTGACAGCTGGTGAATGTCAGGCTGGGAGACAAGACCTGGGAGAGGCCGTGCCAAGGTTATCTGCAGGATGGGGTCAGAGGCAGGGCTGGGGCTGGGTCTCCTGGCACCAGCTCTGGGCTGTTTGGCCTCGGCCCTTGGCCCGGCACCTCTAGTCGCTGAGGGCAGCTAGGCCCAGGGGCCTCCAGGAGGCAGAAGGTGGAGGCTCTGGTGACAGGCAAGGTGGACTCGCTGGAAACTCAGGGCCACACCACGCAGAAGGCCTTGTTTCAAGAGGAAAGCAGCCAGCCAGCAAGATGACCCCTCCTGAGCACCCTGGGATCACCTGGTCAGAAGCAGCGCTGATGCCTGGGACAGCAGGAGGACGATGGGACAGTGAGGAAGAGGAGGAGGAGGAGAAGGAGGAGGAGGAAAGGAGGGCGGTGGCAACTGGGCCAGCCACCTGTGCCATGGATGCCGTGCCGCGTTCCCAGTGAGCCTGTGGGCCCAGTCCTGGCAGAGCAGGCACCCCCCCACACGCTGCAGAGGAGGTGGGCAGGGCTCAGGCCCAGGAGGCGGCTGTGAAGTCACCTCTGCGTAGGCTGTCCTGCTCCTGCTCCCGAGGGGGCCCACCAGGGAGTATCAGGGAGGGACGAGGTGTCTGTGAAGTCGCCTCTGCGTGGAATGTCCTGCTCCCGCCTGCAAGGTTCCCTCCCCACGGTGTGTCAGGAGGGACCAGGCGTCTGTGAAGTCGCCTCTGCGTGGAATGTCCTGCTCCCGTCTGCAAGGGGCCCTCCCCATGGTGTGTCAGGAGGGACCAGGCGTCTGTGAAGTCGCCTCTGCGTGGAATGTCCTGCTCCCGCCTGCAAGGGGCCTCCCCACGGTGTGTCAGGGAGGGACATTTGTTCACCCATTCTCCACACCCAGGGAACTGGAAGGGTCAGAGATCCCAAACCTAGAGACTGTGAAGCCAGGCCTTTAATTTGCAGACTGGGAATTTGAGGCCTGCAGAAGAGAAGGTGTTGTCTAGGGTCACACAGCTATTGAGACCAAGCAGAGCTGGTCTTGGAGCCCACGTCTGCTGCATCTCAGGTTCAGGCCTCTTTCCCTGTTGCCCTAGGGAAGCTTGACCCCCTTGTCTTCCTGGGGACATTCACTTAAGTGGATGGGTGCCTGATGGACAAGGCCATGGCCAGAAGGATGATTGGAAGAACAGATGCATGTGTGGATGGATGGAAGGAGGAAGGTGTAGACGGGTGGGTGGACGGAAGGAGGAAGGTGTAGACAGGCGGGTGGATGGAAGGAGGAAGGTGTAGACGGGCGGGTGGATGGAAGGAGGAAGGTGTAGACAGGCGGGTGGATGGAAGGAGGAAGGTGTAGACGGGCGGGTGGATGGAAGGAGGAAGGTGTAGACAGGCGGGTGGATGGAAGGAGGAAGGTGTAGATGGGCGGGTGGATGGAAGGAGGAAGGTGTAGACAGGCGGGTGGATGGAAGGAGGAAGGTGTAGACGGGTGGGTGGATGGAAGGAGGAAGGTGTAGACAGGTGGGTGGATGGAAGGAGGAAGGTGTAGACGGGTGGGTGGATGGAAGGAGGAAGGTGTAGACAGGCGGGTGGATGGAAGGAGGAAGGTGTAGACAGGCGGGTGGATGGAAGGAGGAAGGTGTAGACAGGCGACTGGATGGAAAGAGGAAGGTGTAGACGGGTGGGTGGATGGAAGGAGGAAGGTGTAGACAGGCGAGTGGATGGAAGGAGGAAGGTGTAGACAGGCGGGTGGATGGAAGGAGGAAGGTGTAGACGGGTGGGTGGATGGAAGGAGGAAGGTGTAGACGGGTGGGTGGATGGAAGGAGGAAGTTGTAGATAGGCGGGTGGCTGGGTGGAAGGAGGAAGGTGTAGATAGGCGGGTGGCTGGGTGGAAGGAGGAAGGTGTAGACGGGCAGGTGGCTGGGTGGATGGGAGGAGGAAGGTGTAGATGGGTGGGTGGATGGGTAGATGGAAGGAAGAAGGTGCAGATGGGTGGGTGGCCGGGTGGATGGACAGACAGCATGGATAAATGGGTGAGTAGATGGATGGATGGATGAATAGAAGGAAGAGGAGATTGGAAGGGGATAGTTGGACAGTGATGAACAGACAGGTGGACAGATAGATGAGTGGACGAGGTGGGCGTGTCTATGTGGAGGAATAGACACGTGGGTAGCAGGATGGCGGGTAGACCGGAGGGCAGGCGGACGAGCGGACAGAGCACAGGGGAGTCGGTGGGAGGATGAATACAAGTGGTGCTGTGACGAGTGGGTACGCAGGCTTTGCACTTGGACAGGCTGTGGCTTCAGTCCCAGCACTAGTAGAGTGAATGTGCCCACCTCTCTGGGTCTGTTTCCTCATCTCTCAAACGGGTGCAACTCCCACTGCAGACAGAGCATTGTGAGACCCAAACAGCTCCAGGTGCAGAGGCCTCACATGGGCACTCTCCCTGCACCCCGCTCAACCCCCAGATCACTGGGTTTTGGATGTGCAGGCTGACATTTCCCTGTCTCCCTCTGTTAGCTGATGAGGAGGACGAGACCCCCAGCTGCTTGTGGCTGCCCCTGAGGACCCTGGAAGGGCCCAGCCCGCCTGAACCTGACCCCCTGGACTTACGAGGAGTCTTCCACGCACCCACCTCCTCACCCTCCCCACCTGCTTCCCCAGCCTCCACCCCACCAGCAACCACACTCATGGGGGCCTTCCAGCCTTCCCCGCCCTCTTCGGCGCCAGCACCTCCCTTGCCCTCCAGGAGGACCCCAGTGGCAGCATCTGAAACGTCCGCATTTGAGCAGCGGCTGCTGGACTCCCACTGGCAGCAGGGCACCCTGCTGTCCTCCTGGGCCCAGCAGCAGAGCACACTCATGGCCCAGCAGAACCTGCTGCTGCAGCGGCTGGCCGAGCAGAGCCAGCGTCTGGCCGATGGCGTGGAGGCCCTCAACCGGACCCTCGAGAGGCTGGTGGAAGCACGCCCTACCCGAGAAGCCTCACCCTCACTCCAGGATGGTGGTCCTGCCGGTGGAGTGGCCCAGGGGCCTGCTGGAGGCTCCCAGGACAGCCCCCAGGGCGCCCACTCGGGGCTCGAGGTCTTCTCAGGGATGATCTTGAAGGTAGAGGAGGAGATATAGGGCTGGTCGGGGGTGCTGGCAGAGCCAAAGGGCAGGAGCAGGGCCTCTAGTCTTTGCCCTGCTGAGTCCAGGCAGGGTAGAGGTGGCAGTGACTGGGTGTCCAGGGCACCGGGACAACTCGAGTCCAGGAGACCAGAAGGATGAGAGGATGTGGGCTGTCTGCCTGTGATGCCGCGTCCTTGCCATTGCCTGTGGAGTGTGGTGACCTGCAGGGAAAGACTGCGGAGAGCCGACCTGTGGGGCTCAGTGGACCAGGTCTACTCAGGGATGATGCTGTTGGAGGCTCCAACGCCATGTGGCAGCGGCTGTGAAGTCTGCAGCCCAGCGCCCCTGGAGGCAGGGGAGGTGGGGAAGATGCACCGAAGGGCCCCCTGCTCACCAGAGCTCTGGAAATGGTGGCTCGGCCAGGCCCTAAAAAGGTCCCAAGTGTGATCTGGCGTGACTCCTGAAAGCCCCTGTCCCCTTCGTGGGCGTGTACACTCGGAGGGCAGGGCTTCTGTGCCCTACGTAGTTCTGGCCCAGAGGAACCACATCCCATAAGCCTGGAATAATTTCTTTCCAATTTTCTATCTATGTTATAAATACATACATACATATATATATATATATATATGCCTGTATATTACTTGGTACTGTATGGGGCTGGGATGACATTTTGTACCTGTAGATTTTTCTTGCAAAAAGTATTTTTTTACATAAGCATAAAATAACAAAGCAGGCAGCAGTGCGGCTGCTGACGAGCATGTGAGTTGGAGCCCGCTTCTCCGGCCTGGCGGGCGCTGCTGCTTTCAGCCTCCCTGCGGGGGCCCGGGCACTTGCCTGTGTCTTCAGGTCCTTCTTCCTCCATTACCTCCTTTGACTCTTGGGAGATCCCTTGGCGGGGCTGCCCCATCTCCAATCCCTGTGCGGCAGGGCACAGTCTGCAGCCTCCCAGCCTGGGCAGCCGTCGGGAGCGAGCAGGAGCGGCAGGTGGGACCAGCCCGGGCCTTGGCTGGTCTGGGGCCTCTGCCTGGCTCCCATGGCCCAAAGCCTGTCCCAGGAGCAAGATGCTGGCTGACTGGCCTGAGTGGGAGGCATGCTGGTCCCAGCAGCTTCCGGGGAAGCTCCGGCACGGCCGAGAGGCAAGACTACAGTGTCCCTGAGAGCAGGGAGAGGGGCCTTTTCCTCGTTTTGTGTTTTCCCCTGGAGCCAGCAGTGTGTCAGTAACTCTTGTCTGTGAAAGAACCTGAGGTGTAGCCACATGTCCAGCTGCCTTCTGCGCACACCTGGCCTCCCTCCAGGCTACCCCCTCTGTGGGTGCCCATGGTGCTGCTGTTGGTTCTGGGCGGGGCCTCCACTCTGATGGTTCCACCCCGGGAAAGCTGGCCTTCCATCCTGCAAAACTAGGTGATCTCAGTCCCACCACCTCCAGGAAGCCTCTGTAGATCTTCATTCTGGGTTCTTGTCCATTAAAAATACCCACCATTGGCTGGGCACAGTGGCTCATACCTGTAATCACAGCACTTTGGGAGGCTGAGGCAGGAAGATCACTTGAGGCCAGGAGTTCGAGACCAGCCTAGACAACATAGCAAAACTTTGCTTCTACAAAAAAATAAAGCTCAATAAATAAAGATACCCAGCATGGCTGACTGGCCTCGTATGGCCATGTGTGTTTTCTGTCTTGCGTTAGTCTTAACCTGGACACAGCCTCTACTCTGGCCCTGGCTGAGCCCCAACGTTCACCCCACACTGTCCTGACTGCAGTTGCACGTTGAACCTTGACCCTGGTCACACACTGAGCCCTGATCCTGGTCCCGCACTATGTCCTGACCCCAGTTACACATGGAGCATTGATCCTGGTCACTGACTTAGCCCTGATCCTGGTGACAGACTTGGCTCTGATTCTGATCACACACTGAGCCTGATCCTAGTTACACACTAAGCTCTGGCCCCAGCCCTGACCCTGGTCAGTCCAGGCATCTTCTGGGAGTATCTTCTGGGCTGAGCCCTTACTAAGTGCTGAGGATACAGAAACAACCAAGGCAGACTTGAGGCCTCTCCTTCCAGAGCTTAGTGTGTGCTACAGAAAACGTATACTAAGCAAGTCAATACATATTTGATGAAAGTTATTTTGTGTATCAGTTAAAAATCGGTGTAACTGCATTTGGGAGGAAACAGAGAATAGAGTGTCTTAGAGTAGATAGGTGTCATGGCCCCTACGTCACGGACATTGATGACCTGGAGCTGGCAAGGCAGGGCCACAGTCCTCAGAGGTCCAGGTGTCTTCCTGCTCCCTTCTCTGCCATGGTCCTCATGGCCCAGGATGGCTGCAGGCCTCCCCACCATCACACTCGTGTTCCAGGTAGCAGGGTGTAGGGAAGGAATGGAGGAAGGTCACACACACTCCCTTGAAGGAGATCTCTGCCTGCATCTCAGCCCACTGACTGGGAGTTAGTCAGATGCCCACATTTTGTTGTGTTAGAAGCTGGAAAACGTAGCTGCAGCCCCAAATCGGGATTTTGTTACTGAGACGGAAGGGACTGGATGCTGCGATAGGCAGCATGCAATCTGCCAAGCTGGGGCATTGACAGAGCTGGGATTACACAGCCTAGAGTGTCAGGGGCTTCCCTGCAGGACGGACAGCAGAGGCCTCCAAGGCGATTTGGCAGTAATCACTGCAGCCAGTGAGGGGCAGGAAGAGCCAGAAGTACCCCAGGCAGAGAAGACCAAGGGCCAAGCTAGGAGAGCCTGCTCCACCTCTGCATTCTGGCTGAGGAGCAGGACTCGAGAACTTAGGTGCAGAATGGGCAAGTCCTGGTCCATGTGCCTCCACAGTGCACATGTGCCCTTTGCACTCTAGGACAGTTTCCTGAGAGCTGCTCAGATGCCGAGAGGCCAGGCAGGAGCATGGCCAGGACAGCAGATGGCTGTCCACGAAGCTCCATCATCCAGCGGGGGCATAGAATGGCAGGTGGCACGCAGGGAGGGCAGAGGCTATGCCTGGCCCTGAGGGCAAGGGCGTTTCTGGATGAAAGGAGGGTCCAGGAGTGTCGCCCTCAGACCTGGGCCTGGAAACCCCTTCTCTTGGATGTGGGCCAGGGGTGGCCTGAGGTTCGCCAGGAAGGACACTGTGGTCTTGGCTTCACCAGGAGCCCATCAGGATCAGAGCTTTTGAGGAAGGAATGCTCTTAGCAAGCGTGTGAGAGAGGCAGCCAGGAAGACCTTGAGGTTGCTGACCTATCCTGGATGGGATTTCAGTGGGATTCATATCCACACTGCTCACCTCGGACGCTGTGCTTCTTGCATTCCATCCCCCAGGCAGCCCAGATGTTTACCAGGAGAGATTAGGAGGATGGTGGGTCTGTGATGAGAAATGGGATGTGGCATTCTGTGGCAGAGCTTGCCTGCAGGGCCTTCCAAGGCGTGTTTTAGAAAAGAGGCCGGGGGGAGTGGTGGGGATGGTTCCTCTCAGAGCTAGAGAGCCCGGGTCCCCTCACCAGGTCCCCCCATTTTACAGACAGACTGAGAGCCCAGGGTGGTGTTGGAGGGGTGGTGTTGAAGCTGCAGGGTCATATCCAGGTTCACAGAGAGTTCTAGAGGCAGGCTT
The DNA here is from genome assembly GCF_028885655.2 of Pongo abelii. Lineage (NCBI taxonomy): Eukaryota > Metazoa > Chordata > Mammalia > Primates > Hominidae > Pongo > Pongo abelii. The sequence goes on along the minus strand of NC_071992.2, from coordinate 158,720,797 downwards.
TGAACCAGGTGTCTGGATTCCAAGTTCATGCCCCTTCCCTACGCAGTGCTGCATTCCCGGTGAGTGAGGACGGTTTTCATGTGCCTCATCCATCTGGCTCAAATGAGCACAGCCAGCTTGCCTACCCTAGAGGATCTCAGGAAACAAGGGAGGTTCTTGTCCTGAGCCCAAATAAGCACGAGGTCTACCTGTGGATCCTGGATCCAAGCAGAAGTTTCTGGAGAAAAGATCCCCTAGTCAGGCCTTTGGGATACCCACAGAATAAGAGAATCTTTTGGGCCTCCAGTTGGAAATCACTTAGTCTGTAATGGGGCAAGCCGTTGGGGGAAAACCAGGAGGAATAACCAACAAAAGCAAAAATATCAAGTTTAGACCCCAAAGGACTTCAGCTGTTGGAATTAATCAGACACATAATATGATTTATGTGAAATATTTTTAAAAATAAAAAGATGAAATCACAAAAATGAGCAATAAGATTCTAAAAAGTGATTAGGCCAATCTGTGAAAGATCAGTATGGCTTTTAGAAATGAAGAAATTTGTGGATGGGTTAAGCAACATACTGGACATAGATGAAGTTAGTAATAGCAAACTTGAAGATTCCTAAAGAAATAATATTGCAAAGGGAGGTAAGAAAATAGAAACTATGACGGATGAAGAGATGGGGAGAGTAGAACCAGAGATGCAACATACGTCGTCTTGGAGTTCCAGAAGAGGAGGATCAGTGAAATGGAGGAAAGCAATGTGTGAAGAGGTCGTTGATGTGACATGTGATTCCATGGACACAGGAAGCACCAGCATGCTGAACACATACATGAAATACCTTCCTGGACACATCATGGGGGAACTGCGGAACAGCACAGAGAAAGGGACAGCCTTGAGCAATTTGAAAAGAGGGAGAAGTGTTGACAATCTTGCTGACATTTCATGTTACGTTGGCAACAGAAGCAGCCAGAAAATGGTGGCATCTACAAAGTATTGAGAGAAAGTCGGTGTCCACTTAGAATTCTGCAACCGACAAGACTACCTTTCAAGAACAAAGGCAAAATACAGACATTCTATCCAAATAAAATCTGCGAGGGCTTACCACCAACAGGCCTTCATGAAAGCGGTTTCCAAAAGATGGACTTCAAGGTGAAGGACTGGAATCCCAGAAAGAGTATGTGTAATGCAAGAAGAATAGTGAACCAAGAAATTGGTAAATGTCTAAGTACATCTAAATACTCATTAAGGTTTTAAAAAGTCCATAATTACTAGAATTTCTAATTTGTGGAATTGAATTTTTACAAAGGATGAAACTACTGGACAATGATAGTATATTAAATGTGAAGAATTGTTCAAATATTCTGAGATCCTTGTATTTGCAGGGAAGTTAAATATTGATTAATTTTAGCCTGTGCTAGTAACCATACATCATAAAAAAGCTCAAGGATTCCTTCATCAAAATTGGAAACTTCTGCTCTGCAAGAGATCCTGTTGAGGGAATGAAAAGAGAAGCCAGTAACTAGTAGAATATATTTGCAAATCACATATCTGATGAAGGATGTATCCAGAATATATAAAAAGCTCTGTAATTTCAACAGAAAGAAAACAATTCAATCAGAAAGTGCACAACAATTTGATCCAGCACTCACCAAAGTAGATATATGGGTAGCAAGTAAGGTCATGAAAAGATGCCCCACAGCAGTAGCCATGAGGGAGATGCACATTAAGCCCGCACTGCGATGCCACTGCCTGCTGCTAAAGTGACTAAGAAGCACGGGGATGAGGAGAAATGGCTCGCTCATGCACTGCTGATGGGAATGTCAAATGTTACAGCCACTCTGAAAAACAGTTTTGTGGTTTCTTAAACATGTAAACATAACACTTACTATACAACCCAACAGTTTCACTCCTGGGCATTTATCCTAGAGAAATAAAAACTCATGTTCACACCAACACTTGCACACAAATGTTCGTCGTGTCTTTATCTGCAGTGGCCCCAGAGTGGAAAAGCCCCGCTGTGCCTCTCAGCAGGTGAGCAGGTGAACAGATTGCCACAGCCACACAGTGGAGCTCTACCCAGGAACAAAAGGAGCCCACTCGGAAATGCCAGCAACTCAGATGGTTCTTAAGGCATTGTGCTTAGTGAAAAAGCCAGTCTCGAAAAGGCCATGCTTTGTGACTCCATTTCTGTAACATTCTCGAAAGGGCGAGATCATAGGGATGGAGGGCAGAGCGGTGGCTGGTTGTCAAGGGTTAGGGAAGTGGAGTGGGGTAGGGTGCAGCTGTAAAAGGCTGCAGGAGAGCATTGTGGTGATGGGACAGTTTTGTATTTTGAACATGGTGCTGGTGACATGAATCTACATACATAATAAAATTTCATAGAACTACACACATACACAAAAACTGAGTAGAAAGTTAACAAGAAACTTAAGACTAAGGTAACCTAAAAGAAGACTATTAGAATATATAACTTCCAAATCAGTAAAAATGGAATAAGAATACAATTAAACAAAAACCTATGTTGAATAGAAAGGAGAAGGGAAAAAAAGCAACAAAAAGAAAAGGAGAAGCAGATAATACAGAAGAAAAATGCAGGACAGGGCGAGAACACAAAGAAGCATTTCGAACTGTCCAGTGAGCAAAATAAATGCAGACAGATTAAAAGGGCTCATCAGAGTTAAGGACCGTCAGGTTGGAGGAAAAAATAACACCTTTGCTACTGACAAGAGAGACACTCCAACATAAGCCCGTGGGGCATTGGAAGGAAAGGTGTGAAGATTTGCCAGTCAAAAGCTATGCAAAAGAGAGTTTAAGTAGCAATGTTAATTTTAGACAAAATGGACTTTAAGACAAAAAGTATATATTAAGGATATACTGGAGGCACTCCAGAATGGGTTCAGCTCATCGGGAGGATGAAAAATCCTAAACCCTTCTACACTTAATAAAATACATAAAGCAAAAGTGGGTAGAATTACAGAAGGAAATCAATGAATCTATCAGGACAGTGGAAGGTTTCAGCACATTGTTTTAGAGACTGATGGGGAGTGTCAGCAGGAAACCTAAAAATTTAAACGTCAGCGTTGAACTGCACGTATGCTTACAGAATCCTCTGCTACACAAATAGAGGGCACTCATTTTCTCAGGTACAACTGGAATATTTCCAGATTTTGACCATGGACTAGGTCATAAAGCAAGAGTCAAAACATTTCAAAGGATCAGTAATGTGTAGAATACGTCAATCATTAGAAAATGCAGTTAGAAAAATGCAGTCGTTAGATATTGGTGGCAAAAAATAAAAAGGTCATTGTATGTTTGGAAATTTTATTTTATTTTATTTTTTATTTTTTATTTTTTTTCAAGATTAAGGTATTTTATTTTATTTATTTTTTTATTATTATTATACTTTAAGTTTTAGGGTACATGTGCACAATGTGCAGGTTAGTTACATATGTATACATGTGCCATGCTGGTGTGCTGCACCCATTAACTCGTCATTTAGCATTAGGTGTATCGCCTAATGCTATCCCTCCCCCTCCCCCCACCCCACAACAGTCCCCAGAGTGTGATGCTCCCCTTCCTGTGTCCATGTGTTCTCATTGTTCAATTCCCATCTATGAGTGAGAACATGCGGTGTTTGGTTTTTTGTCCTTGCGATAGTTTACTGAGAATGATGGTTTCCAGCTTCATCCATGTCCCTACAAAGGACATGAACTCATCATTTTTTATGGCTGCATAGTATTCCATGGTGTATATGTGCCACATTTTCTTAATCCAGTCTATCATTGTTGGACATTTGGGTTGGTTCCAAGTCTTTGCTATTGTGAATAGTGCCGCAATAAACATACGTGTGCATGTGTCTTTAGAGCAGCATGATTTATAGTCCTTTGGGTATGTACCCAGTAATGGGATGGCTGGGTCAAATGGTATTTCTAGTTCTAGATCCCTGAGGAATCGCCACACTGACTTCCACAATGGTTGAACTAGTTAACAGTCCCACCAACAGTGTAAAACTGTTCCTATTTCTCCGCATCCTCTCCAGCACCTGTTGTTTCCTGACTTTTTAATGATTGCCATTCTAACTGATGTGAGATGGTATCTCATTGAGGTTTTGATTTGCATTTCTCTGATGGCCAGTGATGATGAGCATTTTTTCTTGTGTCTTTTGGCTGCATAAATGTCTTCTTTTGAGAAGTGTCTGTTCATGTCCTTCGCCCACTTTTTGATGGGGTTGTTTGTTTTTTTCTTGTAAATTTGTTGGAGTTCATTGTAGATTCTGGATATAGCCCTTTGTCAGATGAGTAGGTTGCGAAAATTTTCTCCCATTTTGTAGGTTGCCTGTTCACTCTGATGGTAGTTTCTTTTGCTGTGCAGAAGCTCTTTAGTTTAATTAGATCCCATTTGTCAATTTTGGCTTTTGTTGCCATTGCTTTTAGTGTTTTAGACATGAAGTCCTTGCCCATGCCTGTGTCCTGAATGGTAATGCCTGGGTGGTTTTCTTCTAGAGTTTTTATGGTTTTAGGTCTAACGTTTAAGTCTTTAATCCATCTTGAATTAATTTTTGTATAAGGTGTAAGGAAGGAATCCAATTTCAGCTTTCTACATATGGCTAGCCAGTTTTCCCAGCACCATTTATTAAATAGGGAATCCTTTCCCCATTGCTTGTTTTTCTGAGGTTTGTCAAAGATCAGATAGTTGTAGATATGCGGCGTTATTTCTGAGGGCTCTTTTCTGTTCCATTGATCTATATCTCTGTTTTGGTACCAGTACCATGCTGTTTTGGTTACTGTGGCCTTGTAGTATAGTTTGAAGTCAGGTAGCGTGATGCCTCCAGCTTTGTTCTTTTGGCTTAGGATTGACTTGGTGATGCGGGCTCTTTTTTGGTTCCATATGAACTTTAAAAACTACTTTAAAGTATGTTTGGAAATTTTAAAACAGTTCTACATAACTCAGAGGTCAAAGAAGAAATCATTAAGGGATATGTAAATTAATAGCTAGGTACAAAGACATAATTGGATAATAACGAAAATACTGCATATCAAAATTTGTGGGATACTTCAATGAAACTTAGTAGCCTTCAATGCTGATACTACCAAAGAAAGCTGAAAATTAAAATAGACATTAAAAAGACTTTTTTTTTAAGTAAAGGAACAACAGAATGAACCCAAAGAAATAGAAGGAAGAAACTTGCAAAGACAGGAGCAGAGTGAACTTTAACTTTAACTTGTTAAAATTTTAATGGAAGGCTCTACAAAGTCCAAAGCCAGTTTTTAGGAAGGACCATTTAAATAGATGAACTACTAGCAACAGCAGTCCAGGAGAGAAAGAGCAGACATTTCAAAATAACAAGAGGAGTCCATGAATAATCTTATGCCAACACGTGGGGAAACTCAGCTAAAAAATAGACAGATTCCTAGAAAAGTCCACTTTGCCAACATCAACTCTAAATAGCCTCAGTCATTCTTTAAAGAAATTGAATCAGTAGGAAACATTCTTTCCATGGTGAAGACACTAAACCCAGAAGATTTTTAAAGCGTGTTCTACCCAACTTTCAAGGAAGAAATCCAGTCTTACACAAACCTTTCAAGGAAAAAGAAAAAGAGGGGAAATTCCTAAATGCATAAGATGAGGAACAAGCCCATGAGAAGGGGATGTCAGAGGCCAGTCCACCCGTTGAACTAAACCGTGGTGATCCCAAAGAAAACACCAGCAAACTGCAACCAGAAGTGTGTGGAGATACGGCGTCCTCGCCAGGTTGGATTTATGCCGGAAGTGGATTTAACACGGCTTATTTATTCATTTAATCAACAGGAAACCTATAAATAGAATTCACCCCACTGGAACAGAAGAAATAAGAAAAAGCAGATGATTGCCATTTCCAGATGTCCTGAGAAAGTATTTGTTACAATTGAATACCCACTCATATTTTTAAAACTCATCAAAATAAAAAGGCAAGAATTTTCTTAACTGACCAGGATTATCTACCAAAACCTCAACAGCGAACATTCACGGTGAGACATGAGAAGCCCTCCTTTAAAAACAGAGAAAGTCGAGGGTGCTAGCTGGGCTCAGTTAGAAAGGAAACACAATCATATATAAACGGAATCGTATATAAACGCAATCATATGTAAAGACTGGAAAAGAGGAAACACAACTGTCTTTATTCATAAAAAGAACTCCCGGACAAATTAGTAGAATTTATAAGAGAGTTTGTGAAGTGGCTTGTCTGAAGTCCACATGTTATTACAATCAAATGCGTTTCCACACATAGTCAATAAGTGCGTTAGTCCATTCTTGCTTTGCTGTAGAGAAATACCTGAGACTGGGTAATTTACAAAGAAAAGAGGTATGATTGGCTTATGGTTCTGCAGGCTGTATGGGAAGCATAGAGGCTTCTGCTTCTGGGGAGGCCTCAGGAAACTTACAATCACGGTGGAAAGCGAAGGGGAAGTAGGCACGTCTTACATGCCTGGAGCAGGAGCAAGAGAGACGGGGGAGGTGCCACACACTTTTAAACAACCAGATCTTGTGAGAACCCACTATCGCCATGACAGCACTAGGGGGATGGCATTAAACTGTGAGAAACCGGCCCCATGATCCAGGCACCTCCCACCAGGCCTCCAACACTGGAGATTACAGTTCCACATGAGATTTGGGTGGGCACACACATCCAAACCATATTAATAAGTAAGCTGCATTTAAAAACATACCATTTATAATACCAACAAAAATACCATGTGTAAAATAACAAAATATAAGGACAATATTTGCGGAGAAAATTATAAAGCTTTATTACAAGACATAAAAAATTCTAAATAAATGGACACACACACACACACACACACACCATGTTCATGGATAGGAAGAGTCGGTCTTATAAAGCTGCCAATTCCCAAATCTATAGGCTCAATGCAATTCCAATCACAATCTGATAGTGTTTTTCAAGGAGTTTGGCAAGCTGATTATAAAGTTTGTGAGCAAATGAAGGCCTAAAAACGGCCATGCCACCTGGAACAAGAAAGACGAGGTAGAGAGACTGCTGTCCCACCATGGAGTCACTGCAGGCCTGAAGGGGACTTGAGTGTCTGGCTGGAGAGCTGGGCCTTGTCTTGTTACATGAGCAGGTAGGCGTGAGCGGTTTCATGAGCCTGTGAGAGGGACGCCAGGCAGGAGTTGATGGGGCTGGGAGCAGGCTGGCCCCGCCGTGGGATGGAAGGAGTGGCTGTCGGGGAGATGTCCCAGGCAGCTGTGGCTGGCAGGACTCTCCTGGGCATCAGCCCTGCTGCCCAGGTTGGACTTGGCTGCAGTCTGGCACTGTGACCTGTGCCCCCAGGGCAGGTCTGAAGGACAGACTCGCGGCATGTTGGAGGAGGCTCTGCTGGGTACAGCGAGGGCAGCCTCAGACCCCTCTGTGCCCCTGACCTGCCTTGTCGGAGCTCGTGGTTTGGCAGGAAGGCCGGGAAAATGCAATCGTTAAAGGAGAATAATAACCCCCTGCACCCCCACGCCAGGGCTGTGGCCAGGATGAGGAGTGAGGAGAAATGCCACCTTCACAGATCCTTCCTCTGCCAGGAACATCCTGGGGCTCACCTGGGTCAATGCATTGAGGCGTCAGAGCCCCTGTGCAGCGGGAGCAGCTACAGTCTTCAAATAACTACAGAAAGCAGGGAGTGCCAGCATCCCAGCATGTGCTGAGTTCCCAGCAGGTGTTCACCACTCTCCCTCCCCCCCATCCCTCCTTCCTCTCTCCTCCCTCTCTCCTTCTCTCCTCCCTCCTGCTATCCTCCCTCTCTCCTCCCTCTCTCCTTCCCTCCTCCCTCCCTCTATCCTCCCTCTCTCCTTCCTTCCTTCCCTCTTCCCTCTCTCCTTCTCTCCCTCCTCCCTTCTCTCCCTCTTCCCTCTCCCCTCCCTTCCTCCTTCCTCCCTCATCCTTCCTTCTCTCTTCCCTCCCTCTTACGTCTCTCCTCCTTCCCTCCCTCCTCCCTCTCTCCTTCCCTCCTCCCACCTCTCTCTTCCCTCCTTCCTCCCTTCCTCTCTCCTCCCTCCTGCTTCCCTCTTTCCTTCCTCCCTCCTCTTTCTCTCCTCCCTGTCTCCTCTCCTCCCTCCCCCTCCCTCCTCCCTCCCTCTCTCCTCCCTCCCTCCTACCTTCCTCCCTCCTCCCTCTCTCCTCCTTCCCTTCTCCCTCCCTCTCTCCTCCCTCCCTCTCTCCCTCCCTCTCTTCTCCCTCCCTTCTCCCTTTCCCCTCCTTTCCTCCTCCCTCCCTTTCTGCTCCCTCCCTCCTCCTTCTTCCTCTCCTCCCTCCCTCCTGCTTCCCTCCCTCCTCCTTCTTCCTCTCCTCCCTCCCTCCTACTTCCCTCCTCCCTTCCTCCTTCCTCCCTCTCTCCTCCCTCCCTCCCTCTCCCCTCCCTCACCCTCCCTCCTCCTCCCTCTTTTCTCCTTCCCTCCTGCTTCCTTCCTCCCTCTTTTCTCCTTCCCTCCTGCTTCCCTCCTCCCTTCTTCCCTCCTCTCTCTCTCCTCTCTCCCCACTCCCTCTCTCCTTCCTCCCTCCCCCCCGCCTGCCTTGTCCTCTCTGCATCCTGCCTTGCTGATTCCCCTTAGGTCTCAGATATGTGCTTATCAGAAGATCTGCCCTCACCTTCCCTTCCCTCCCTGAACCAGCTGCGGAGACTCTGCCCTGTGGTCTCCCTCCCTATGGAACATCAGCTCCATGGGGCAGGGCTTTGGTGCCTGAGGCAGAGCTCTGCATGCGATAGGTGCTCAGTAAAGGCAGATCACAGAGTGCATGTGCCCGCTGTGCTTCCCTAACTGGTGAGGCTGGGGTGTCAGGATCTTTCCCCGGGAACTCAGCCGACTTTTGGGGTGAGATGAAGACATGCAGAGAGGTCTCTGGCCACATTGAAGCTTTCCAGGGGAACGGGGCTCAAGGTTCTGAGAAGTGAGGCTGGGTCAGATGGTGGCTAAAGAGTTTGGGCTTCTGAGTTAATCCAAGGCCAACAAAGGGCAAGGTTAGCTGATAACCCGCCCGGCCTCCCTGGCCATGGGCCCCGGCCAGTGTATGCCCCAAGGGAGGACAGAGGGCGCCTGGCCAGAGAGGGCTGAGTCCCTTGAGAGTGGGCTGCCAGCCCCGGCCCCAGTGCCCCATGCTCGCTCATCTGGCCCTCAACTTTCCGACTCACTTTTCCTCCCTCCTTCCTTTCTCTCTTTCCGTCTCTAAACAGTTGTGCTTCTGTGGCTGTCAGGCTCTGAGCTAGTTGTCCTGAGATCATGATTTAACTTTTTCTACTTTCTTGCCTGTAAAATTAGGGGCTTGCACCAGGGTAAGACGTTGCACACTTTTTTGAGGTGGCTTCCAGGTGGCAGGCTCTGGGTTCGGGGCTGTGGAGACTGGAGGAAGGAGTTAGCCATTGGCTCTGGGGAATCAAGGGAGGCTTCCTGGAGGAAGAGACACTTAACTGTGCCTGGAAGCCAGGCCCAAGCAGAGGCGGGCTGGGGGAGTGCAGAGGGTGAGTCCTGGGCCTCTGCGGCCTGAGGGCACCTGGGCAGGGCAGGGCTGGGTTGGGAAGGTGCACCAGGCCCTGAACCACTGTCCTTTTCCTGAAGGCCAAGTTTCCTTGCCACAACAGCCTTCAGGGTTTGCTGCGAGGCATCCTCTAGGTGCCCCCGAGGGAAGGTGTACCACCAAGTCTCCTTCCAGCATCCCTTAGTTGCATTCTTAGCAACTCGGTGTTTTAATCCTGAGAGCTGGGAGCGGCCACGTTGCAGGCAGGAAGTAGCGAACGGTAGGGGAAGGGGCCTGTGCCGGTCCTGGGCTGGCAGCCCTGTGAGAGGCCGCTTGTGGGGGAGGTGGGCCTATGTCCGGGGCGAAGGAGGTTGCCTTTTAATGTGGAGGCCAAGCAGGTTAAATAAACAGCAATTGGATTTTGCTGAGGCCTGAGCTGCCTGCAGTGTCCCCAGGTACACCGAACACTGGAGAATCTCATTTTCGTGATCAGATTGTTATAAATTCTTCCCCCAGTCTGCTGAGAAATGTAAGTGTGAATTGTGTTTCCAGGTGCTGTAAACGACAGCCTGTAGGGGTACGGAGGTCAGGGAGGGTGACCCGGTCTGAACTCGGCCCTCTCAGGCCTGGGGCCCCAGAGGCCGTGCCCTTTCCTGTCTACAGAGGCTCTGGCCGTGCCCATTTGACCAGTCCTTTTCTGGGAGAATGCTGAGCAGAAAAATAACCCTAGGCAAAGATTTAAATCAATTTGCTGCGTCTAATAAATACCAGACTCACAGCTGAGGGAAGGGTAGAGACAGCCGCCACGGGAGGTGGGGTGCTGTCGCCCTTCCGCCCCGTAGCCCCGTCCTCAGACAACGTGCCTATCCTCCTCACCTCACCTGGGAGTGTCCTTGGTGACTCAGGAGCGACTTCAGAGTCAGACAGGCCTGGGTTCAAGGTGGGCTGTGCCACGCCTCAGCTGCAGCATGACTGTGGCTGGCTGTGTCTCGCCGGAGCTCACCGGATGGTGCAAGGCGGTGGCTCAGGGGCCCGTCGGGCTGGCGGTGGGCGTGGGGCCCCGGCGATGCTGGACCCACACACACCGTGGACACCCCTCTGTGCTGGCACCATGCCCTGCATCTGGGGCTCTCCCAGACTCTGAGCTGGCTGGGTTCTGGGGTCTCTGAGGTGAGCAACAGAAAGGCATGCGTTCTGGCTGGGAGTGGTGGTTCACACTTGTAATCCCAGCACTTTGGGAGGCCAAGGTGGGTGGATCACTTGAGGTCAGGAGTTTGAGACCAGCCTGGCCCAACATGGCAAAACTCTGTCTCTACTAAAAATATGATAAAAAAGCAAAACCCTGCCTCTAATACAACTACAAAACAATTAGTCGGGTGCGGTGGTACGTGCCCGTGATCCCAGCGCATGCCTGTGGCTGAGGCATGATAATGGCTTGAACCCAGGAGGCAGAGGTTGCAGTGAGCCTAGATCACGCCACGGCACTCCAGCCTGGGCAACAGAGTGAGACTCTGTCTCAAAAAAAAAAAAAAAAAAGCACAAGTTCTGCAGCTGACTGGGTCCCAACTGAGGGACGGCAGAAGGCCCAGGGGGCGAAGAGAAGACTTGTCCAAGATACAGTAAGCACTCCCTGAGTTCCACCTACAGCGTAGGTGTGCACTCAGGGCAGCAGTGGGTGGGTGCATGCATTTACATATGCCTGCATATGTGCATCCGTGTGTGTGTGCATTTGTGTGCATGTGTGCAGTGTGCACACGTGTGCCTTCATGTACCGGTGTGCATTCCTGTATATGTGCACATCTTATGCACTCGTGTACTGTGTGTGCACACAGGCATCTGTGTGTGCATACAGCATGTGTTCATGTGTATCCATGTGTGCCTTCGTGCATAGGCATGTTGCGTGCAGGTGTGTACATGTGTGCATGAGCATGGGTTTTGTGTGTGCATGTGTGAGCACAAGTGTGTGTGTGCATGTGTGTATAAGCACAGGTGTGTGTGTATGAGCTTGGGTGTTGTGTCTGTGAGACAGCACGGGTGGTGTGTGTGTGTGTGTGAGCTTGGGTGTTGTGTGCGTATGCGTGCTCAAGCCCTTATGCTCACCCATGGGGCAGTGGGTGGGAGCACCAAAGTGGGAGTGCCTCACTTTCTGGCTATGGGGCCAGCAGAGTGGGCAGAAAGGGCTTCTCCCGGAGGTGGCTGGATCTCCATGAAGCGGTGAGTGACTGGCAGGGGTGGCCTGGCCAGGGTGGGTAGAGGAAGAGTAGCACCCCCAGGGCCAGGCCTCCCACCCCTGGGTCATCGGGGGGGTCTTCAGAGGGACCTGAGACCCTGCCTATCAGGCCCCTGGAGTTGTCCCCTGGGAGGCCAGCTTGAAGCACCTTCCCAAACTGCTTCCTCCCAGCCTGTCAGCCTGGACCCCTGCAGCGGCAGGGGAGCTGCCCAGTGTCCCGGAGCCAAGCAGCTGCCGGGGAAGCAGAGGGGAGCGGTGGGTGGAAGGTGGTGGCCTACAGGGGAGGAGACTCCCAGAGTCTCCTGGCTGGGCAAGACAGCTGCCTGGGGGTCTCCAGGAGGCAGCACTTGACATCCTGTCCAGTCCAGGTGTTCTGGCTGTCCACGGCCAGCTGTCCAGTATGCCTTGGGCTTGCGAGCAGCTCCTGCCCTCCAAGGGCCCCTCCTGAGCACTGGCCCTGCAGAGGACCTTGTCCTGTCCAATCTGCCCTTCCATCTTTGCATGCTCAGCTAGGAGGGCCTGGGAACCCCGGGCTGCTCCAGTTGGGTGGGCTGCAGTCAGAGAGAGGAGGTTCCCTGTCCAAGGTCACCCCTGAAGTGGGCACCATGCTGAAAGTGGAGACTTGCCTCCCTCGGAGAGCGGTGATGAGGGGCACCGCCCCATGTCAGGGTGTCTGTGTCTATGGTGATTGAGGGATGGGTATGTGTGCGTGGGAAGGTCCCTTTCAAGGCAGAACAAAGCAGCTTGGAAGTGGTGGGGAATTGTGGCTCCTTTTAGCAACTGTATGCAAATGGCATGCAAATGAACCTGTTTTCCCTCCAATACCTGTGGCTTAGAGCAACAGTGTTCCTAAGGACCCCTGAGGCAGCCCCTGACCCTGGTCCTCATTCACCAACAAGAGCCCCTGCTTCAGAAATTGTGCTAAGTAGCAGTGGCTGCCATTGTTTGCTTAACAAATGAGGATTGTCCCCGGAGTCAGGCAGAACCCGGTTCTAATCCCAGCTTTGCCAGTGACTAGTTGTGTGCAACTTAGAGCACACTGTTTAATCTCTGCCCCTCATTGCGCTCTCCTGTAAAATACGATACCAGGAATACCTCTGGGTTGCCTGTGAAAGCATGTGGCATAGTTACTTCTGCTGATTGTGGTGGTGATGGTGATGTTGGTGATGATGGTGATGATGGTGATGATAGTGATGGTGATGGTGATGTTGGTGATGATGGTGATGGTGGTGGTGGTGGTGATGGTGATGGTTACAGTGATGGTGATGGTGGGGATGATAGTGATGGTGTTGGTGGTTATGGTAATGGTAGTGGTGATAGCCATGATGATGGTGGTGATGGTGGTGGTGGTGGTGGTGATAATGATGGTGGTTGGTGCTGGTGGTACTGGTGGTGGTAGGAATTATGGTGATGGTGGTGATGGTGGTGGTGATGGTGATGGTGGTGGTGATGGTGATGGTGGTGATGGTGATGATGGTGGTGATGGTGATGGTCATGGTAATGGTGGTGGTGACAGCCATGATGATGGTGATGGTGATGGTGCTGTGGTGGTGATGATGGTGGTGATAATGATGGTGGCTGGTCTGGTAGGGATGGTGGTGGTGGTGGTGATAGTGGTGGTGGTGGTGACAGTCACAGTGGTGGTAGTGATGGTGATGGTGGTGATGGTGGTGTTGGTGATGATGGTGATGGTGATGGTGATGGTGATGGTGGTGATGGTGGTGATGGTGGTGGTGACAGTCACAGTGGTGATGATGGTGATGGTGATGGTGATGATGGTGGTGATGGTGGTGGTGACAGTCACAGTGGTGATGATGGTGATGGTGATGGTGATGGTGATGGTGGTGGTGTTGGTGATGATGGTGATGGTGATGGTGATGATGGTGGTGATGGTGGTGGTGACAGTCACAGTGGTGATGATGGTGATGGTGATGGTGATGGTGATGGTGGTGATGGTGATGATGGTGGTGATGGTGGTGGTGACAGTCACAGTGGTGATGATGGTGATGGTGATGGTGATGGTGATGGTGGTGGTGTTGGTGATGATGGTGATGGTGATGGTGATGGTGATGGTGGTGATGGTGGTGATGGTGGTGGTGACAGTCACAGTGGTGATGATGGTGATGGTGATGGTGATGATGGTGGTGATGGTGGTGGTGACAGTCACAGTGGTGATGATGGTGATGGTGATGGTGATGGTGATGGTGGTGGTGTTGGTGATGATGGTGATGGTGATGGTGATGATGGTGGTGATGGTGGTGGTGACAGTCACAGTGGTGATGATGGTGATGGTGATGGTGATGGTGATGGTGGTGGTGTTGGTGATGATGGTGATGGTGATGGTGATGGTGATGGTGGTGATGGTGGTGATGGTGGTGGTGACAGTCACAGTGGTGGTGATGGTGATGGTGATGATGGTGGTGATGGTGATGGTGGTGATGGTGGTGATGGTGGTGATGGTGGTGGTGACAGTCACAGTGGTGATGATGATGGTGATGATGGTGATGATGGTGATGGTGGTGGTGATGGTGATGGTGGTGGTGACAGCCATGATGATGGTGATGGTGATGGTGCTGTGGTGGTGATGATGGTGGTGATAATGATGGTGGCTGGTCTGGTAGGGATGGTGGTGGTGGTGGCACGTGGTGATGGTAGGTATTAGGGTGATGGTGTCAAGTCCTCCATACTAGGCACTGCGTAGGGAACTGGGAGAATGGGATAAAGAAAGTGACCTCTGTCTTTGGGTGCTGAGTTCTTACTGACAGGTTCATGGGGCTGGGGACAGAGTCCCCACCTGCGTCACTCACCTTCAGCCGCTGGGGGCCTCTGTCTCTGAGAGCTCTCCTCTTGCCCCTGCTGTTCTCTGTTATGCGACAGGGATCTGCCTTTCCCACCTGGCCTCAAGATCCTCAAAGGTGGCGCAAGTCTATGCCCCCAAACCACCCAGGCAGTCAGCACAAGGCTGGGCTCAGAGTGAGTGTCCAGGACCTGCCAGAGGGGCCCGGCCCAGGGGAGTGGCAGGCAGGGGAGGGCATGGGGTGTGCAGCTTCAGCACCAGAACCCCAGGTGCAGCACCACCCCTGCGAGAGACTCTCCTCCCCTCGGCCGTCCTCAGCCCAGCAGGCACCTGCAGCACTGTCTTGTGTTGTCCTCGTTCTATGGATGTGAGATTGAAACTGGGGTGGGGCTGGGACTTGCCCCCATCATGCAGCTGGCAGGTGGTGAGGCCAGGGTTCGAGTCCAGGCCTCTCTGATGCGCCCCCTTCCCCATACGCCAGAACACCTCTCCCATAGCCCGCATGGCGGGGGAGGAAGCATGTTCTGCCAGGGGGGCTGGAGGGAGGGGGAGGAGCCAGAGAAGGGGCTGCTCAGGGAAGAACACAAGAGGTGAAGCAAGATGGGTCCCACGGGGATCCCGTGCCACAGCTGTGCACAGAGGTGCTGCTTAAAGGCACATTGCTTTCTGGGAACTCAGGAAGCATTTCTGTCCGTCTGCAGGCTCTGGGTGGTTTGGAGTGTTGGCCAGGTGGGCTTGGGTCCTTCCTCTGAGCTGGTAGATGGCATGTCTTCTGCAGACAGCAGCAGCAGGCGGCAGGGAGAGGCCCGGGCAAGGGGAGGGCCTCCGTGCCAGGAAGCATGGCCCCATGGGGCACTGGGGAAACCAGCTGCAGCCTCCGACTCCTGGAAACCACAGCAGAACTCAGTTGGCTGTACCCTGCCTCCTGCAAACAGATATAGATCAGTTTCATTAAAAAGCCTTAACACACTGCCAGGCTTCCAGCCGGCCGGGCTCCTGGGGCCAGAGCCCACGGCTCTCTGGTGCCTTCTGCCAAGAAGAAGGTGGAAGGAAGGCACAGGGCATTTTATTGTTCTCTAAACGAAAAGCCAAGAATATCTCTGCGTGGAATTGATTTCTGTCTTCTGGAAAAGGCTTGGCGTCTTCTCTCAGCCCTGCCTAGTCCTAGTCCAGTCTTGGGCCTGACGGGGTCTGGAGGGATCAGTGGGCAGCCCTGGGTGGGGGGAACCTGAGGGCTCCAGCTCCCACCTCCCTCACCCACTGTCCTGTTCTGGGCTCGGGAGTCCATGAGGGTGGTGACACACAACATGGGCCACGTGCTGGGCCCCTGGGAAAAGGCTGGCCACGCGTTCCCACTGACCCGCTGCAGGGTCCTGCGGGGGGGGTCACCATTGCCACTTGGGGATGAAGCGATGGAGATTCAGCGAGGTCACCCATCCTGCTGGAGGCATTGCAAGGAAGTTGGTGATGTCAGGGCAGAGTGACCTCGAGGCAGGGGCAAACACAGAGCCCAGCTGGTGACTAGGGGGTGACTGCCCTACTGCAGTGGGTCATGCCCAGAATGGCCGCTGGGGCTGGCGACTGGGGGGTGACCGCCCTAGCTGCAATGGGTCCCCGCCCAGAGCAGCCACTGGGGCTGGTGACTCGGGGGTGACTGCACCCTCAGGATGGCGATCAGTAAGGTCTCATGACCGGAACCTTGTCTGTGCCTTTCCTGGACTGGGCTCTCTGACCCTGTGCAGACGCAGCACGCATGGTGGCCTGTGCCTTGCTTGTTGCTTGTGTTCAGGAGGTGGCCCCAGCGGTCCTGCTTCTGCAGGCACTGCCGTCACCACTGCCATGAATCCATTGCTGCCGGCCCTCTTCCCGTACCCCTAGTGCCGGCCTGGGCTGTCGCCAGCCTGTCCACCTCCGCACTCTCACCTGCGGCAGAGCCCAGTCTCCTCGCCAGGCTGCCTGTCCGGTCTCTACCCGATACTGCACCCGGGAGTGGGCACATCCAGTCTGTGAACAGGCAGATGCCCTCCTGCAGGCCTGGGGAGGGGACGTGGGCAGGGCAAGGCAGAGGCTGGACCTTGTGTCCTGCTCTGAGCATCCCCACACCTGGGCCGGAGCGGACGGAGAGCAGGCGTGTCTGTGCTTTGACTCAGCCGAGCTTCATACCTGCCCCACTAGGACAGTGGCCAGGAAGCAGCGTCCCATTGTGCAGAGGAAATGGCTGAGGGGTGGGGAGGGGAGCACCTGCGAGGTCTGCAGGGGAGCCAGGATGGGGGCTCAGGGCTGAGGTCACTGCGGAGGCCTGCTTCCAAACCACCGCACACAGGAATGGAGACAGCAGGGATGGCCAGAAGTAAACAGCGGCCCTCACAGTGCTATTGGCACCTCCAGGGAAGGATAAATGCTTGGAAGTGCCCTAGCCTGGGTCCTGGCTGTGTTACTTGCTTGCTGTGTGACTTTTGACAAATCGTGTTGTCTCTGAGCCGTTTCTTCCTCGCCTGGAGCTTTAGGAAGATTAAGCGACACCAAGCGGGTAGCTCCTGCTGGGGTGCTGGGCACAGGTGGCTGCCGCTTCTTCCCCTGAGCACTGTCGCCGGCAGCACCACCTCAAATCTCAGGGCAGGACGGGGTCTCCAGCCTCATTTACAGATGTGGGAAAGAGAGGCTCAGAGAGGTTCCAAGGCTTGGCCTGAGACACGCAGCCAGTGGGTGGCACAGCCAGGACAGAGCCGGTGCCCTGGTACCGGGGGGGCCTGGCCCTGCCTCCTCCCACCCGCAGCCCATGCATTACGAATGCAGGCCTGCTTAGGAAGATGAAGCAGCCGTCTGTTTACCTCTTGACAGCATAAAGGGAAAACAACAAAATTAAACCAAACAAACCGCCCAGACATCAAACAAGCTCTCTCTCAACGTGCGTGCCCTACAGATAGAGAACACGGGCGGCAGGTACATGGTGCCCGGGCCCTGCAGATAGAGAACGTGGGCGGCGGGGTACATGGTGCCCGGGCCCTGCAGATAGAGAACGTGGGCGGCGGGGTACATGGTGCCTGGGCCCTGCAGATAGAGAACGCGGGCGGCGGGGTACATGGTGCCCAGGCCCTGGCAAGAGGCACTCAGTGAAGGGTGTTGAGGGCTCCTCTCATGAGCCGGGCCCTGTCTCCAGGCAGGAACATGACCAGGGCCTGATGGGTGCTCTCAGAAGACAGAGGGTGCCAGAGCAGCGCCGCTCAGACGGACAGGTGCCTGCCACACCCTAACTGGGAGGACAACCCCTGCCCTGAGCTGCTCGTGGGCCCACTGCTTATGGGAGGCGTCGGGATGCTGCAATAGAGGCATGAGCCGCAGGGCCACACTTTGCAGCCCTTTCTCTCAACTTCCCTCAGAAGCAGGAGGAACCAAGTCTCTTTTTTTGATTGTGGCTTTTGCGGGGGGAGGGGGGCGGGGCTTAGTTTCTCCCTTCTCAGCCCTAGCTGATGGGAATCTCAAGCTCCGACACGGCCTGAGCCAGCAGTATGTGGCACGGGGGGCAGGCTGCGGTGTGCAGGGGGGCCGGGGTCTGGAGACTGGGAATCTGGTGGAAGGCGGCGGGGGCCTGTAGGGAGAGTCTGGATCTGATCCCAAATGCCCTGGGCTGGAACTCCTCACCTGCCCGCCCGGTGACTCTGGGCCTCAGCATTTTCGTCTTTTAAATGGGCACATATCCCCAGCAAAGCCCTCTGGCCGGCGGGCTGCACCAGAGTTCTGAGCTCCAGCACCCATGGGCAGCTCCCATGACAGCCCGCTGCTCCCTGGAGGCTGAGCCGCCCTTACGGGGGTTTCCTCGGCCTTCCTTTACTGGGTCAGGCCTCGGGCCTGGACAGTGGTGAGTCATGCTCATCCCTCTCTGAGAGGCACAGGCAGGGAAAGGCTAGCCCCTCGTCCATCGGCTCCTGTGTTCGAGGCAGTCTGCACGTGGACTGCGTCCATCACCATGGCAGCTCCTTGGAGCAGGCAGCCTTGACTGTAGGTCAGGGAAGCAGAGCTGGCCAGCCTCGGGGTCAGCTGCCTGTGCTGCCATGCCCTCGGTGTTGCCTTCCCCATGTCTGCAAGCGCCTGGGGCTGCAGCTCCATGCTCCCCAGCGCCTGGTGCCTAGCTGCTGCTTCAGGTGCATCCAGCGAGGGCTCATTAACGCTGCCATCAACAAGACAGATGAGAACGCTCCGAAGGAAAACAAAAGCAGCAGCAGGCTTCTGCGATTGGGCCTGGAACCTGCTCCAGATGCCTTCACTGGCGGGTAAGTGTCCACCTCACCGAGGAGCCCGTGGCGCTGATGGCTGTTTTCCCTGTCCCCTGGCTCAGCCCCCACGCCGCTGCTTGGAAAGGGATCCGGGATTATGCAGAAGCAGGGATTATGCCTTGGCACGCACTGCTCCAACCTCGCACCCTGAGGAGCTCTAACTCTCTCCTACTCCAGGGGAGGAGGCCTCATTAGAGCGCCATTTTTAGCCTGGTGAAGAGCTCCCCCATGTCCCCCAAATTTGCATTTTTCCCTCAAAATGCTCTTGCCGCTGGCAGGAGAATGGCTGTAAAAATCCGAGAGGAGCACATGGCTGGAAGTGTGAGTGGCTGCCATGTGGATTTCATTAGCTCAGGGCCTGCCTGCATTCATGACTCCAGCACACTGCTGCGCTGCCGGCCTTGCTCCAGCAGGTCTCACGCGGTGTACTCTGAAGAAGGGCATGGGAGGCCCAGGGAGGTCTCTGGAGCTACCCAGGACCCCCCAGCTAGTTTGTGGCAGAGCTCGGCATCCCCCGGCCCCCACTCCCCAAGCTCAGAGCTCTCGTAGCCGTCAGCTCAGGCTATTAAGCTGCAGTCACAATTGCCCCCAGGTCGCGGGTGTGATTGGTGCTTGAGCTGCGAGGCCACAACGGGCCGGTCTGGCTGTGGCTTTGCTGCTGTGCTTCCCACTCTGGGACCCCAGCTCTCTCGAAGACATCATGGGCTCTAGGTAGAGAGGAAGAGGGAGGAGGAGTGCCACGGTCGCCCTGAAGGGATCTGCTTGGAAACAGCACATGTGACTGCTGCTCCACGGCATTGACCAGAGCATTTCTCACGAGCCGGTCCTGACGCTGACGGCCTGCTGTGCAGCACCCTGCGCGGAGAAGGGAGAGGCGCCGTGAGAAGGCTGCACAGGCTTGTGAACAATTATCCAACCCACTGCGTCCTTGAAACCGCTGCCTCCGCCCCAGTCGAGTCCTCTCTGTTTCGGCTCCCGTCCTCCCCCTTCCTTTAGCCTCTGCCTAGGACCTGCCCTCCTTGGGGATCTTGGGAATCGCCACCCAACCCCCCTTTCCAGGTCGGCTGTCCGCCTTCCTAGTAGCCACCTCCTCCTGGGTCAGGGCTGGGCCCCAGGCCCACCTCTCACACACGCTGGCCTCGGCAGCCTTCCCGGTAGCCGTTCCTGTTCCTTGCCGGCTGCCCAGCCCACCCTCTGCCCACAGTTCTCCTCCAGGGAGAGAAGCTGCCTGGCATAGGCCTGGATCTACCGCCCTTGCCCCGTCTGGATGACATCCCTGGGACCTGGGTCCACTGCCCTCGCCCCGTCCGGATGACGTCCCTGGGGTTTGCAGAGCATATCTAGGCTTCTGGTCTTCAGCCCCTTCTTCATGTTATAAACTGGGGTCAAGCCGATGGCATAGTTGTAGCATGGCCCCATGAGGAAAGGGCATTGGGCAGCCTGGCCGGGGCCCAGTGCCTGCCTCAGTTTAGTTCCTATAGGGGAGGTAGCATTACTAATGGAGACTCAGGCTTTGAGAGGTGGATGCCCTGCCCAAGGCCACAGGGCTGGCTCCCTCCAAAGGCGTGGCCCTTCTAGAAGTGGAGGAGGCGTGGGTAGTGGGTGCAGCAGTGCCCTCCCTGCTGAGCACCCAGCCCTGTGAGCGAGGCCCTCAGCTGCCCCTGCTCCCGAGAACCATCCATGACTGGCAGGAGTCTGCAACCGAGTGATACAGGGCAGCAGGAGGCTGGCCTCTCTGCCTCCAGGTGGGGGACGTGGAGTCCCCGTCGGCCAGGCTCAGGGTAGACACTGTCTGAGCCCAGGATGTCCTGCTTCCCCTCCTTCCAGGCTTCCCAGGAGCTCCACCTCCGTAAACCAGACCCAGATCCCAGCCCAGACCTGCTCCTAGGGAGTCCACTCTCAGCGCCACGAGTCCTCAGTTTCAAGATCATCTGCAGTGCCAGAAACCTACTCTGCCCAGAGCTGGCCCCAAAGGGCAGCATTTGGGAAGCACTTCCTGCCATCTGGGGGCTGCGTTTTCAGCCTGGGAGCCAGACAGAGATAGTGAGGCAAGAGCAATCTTTATGAGTCTGAGAGAGAGAGAAAGAACACCAGGAGCCCTGTGGGTGCCGAGTTTCTGGCTGGGGCTTTTTGCCCCGTTACTCAATCCCTTTAACTCCCCTGGGGAGCTGTGCGGGCTTCCTGGAGCTGCCATGTCGGTGCTCTCAGAGCCCTCTTCTGAACGTGGGTGTCTTCATCCGTTTGTGCTGCTAAACAGAATACCTGAGACTGGGTAATTTCTAAAGAGCAGAGATTTACTTCTCGCAGCACTGGAGGCTGGGAGTCCAAGGTCCAGGTGCCACATCTTGTCCGGGCAGGGTCTCCCAGCTGCGCCCTCAGGTGGCAGAAGGCAGAGGGCGAGGTGGAGGATGCTGTGTGAAGCCTTGTAAGGGCCTTGGTCTCCGTCATGAGGGAGCAGCCGCCAGGCCTCATCACCTCTCGATACCATCATGGCAGTATCACCTGGATTTTGGAGGGGGCCATTCACACCTTTGCATTCTGCCCCTAGCCCCCAAAATTCATGTCCTTCCCACATGCAAAATAGCATCATTCCATCCCAGTAGCCCCCACATCAGCTCGTTCCAGCACCGACCTTAAAGTCTAAGTCTAAAGTCTCATCCAAACACCACAAGAATGCTGGGCATGGTGGTGTGTGCCTATAATCCCAGCTACTCGGGAGGCTGAGGCAGGAGGATCGCTCGAGTGCAGGAAGTCTGGGCCCCTCAGGTGTCCACACTAAGTTCGGCATCTATATGGTGATCTCCTGGGAGCGGGGGACCACCAGGTTGCCTAAAGAAGGGTGAACTGGCCCAGGTGGGAGACAGAGCAGGTCAGAGCTCTTGTGTTGATCAGTAGCAGGATTACGCCTGCAAATAGCCACCGCACTCCAGCCTGAGCAACACAGTGAGATCACATCTCTTAAAACATCACATGGGCGAGACTCAAGACATGATTTGTCCTGAGGCCAATTCCCTCCACCCCCCACTATGAGCTGTGAAATCAAACAAGTTATTCACTTTCAAAATACAAGGGTGAGACAGGCATAGGACAGACATTTCTACTTCGAATGAGAGAAACAGGAAAGAAGAAAGGGATCACTGGTCCCAAGTAAGAGTCCAAAACCCAACAGACAGACAACATTACATCCGAAGCCTTGAGAATAATCTCTTTGACTCTGTGTCCCACCTTCTAGACACATCAGGGCGGGGGCTGGACCCCGAGCCTCGGGCAGTAGCGCTCCCAGAGCTTTGCTGGGCTCAGCCCAGGCAGCCTTTCTCATGGGCTGAAGTTTCGTGCCTGCAGCTCTCCAGGGCTGGTGGCTCTATAGATCTGGAGTCCCCGGGGGTGGGCACTCGTCTGCTGCTCCCTCCCTGCAGCCCACACCTGCCCAGGCTCAAGGCTCTGCTGACACATTTGGCTCAGGACTGGCATCGGGGTTTCTCCAGGAGGAGAGAGCTGCGTGTACAGGACATCGTCTGGCCACAGCTGGTTGCAGCACCTGGTGGGCACAGATGTGTGTTCATTGAGAAGGGGAAGGATTGGAGAGACAAAGGAATGACTGAGTGCGTGCTGCGGCCACTTTCAGATGGCAGCCTTCGTGATGGTCTTTGCTCATCGCTGCCTCACACATTCTCAGGGTGGTGCTGATGCGTAGCAAGTGCTAACACAGGTTGGTGGGGATGACTGGAAGGAGGAGTGTCTCTGGCCACTTAGAAGGCAGAGGCACAGCAGGTGTTTGGGCTCAGGCCAGCCTCTGTGGCCTTGAACGGTTCTCCTGTGTCTGCGCATCTCACTTCCCAAGTCCTCAGTCAGCCCTCTGTTCTGCCATCCTCCATGGGGAAGACGAGGGACCCAGGGCTCAGGGAAGCCAAGAGGCTTCCCCAAAGCTACACTTGAGGGGCAGAGCGAGGTTTGCACCCCATCTGCTTGACCCTAAGTCCAAGACCCAACATTTTAAGCAACATTTTAAGCTGCCTCCTCCACCAGGGATGAATGAATGAATGAAGCTGGGGTTGTGCCCAGGGGAGGAGGGGGCATGCCAGGGAGGGGGTGGGCAGAGGTGTGGAGGCTGGCTCCTGACTCCTCAGATGGGGGCAGGCTGGGTGGTGGGGGGCAGGGAGAGCCAGCAGCAGGAGCACCTGTGGCTCTGCCCAAGAAATGGGCCCTAGTATAACTTGGAAGAGGGGACCTGGCCCACCAGCACAGTGTGGAGCCCTCGAGAGGACCCTCAGCCCAGCCCTGCCATCTCCTGGGGATCCCCCAGCCCTGCCTTCATGGGGGTAGGGGTGGCTACAAGGTGCTGCTTTGCCCTCCCAGGGCTGGCCACTGAGGACACTGAGGCTGGCCACTGAGCTGGCCACTGAGCTCTCCTCAGGCTGGCCACTGAGGACAGGCCCCGGGTGCCCTTGGCAAGTGGACACCCCCTTTGGGACCCTTATGGGACAGGGGCTGTGGAACTGAAGAGTGGGGAACTCTCCTGCTGGGAAGTCCTTAGCTCCGTGCTCTGCTGTGCTGTGCTGTGTCTTCGGTAATTGCTGTGTCTTCGGTAATTGTGGAATTAGCATGTTTGGATCTTAGAGTGGTGAAATTTTGGAATTGTGGAGAAGGTTACCCGTAAGGGTTAGAGGTAAAGTTTGTACAAACCCCTAGCTTGTCTCAGTATTGTTGTATGAGCTTTTCCTGATCCGTTATTCAACAGCCACACGAGGTTGTGTGTAGCATGTATTTAATCCTAAATCCTTTATCCTAATCCTTTATATCCTAAAGGATAGTGATGTAATGAGTGTCTATGAATCACCTCCTAACCCAGAACTGACAGGACCACTGCTTGCTCCCGGGAGCAGCCCTGCCCCATTGCACCCTCTGCCCTCACCCCAACCTAATCTTGTCCCCAGATTGTGTGTCTGTTATTCCATTGCTCTTATGTAGTTTTAAATGGTTTTGCCTTATTTTATGCAGGAAATGTTGGTAAGATGTATTCACTACTAAACAATGTATTATTTGGTTTTGCTTATTTTTTAGCTCATAAAAATTGAGCCTACTATTAGTATTCTTCCGAGACTGGCCTTTTGTCATCCAGCTTTGTTTTGAAGACTAATCCATGTGCTTATGCATAGCTACGGTTCATAATTTTCGCTGATGCAGAAGATGACATTGCGTGACCGTATCATAATTTATATCCATTCTCCTCTTAATGGATGTGTAGAGTGTTTGCAGTTTTTGGTGAAAAACCAGCACTGCTCTGAGCACACTTGTGTCGGCTGCTGCTCTGACGAGCGTGTCTCCAGCTCTCTACTAAAGTGTGATCCTTGGGTCTCAGGGATGCAGATGCTTCCCCTCTGTCAGCTGAGACTAAACTGCTTTCCAGCCATGTGCTTATCGCATTTCCACCAGCAGTAAACGAGCTCCTCTCAATCTGCTCACTGGCTATCTTGTATTCGATATTGTCAGACTCCTCGATTTTTGCCAGTCTGCTGGGTATAAAATAGTAACTAATTGTGGTCTCCATTTGCATTTCCCTGATTACTAACGAGGCTGGAATTTTTCATGTGTTTATATTTGTGTTTTGTTCACTGCGAAAAGTCTGTTCATGCCTCTTGCCCATTTTCAAAATTGGATTGTTGGTTTTTTTCCGTCGTAATGATGGTGGAGCGTCTGCACACACGTGCGTGGGCTCCGACCTCAAAGCCAACACTCTCTGAGTCTACACGTGTTGCAAATGTCCTCTCTGGCCGATGCCTCCCGCTGCAGGTGCAGGAAGGCCCCTTGCCGGTCTGCCCTGCTCCCCTTGCTCCCCTGCGGGTGGCAGGTTCTGTGCCAGGCTCCCTTTCTGCTCTGTGGGCCGCCGTGAGCGTCTGTCTCCCTGCGTCCCCGCTCACTGTCTTAGTTGCTACTCTTCTGTATGAAACGATGAGACCTGTTTGGGCTGGCCTCCACCTCCCGGATTCGTTCTAGGAGTGTCTTGGGGACATTGGCCCTCGCTCTTCCATACGTATTTTAGAATCACCTTGTCAAGTTCCATAGATAACCCTGTTAGCATTCTTATTGGCATTGCATGGAATCTGTGGATCAATGTGGTCAATCTTATCCTCACGATGATGAGTATTCTTGTCTGTGAACATAGTATATCACTGTTTACTGACGCCCTCTTTAATGTTTTAAAATACATTTAAGTGATGATTTTCTTTATACATCTTTCTTTTTTTGACTTATTCCTAAACATATATTTTGTTTGTTTCTATAAATGATGCCTCATTTTAAAACCACATTTTCTAATTGGATGTGGCTGATACGTAGAAATGTGTGTGATTTTTGTAAATTGAGTGTATAGTCAGCCAAGTGTTAATTTCTCATTATCTCTAATAATTTGCCTAAGAATTTTTTAGGTGTCCTGTGATGATAATTCTGTTATTACCAATCATGACAGTTTAATGTCTTCCCTCTAGATCCTGATCCCTTTAAAATCTCTTTCTTGTTTTCTTGTGGCCTGGAGCCCTAGTTCAGTGTGGACTAGGCGTGGGGGTGGCCGCCCCTCTTGTGCTCCGAATTTTAAAATAAATGCTTTTAACATTGCCCCATTAAGAATATTAATCTCAAGTTTATTGTAGATACTCTTTATCTTAATCTTCTGGTCATCTATAGGTTGCCAGAAGTCTGCTAAGGGTTTGCTAAGAGGTTTTTGTTGTTGTTGTTGTTAATCCTGGTTGGGTCGGGTGTTCAATTTCATCAAATGCTTTTTCTTTTTTGCATCTATTGAGATAATTACTTAGTTTCTCCCCTTTAATCTGGTGGATGACATGTACAGATTTCTAACATTAACTGCCCTTTCATTTCTAGGGTAAACTCAACTTGAACAGCATCTGTAAGAATAAGAGTGTTCCCTGATGGATGAATCCAGTGTGAAAATACTTCATTTAGGATTCTTGCATCTCTATTGGCCTCTGTGTTTCCCCACTTCTGACCTTGTCTGATTTTGATAGCAGTGCTATATCCATCTCAGAGACTGCATTAGAGATTACTGTGTCCTTTTCTTTTTTGTATTATTATTTTTTTTTGAGACAGAGTCTCGCTCTGTTGACCAGGCTGGAGTGCAGTGGTGTGATCTCAGCTCACTGCAAGCTCCGCCTCCCGGGTTCACGCCATTCTCCTGCCTCAGCCTCCCGAGTAGCTGGGACTACAGGTGCCCGCCGCCACGCCTGGCTAATTTTTTTGTACTTTTAGTAGAGACGGGGTTTCACTGTGTTAGCCAGGATGGTCTCGATCTCCTGACCTCGTGATCCACCCGCCTCAGCCTCCCAAATTGCTGGGATTACAGGCGTGAGCCACCATGCCCAGCTTCTTTTTTGTATGTTTTTAAATTAACAAATGTCAAATTGCATATATTTATGGTATACAATGTGATGTTTTGACATATGTATTACTGTGGAAAAATTAAATCAAGCGAATTCACATACCCATCCCTCCACATACTTATTTTGTGATGAGAACATTTTAAATACATTCTCTTAGCAATGTTTTAGTATATTATACATTATTATTCACTATAGTTACCATGCTCTACGATAGAGCTCCAGAACGTATTGCTCTTGTCTGATGGAAACCTTGTACCGTTTAACCCAGATCTCCCCACCTCCTCCCCTGCTCCCGCAGCCCCTGCTAACCACCATCCACCTCTCTGCTTCTGTGAGTTCAGTTTTTTTTAGATTTTACGTATAAGTGAGATAACGCAGCATTTGTCTCTCTGTGCCTGGTTTACTTCACTTAAGCATGATGTCTTCCAGGTGCCTCCACGTTGTCACAAATGACAGGATTTCCTTCTTTAAGAAGCTGAATCGTATTTCCTGGTGTATATGTACCACACTTTCTTTATCCGACTTTAGATGGACACTTAGGCTGATCCACGTCCTGGCTATTGTGAATAGTGAAGCGATAAACATGGGTGTGCCAGTGTCCCCTTTGACATACTGGTTTTATTTCCTTTGGATATATACCGAGTAGTGGGATTGCTGGAACATATGGTAGTTCTAGTTTAAATATTTTGAGGAACCTCTGTACTGTTTTCCATGATGGCTGCACTAATTTGCATTCCCACCAACAGTGCGCAAGGGCTCCCTTTTCCCCACGCCCTCACCAACATTGATCTTATATGTATATGTGTATGTGTACAGAAAAGACATTCTAACAGGTGTGAAGCGATACTTCATTTTGGTTTTAATTTGCACTTTCCCGATGAATAGTGCTGTTGAGCACCTTGTCATATATCTGTTAGCTTTTTTTTTTTTTTTTTTTGAGACAGAGTTTCACTTTTGTTGCCCAGGCTGGAGTGCAATGGCATGATCTCAGTTCACTGCACCTATGTTTTCTTCTAGTAGTTTTACAGTTTTAGGTCTCACATGTAAGTCTTTCATCCATTTTGAGTTGATTGTTGTATACGGCATGAGATGGAGATCTGTTTTTATTCTTTTGTGTGTAGATACCCAGTTTTCCCAGCACTGTTTGTTGCAGAGACTGTCATATCCCCGTTATGTATTGTTGACAACTTTGCCAAAGATTAGTTAACTGCAAATGCATGGATTTATTTCTGGGCCTTCTCTTCTGTTTCGTTGGTCTGTATGTCTGTTTTTGTGCCAATACCCTGCTGTTTTGGTTACCATAGCTTTGTGGATTTTGAGTTTATTTAATGTGCTCTCTCCAGCTTTCATCTGTTTGCTTAGGATTGCTTTGGCTATTTGAGATCTTTTGTGGTTCCATACAAATTTTATATTTTTTATTCTATTTCTGTGAAAAATGTTGGAATTTTGATAGGATTCTGTTCGATCTGTATATTTCCTTGCATAGTATAGACATTATAACAGTATAAATTCTTCCAATCCAGGAACACAGTATATCTTTCCATTTATTTGTGCCTTCTTTAATTTCTTCATTAAGGTTTTATAATTTTCATTGTATATATCTTTTGCCCCTTCCTTAAATGTACTCCTAAGTAATTTTTTATACTATTGTAAATGGGGTTGTTTTCCTGACTTCTTTTGTGGATAGTTCATTGTTAGTGTATAGAAATGTGACTGACTTTTGTATGTGGATTTTGTATCCTGCAACTTCCCTGAATTCGTTTGTTACTTCTGACAGGTTTTGTGTGGAGTCCTTGGGGTTTTCTATCAGTAAGACCATGTCATCTGCAAACAGAGAGACAATTTAACTTCTTCCTTTCCAATTTGGATGCCTTTTACTTCTTCGTCTTGCCTAATTACACTGGCGAGGACTTTCAGTGCTGTGTTGAGTAGAAGTGACGAGAGCCGGCACCCTTGTCTTGCTCCTGATGTTGGAAGGAAAGTTCTTCCCTCTAAAGTTGGACGTTTGGCCCACGAATTTTCAGCCTTTCTTATTTTCTAACATAAGCATGTAGAGCCTATAAATCCTCCTGAAAAGGTCTGCTTATACTGCATCCTGTGTTTTGATACATAATATTTCCATTATTGTTCAGTTTAGAAACTGTATATGTCTATTATCATTTTTCTTTGACCCATTACTTAAGGAGATTATAAAATTTCTAAATGCATGGGGATTTTTAATTTACTGTTTTTTTATTACCTTCTAACAATTGCATTTTTCTCAGAGAATTTCTTTTATGTGCAACACTGCTTCTTTGAAATTTGCAAAGACTTGCTTTATAGCCTAGAACTTTCCATCTCTGTAAATGTTCCATTTGTGCCTGAGAAGAATGTGCATTCTTTAATTAGTGCATGGAAAGTTCTATTAGTGTCCCTCAAATCAAGCTTGTTAACTTTGTAGTTCAGATCTTCTGTATTTTTACCTCTTTTTGGTCTGTGTGACCTATCATAAATTGAGAGGAATATGTTGAAATCTCCTACCCCACTGGTGGATTTGGAAATTTCTCCCAGTAGCTCTATAACGGTTTGCTTTATGTATCCCGTGGCTATTTTGTTAAGATTGTATACAAGTGTGGAATGTATCATCTTGGTGAAGTGAACCTTTCAGCATTATAAAGTGACCTTTCTGATTCCACATAATGCTTTTTATCTCAAATCCATGTTGTCTGCTCTTAACAGGACTATCCCAGCTTTCTTTTGATTAATGTTTTCATCATATATTTTCCTGTTATTTTTCATTTTCAGCATTTCTATGCCTCTGTGCTTTTGAAATGCCTCTTGTAAATAGCAGATAGCTGGATTTAAAAAAATCCCATGTGACAATCCCTGTCTTTTCATTGGTGAGGTTAATCCATTATTGATATATTGGGACTTGTTTCTCCCTTCTTACTTTTTGATCTCTATTTATCTTGATGTCTGAAAGCTTCTTTATTTTTTATTGCTAGAGTTTTAAACTTTTTATTTTGAAAATATTTCAAATGTACATAACAGTCGCAGAAATAGGACACCAAGCCCGGCCTCTTTGGGTCCCATCTGCCGTTGTTAATGCTTCCTCATCAGGATGCTGCAATCCCCAGCCCTTGAGTAGCATCAGGAAGAGCCGAGATTCTCTCCAGCACACCCTCAGAAGTGGCGAGTTGGCGCTAACCACGTATTTAACATGACTCGCTAATCACAGGCCCCACTCGGGTTTTCCTGATTACTCCACTAACGCTTCCTGTTAAGTCCAGGATGGAATTCAGATGCACCTGGTGCATTTACTTTCCACGTCTCTTGAATCAATGGAGTTTTAAAAAGTTAGTTCATTTTTTTCTTACTCTACTTTCAAAAGTCTTCTTCTACACTTTATTTCAATCTTGTATTTGTTTCCCTTGAAATGTTGCCAGGTCATTCTACTGAAATGAAGTCTCAGGTTAGACATCATCCTAGCCCCTTCCTGAATAATGCATGGGTCTTTAAACGCTTGAGCTCTGATTACTCCCTTCCAACTTCCATGCTATTGTTACCCGTTATTTTTAGTTCACGCTCTCCAGGCCTGTCTTGGCTCTTACCTGAGGGGCTTTAAGGCTCCTTGTGGAAAGGACGTGGCTGCCCCCGGCCACCTTCTTCTGCAGAAAGGAGGGGTGTCAGCTCTGGGAAGCCCACCTGGCTAAGGTTTGGCTGCTGATGGCAGCGGAGGCTCAGTGGGACCCTGAACTCAGTTTTCTGGCTGTGGCAAGCTTCCCCTGAGCCCCAGAGCTTTCTCTCCCGTAGGCCTTCACCCAAACCTGTCCCCTTTCCTGGGGGCCTTTCCTGCCTGCCCTCTGGCCCCTACATCTCTTCTGGGCAGCTTTTTCCTACTCCTTTGCCTCTCATCCCGTCCCTAGGCCCAGCTGGTGCATCTGCACACTTATTTACCAAGTGTCATGGAGTCTGCAGTGCCAGGGACCAGCCAGACACCACCCCCGCCCCGGTGGGATTCTATGGAAGCCGTGCTAGCAACACCTCCCCTGGCTGGTGAGCAGGAGTCTGAGAGGCTTCCTGGAGGAGATGCCGCCTGAGCTCAGGTTGGGAGACTGAGTAGGCATGAGTCAGGTGAGGAAGGAGAGAGAGGTGTTTGGCAGAGGCAGGTGTGCAGGGGCGGGTGTGCAGGGGTGGGTGTGCAGGGGCAGGTGTGTAGGGGCGGGTGTGCAGGGGCGGGCGTGCAGGGGCGGGTGTGCGGGGTGGGTGTAGAGGGCGGGTGTGCAGGGGCGGGTGTGCAGGGGCGGGTGTGCAGGGGCGGGCGTGCAGGGGCGGGTGTGCAGGGGTGGGTGTAGAGGGCGGGTGTGCAGGGGTGGGTGTGCAGGGGCGGGTGTGCAGGGGCGGGCGTGCAGGGGCGGGCGTACAGGGGCGGGTATACGGGGCGGGTGTACGGGGTGGGCGTGCAGGGGTGGGCGTACAGGGCGGGTGTACAGGGGCGGGTGTGCAGGGGCGGGCGTGCAGGGGCGGGTGTACAGGGCGGGTGTACGGGGTGGGCATGCAGGGGTGGGTGTACAGGGTGGGTGTACAGGGGCGGGCGTGCAGGGGCGGGCGTACAGGGCGGGTGTACAGGGGCGGGCGTGCAGGGGCGGGCGTGCAGGGGCGGGTGTGCAGGGGTGGGTGAGCAGGGGTGGGTGTACGGGGTGGGTGTACAGGGGTGGGTGTGCAGGGGCGGGCGTGCAGGGGCGGGTGTGCAGGGGCGGGTGTGCGGGGTGGACGTGCAGGGGTGGGTGTACGGGGGGGTGTACGGGGTGGGCGTGCAGGGGCGGGTGTGCAGGGGTGGGTGTGCAGGGGTGGGTGTACGGGGTGGGAGTGCAGGGGTGGGAGTGCAGGGGTGGGTGTACAGGGGCGGGTGTGCAGGGGCGGGTGTTCGGGGTGGGCGTGTAGGGGCGGGTGTACAGGGGCGGGTGTGCAGGGGCGGGTGTGCAGGGGTGGGTGTGCAGGGGCGGGTGTGCAGGGGTGGGTGTGCAGGGGTGGGTGTGCAGGGGTGGGTATACGGGGTGGGAGTGCAGGGGTGGGTGTATAGGGGCGGGTGTGCAGGGGCGGGTGTGCAGGGGTGGGTGTGCAGGGGTGAGTGTACGGGGTGGGAGTGCAGGGGCGGGTGTACAGGGGCGGGTGTGCAGGGGCGGGTGTGCAGGGGCGGGTGTACGGGGTGGGCGTGGAGGGGCGGGTGTACAGGGGCGGGTGTGCAGGGGCGGATGTGCGGGGTGGGCGTGTAGGGGCGGGTGTGCAGGGGCGGGTGTGCAGGGGCGGGTGTGCAGGGGCAGGTGTGCATGTGCAAGTGAGCACTAGGAGTGTGCAGGGGAAGGGCTGGGGAGGTGAGGCAGGAGGAGTGTGGCTCGGAGCCTTGAGCATAGTTCTGGCTGGAGAATGGCGTGGAGGGGAGAAATGGGGCTCCCGGGAGCAGCTGGCAGATGGTGGCAGGAGAGGTACCACGGTGTGGGGTGGAGCAGGTGTGGGGGCTCCATCTCCTCAGGTCCTGGCGTTTGCCTCTGGCTCCCAGCATCTGTCTGTCGAATGTGTCTCACTGCGGACTGGGCTCAGCGGCAGGGTTTTATTCCTTCCGTGTCCCTAGCTCCTGACTTGTGGCAAGAGTTCAGTTAATGGTGCGGAAAGGAGGGAGGAAAGGAGGGGGAACAGGATTGTCAGGTATGGAGGTGACAGGTGGTGGCCCAGGAGCCAGGAGGATGTGAGCCGCTAGGAGCCCCGGGTTGCTGCCTGCAGAGGGGCCAGGCCCAGTCGAGGCCCTGCACATTCTGAGCAACCTGGGAGGGTGGGGAACGTAGGCCGGGGTCCTGGGGACCCAGGGAGACAGACGGCACTCCTTCTCCCCAGGAAGAGGCCAACAGGGGTGCGGGGTGGAGGGGGGGCGGGTAATGCAGTCACCAGGATGCCTGACAATCACAGCATTAGGTGAAGCAGACGCGCTTCCTGGGTCGGGTGAGGGAGCTGCTGCCTCCCTAAGTCAGATGCTTGGAGACCTGGGCGGGTGGCGTGGGCAGGTGGGTGGTGTGGGCCAGCAGGGAAACGGGAGGTACAGGAGATCCTTGTCTCTGGTAGACTCGCCTTCCCCCAACCCGATTCTTCTCTAAGTCAGATGCATTAAAAAGCTGTAAGCCACCCTGTGGGGCTGGTGGACAGGACTCACGAGCAGCCACTGCAAGCATGGTTCGGGAGAGAGAGGTCCAGGAGAGATCCAGCTCATGGGCCCTCCCTCCGCATCCACCCAGGGCCTGCTGGTGGGACCGCATGACTCCAACCTTGGAGCGACAGTGTCCAAGCACGGCCCCTCCGAGCTCTGGGAAGGGGCTGTCTGCAGGAAGGAGAGTGTGCCTGTGCGCTCACAGCATGCGGCCACCGACCAAACGTGCAGTCACCTCTGCCATCCTCAGGAGGACTTGCTTGTCAAAATGTTTGATTGATAAGGAAACGGAGGCTCAGGGGAGGGCCCGGGTGGTTCCGCTGGCACACGGCGGAGAGAGCCAGGGCCTGTGCACTCACGGGGGCCCCCTTTGTGCCAGGACCTTTGGGTGGAAGGCCATGAAAGGCCCTGTGGCTTCACTTGGTAGGGATATTCAGCAGGGAGGTCCACAAAACCACGAGCCGCCCGTGTGCCAGTCATTGACCCCAGCTTAGGGCTGGGGACACAGGCCTGAACAGACCAAGACCCCTGCCCTCATGGAGCCACCCACTGGTGGGCAGAGCAGGCAAGGAACAGCAGGTGGAGGAAGCCTCAGCCCCTCCAGGGAGAGAGTGGTCCATGCAGGGAGAAGCAGGAGGGGTGGCAGGCGTGTGACGGCAGGTGGCAGGTGAGTCGGGCTGCAGGAGGGGAGGCTGAGCAGGAGGTGGGCTCTGGGGAAGAACTGGGCAGAGGGAACAGCGAGCCCAAGCTACCCGCCCACCTGCCGTTCTGGGAACCTCAGGCCCCTGGCTCCCGGCTTTTGATTGCCTAGAAAGCTCCCCCCTCATAACCATGGGCTTTTCCCTTCCTGCCTTCAGGTCTGGACTCAGAAATCACCTTGGCAGTGACACCTTTGCTGACCAGCCCCTGCCCATTTTCTTCATCATCGCCGCAGGGTGCATTTCCTCTGCGCCTGCTTCCTGTGTCTGCGCCAGGGGCGGGGTCTTTGTTTCCTTCCCTGACATCCCCAGCACCTAGGAAAGCCCCTGCACATAGGCAATGAATATGAACTGATTAATTGATACGGAACATGAGGAGAGGGACCGGGGCAGACAGGTGTGGGTGTCAGCTCTGCTCAGGGAGGGTGGGAGGAGGTGGTGGTATGGAGGGACAGGGATGAGCTCACCTGTGTGGAGGTGGGGTCTAGGGGAGCCTGGTGTCTTTGGGGATTTCTTAATTTTTTAATTAATTAATTAATTTATTCAGCCTCCAGTGTGAGGAGGCCTAGGGACATTGGGATCAGCCTGGGACTTCAATCACAGAAACAGGGGAGGGGGGCCAACTTGGGGGGATTTCTCATGCCTGACGAGCCCAGGAGATTGCTTGGCATAGGGAAGGTGCCCAGCAGAGACTTGGTGCAGAAAGGAGGGTGGGGATGGTCACGCCACCTCAGGTGAGAGTCCCAGTCCTGGGCTCAGCCCTGGCCAGGCTCTTCCTGCCCCACCTGCCCCTGCCAGGCTCCCCACCTCCTGCCTCTGTCTGCCCCCCTCTGAGCCTGCCCTGCCCTGAACCCGTGGCCTGTGTCTCAGGGGTGGGTCTGAGGAGCCGAAGGCTCTTTAAAAGGCTTCCCTCTTTGCATTTTTGTCTTCATGAGGGAGGCTTATTGTAACAGAAGTCAAACCAAAAGAAAGCACCCCAGGATCCCACCTTCAGAGGAAACTGACCGGGGAAACTGAAGCCTCGAGTGGGCAGAGCCTCATGGCCACACAGTGAGGCTGTGGCTGGAGCCTGGCTGCCGAGTCCTTGCCCTGAAGCTCCAGTGTCCTGCACAGCCTGGGGCTCATCGGAAGAGGCGAGCCTGTCTCCCCTGGGGGTCTTGCAGCATTCCATGTCCCCGTCTCTCCAGGTGAAGCCCCTCCTGCATGCCCACCTCCTCCTGCCCCGCCATGCTCCTCAACTTGTCCATCCCCCACCCTGCATGAAGCCTTCCCTGAGAGACAGGACTCCCATGTCCCATGCCAGACGTTGGCGGGCCCTGGCACAGAGGAAACGCTCAGGGCAGCTTCCCTTTCAGGACAGTGGGAGCCAACGCCATGTGCTCTCACCCGCTGCCGCCTTTGGCCTCAAGTGAGTGCCCAAGGACACAGCATTCCTGAGATCCAAGTCATAATTCTGTAATTTTCCCCAGCAGAATGCGCCCATTTCAATAATTACAGCATTTGTAATCCACTTAGAAAACATGGTATTTTTGACGTGAACATTTAAGAAACAATCCGTTCCACACCCATCTATCCAAATGGCTCCGATTTTGAATAATTCTTTTGAAATGGAGTCTAAATATATACAAATAGATGTTTCTGAAATGTCACGTGTTCTGAATGCATTTGCATGGGAAGCGGATCCTGAGGAATGGGGGGCCAGGGTGCAGGGGGGTCAGGAGGAAGGGGCAGGGGGTAGGGGCAGGGGTGGAGGGGCAGAGGGAGGAGCAAACCAGGTGGGGACGAGGAGGCCTCATGGCCCGAGGAGGGCGCTGGGGCCCGCGTTAGATGTCCACCATCCAGCCCCCTGCCGGACCCTGCCTGTGGGTATCCTGGGTGAGTCACGTCCTTCTCTGGGGCTTGTGCTGCCCTGGATCATGGGCACCAGCACCCAGGGCGCTGGGTGCAGGCAGGTTCCCCTCGGTCCCCCCAGCCCCAGGTCTGTGCCCGAATGCCTGCCCTCCCTGTGGGCTGTGCTGGCGGCCGTTTTCTCCTGCTCTGTGTCTGTGAATTTCTGTTTGCTCTGCTTCCATTCTTTTTGCTGGGGGCACTCCTCAGCCATCTGTGGTCCCTAGTTTTCTGCTTGTATTTAGACTGGGGCACTCACACACTGGTGGGGAGGTGTTGCGGGGGACGAGGGGACTTCAGGAGGTGGAGTTGGGGTGAGGATGTTGTGGGGGGACGAGGGGACTTCAGGAGGTGGAGCCAGGGTGAGCCTTCCCAGATGTGTAACCCTCTCTAGGCTTGGGCGTCTCCCCCTCTCCGTGTCTGGGGGTGCACTGTGGACCCTCATGTTAATGGGACGAGGGAGCAGGTGGATGGGGTGCCTATCTGTGTGCCCCACCTGACTGACAGCCCAGCATTCCTCCTTCCTCACCTGGACAGGGAGCTGCAGAGGCCCGAGGGACTGCCCTGGTCACACAGCAGGGCTGGGCTGCCCTCTGGGCAACATCTACAGAGACCTCATGGAGCCTTCCCTGAATTCGTGGTTGGGGTCATGGAGCCATCTTGAGCTTTCCCTGAACCCGTGGTTGGGGTCATGGAGCCATCTTGGAGGCTTCCCCGGCCTCCATAATTGGGGTCACTTGTTTTCTCCTCTCTCTTCTTGGTTACCATGTTTCCACTGAGCACCTGCCACATTCAGATGGCTAGGGTGGCCACACCTCATCCGCCTCCCACAGCTCCACTGGGGAAGGAGGTGAGATTTGAGCTGGGAGGGTGCAGCGGTTGGTTCTGTGCAGGGGAAGCTGGGAGGGTGCAGCGGCCGGTTCTGTACAGGGGGATGCCAGGGCTCTGGACCCTAGTGACTCAGCGTGACTCGGGACATCTGGGAGGGCGTCCTGGAGGTGGTGGGGCTGAAGATGGTGATGAAGAGCCAGCAGGCAGAGGGAAGAGCCCTTGCGTATGCCCTGCAGGGAGCAAGCCGCCTTCCCAAACCGTAACCTAGGCACTGGTTCCCGCTGGGGGCAGGAGGCAGAGCAGACAGGGGAGGGGCTCAGCCTCCTGAGGAGGTGAGCTTGTGTCCGTGGGCCTGGTCTGGGCCTGGTCACCAGCCCTGCTCGCACAATGAGTTAATTAAACACGAGCACACCGGCCCCTCCTGGCCCCGTTGCTGAGATGGTGTCAGCTGTGATCCCATGATGCAGGGAGGTTTCCCGGGTTGGCATCCTGGCATCCCCCAGCCCCGTTTCCCTCTGACACTGAGGCAGGGTAGAACCGTGCCCCAGGCAGGTCTCAAGGCTTGACGTGGATGAGGCCGGCCTTCCCCAGCACGAAGAGTGGGGGCTCTAGGTGGGCTTCTCGGCCTTGACCGTCACCCATCCAAAAACCCTGCTTGGGTCCTAGGCCCTCCCATCTGTAAAAGGGGCCTGAGCCCTAGGAAAGCTGTGCTGGCTCTTCGTGCCTCATGGGCCTGTCCTGCGCATCCTCCAGACACAGTGATATTTAACAGGAAAATTCA
The DNA here is from genome assembly GCF_028885655.2 of Pongo abelii. Taxonomy (NCBI): domain Eukaryota; kingdom Metazoa; phylum Chordata; class Mammalia; order Primates; family Hominidae; genus Pongo; species Pongo abelii. The sequence continues at coordinate 158,684,251 of NC_071992.2, read as the reverse complement.
TCTCGCCTCGTTAAGGAAGGTCCCTCTCCACTCTATTCAGGTCATGGGTGTGGTCAAAACATTTTCACTAGGGAGCCAGAAAGGTCAGCCCTATGAGTGGGGACTGTGTGCATGGCCGACTGTCGCCTCCCCCAGCTTGGGGAGGGTGGCTTCTCATCTGCAGGGTGGCTGTCTGGGTGCCTGCTGGAGTGAGGAGGGCCCAGGGGGCTGCAGTGAGCCCCAGGTCAAGGTTGGCCACAGCAGGAGCTCAGTCCCTCCGGCCGGGCAGCTCCTCCATTCCAGGGACGTTGCTGGGCCGCAGCAGCTGGTGCGGAGGTTGGGGTCGGGGAGGGGAGCTGGACAAGTCTGGGGCTGCAGAGCCCTCATCAAAGGCCTGCCTCTGCTTCTGCCTCCACCGTCTGTCTCAGCCCCAGCATCCAGCATCCCTGGGCCCTGCCTGTCATCGCCTGTGCCCACCTCTTCCCTTGAAGTCAGTGTTCAGATATGGAGCAGTGGCTTGGTGATGGGTAGAGAGGAGGCTGTGGAAGGGCCGGGCTTGGCAGCAGCTGGTCAGAACTTCAGAGGGTCCCTTCCCTTCCCTTCTTCCGCAGGTGCTCCCTCGGGCTCCTCTGGGGCACATCCTTTGCTACACCTGGCTCCGCCCCTTTGGCCTGTCCGTTTCTGTGGTTTCAGCTTCCTTGCCTCCCTGCGGCTGCCCTCCCCTCCTCTGTTGAACCCGGCAGGTTGGGGGATGGAGGGTAGACACAGAGAGACGTAGCGCAGGGAGACAGGCCTGACCTGGGACCATGTAAGGAGGCCCTCGGTTGGCCAACTTCAGAGCCCCAGGAAGTGGCCGAGGGCCCAGTCTGGGCAGGGCATGAGCACAACACCCAACTGAAGAGGAGTATGAGGCCAGGCTGGGCCTGTCAGCTGCCTGGGGTCTGGAGCTGGGTGTGTGGATAGAGGCCCAGGGCAGTGCTTCCGGCAATGGCTACCAAGTTCTTCCCATGCACCAGCTCCTCCAGTGTGCACCTCCACCTGCAGACCAGGGCAGGGCACCCCAGGTCAAAGGCCGGGACTGCAGCTGCTGCGAGGCCCAGCACTGTGCTCAAGGCCACGGTCTGGCAGTGATGTGAGGACAGGCCTGGAAGCAGAACTGCCAGACCTCAGCTCCTGTTTCCTCTCCATGCCCTTTGCTCCCCTCGGGTATCTGGGAGACCCCCACGCATGGTTCATCAGGCTCCATCTCAGCGTAGGTGACCCGAGTGTGGGAGTAGGGCTGACACAGGACAATCAACCTCACACCCTTATGGCACATACAGGGCACAGGTAGCTCCAAGTGCACGGGCCTTATGGGGCAGGGTGTGGAGTCAGCAGCAGGCTCTGTGGCTGGGTGCCCAGCTCCAATCCTGGCTCTGCAGATCTCAGGCTGGTGGCTTTGGGCAGGCCACATCACCTCTCTGAGCCATCTCCTCTTCTGTAGACCGGGGTGTTGGTGGGAGCCACCTCAGTGCCGTGGTGGGGGATGATGCTTGGGAAAGGGCAGCTGTACTGCTGACTGGGATGATGCTGGTGAGGGGACCATGGACCCGAGAGACACTGGTCACCCACAAACCCCAGTACCCCAAGCCATGGGCACTGTCATGGGTCCTGAAGTTGTCCTTAATTCAGAGCACCTTGTCCTGTGCACTGATGCAGAGCCCTGTCCCTGCCAGGAGGGTTGACTCCACCCCCCCACCCCCACCGGTAAGCTGAGGGCTTTGTCTGATTCACTCTTGGCCACCCCCCAACCCCTTATCACCCTGCCCACATCCTAGGATGTCCAGGCAGCAACATGACTTTGTGACAACAGCTAGCGGGAGAGAGACCTGAACCTCAGATCTGCCACACACTGCGAAACCTGGGAAGGTCTCTTTACCTTTTTGAGCTTCAGTGTCCTGGCCAAGAACACAGGCAGCAATGTATTTCCCAAGGCTGGGAAGCAGTGCTGTTTCAGCAATTGGTCATTTTCAGGCTAGTATGTGGGTCCGTCTTAAGGTGCAATGACATGGAGGCAGTTGAGGGAGCTGAGCTGGGGGCTGGTCATCTTGATGGATAGCTGGGTAGAAAGATGGGTGGATAGGTGGGTGGGTAGATGAATGGGTGTATGTTTGGATGGATGGATGGATAGGTGGGTAGATGGATGGATGGAGAGGTGGGTAGATGGATGGATGGTTGAATGGATGGATGGATGAATGGATGGATGGATGGATGGATGGACAGTTGGATAGGTGGGTGGATGGATGGATGGATGAGTGGGCGCATGGATGGATGGATGGATGGATGAATTGATGGGTAGATGGGTGGATGAATAGGTGGGTAGATGGATGGATGGATGGATGAGTGGGTGGATGGATGGATGGATGGATGGATGGATGCATTAATGGATTTTCATCCCAACATTTAACTGATGACCCAGAGGGGTAACCGAGGGGACTCGTCCTTGGCTTGTCCTCTATACTTCACTCCTCTCGCCTATCCAGTTACTCCTATGTTCTGAGGATTCCACCTTCTGGTTTTGACTCTGTTCCCTCTTACCCTCCCTTCTCTGCCCTCCCCTAGGCCCCTGCCCATCTTTCATGGACACATTAGTCTTCCTCCTGTCTGGCATCCTTGTCTCAGATCTCTTTTCTACCCATCTTCTTGTCTGGCTTCCTGAGTGCTCTCTCCAACAACACACTGCTAAACATGTCACTCTCCTGCTCTAAACTTCTGTCTTCCCTGCTGTCTAGGGGTGGTGTCTAAACTCCTTCATAATTTGCAGGACTGTCTCATCCCAACCTTTCCCCCTTCCCATTCCCTGACCCTTGCTCCCTGCTCCCTGCTTTGGATACTTGGTACTTAGCATTTTATTTAAGCTCCCGTTTTTCTCCGGGTTCTCCCTTAGTCCCTTGCCTCTCACCCTCTGGTCTGCCTAGGGGTTTCCCACCCCACATTCAGGACCTGAATGAGGCATAGCCTTCTACATGAAGCCCTCCAATCCCTCTCTAATCAATCCCCTAACACAGATCAATGTCTTTCTCCTCCATGAGACCTTTGATGGTGGGTCCAGAATTTGTTAAATTAGTAATAGCCACAAGAATATACAAGTAAGACTATCTGGTGAGGACCATATGTCTGGCATTCGCCAGGCCCCAGGCTATGTGGTTTCTAGGCATCATCTTAATTTTAAGGCTTTCAAATGTCTCCATGGAGTCCGTGGCATCATCCCATCCTTACAAAATAATTTAAGGTACCAAGAAGGGAAACAGCCGAGATCCCTCAGCTCAAGATGGACAAAGCATGAATCACACCCATGCCTGGCTGACTCTGGAGCTTAAGCTGAGTCTCCTTCTTCTCTCCCTTTGAACCTGGCTCCAGAGCCAGCCCAGAGCAGTTCTTCAATAAACAATCATGCCAGCTCAGGGCAGAGCCCCTTGAAAGACACAGGTTCTGTCTGGACCCTGCCCCAGGGTGGACTCAGCCCCTGCATGCCACAGCCCAAAGTATGCACAAGCCAAATGCCCCTGAGGATGGGAGGTTGGAGGACCAGGATATGGAAACAACCTCTCTCTCTCTCCCAGCTCCAGAGACACAAGATCAAGTGCTACTTCCTATCAGCTAGAGTCACTGCCGTGCTTGTCATCATCATCATCATCATCGCCACCTCTGTCCGAAAGTGATGCCACCCGTGGTGAGTACCCCACCTGCCCGTACACCATCCATTCATCTGCACATCCACCATCCATTCATTCACGTATCCACCATCCATCTAACAATCCACCATCCATCCATCTATCCATCCACCCATCTACCACCCATCTACCATCCATCTGTCCATCCATCCACCCATCCACCATCCATCCATCCATCCATCTATCCATCTGCCATCCATCCATCCACCCATCCACCATCCATCCATTCATCCATCCACCATCCATCCATCCATCCATCCACCCACCATCCATCCATCTATCCACCCATTCACCATCTGTCCATCCATCCACATTCCATTCATCCATCCACCTTCCACCCGTCTATCCACCCACCCACTATCAATCCATCTATCCATCCACCATCCATTTATCCATCCATCCATCCATCCACCCACCCACCATTTATCCATCTATCCACTCATCCACCCATCCATCCATCAACTCATCCACCCATCTATCCACCCATCCACCATCTGTCCATCCATCTACCTTCCATTCATCCACCCACCATCCACCCATCTATCTACCCACCCACTATCCATCCATCCATCCATCCATCCATCCACCATTTACTCATCTATCCACTCATCCACCCATCCGTCCATCAACCCATCCACCCATCTATCCACCCATCCACAATCTGTTCATCCATCCACCTAGCTACCATCCACCCATCCACCTGTACACCATCTGTTCATCCATCTATTCACCCATCCACCATTCATCCTTCCACCCATCCACTCATCTATCACCTATCCACCTATCATCCATCTTTCCGTCCTTCCTCCCTTGCATCCATTCATTCTTCCTTCCTTCATCACCCTCTATGTGTTTGTTGAGCACCTCCTCTGTGTTAGGCATGGGCTGGGCTCTAGGGACCCAGTGGTGCACATGGCAGAAGGGTGCCCTGTGTTCTTGCACCTCAGAGCCACTGGGGCAAGGCCACCCTGAAGCCTCTCTTTTCCTAGGCACTGACCTCCAGAAGTTTATGACTGGCAATTTCTCTGGGGCTAGCAGTCAGTGCACAGAGCATGCTGGGCCTTGTGGTAAGTGTGCATTCGGAGCACAGAGGAAAGGAATGAGGCATCAGTGAGGAGAGCTCATCAGGAAGCTTCACCAGCTCCTGTAGGCAGGGAGGAGTGGGTACTGAGACACGTGGCTGGCAGTGGAGCATGGCTGTCCCCAGGGCACAGGGCCCTGGGCTGCAGCTGGGCAGGGCTGGGACAGAATGTGGGAAGGCCCTTAGTGTCTGTGGAGCCTCTGAAGCATGTTAAGCCGGTATATCCATTACTGATACTGCATGCCAAGTTAGCTTAAAGCTTAGTGGCTGAAACCAAATCAATGTTTGTTATCTCACAGCTTCTGTGAGTCAAGATTTGGAAGTGGCTTAGCTGGGTGGCTCTGGCTCTGGGTCTCTTGTGAGACTGTAGGTAGATGTTGGCCATTGCTGCGTCATCTGAAGACTCAACTGGGGCTGAAGGATCCATTCAAAGCTGGATCTGCATGTGGCTGACACTGGTGCTGGCTGCTGGTGGGATGGAGGCTCAGTTCTTCTCCATGTAAACTCCAGGAAGGCTGGCAAGGGAGCAGGGTGGCTGCCACGCTTGCTCAGTTCTGCAGTACTTGGCTGCTCACTCAAGACTGCCCTACTTGAGTCTTACTGAGCACTGGAGACTCCCATGATTGGTCTACTGTGTGCCAGGCCATGCGTTGTACATCCATTATCTAAATTAATCCTGTAGCCTCCTGAGGAATGTGGAGGCAGAGCCCAGCCTTCGGGGCCAGCATGGCCAGGAGAGCATGGACTCAGCAGGTCTTGGATTTGTGTGAAGACACACTGTGAACCTTCCAGATATTGTGTCGCATCCCTGGGGTCTCCCCAGTCAGCTCGTCCCCCCACAGCGGGGCTTCTATGTATTCACATTAGGCAGGGCATGTGAAGACCCCAAGTGGCCTTACCTCATTTGGGTCAGCTGAGGTCTTGCTACTAAAATCCTGGATGGCAAAGAGAACTCCTGGTGTCCAGAGCTGCTGGTGTTGGGGTTGTGGGCGGAATGGGGGGCCTGGCTGTCACTGGGGTTATGGGCAGGAATGAGGGCCTGGCCGCCATTGTGGTTGTGGGTGCAGTGTGGGTCCTGGCTATCACTGTTGTGTGGGTGCAGTGGAGGTCCTGGCTGTCACTGGGGTGTGGGTGCAGTGGGGTTCCTGGCTGTCACTGCTGTGTGGGTGCAGTGGGGTTCCTGGCTGTCACTGCAGTGTGGGTGCAGTGGGGTTCCTGGCTGTCACTGCCATGTGGGTGCAGTGGGGGACCTGGCTGTCACTGCCGTGTGGGTTCAGTGGGGGGCCTTGCTGTCACTGCTGTGTGGGTGCAGTGGGGTTCCTGGCTGTCACTGCCATGTGGGTGCAGTGGGGGACCTGGCTGTCACTGCCGTGTGGGTTCAGTGGGGGGCCTTGCTGTCACTGCTGTGTGGGTGCAGTGGGGGTTCTGGCTGTCACTGCTGTGTGGGTGCAGTGGGGGTTCTGGCTGTCACTATTGTGTGGGTGCAGTGGGGTTCCTGGCTGTCACTGCCGTGTGGGTGCAGTGGGGTTCCTTGCTGTCACTGCTGTGTGGGTGCAGTGGGGTTCCTGGCTGTCACTGCCGTGTGGGTGCAGTGGGGTTCCTGGCTGTCACTGCCGTGTGGGTGCAGTGGGGTTCCTGGCTGTCACTGCTGTGTGGGTGCAGTGGGGGGCCTGGCTATTACTGCCATGTGGGTACAGTGGTGGTCCTGGCTGTCACTGGGGTTGTGGGTGCAGTGGGGGACTTGTTATTGTGTCCATTTTCCAGATGAGGCTCAGCAGCTTGCCCAGGGAGCAGGTGAGGTGGGGCAGGGCCCACAGGAAGGGAAGGGGCCTTTGAGCCCTAGGAAGGGCCCTGCCATGGGGAGCCCTTCTCGACCCCTGCTGCTTCCTTATGCTGGGAACTGTTGTGGTCCTGCCAGGCTCTCTCTGGAGGTTCTGCCCTGGGGAGCCCAGGCTTCTGCCTCTATTAAGCCTGGGCTTGGGGCAGTGACCCCATTCCTCCAGCCCCCCAGGACTCCAGAGCCAGTGCTCTTTAGCCAGAGGAGTGGGGCTGAGCAGAGTGGGTGGCCTGAGGGGGCTCTGAGTGTGGGGTCTGGACAGAATCCTGTCTCTGGGGGCCACCAGGGTCCCCCTCCCAGTTCTGAGTCCTCGTAGCAAAGGTTCTCTGGGAGAGGATCCACGGAAGAACAAGCAATAGGGGCAGACGCAAGCAGGACAGCGTGGGCTGAGAGGTGGGCGGGAGGTGCCAATCGTAGCTCGAGTGCAGGAGCCGGGCTGCAGAGAGGACCCCCGCCTGCTGCCGGTGCTGCCTGTGTGACGCAGGCTGCATGTATGCGCAAGCCCATGCGTGTGCCCGGCCACACTCTGAGCAGTGCCCACCCCTCTCGCCCACACTGGGGCGGCCCCAAGCCAGCCGGAAACCAGCCCTGGTAATAGTAATAGATCCTGTGGTGATGGTGACGACCCCTGTACAGAGCTGACTTAGTCCCTCTAAATCAGGGTCTTCACCCCAACACCTGTGAACATGGCCTTATTTGGGAACAGGGTATTTGCAGATGTAATGAGTTGACATAAGGTCTTAACGGGTTATGGTGGGCCCTAAATCTGACAGCTGGTGTCCTGAGAGGAAGACAGGACACAGAAGCACCCGGAGGAGAAGGTCAAGTGGAGAGGGAGCAGGAATGAGGTGATGCAGCCACCAGCCCGGAAACACCTGGCACCACCAGAAGCTGGATGGGGCAAGGAAGGACTCACCCTGGCACGCACGGCCCGGCCAATTCCTCCATCCCAGACTTCACCTCCCGGGCTATGAGAGAACACATGGCTATTGTTTAGAGCCCCCCCCCTCCACACCACGTATGGTACTTGGTTGCAGCAGCCACAGGAAGCCACCATGTCTGAGTGACAGGTTGTGGTTTGCACACATTACCTGTGTTGGCCTCATCATGGGTCATGGGGCAGGCGTCACTGGTACCACTGTCCCAGCCTGCAGAGGAGATTGGCCTAGGCAGCACATGGTTTGCCTGTAGTCACTCGCAAGGGGGTATGGAGCTGCTCTGAGGCGTGGCGGTCCAGCAGCACCCATGCCCTGTGGTCAGAAGGCAGAGGGGAGGAGCCAGCAGCAGGACTGCAGAGGGCCCAGGAGTGCCCGACCTCCCAGCAGGAGAGACAGACGGACACGGACAGTTACGGCACAGCCACACACGTGAGCACCTGGCAGGGGAGGGTTAGGGGAGTCGGGGAGGGTTAGGGGAGGCAGGGGAGGTGGCTGAGCCAGGGGCAGGGAGCACTGCAGCCCTAAGTCCGTGTGAGTAGAGAGGTCCCAGCAGGGCCAGGGCCAAGGAGCAGAGAAGGTGGTGAGGCAGCAGCAGAGGCCAGACCAGGAGAGCCCTGGGGTCTCGCTGGAGATTCAGAGTGTGGAGTATTCCAAGGGCAGGTGAAACCGTGGAGGGTGGGAGCGAGGGCAAGCCGTGTCCACATCTGCATGGGTGAAGAGGGTCTGTGGGGAGCGGGGAGGCATGGCGACCATTGGGGGCTGACAGCAGGGAGCGGTTGGAGGGGCACATTGGGCCTCGGGGCCAAGCAGGGGGACTCCTGGCAGTTTGGATGTGGGCTGAAGGGAGGCGAACAGGCCTGCAGCCACGCATCCCTTGGCTCTGTTGCTGGAGTGGGAGCAGCTCCCAGCCTGCAGGCTCAGGTGGGGAAGTGGTTTGCTGGCCCCACCTTCACTCCTCTGCTGGGGATTAATCAGGGCCACCCAGCCCTGCCCTCTGCCCCACTCCCTGCAGGCTGAGCCTCATCAGCATCCTGACTGCTCTGCCGAGACCCACCAAGACTGTGGTGAATGAAATCACAGGCACCTGGTCTGGACACATCCCATTCAGAGTGGCGGGCGAGGCCATGCCAGCCTGGGAGCTCCAAGAGGCCCAGCCCCCAGAGCACCCCTCCCTGGCTCTGACAGCCACAACCCGGCTTGGACTCAGCTCTGCCAGGATCTTGGAAGTCCATCCACCTCACCTCCTGCCTGGCGCTCGCAGGAGCATGGAAGAAATGGAGACGGGGCCCTCCTTTGACAAGGGAGCAGTGGCTGCCACCAAGTAGGCCCTGGCAAGTGCTGTGAGTCTCCACAGTGAGGAGGGACAGCACCCAGCCAGCCTCACTCATCTGCAGGTCCCAGGACCCAATTCACAACTAATGTGAAGGCTTGCCTGGGATCAGGGGCAGGGCCCAGCATTTGGTGAGGGTCAGAGGTCAGCATATGGTGAGGGTCAGGGCTCCATATGTGACCAGGGTCAGAGAACAGTGTGTGACCAAGGTCCATAGTCAGGCTTGGGGCATCCTCAGTCATGACAGGCATTAGGGGAAAGCCTGCCTGCCGCACTTGATGGAGCCATTCCGGGTTCCAGCCCTGGTCTCTCCATTGGAGCCTCCCCTTTTCCCACCAGCCACCCTGCCCCAGCCTGTGCCGGTGTTTCCAGAAGCCTCTCCAGGCCCCATTGCTTGGTGAGGAGGCCTCTTGCTGTAGATTAAGGATCTGGGCCATGTTCAGCATAATGGGGACAGAGACCCTGCACACCAGGATGAGGAGGGTGCTTTGGTGGTGGTGCATCCCCCAGGACTGCACTGATGGCTCTCAGAGAATGAAGTGGCCCCATGCAGGCTCTTCAGAAAGCCCTGCCTGGGCTCCCTTGGCAGCCAGGCTACAAGTCGGGGCTGGTGCCCTGGGTGGCCAGGACGTGGCATTGTCCAGGTTTCTCAGATGTGGCTGTTGCAGAAATGAGCTGGTGGGACCTTGTAGAAGCGAGGTGAGCCCTTGGGATCTGGGATTTGGGCGCCTCCTCTCTCCTTATCCATGATCTCCCTACTCTGGCTCCCAGGACCCAAGCCCCTGCACCCACAGAAGCACCTCCCACATTGGTCTTTGGTAGCTGTTGACCTGTCTGTGAACTCCTGGGGATGTGATCTCTCTGCGGGAAAGGATGGAAGGAGTGAGTGAATGAGTGAGTGACAGTGAATGGGTGAGAGAATGAGTGAATGAGTGACTGAGTGAGCAAATGAGTAAGTGAATGAGTGAGTGAGTGAATGAGTGAGTGAGTGGAAGAGTGAGTGAGTGAATGAGTGAGTGGCTGAGCGAGTGAGTGAAAGAGTGAATGAGTGAGTGAATGAATGAATGAGTGAGTGAGTGACTGAGTGAGTGAATGAGTGAGTGAATGAATGAGTGAGTGAGTGAATGAGTATGATGAGTGAGTGAATGAGTGAGTGAGTGAATGCTTGAGTGAGTGAGTGAGTGAATGAGTGAGTGGGAGAGTGAGTGAGTGAGTGAATGAGTGAGTGGCTGAGCGAGTGAGTGAATGAGTGAGTGGCTGAGCGAGTGAGTGAAAGAGTGAATGAGTGAGTGAATGAATGAATGAGTGAGTTAGTGACTGAGTGAGTGAATGAGTGAGTGAATGAGTGAGTGAGTGAGTGAATGAGTATGATGAGTGAGTGAATGAGTGAGTGAATGAGTGAGTGAGTGAGTGAATGAATGAGTGAATGAGTGCGTGAATGAGTGACTGAATGAGTGAGTCAGTGAATGAGTGAGTGAATGAGTGAGTGAGTGAGTGAATGAGTGAGTGAGTGGATGAGTGAATGAGTGGATGAGTGAATGAGTGAGTGAGTGGATGAGTGAGTGAGTGAGTGAGTGGATGAGTGAGTGAATGAGTGAGTGAGTGAATGAGTGAGTGAGTGGATGAGTGAGTGAATGAGTGGATGAGTGAGTGAGTGAATGAGTGGATGAGTGAGTGAGTGAATGAGTGAGTGGATGAGTGAGTGAGTGGATGAGTGGATGAGTGAGTGAGTGGATGAGTGAGTGAGTGGATGAGTGAGTGGATGAGTGAGTGAGTGGATGAGTGAGTGGATGAGTGAGTGGATGAGTGAGTGAGTGAATGAGTGAGTGAGTGGATGAGTGAGTGAGTGGATGAGTGGATGAGTGAGTGAGTGAATGAGTGAGTGGATGAGTGAGTGAGTGGATGAGTGGATGAGTGAGTGAGTGGATGAGTGGATGAGTGAGTGAGTGGATGAGTGAGTGAGTGGATGAGTGAGTGGATGAGTGAGTGAGTGGATGAGTGAGTGGATGAGTGGATGAGTGGATGAGTGAGTGAGTGAATGAGTGAGTGAGTGGATGAGTGAGTGGATGAGTGAGTGAGTGGATGAGTGAGTGGATGAGTGAGTGAGTGGATGAGTGAGTGGATGAGTGAGTGGATGAGTGAGTGAGTGAATGAGTGAGTGAGTGAATGAGTGAGTGAGTGGATGAGTGAGTGGATGAGTGAGTGAGTGGATGAGTGAGTGGATGAGTGAGTGAGTGGATGAGTGAGTGGATGAGTGAGTGGATGAGTGAGTGAGTGGATGAGTGAGTGGATGAGTGAGTGAGTGAATGAGTGAGTGAGTGAATGAGTGAGTGAGTGGATGAGTGAGTGAGTGGATGAGTGGATGAGTGAGTGAGTGAATGAGTGAGTGAGTGAATGAGTGAGTGAGTGGATGAGTGAGTGAGTGGATGAGTGGATGAGTGAGTGAGTGAATGAGTGGATGAGTGAGTGAGTGAATGAGTGAGTGGATGAGTGAGTGAGTGGATGAGTGAGTGAGTGGATGAGTGAGTGGATGAGTGAGTGAGTGGATGAGTGAGTGGATGAGTGAGTGGATGAGTGAGTGAGTGAATGAGTGAGTGAGTGAATGAGTGAGTGAGTGGATGAGTGAGTGAATGAGTGGATGAGTGAGTGAGTGAATGAGTGAGTGGATGAGTGAGTGAGTGGATGAGTGGATGAGTGAGTGAGTGAATGAGTGAGTGAGTGGATGAGTGAGTGGATGAGTGAGTGAGTGGATGAGTGAGTGGATGAGTGAGTGAGTGGATGAGTGAGTGGATGAGTGAGTGGATGAGTGAGTGAGTGAATGAGTGAGTGAGTGAATGAGTGAGTGGATGAGTGAGTGAATGAGTGGATGAGTGAGTGAGTGAATGAGTGAGTGGATGAGTGAGTGAGTGGATGAGTGGATGAGTGAGTGGATGAGTGAGTGAGTGAGTGAATGAGTGAGTAAGTGAGTGGATGAGTGAGTGGATGAGTGAGTGAGTGGATGAGTGAGTGAGTGGATGAGTGAGTGAGTGAGTGGATGAGTGAATGAGTCAATGAGTCTGTGAATGAATGAGAGCCCGAGGGAGCAAATCTCTGTCTGAGGGCCCCTGGCTCCTGGAGCCACAAGGCTGGGCCTCAGTAAATAAATTACAGTATCCAGGCAACGATCAATCAAGTATTTTTCATAAGCACAAAACATTTAAGGGGCTAAGTGGAGGAGCATAGCAGGTCAGGGTTTTAATGTTTTCTGAAAGCCGTGAGATATCAGCCTCAAAGCCATTGATTTCCACTTGGGAAGTGTGTGGCGGGACCTTTACGTGCTTCCTGGTGTGGCCTTTGTGTTATGTGCCTGCGTGTGTGTGCACATGCTTGCATGTGGCAGACTTGCACTGGCTATCCCAGAAGGGTGGGGACAACTGTGGTTCCTCCATGTTATCTTCTGTCTACCAAGCACTTAGTAGGGGCTTTAATGGGCATTCTCTCACTGACTCCTTGCCACAGCGCCGCAAAGAAGGTGCTGTGAGGTCCCCATTTCTCAGATGAGAAAACTGAGGTGCAGAGATGAGAGGATTCGCTCAGAAGCCAGGCACTGTGGAGTGAGGCAGGATGTCTCTCTCACTGACCACTCCATTTAGGGCTGAAGCACAGGAGTGCAGCGTTCACACACCAGGCATTTATGGGACGTGACAATGCACCACACTCATAGCTGCCATTTATTGAGTGCTTGCTGTATGCCAGCAGAGAGTGAGCACTTTACATGGATTCTCTCAGTCAGTCCTTCATTTCACAGAATCTTCTGTGGTACTGCGAGGGAAACTGCTGGCCAGGAGGTACAGTATTCAGCCCGAGGTCGCACAGCTAGCAAGTGCCAGGCTAGGTTTTTGGCTTGGGTCTGGTGACACTGAGGCCTGGTGGGCTGCACTGCCTGCCGGCTGGGGCGCTGTGCTAGGGTCTGTTTGCCTTTTGGTGGCCCAGGACAGTTCAGTGCATGCAGTGGCGCCTTTCACTCAGAAGCCTGGGAGATAACATAGATGCCCCTCTGTGCTGAGCGGATCAGAAGCCCGAGAGGGCCTGGTTCCCTGGTTCCAGGTCTGGATCTGGGGCCCCTCCCTCCTTGGCCTAACCTGGAGGCCACCCAGGCCTGACCCTGCCCTTGGGGTGTGAGAGGCTCCCTCAGGTCTTCTGTGGCTCTCTAGAAGCTTCTCCAGCAAGATCTTTCCCCTGGGACCCAGACCCAGCCTCCCCGAGCTCCAGGCAGATGGAGTTTGCTCTGAGTACCGCCTCTAAGGGCAGAATCTGGCAAGTGGGCTGGAGGCAGAGCTGGGCAGTGGAGGGTGCTGTGCAGCAGAGGCCTCCTCACCGTGGGGCCTCTGCATGGGGCTTCCCCTCTCTGAGCCTCAGTTTCCTCACCTGTGAAATGGGACATGTGTGCTACCTTGCAGGGCCACTGAGCATTAGGGATGAAGGCCTGCAGCCTGCCCGGCGTCTAGCCTCACTCAGTCATGGCTGTGGAGCTCACTGTCCGTCTCTGCTACCCCTGTGGGCTGCGGTACTATTACCCTGCAGGCACTCTGCTCTATGGACCTGAGACCCAAGGCGGGACACAGCGGTGGTTTCTTTCCGGTGCTCCCACATGGCCCTCGGGCCAGCAGGACACTGGGGCAGGGTGGCTGGCCCCAGTGGACCCCTGTCCCCACCTGTCCCCTCCATCTCTTCCTCACCTCCTGCTGTTCCCAGCTGGCATGTGACTCTCAGCTCTGGGCTGGCACCCATCCACAGTGGGCTGGAGCAAACACACAGCAGCCCATGGGTTGTCCTGGGCAGCAGGCCCTCGGGGTGAAGGAGGCTGGGAGGCCGGGAGCCAGAAGGACGGCTGAGGCCTGGAGGGGCAGGGAGGAGGGGCAGAGCCATCCTCATAGGCAGGGCTCAGGGTCATCCTGGGCATCCAGTCCTGCCTCCCCATTCCCCCAGGACCTCTGCTCTTCCGTCAGGAAATGGACAGGCAGGAAGGCGGGTGATGGGAGGGGGCCCTGGGGCTTAACTGTGGGCAGCTGCGACCTTTCCAGTAGCAGGGCCGCGTGTTGGCCGGGAGACCTCATCCCTGTGGCCCATGGCCCTGGGTTTGAGTCCCCACCTGGCCAGGTCCACCTGGGTGCCCAGGGACAAATCACCACATTTCCTGGAGCTTTGGTACAAGAATCTGTAAAGGGCGACAGCCTCTCCCTGAGGGCAAGGGTGCAGATACCGGGACCCGACCTTCAGGGCCGGATTAGAAGCTGTGCCTGGGGGTGGTAGCGAAAACAAGGCCCCCACTCCTCTCCCCTCCTCCTCCCCTCCTCCTCCCCTCCCTCCTCTTCATCTCCTGCCATCCTTCTCTCCCTAGCTTTCTTTCTCCTTCCTCATCTCTCCCTCCTTTTCCTCCTGCCTGTCTGGGCAGTGGACCCCAGCATGATACGGAAGGAAGAAATAGGGGTGCTGCCTTCAGGGTTCCCCTCTTAGCAGAAACAGGGATTCTGGCTCCACCCCAGGGAAGCAGCACCCAGGAGGTGACACTCAGCAAACAGGAAGCATCTTTAGCCAGCCCTGACAGGGTAAAGAAATTTTGCTTTCTAACCGCAGCAAGAGAGACTTCAGTGGGACACAAGAAGGAATCCCCAGAGGTGAAGGCTGCAAAGCTTGTTCTGAAATTGGGATGTGCTTGGCAAGACTCCTGCCTCCTTGACTGTCTCCTCTGCTCAAAGCAAGCAATTTTGCTTCCGGGTGCTTCTCAGTAATTGCAATAATAAATTGAATAATTAAGTTAAATCCACAGAAGAGAATTAAATATTAATTTCTAATAAGCTATTTGGAAAGTGTCAGCAGTGGAATGTGAATGCGCTGGGTGCTCCAGTTGCCCAAGCAGAGAAGGGCCTCAAGGCCCCAGGGCCACCCAGGGAGGGGCGGGGAGGGCTCAGGGCCACACACGCCCAGCCTCTCACAGGGGGCTGGCAGCCAGGCGTTCGGACCCTGAGTGTGTCGGGTGGCGGCCTGTGGGTCTGGCATCAGGCAGTCAACAGGGGCAGATGCCTGCTCGGGCTGAGCTCACAGCTCCCTGGCAGCTGAGGCTCTTCATCGAGGGGTGGCCCATGCTATTTGGCAGAGTGGTGAGTGGGATGAGAAGGAGACATGTCTGAGGGACATTGGCAGTGAGCTGAGGGATGGGCACCGTTCCCAACCAGACCAGGCTCTGAGTGGTCTGTGCTCCAAGAAGGCCTAGAAACCCACACAGTGAAGCTCAAGGGAGCCCACGAAGTGGTCTGGCCCTCGTGGTGCCTCAACAGACAGCTCTCCAGGGTGGACACTGGATATGACCTGGTCACAGGTTGAGCCCTGACCCTGGTCACACACTGAGCCCTGACCCTGGCCACACACTGAACCCTGATCCTGCTCACACCCTAAGCCTGATCCCAGTCACACTGAGCCCAGATCCTGGTCACACGTTAAGCCCTGACTCTGGTCACACTCTGAGTCCTGATCCTGGTCACACTGAGGCCTGACCCTGGCCACACTCTGAACTCTGATCCTGGTCACACTCTGAACTCTGATCCTGGTCACACACTGAGCCCTGATCCTGCTCACACCCTGAGCCCTGATGTGGTCACACACTAAGCCCTGATCCTGGTCACACATTGAGCCTGATCCTGGTCACACACTGAGCCTGATCCTGGTCACACACTGAGTGAGCCCTGATCTGCTCACACACTGAACCTGATTCTGCTCGCACCTGAGCCTGATCCTGGTCACATGGAGCCCTGATCCTGGCCACACACTGAGCCCTGACTCTGTCCACACTCTGAACCCTGATCCTGCTCACACCCTGAACCCTGATCCTGCTCACACCCTGAGTCCTGATCCTGGTCACACTCTGAACTCTGATCCTGCTCATACTCTGAGCCCTGATCCTGCTCACACACTGAACCTGATTCTGCTCACACCCTAAGCCTGATACTGGTCACACACTGAGCCCTGACCTGGCCACACTCTGAACCCTGATCCTGCTCACACCCTGAGCCCTGATCCTGGTCACACTCTGAACCCTGATCCTGCTCACACTCTGAGCCCTGATCCTGGTCACATACTGGGCCCTGATTCTGGTCACACACTGAGTGAGCCCTGATCCTGCTCACACACTGAACCCTGATTCTGCTCACACCCTGAGCCTGAGCCTGGTCACACGGAGCCCTGATCCTGGCCACACACTGAGCCCTGACCCTGGTCACATTGAGCCCTGACGCTGGCCACACTCTGAACCCTGATCCTGCTCACACCCTGAGCCCTAATCCTGTTCACACTCTGAACCCTGATTCTGGTCACACCCTGAGCCCTGACCCTGGCCACACCCTGAACCCCAATCCTGCTCACACCCTGAGCCCTGACCCTGGTCACACCCTGAGCCCTGATCCTGGTCACAAACTAAGCTCTGATCCTGATCACACACTGACCCTAATTCTAGTTACATTTTGAGCCCTGACCTTGGTCACAGGCTGAACCTAAGTCTGGCTATGGACTAGCCCTGACCCTTCATTGATGAGGCCAGAAAGCATGGTGCATGCACACTGTATTTGCCTGGAGCAAAAAGTTGATGCTGATGTAGCAGAAGTGGGCAGGTCAGAGTCACCTTTTAGGTGATGAACTCAGTTCAAGGGCTTACCCATGCCCGTGACCACCTGCCCTTGCCTGCCTGCTGGCTCTCGCCTCTGGCCAGCATTCAAGCTCTCAGAACCATGGACAGCAGCAGAGCGGCCCAAACCCTTTCTTGGGTCAGCCATTCCTTAGGCAGTTTCTTTCTTTCTTTCATTTTATTTTATTTTTGAGACAGAGTCTTGCTCTGTTGCCCAGGTTAGAGTGCAGTGGCGCGATCTTGGCTCACTGCAACCTCCACCTCCCAGGGTTCAAGCAATTCTCTTGCCTCAGCCTCCTGAGTAGCTGGGACTACAGGCATGTGCCACCACGCTGGCTAATTTTTTGTAATTTTAGTAGAGACAAGGTTTCACTGTGTTAGCCAGGATGGTCTTGATCTGACCTGGTGATCTGCCCACCTCGGCCTCCCTAAGTGCTGGGATTACAGGCGTGAGCCACCACGCCCGGCCCTTAGGCAGTTTCTCCACGACTGTTCACCTACCATCTCCTCTACCTGTTTCATCTCCCCTCTGATGGGGGCTGAAACCCCGGTTCCCCTGGTGTCTGGTGTCCAGCCCATTGTGGGGCCCAGGGACGTCCGAGGCAGATTTGTCAACTGAGAGGAGGATAAACAACCAGGCGGGGTCGGTGCCAAGTGTCTGTCCATTTTACAGATATTGGGACAGCTCAGAGGGGTTGATCCTCACCAAGGACTTTGGGCCTGCGTAAGTCTGTGCCTCTGCTCGTCCCCCACCCCAGGCTTTGCTCCTCTCAGGCAGGAGGGAGAGGATGGAGCAAGGCAGAGCCCTGTGCCCCGTGCCCAGGCTGCTGACCAGTGCGGGGAGGGGTGGGGTGGGACAGAGGGTGCTATGCTGCTGTGCCAGGCCGGGAGGCTGACACCCTCCAGCCTTATCTCCCTGAGAGCCAATTTCCAAAACCCTGCAGTAGCATCTTCCTGGAGACCCCTCTTGGGCCCCCGAGCCTGCGGCCAGAGGACGCCAGAGCTCAGGCAGCTCCTCAAGTTCCAGTGATTATACCTGTGCTGCTCAGCCAATCAGGGAGAGCCTGGGCCTCATCCTTCCCAGCCCTATACCCCTAGTCCCTGGCCCGGCCCCTGCCTCTCTGCACTGCACCAGCATCTGCCCATCTGTTCCAATCCAAAGGTCTCCCCAGTGGCATTCATTCCAGTGCCATATGGCTGAGGCTCAGCCCTCAGAGGAGGGGCGGGGGCACCATGGCAGAGGTGGGAGCTTCTTCTATGCTGGGTCCCTGGGGGTGAAGAGACCCAGCTAGAGGTCTGGAGGAGCTGGGGCTGAGGGGTGGCAGGGAGTGGGGAAGGCTCATGGCCTGGGCCTAGAGGATGCCATGGGAGCCTTTCCCCCTTAGATCCGCCCCGTCACAGGGCCACTCAGCCGGCAGGTGCCACATGCCATCTGCTGAGGCAGGCAGAGGCTGGGCTGGTTTTACACAGGGCCCGAGGCCCATCCATCCCTCTGTTCCCAGCCAGGCCTCACCTGGAATTCCATGGGACCATGAAACCAGCCTGGGGTGCAGGTGGAGGGTGGGCCCATTGACCATCGAGGCTCCAGAGCTCAGGGGAACGTGGCCTGCACTAGATGCTGAAGGGCGTGTCCAGGCCCAGCTGGGTGGGGCTGAGCTGGCAGCTTCAGCAAAGGTGCCCACGTGGGGCTGCCACTGCCAGCTGGCCTCTCACAGGTGTGTGCTGGGTGGGGCAGGGATTTCCCTCCCAAGCTGCTGCCCCCTTGGCCTGCCCTTCCCCTCTCTCAGCTCAGTCTTCCCTACAGGTGTGAGGGCAGGGAGGACTCCCTGGTAGGTCACGGGGGACAGCTCTCCTGGGGGTTCTCAGGTTCACGGCTGGGCCCTGCTGCCCTGGCTTGGACAGAGTGTGTGTGGGGAGGCCGAGGGGTGGTGGTGGACAAGGGCAATGGACGAGATCCAGTTCCCAATCTTGGGGGACACGTGGGGATGGGAGGGGCAGTTCTGGCCAGAAGATGGGGGCGTCAGGCACTGCAAGGCTGCTCCCTGACCACCATTGCTGCCACCTCTCATTAGACCCTGTCCACCGACACCAGGACACTGCGTTGTGTTGAAGGGCACGCTGAGCACCACCATCCTTGGGGCGCCCCCACCCTCATCCCCAGGCAGTTAGGAAGTGGGGGGTGCCTCCGAACACAGCTGGACACCCTCATCCCCAGGCAGTTAGGAAGTGGGGGGTGCCTCCGAACACAGCTGGATCCCGGTCCGGCAGTCACTCTGCCAGAGCAGTGCAGTGCCTGGGAGTTGGAAACAGCCGTGCACATCACAGATGTGTTCACTCCATCAATGCATATTCATGGTGTCCGTGCGGGCCCTGGCCTGGGCCCGGGGACACCTCTGTGGACACCTCCGTGGACACCTCCGTGGACACCTCCGTGGACAGGACAGGTCTCTGCCTGCAGGTGCAACCGTCTGGCTAGGAGCATGGGCAGAGTGTGTGATGAGGCCAGAGGTGAAGCCCCTGAGGTGGGAAGTGCTGGGGGAGGGAGCCCTTATCGGTAGGGGGTCCTCATCAGCTCAGCTGCTGTAACCAAGCGCCACAGGTGGCTTCAACCACAGAAGAAACTGCCCTTTGCCCTGGAGGCTGGAAGTCCCAGATCAGGGTGCTGCCAGGGTTGGGTTCTGGTGGGGCCCTTCCGGGCTGCTGAGGGCAACCTCTCCTACATCCTCAAGTGGTGGAGGGAGGGCAGGAGCTCTTGGGGCCTGGATCCCACCAGGAGGCTGCACCCTCAGGACCGCCGCACCTCCCAGAGGCCCCACCCCTCACACCATCACCCTGGGGGCTATTTTCGCCTTTGAGTTTTGGAGGAACACACTCAGACCGTAGCAGGGGCTGGAATGAGGTTGGCTGTGATTTTAAACAGGCCTCACTGAGAGTGGGGTGCAGGGAAAATCATTCCAGCAGAGGGAACAGCCCGGGCCCAGCGCAAGGTAGACCTTGGGCCTGGCAGAGCCCAGAGTTCTGGGCAGGAAGTGAGGGGCCAAGTTTTGGGGATGATTGGAGAAATATCCCGAGGGATCCAGGGACCGGGTGCAGTGGGGTGGTGGGGAGAGGAGGCGGCAGGGGTGGGGCGGCCCCAGTGGGATTCTGGATGTGCCAAGGCTGAGCCCCAGGCTGGAGTGAAGGGTCCAGGGAGACCCTGCGGGGTGGATGGGGCCAGGCTGTGGGCTGTGGGCGGGGAGTCGGATCTGCTCTGACTCCAGCTGCAGCCCTGCAGTGGCCGCCCATCCTCCCTTCTGGGTTCCCAGGGCCAGGCGGGCCACACCCAGCATCATCGCCTGGTCCCTGGACCTTGGCTATGTCAGAGTTGGCCGGTCCCTGAGCCCTGAGGCCCTCAGACCCTGGCCGTGCCTCTTGCCAGCCCTGAGGACCCCCTCTGCATACCCGCTATGGAGAGCCTTGGGGGCAGGACAGGTGTCTCCAGGGACTGGCATTTTGGGGAGAATCCTGGAAAGGCCAGGGCTTCCCGGGGGGCTGGGCTCTGACGGGGAGCCCCACAGCACCGGATGCCTTGGCCCAGCTGGGCCCTGCAGGAGCCGCCTGCATATCACGTGGGCCACCTGCTGGGCACCTGGCTCAGCACCCAAGAGGCCCCTCACCGGCCCAGGCCCACAGCCTTGCCCTCCCCTCACTTCCCTGCTCCCTGTGGTAATTGGATTTCGGGGAGCCAGCAGTGAGTGTGCCACCAAGTCCTGAGGGGCCCCCTCCCCGGCTGCCTCCTCCCTCTGCTCCTCCAGAAGGCCCAGCTCCTGGCCGCAGGGTGTTCGCTGCCCACAGCCCTGTCTCCAGCTGCCTCTGCCCACGGCCAGGCAACTGGCATTTGTCCTTATTGGACTTTTATAGGGGTTTTCAGCTTTTTCTTTTGAAAGCAGATTTATTGGTTGTGCAAAAATGATACATGCTTGCTGCAAAAAAGTCATCGTGGAAAAGTACAGAGAAGTAGCAACTGCCCCCTTGCCGTCTGCCCAAGGCTAGAGGGGCATGTGATGGAGCCTCAGGAGCAAGTGGCCTGCTCCCCAAGACAGGGGCTGGAGGAGGGGCATTCTCCTCAGCCCTGGAGTCTGCACAGGATTTCCCTGGCAGGGAAGGATTAGAGAGGAGGGGAGGGAGGGGAGAGTCGGAGGAGAGAGAGGGAGGAGGAGGGGGTAGGGAAGTGGGAGAGGAAGAGGGGAGGGAGGGGAGAGAGGGAGGGAGAGGGGAAGGGAGGGGGAAGAGGAAGGAGTGGAGAGAAGGTGGGGACGGGGAGGGAGGGAAAAGAGAGGGAGAGTGAGGGAGGGGAGACAGGAAGGTGGAAAGGGAAGGGAGGGAGAGGAGAAAGGATTGGAGAGAGGGAGGGGGAGGGAGAGGGAGGAGGAAGGATTGGAGAGAAGGAGCAGAGGGGGAGGGAGAGGAGAGAGGGAGGAGAAAGGATGGGAGAGAGGGAGGGGGAGGGAGGGAAGAGAGGGACCGGGCAGGAGAGAGGGAAGGGGAGGAAGAAGGACTGGAGAAAGGCGGGGAGGGAGGGAAGAGAAGGAGAGGTGACGGGAGATGGAGGGACAGGGGGAAGGATTGGAGAGAAGGAGGAGGAAGGGAGAGGGAGGGGCCAGGGAAGAGGTAGGGTCGTCTCGTGGGCTTTGAAGTCAGGTGGAAGCGTGCCCAGGAGAGGGAGGGCTGGTGGGTGCGCCAGGCAGGGCCTGCTGAACTGGGCCTGGGGAGCTCCGGTGGACTCGGCAAGGCTCTAGCTGCAGGAGTCCCCAGCCTGGGCACATGGATGCATCCAGGAAGGATGGATTGGGCAGGGATGGAGTGCAGGGCAGGGGATGGTGCTGAGCGTGGGGACGGGTGACCGAGGCCTGTGTGGAGCCTGACCAGGGCCAGGAGAGTCTGGGCTGGCCCCTGCAGCTGCAGGAGGCCACTCCCCTCTCAGGGCCCTACCTCCATGGACACTGTCAGCCCCCAGACCAGGCCCAGGTGCTTCTCACCCCACCCTCCGGCACCCTGAGCTCTCCCTGTCACCTGGTCAGGGCCCTGACTGAGCCTCCACTTTCTCATCTGCAGCATGGGCCGCTGAACCGTCAGCTGGCTGTGGTGTGGGCTCTCCAGCCCCGAGCACCCCTCCTGGCCCGGAGCTGGGAGCTGATGGAGTCCGCTGCGTTGTCAGCTGATGCCATCACCTGGCCTGCAATAGACACGAGAGCTTCACAGCTGCCTGCTGTCCTCCCCTGCACTGACCCCACTCGCCCCTGTGTCGGCCCCAGCTGAGCCCCCGAATAAACCGCTGCAGCTTATCCAGCCACGCACCTGTCTTCACCTGTCAGGGACCCCTGAGATGAAGCCTGGGTGGGATCTGGGTGGGAATGGATGCCAACAGGACTGCAGGAGGCAGGCTGGGGCTTGCTGGGGCGTGAGTGTGGCTGTGTGTGCGCTTGTGTATGAACATGAACCTGTGCTCACAGCTGGGGAGGGGTGTGCTGTGAGCCTTGCTGTGGTGGCAGGGTGGGAAGCTGGCTTGGTGCTGCGTGGAGCCAGGGCACTGCTCCCTGCCTGGGGCTGTCCCAGCCCCCACCAAGAGGGGCTTCCCTGAGGAGGAGGCTGCCTGAGCCGCCTGGAATGCCACACTGAGCCCTTGATGGGCGGAGGTCCTTTGCCTTCCTCCCTGAGGGCCTAGGACAAGCCCTTGCCCCTCCTGAGACCTCAGTTTCCCACTCCGAAAGCAAAGGACTGGCTTTGGCCCTGGCTGCCCCCAGGCTGTGGCCTCTCTGCTGCCTGCCGCCCAGCCCCACGTTGGGGGCGCGAAGGGGGTCCCTGGCAGAGTAGAGCCTTCTCTATGGCAATCCTAGGCTCCTCTTCTCTGCACCTGTTTCCCCAGGAGTAGGGGGTAGGACCCCCCAAAACAGGAGGGTCCATGCAGAGTAGCTGCTCTGCCCACCGTGGCACAGAGGGCACCAGGTGAACAGTGCCCTGAGGGCAAAGCGTCTCACCAGCTGCCCCAGGCTGCATCAGCACAGCGGCTGGCAATCAGGGGTCGCCAGCACCCTCCTCAGCCAAGGACTGGGGGTGGGGGCCGCACGACAGACCCTGCAGGGCAGGCGGAGTCTGTGATCCTCCCAGGAGAGAGTGCGCTCCCCTCCACGCGCATTCCAGCCAGGTCTGCAGATGCTGGTTCCTGCTCAGGCAGAGGGAGGAGATGGCCCCAGCCTCTCCCCGCCCCACGCCGTCCGCCAAGGCCTGAAACCCCCACAAAGCCAACACCACACACGGCGCTTCAGGGTTTTAGAGATTCTGTGAAGCTATTTCTCAACAATTTTCTTCCCAGGGGCCTGAGAAACACACCACTGAGGCAGCACTGCTGGGCTCAGTGACAGGTGGGGGAGCTGGGCAGATGGTCCCCCCTAGAGCTGATGCCACCTTCTCAGATTTGCCGCTGCAGCAGGCGGGCCCCAGGATGTCCGAGGAGGTGTCAGGGAGCAAATTGGATTTGGCACCTCCTGGCTGCAGGTGTGAGGGCTCCAGAGGCTGAGGAGCCCAGACTCAGTCCAGGCAGGCCGCAGTTGCTGGGAGGCTCATGATGAGGCCGAGGGAGGAGACTCTGGGGGCAGGGCAGGCCGAGACTTGATGGTGGAGGGGCCAGGTGCTCACCACCCATTTCTCTCCTATGCAGCTGGGAGGCAGCCCCTGGGCCGGGGTCACGTGCACGGTCTACAGATGAGGAAATGGAGCCCGGAGAGGAGGGGCTTGCCTGCCGGGAGGGGCCTGAGCTAGGCTGCCAGGGAGGGAGGACCAGGCTGGGGCCTCTGCCTTCACTCTCTGTGAGCTGCGTGACCTTGGAGGCTATGTGGGAGGTCAGCCCACTGTGGAATGCAGCCCTGTGACTGGCTGCCCCGAGCCTCTGCCCCGTCAGCACTTCCCTGGGGTGGGCCCTGGGTGGGAGCAGGTGTTCTGGGGTGAGGAGTTCAGTCCGAGAGCCAGCAGGAGGGGATGCCGGGACAGTGCTGCCTTGGCAGCAGCTGCTACCACCCGGCCAGACGCGGCCTCCCCACTCAGGACTGAAGGGTCAGAGTCACCTTCAGGTCCCCCTGTCTGGAGCAGCACGAGGCTGAGAGCCCCGCCCGCTGTCCCAGCTGAGCAGCCCCAGCCAGAGAGGCCCACCTGGCGGGTGTCCATCTGGTGCCAGGACAGGACGGGATAGGAGAAGGGGCGGACAGGAGGGCAGTAGCCACAGTAGCACCTCAGGAGGCAGCAGGCCAGTGAGGGAGGGCATCTCGGCACCCTCACCAGCCCCCTCCTTCTTGAGAAGCCAAGGTCCAGAGAGATACTCGGCTTCCCCGAAGTCGTCCAGCACCTCCATGGCAGAGCTCAAATGAAAATCAGTCTTCTGGTTCCCAGGCTGGACACAATTTACGGGAACCGAAAGGTCAGAATTGTTGACCTTCCGGGGAAAGTTCCTCCTGACAGGTGATGGAAAGAACATGACGTTGGTGCATAGTAGGTGGACCAGAGGTGTCTGTCCTGTGGGTATCGTGTGCCGGGCCAGGGCTCAGGAGTCTGTGGCCCTCTCTCTCCTGCCCTCCTTGCTGGCTGTCTCTGGTATGATGGAGACAGCATGGATCACACAGCTCTGCCTCACATCCTGCCTGGGAGGGTGATATGGACAAGCTTGCGGGGCGTGGAGGCTCAGGCTGCTGTGGGAGGCTTGGGCCTGGCACCCTCCTCACACAGGAGCTTGAGGAACTTCCCCGTGCCTTGGGGAACCCACTGCCCAGGAACTTCTCGGCTGCTGGCCTTAGGGCCCCAGGACACTGCTGGGCCCCTTGAGCTCTGAGCCATGGATCTGCCGAAGGAGCTCACTGGAGAAGTCCCTTCAGCTCAGCAGCAGCCACAGGATTTGGGGGTCCCAGTGCAAAATGAAAATGCAGGGCCTGGACCAGAGCAGGAACATGGGTCCTCTCTTCCCTTTGGCCCTACATATCCCTAGTCTTACTCACCCCGCCAGCCTCCTAACCCCCAGGTTTGGCTCAAAGTCTTTGGGCTGGAATCACCTGAAGCCTCACTCAGTCACATGCTTCCTGGTTGATGCTGGCTGTCTGCTGGGACCTAAGCTGGGGCTGAGGATTCCAACACCCACACGTGTCCTCTCCATGTGGATTGGGCTTCCTTAGAAGATGGCAGCTGGCTTCTTGGGGAGCATTTCAAGAAAGTGAGCTATGGCTGGGCACGGTGGCTCACGCCTGTAATCCCAGCACTTTGGGAGGTCGAGGCAGGCGGATCAGGAGGTCAGGAGATCCAGACCATCTTGGCTAACATGGTGAAACCCCGTCTCTACTAAAAATACAAAAAATTAGCTGGGCGTGGTGGCGGGCCCCTGTAGTCCCAGCTACTCGGGAGGCTGAGGCAGGAGAATGGTGTGAACCCAGGAAGGCGGAGCTTGTAGTGAGCCGAGATTGTGCCACTACACTCCAACCTGGGTGACAGAGCAAGACTCTATCTCAAAAAAAAAAAGAGAGTGAGCCAGGCAGAAACTGCATCCTTTTTATGACTTCTCCTCAGAAGTCACATGGCACCACCTCCATCACATTCTCTTGGTTGGAGCTGTCACAAGCCCCCTAGGTTCCAGAGGAGGGGAAGGAGACTCCACTTGTCTTAGTCTGTTTGTGCTACTATAACCAAGTACCGAAGACTGAATACTTCATATCAAACAGAGATTTATTTCTTACAGTTCTGGAGGCTGGGAAGTGCAAGGTCCAGGGGCCGGCATCTTTCAAGAGCCTTCTTGCTTCATGATCTCATGGCAGAAGGACAAGAGCACATGTGAGAAAGAGGGAAAGGGCTGTACCATTCTCTCATCAGGAACCCACTCCCTCAACAGTGACATTAATCCATTCATGAGGGCAGAGCCATCATCACCTAATCACCCTTGCGATAGTGTTGAAAGGTCCCACCATTTAACACTATTGCATTTGTGTTTACCTGAAGTTTTCAGCGCATGAACTTTGGGGGACACATTCAAACCATAGCACCACCTCTTGATGGAAGAGTGGTAAGGTGACCATTTTCGGAAAACACAATTTGCCACAATTCCCCTTTTCTTCGTGCTCAGCTTGTTGGAAGTTATTTTACTGGTGGTGTGAGTCAAACTGTCACTCTGAGACTTTCAGGCTTGGCGGTCCCTCCTGAGTGGGGTTGTGGTGTCTTCCACTGGACATCATGGTAACACAGCTGTATCCAGAAGATCCTCTGGGTTGTGGGCACTCTCTTCATGTGGTTCTTCAGGCCTCTTGTCCTTGATAATCAGGGTTGATTCCCCAGCCACTGCCTTCGTGCTGCTTTGCTTGTTAACTTGGTGGCACCAGACAGGTGGGCAACTCAGCCCCCAGGGCAGCAGAGCATTTCCTGTGACCCCTGGTGGAAACATTCCTGCACTGGGCATTATCTTGGGCAGTCCCTAGAAGGGGAATGTGAACTGGTAAAGAATGTAACCATAAGAGACACCACCTCATAGGTTCTGCCTGGGGGAGAAGGAGCTCCAGATATAAGTCCCTCGTTCTCAGCACACACCCCATCCTGTAGGACAGCACTCCCTCCGCATGGGGCATTATTTCTAACTGGGGTCTTCAGGCACCCTCTTTATTGTACAGGAGGCCAGCTGCTTCAGGGTGATGAGGAAGCCAGGGAATCCTGGAGGCCTCAAGTGTGACTCTGCTTTTTTTTTTGGCTACGAAATAGTTTCCTTGTTGGAAGATTAAAAAAAGGCTCTGGAGTCTCAGGCCCAAAGTTCTTGCAGAGGGGGAGAAATGGCTACCTGCTGTCAATAGCTTAGTCTTTTAAGTCTGTTTAAGCATCTCTCCATCCCCCATCTATCATCCCATTCCCCATCCATCCATGCATCCATTTATCCCTCTAACCCCCATCCGTCCATCCACCTATCCATCCATTCCTCCCCATCCGTCCATCCACCTATCCATCCATTCCTCCCCATCCATCCATCCACCTATCCATCCATTCCTCCCCATCCATCCATCCACCTATCCATCCATTCCTCCCCATCCATCCATCCACCTATCCATCCATTCCTCCCCATCCATCCGTCCACCTATCCATCCATTCCTCCCCATCCATCCATCCACCTATCCATCCATTCCTCCCCATCCGTCCATCCACCTATCTATCCATTCCTCCCCATCCATCCATCCACCTATCTATCCATTCCTCCCCATCCATCCATCCACCTATCTATCCATTCCTCCCCATCCATCCACCCACCTATCTATCCATTCCTCCCCATCCATCCACCCACCCATCTATCCCTCTAACTCCCATCCGTCCATCCACCTATCTATCCATTCCTCCCCATCCATCCATCCACCTATCTATCCATTCCTCCCCATCCATCCACCCACCCATCTATCCCTCTAACTCCCATCCGTCCATCCACCTATCTATCCATTCCTCCCCATCCATCCATCCACCTATCCATCCATTCCTCCCCATCCGTCCATCCACCTATCTATCCATTCCTCCCCATCCATCCATCCACCTATCTATCCATTCCTCCCCATCCATCCATCCACCTATCTATCCATTCCTCCCCATCCATCCACCCACCTATCTATCCATTCCTCCCCATCCATCCACCCACCCATCTATCCCTCTAACTCCCATCCGTCCATCCACCTATCTATCCATTCCTCCCCATCCATCCATCCACCTATCTATCCATTCCTCCCCATCCATCCACCCACCCATCTATCCCTCTAACTCCCATCCGTCCATCCACCTATCTATCCATTCCTCACCATCCATCCATCCACCTATCCATCCATTCCTCCCCATCCGTCCATCCACCTATCTATCCATTCCTCCCCATCCATCCATCCACCTATCCATCCATTCCTCCCCATCCGTCCATCCACCTATCTATCCATTCCTCCCCATCCGTCCATCCACCTATCCATCCATTCCTCCCCATCCATCCATTTGTCCATCTTTCCTTCCATCCCCCATCTATTCATCCATTCCCCATCCATCCACCCATCCATCTACCCATACCCCCATCCATCCACCCACCCATCTATCCCTCTAACCCCCATCCGTCCATCCACCTATCTATCCATTCCTCCCCATCCATCCATTTGTCCATCTATACTTCCGTCCCCCATCTATTCATCCATTCCCCATCCATCCATCCACCCATCTACCCATACCCCCATCCATCCACCCACCCATCTATCCCTCTAACCCCCATCCGTCCATCCACCTATCTATCCATTCCTCCCCATCCATCCATTTGTCCATCTATCCTTCCATCCCCCATCTATTCATCCATTCCCCATCCATCCACCCATCCATCTACCCATACCCCCATCCATCCACCCACCCATCTATCCCTCTAACCCCCATCCATCCATCCATCCATCTATCCATCCACCTATCCATCCATTCTTCCCCATCCATCAATTTATCCATCTATCCTTCCATCCCCAATCTATTCATCCATTCCCCATCCATCCACCCACCCACCCACCCACCCACCCATCTATCCCTCTAACGCCCATCCATCCATTCAGCCATCTATTCTTCCATCCCCTGTCTATTCATCCATTCGCCATCCACCCACCCACCCACCCATCCACCCACCTATCTATCCCTCCAATCCACATCCATCCACCTATCCATCCATTCCTCCTCATCTATCCATTTATCCATCTATCCCTCCGTCCGCCATTTATCCATCCATGCCCCATCCATCCTCCCACCCCCCCACCCACCCACCCATCTACCTATCCATCTATCTCTCCAACCCCCATCTATCCATCCACTCATCCATCCCCATCCATCCCCCATCTATGCATCCATCTATCCATCCCCTACCCACCCATCCATCCATTCCCCAGCCATTTGCCCCTCTTTCCCCCATTCACTCATCCATCTATTCATCCAATTCCCCCATTCATCTACCATCCACCCATCCATTCCCTATCCAGCTCCCATCTATCTACCCACCCATCTATCCACCCATCCACCAACCCACTCATCCATCCATCCATCCCCTATCTATGCATTCATTCATTCATTTCGCCATCTGTCCCCCACACATCCACCCATTCATTCATTTGTTCTCTGGACAGCTGCCTTCTAAGCACCCCCACCCCCCCTACCTGGGCTCAACACAGGAAGTAAAGCAGGACTCCTATGCCCCAGAAGCTCCCAGTGTGATGGGAGTGCATCCGTGTAGACAGAGAAGCCGCGTTCACCACGGGCGGCGCAGAGGACGAAGAACACAGGAACAAAGGTGTCACAGGACAGGTAATGTTGCTGGGGTCTAGGTAGCTTCCAGACGGGGTGACCTTGACCTGCAGGCAGGGAGGAGCTGGTGACCTCCCTCCCATCTAGGGTCACCTGCACAGTCCTGTAGCAGCCAGATGCCTAGAACCAATTTTTGGCCTGAAGTTTTCAGTTCTGCCTTTAACCAAATCATTGCTCCTTTTCCCGGCGAGTTTCCAATTTAAATACCCAAATTGTTTACTTGCTGAAATCAATCGACAAGGGACCAGCTTGTATTTGCGATTCAATTGACTATGATACACTGTATTACAATTACAGCTCGAATGGATTTCTTTTTAATTTATTTTTCTCTTAATGGTCTCCTCCGCGGTAATTCCAAGACTAATTGTCCTCCCGATCATCCTCATCAGCGGAGGAAGGATAATGAATTGCTGCAGTTCGTAGAGGATGCCGGCCAGGAGCTGCTGTGTCCCCAGCCCTCCCAGCACCCCTTCCCTGGGTCCTCCCTTTCAGGCCAGCCCACGTGCTGTGAGCTGAAGTCCTCTCAGGGGAGGCTCCACTGTCAACGGTTTCATCTGTTGGGCTCAAGATGGGGCGAGTCCCAGAGGAAGACGGCAGACCCTGCCCCTGCCCCTTCCCTTGCCTCGTGGCTGCTCTGCGAGTTCCCATCTGGCAGGGAGCAGGCTGGAGGCCGTCGAGCTCTGAGGGTCTGTGATCTGCTGCATATTCCTGATTGAATCTCTTCTCCCTGGGCCTTGGTTTCCCCATCTGTGAGATGGGCCCCCCGGTCTCTACAGCCCCTTTGGCTGAGACCTTCTGTGAGTCTCTTTAGGGCTCAGGGAAAGGAGGGCTGGGCAATGCGTCCTGCACGACTCTGGCTCAGACCCTGCCTCTGCTGTCACCTGTCCTTCCCCCTTCCCCTCACATCCCACCATCCACTCTGGGTTCTGTGTGCCCGTGTGCCTGGGGCCAGCTTGGCACCAGGTGTTGGACTGGCTTGGCTGTGCAGGTGGGCATCATTGCCAGCCCTGCTTTCCAGATGGGAATACGGGAGGCCCTCAGGTACCAGGGGCCTTCAGTCCAAGAGCTGGGCTTCACCCCAGAGTGGTGTGGCCATGGAGGCGCTGCTTCAGCTGTGCCCCGCCGAGGGCACTTGCCTGTGCTCCCTTGGGAGAGACTTCACTGAGCCCTGCATCCACCCTGGGGCTTGCTTCAGTGAACAAGCCACACCCTGCCCTGGCATGTCCCGTAGCGGGAAGAGGGGAGGCGAGGTCTCGCCAGAGCTCAGGTGGGGCCCCCAGCACCGCCAGGTGGAGACCCCTGCAGGAGAGGCCACCAGAGGCAGAGATGCCACGACCCCCTGAGAAGTGCTTCCGGGTGTGTACGTGCCTGTGTGTGTTTGTGTCTGTGTTTGTGTGTGTCTTGCTTTGGTGTGAGCATGTGTGTGTGCATATTTGTGTGTGCATATGTGTGTGTGCATGTGTGTGTGCATGCATGTGTTCCCTGCACATGTGCATGTATCTGCATTGTGGTGTCTGTGTGTGCCTGTGTGTGTGCCCATGTGTGTCTCTGTGCACGTGTGTGCCTGTGTGTGTCCATGTGTCTCCGTGTGTGTCTGTGTATATGCGTGTTTGTGTGTGTGTGCATGTGTGTGGGCACATGTGTGTGTCCATGCGTGTCTCTGTGTGTGCATATGTTGGCACGAGGGAGCCACTCACAGAGCCTGAAGCAATGGGGTCCTGGCTCCTGTCCACCTGATGCCTTCCTGACCGGGCCTCAGTTTCTCATTTGTGATGTGGGGTGAGGGTGAGAGGCGTCTGTGTGGCCCTTTAGAGGTGACCAGATGCCTTCGTCTGTCCTTTGTCCTCTGACCTTCACACAAGTGAGGGATGTGGGGGGTGTATTTAATGACCCCCCTCAGCGCCTGGCAGCCTCCATGGTGGCCCCAGCATCTGGGCCTCTGCCCCTGACCCCACCCCCGGCGCTCCCTCCACACCCTGACACACGGGAGACGCGCAGCTCCCCAGGCTTCCACATGGATTGATTTGGCGGCCCCAGGAATAGATGTGTCCATACAGTAGGTGCATGTGGAAACACGGCCCCAGTAACTCCAGCCCGCATGCCTCTGCCTGAAACATTCTCTCACGATGGGAATTATTTTGCTATTTTGGGGTATAGATCCTCGCAGGAGCTCAGATGCCGTTTCCATCATGGGTGCCACGATCATGAAAAGGAGAATCAATGACAGGGTGCGAGGCGTGACGAGTGAGGGGAGCCCCGGCTGTCTCTGGTGCCGGAGTCAGCCCCCAGGCTTCCAGAAAGGTCCAGGTGCCGAGGGCACCCAGCTGGAGTCAGCCCCCAGGCTTCTAGAAAGGTGCAGGTGCTGAGAGCACCCAGCTGGAGTCAGCCCCTGGGCTTCCAGAAAGGTTTGGCTGCCGAGGGCACCCAGCCTGCACCTCCTGGCCTCTCTGAAGCCGCCAGAGGTGAGGTCGGCAAGGATGTCCAGCCACAGGAACCAGGAGCTCAGATGGCCCTGTGGACTGGAGGGGACAGGAGACCTCCCAAGGCCATGTGGCAGCTGGACACGGGCAGGGTCTTGCCCAGTCACTTGAGTTTCTGCCCCACAAATACACCAGCCAGAGGGAGACAGCGCCCCCTGCACATGCAGATCCTGATAGACCCCGAAAGCTCCTGTTTGTGGAGTCCCGGCCTTTGGCTCCGCCCCTGCTGATTACCCTGGGGCAGCCCCTTCGGCTTCATCTCAGATGCACGAAAGGTCCTGGGTCTGGGTTCTGACTCTGGTTTCAAATCAAGCTTGGTGGTTCAAACTTAGGAAGGTCGTTTCCTTGACTTCAGACTCCTTATTTGTACAATGAGCCAATAATACCTTCCCCTGAAGGTTCTGAGTAGCTGGCATTTTGATATCTTAGGTAGGTGCTTGGTAAATGCAGCACTTTTGGCTCTGTGGGTCTGTACTGTCTGCAATGGGCTGGGTCGCTCAGAGGCAGTGAGTGCGCAGGCAGAGAGGGGGCCCACTGCTCAGGTGTGGGAAGCTGGGTGAAAAAGCTCTGAGGTCTCTTCAAATGGAGTTGAGACAGAATGGCAAGGATGCCCAGGATCTGAATCACCCAGCCGTGCCTAGAACTGCAGACGTCCTTCTGGAGCTGCGCCCCCCGTGCTGCAGCCAGGAGGCACGTTCTCCCTGCCCCTGCCCCTGTCCCAGGGGAGGGGGCTGAGGTTCCCAGCGGTGCCTGCCATGCATTGAGATGCCAGGGAGCCTGAATTCAATTACGCACCAGGTGTTATGTATGTGGCATCCCACGGATGCATTGATCTCTCAGGATGACAGATCGGTTATGAATCGGGTAATAGACCAGCTTGTAACTGAAATATATTGGATTGTGTAGGCGGCCTGGCTGAGTATTGGCTTGAGGGGAATAGGGCAGATTTACGAGCCTGGGAGGGTGGCTGGAGCATCAGCCGTTCACCCTGCAGTCACAGCTGCTAGCCTCACACCTGTGCCCGGGGAGCCCGGAAATAGATAGTTGATCTGGGAGAGGAGGAGGGAACAGCACGGAGAAGGGTCCACAGGTGGGAGGGCCCAGGAAGGGGGCAGAGAGCAGGGCAGGGAGGCTGTGGGCCCTCAAGAGACCCTGGGGGCAGCGTGGGAGGATCACGGGTCTGGAGTCCAGGGCAGTGTGGCACTCCTAGGACCTGATCATGGTTGTGGTCCCTTTCATGAGGGCTTTGTGCCCCGGGAACTTGTCAGTGATTGCCTGGGTCCCCTCTGATGAGTCAGATGCCATCATCATCCCCTTGCAGCTAGGCAGGCTGAGCTCAGAGATGGCAAGAAACCTCTCTGTGCCATGCAGCCGAGGGGAGGCCAAGATTGCAAAGCCAGGCAGACTGACTTTGTGCCTTTCGCTTCCCTGCTCAGCTCTTCTGAATCATGACAAGCAGGAGTGAGGACCCATGAAGGGGGCCCTGCCCTGCCACACTCAGGCAGTGCACCCCAGGCCCCCGGCACTCAGCCTGTTCGACCTCAGCCTTTACACACAGCAGACCAGGACAGTGGCCCTGCTCAGAGGTGGGAGCAGTGCTCTGATCTGCCTGGCAGAGGGCGGAGGCAGACGCTGGAGGGCTCTCAGGATCAGAGCTGGGGGCCTGGGCATGGGAGGGCAGGGAGAGCCGGGCTGGAGACTCCCGTCATCCTCAGCACTTGGCTGATATCACTGTTTAGGTGTTGCCTCCCCACGGGGAGTTAAATGCCCTGAGGACAGGGGCCCTTTCTTTCCATAGGCAGAGCCCAGCCAGGGCCCGGCCTGTGAGAAGCTCAGAGAGAGGGCAGCGTGAGCGGATGTGGTGGACGCCCGGGAGCACCCACAGTCCTGGGGCTTGGGCCCGCCTGAGATGAGACACCAGGGCTCAGGACTCAGCCTCCAGTCACAGTCCGGGTTCAGTGTGTGACCTGGGTCAGAGCTCAGACTGTGACCAGAGCAGGGCTCAGTTTGGGGCCAGAATCGTGGCTTAGACTTTGCCTAGGATGAGGCTTGGAGTATGATGTGGGTTAGGACTCAGTGTATGGCTATGATTGGGGCTCCGTGTGTGGCCCAGATCAGGGCTGGTGGTGCGGCCCTTAGAGGAAAGGAGCTGCCTGGGCCGCTGGAGAACAGAGCTCTCATCCCCTGGGTCCCTTCACTCCATGCTTTCACCAAGGACACGAACAAGACCATCAACGGATGCACAGAAGCTTCTGAATCTGCTCAGGCCTCTCTGTGGTGGGAACCCCCCGGCCTCCCCTCCCTGCTGTGGGTCTCTGTCACTGAGCAGCCCCGTGAGCATCTCTAATGAGCTCCTTCCAGGGGGAGGCTGGGGGGTGGAGGGGGCCCAATTTATCTCTATTTATGCCTCTCCTTATAGCTCCACCAGCTTCTCAGTAATCTTTATGGGGTTCAGTTATTGTATCTTCAATTGATATGAGTGATTTCAATGGTTTTTAATGTTCCATGTTAAATCTCCAGTGTAAAATATCTTTAATGTTCAGCATAAAATACCTAGTCATCACTGGCAATGCAGCCATGGAAGCCTCGCCGGGAGCTGCGGGCCCGGTTCTGGGTGGCAGGTGAGGTGTCCTCACCCCTGGGCCCACACATCAGTGTGGGATGACAGCCCCTCCTTCACCCTGGCAGCTGGAGCACCTCATGGTGAGAACTTAGGTTTTATGGGAAAATAGAGCTGGGGCTTGAGGCTGGGAGCGATCCGACGTACCAGTATCCTGTTTCTGTTGTAATAACTAACCACCAACCCGTGACTTCAACCAACAGAAATTCGTTTCTCACAGCTCCAGAGTCAGAAATCCAGAAGGAGAGTTAGGGGCTCCATCTAGGTGTCGGCAGAGCTGGCTCCTCCCAGACGCCCCGTGGGAGGCTCCCTCCTGGCCTCTGCAGGCTTCTGGAGACCTTCTGCTTTCCTCGAAGCCTCTGTCTCGCAGCCCTTCCCCTCCTCACATCTGTCTCCTGCCTCCCTCTCTTTTTTCTTTTTTGAGATTGGGTCTCACTTTGTCACCCGTGCTGGAATGCAGGGCTGGAGTGCAGTGGTGCCATCATGCTTCACTGCAGCCCCCATCTCCCGGGCTCAGGTGATCCTCCTGCCTCAGCCTCCCAGATGGCTGAGACTACAGGGGCACGCCACTATGCCCGGCTAATTTTTAATTTTTTCTGTAGAGACAAGGTCTTGCTATTTTGCCCAGGCTGGACTTGGCGTCAAGTGACCCTCTCACCTTGGTCTCCCAAAGTGCTAGGATTATAGGCATAAGCCTGGCCACCTGCCTTCCTCTTAAAAGGACCCTTGAGGTGACATTTAGGACCCACCTGGGTCCCCCAGGATTGTCACACATCTCCTGGTCCTTCACATCCGCACATCCCTTTTGCCACGTTGGGGGCATATAAGCAGGGTAAGGTCCATGCATGGTGTGTTTCCATGGTAACATGGTAAAAGGGAAACATGCAAGGACAGGTCCTCACCATGCCTGTGAAAGCCCCAAGGCTGCCCTCATAGTTGCAAGGGGTGCGGCTGCCAACCCTACCTCTCGTGTTTGCATCACTACCATCCTCCCCCAGTAAGAGCAGCCGATGCCCCTGCCCGGCCCACACGGGAGCTCCTTGTAAACACACTTTGCTTTGCTATAGCTCATGTGCATCTTAAAGGAAGTTTCTACTGAGCCGTGTCCCCTCCTCAATGTTGTTCAGTCATGCAACAGACACCTGTGCAGACAGAAGGAAACAGAGGTGGTTCAGACACCAGGAACACTCAGCGGGAGGAGGCCGGCGAGCAAACGCATCTCACAATTCAGCAAACGAAGGCTGCAAGGTGCCTTCCAGGAAGTTGGGACCGTGGACTGAAGGGAGGATGGTGGCAGGGTGGTCTGGAAGTGGCCAGGAGTAGCGGTGACCTCAGCCTGCCTCCAGGTGCTGCCTCTATCTCATGCCATGGACTGGGGGCAGCCCCACTCAGCAGGGCAGGCTGTGCTGATGCTGGCTGTGCAGTCCAGTGGGCTCTGGGATGGGCAGGAGGGAGATGGGCATGGCGAGGAATGTGCAGAAACGGATGAGGACGGGAGAGTCATAGGTGACCTGGAGTCGGGAGAATAGGCCTGATGAGATGTCTCGAGTGGTCTCAGGCTGGAGCCCTGTGGGAGGTGGGTGGGATTGGGGATGCCCTCTTGACCTCTGATGAAGGGGCTAGGGCCCTTGGCCAGTCCCAGGGTGAAGGCCTGCCATCGCACAGGGTTACTCGAGATCTGGATCCTGCATCACGAAAGCAGCTCACATCCCACAATAAACAAAGGTGGTGTTATTAGGAGACCTTGGCATCCCTCGTGGGCTCCGTTTCCTGGGGTTTCACCCTGTGAACGCAGGAGCTCTTCAAATGCTTTGCCAATTAGACTGAAAGACCCATGAGAGGGCAGATGCCAGGAATACCCAGGCAGGGACCTGCCCAGAGCCACAGGCCCAGCAGGATAAGAAGTGCTGTGGGGGTGAGTTGGGCTGTGGGCTCAGGCCACTGCCAGAAATAAGAGCAGTGAACAGAGGGCAGGTGACCCCATGGAAGCGTGGGCAGCCCAGGAGGTTTGTGGCAACCCAGGGGGGTCATGGTAGCCCAGGGGGGTCGTGGCAGCACCCCACATGAAGCCCAGGCTCCTTCCCTCCTGTTCCTCTGCCATCCTCGACACACAGCTTCCGTCTGTGGCCAAGGTGGCTGCTCTTGCTCCGGCCATCACATCTATCTTCCAGCCAGCAGGGAGGGGAGAATGGACCAGGGTGGCCCCCTCCTTCCTGTTAGCAACTTAGCCCAGAGGCTTTCCGTGTCCCATCCCTCCATCCCACTGGCCATAACTTGGTCCCAGGGCTACCCCTGCTGAAGGGTGGCTGGAAAACAGAGTCTTTAGCCAGACAGCCAGAAGCCCTCCAAAACTGGGGAAAAAATCGCAGGCTCTGCTACACTCAGCTACTGTTAGTGAAGGAGGCATCCAGGACGGGCCGAGAGGGCAGGCTGTAATGGGAGGTGAGTCTGGAATGTTCTCTGACAAAGTGTCTGGCAGAGTGCCCCCCCTCTCCTTGTCAGGCCTTTCCAAGGACCCTTCAGAGAGCGTCCTGGGGTGTCTGGGAGTTTCCAGGTACGGGAGGGACACCCTCCGATTCTCACAGTCTATGGAGGGAGCAGCCTCACCCACGTTTCAGCGAAAACCCTCCCTCTGCTCACCCCAGCCACACGGCTGGAACTCCAGCCCACTTCTGCTGCCTGTGAAGTGTGTGAGAGCGTGAGGGCTGAGGGCAGCGGACAGCTGGAGGCTGGGCTGGGCAGGGGTGGAGGGGTCTGAGGGCCCTCGGGAGAAGGCAGCTTCCGGCCTCGTGGCGCTGGGACCAGGTGGCCTGAGCTAAGTGGGCTGTAGCTGCCGCCCCTCTCTCTGCACTCACCTGGGAGCTGGGGAACCTGGGGGCTGGTCCCTGGTGCTGACTTCACCAACCCACTCGCTCTTGGGAGAAGAGAACCTGGGCCTCAGAGGGGGCAGCAGCGGGACAGGAGAGAGGCAGGGGCTTGCTGCCGGGGCCATGGGGACTCTCCCCCTTCCTCCCCCAGCCCAGCAGCTGCTAGGGGCAGAGCTGGTGCTCAGAGCCCGCCTTCCCACAGAGCCCTCCAATGAGAGGTCTTGCCCCTCCTCCCTGGGGGCGGGGTCTGGAGAGGGGCAGAGCCTTTCTCCCAACCAGGGAGTGAGAAAGAGGTGCTCAGTTTAGGAGCTGAAGCAGCTGAGTCCCAGGGCCTGACAGTCAACAGGACCCGGCAGCGATGAGGCCGCATTGGTCTGGGGTGCACAGTCAGCCTGACAGCCCTGCGCGTGCGGAAGTCAACTCCTTTGGGTGATGGAGGCTGTGGGCTGCCTTCTCCCTGCACTGGGAAGGGGTGAGGCTCCCGGCTACCCCAGCTCCGTTGTGGGCTGGGGACATTGCCTCTTCCCGATCCCAGTGCCTGTGGGACCTACAGTCCCCCCTGAGAATCCTGCAACCCTTGAGTGACCCCGGCCTGGAGATCAAGGACCTTACCTTGGCACCCAGGCCTTGTATGAGCTCTGACTTCAAAGTCTGACCGCTCTTCCCACCCGGGGCCATGCACTCTGTCACCCTAAGAATTATCCCACAGCCCTTGCTGTCCTGCAGATGTCCTTGCAAACTCAATTTTCCTTCTGTATGCAATTCTCTTGCACCTCGATTCCATCGGCAAACTCCTGTTAGTGCATCAAAACAGAATCCTGATGTCTCCTCCTCCAGGAAGCTTTCCCTGGTTGCACTCACTCCCTGCCACCTCCTCTCCTACCCTCCGCATGCAGGGGTGATTGTTGCCTCCCTATAAGCAGCTGCCCTGACTTTCTAGGGGTGGCTCCCCACTGGGTTCAGTGCGGCTTGTCCTGTGCAGCTCGGCTGGATGAGCCCCATTGTCTCCTCAGGAAATTGATGCTTCCCATCACTCGCCTGTCTTCTTGGAACAACTTCAGGGTTTATTGAATCTGGAAAGAAAGAAGAGCAAAAAAAGGGAACCATGTACATTGCACAAATCAGTTGTTCTGACAGTTTTATTAAATAATGGGGCGGTTCAATCATGTTGTGAAACAAGGCTCTGGGGAGGAGGCAAGAGGCAGGATCTGGGGCTGGAATTTCTGGAAGAGTCTAGCATCTTCCGGAATTGATCGAGCCTCCTTCATACTGTGGAAGATGTGGGTTCAGAACCAGGCTTTCCACTAGCAGTGGGGTTGCTGGGAGCAATTGCTCAGCCCCCGCCTTGCCCGCCCTGCTCCCACCTGCTTGCTTCCCAGAGGGTCAGGTGCTGGTGCTCCAGGCCTGCTTGCTGTGGGAGGGTGTCGCTGAGGAGAGCCAGGGAGCCATGAGAATTCCCTCTTCAGGGCCTTTTCTGGGACAGCAAGAGGAGGCCGAGGCCCTGAGAGAGCCGATATGGGGTCCAGGCCCTTGGCTAGGAGGGTGAAGGTGGTGGAGGAGCCACATTTATTTGACTCCACCTGCCAGGAGCTGGGTGGTTTGTGCTAGGAGACCCTGGCAAGCCCCGCAGCCCCTGCACTGCCCTCCCCACCCGGCCCAAGCTCCTGGCCTTCAGCATCCAGAGCTCCCCATGAACTTCCCAGGTCTCCCCAGGGTTCCCAAGGAAACTTCATGCAAGATGCAATGGACTCAGATAGAGAGGCGCCAGCCAGGCACGCCCTGAGGCCTCTTCCTGGGGCTTCCACAGTTCTCCTGCAGCTGCTGGACACTGAGGGACGCTGGCCCCTGTCGTGCGGGCAGTACAGCATGGCGCTTGGCAGGCGGGGCCTGGAACCTGCCGGGTCTCTCCTCCTCCAGCCTCGGCTCCCGTCCACAGAATGGGAAATACCTGTGACTTCCTGGGACAGGGTGGGATGTGGTGGCTGCGTGGATGTGCACCATGAGCTTCTGGGCCACGCTGCTCAGCGCTGACCAGTCCTTACCAGGTGGGTGTCATCTGCTTTACAGCAGGGCTCAGAGGCCACACTGAGGGGCAGCAGTGCCATTGGCTCTGGGAAGAGGTCCCACCCAGGCAGGGGTCTGGACCCTGTCCTCCCAGGCCCTTGCCCTGCCTGGTACGGGCTGACTTTCAACATGTTTCTCTGGGCTCAGCTGCTCGAGGCTGTTACTCAGGGGCTGGGCCTGTTCCATGAGCTCGGCAGCCCCGTCTCCCTCTGTCTCTCAGGCTCTGCCACCCTGGCCTTTCAACCTGCTCCTAGCTGCCAGCTCTCCGAGGCCTTCATCCTTGGGTTTGGCTTTACACCCTGACTGGGTCAGCAGCCTGGGTTAGGAGGCCTTCCATTGCCCTCCAGGGACTCCTGGGGCACCCACCATGTGCTGGGGCTCTGAGGGCACTGGGGAGCTGAGGGCATGCAGTGGGGGGTTGGGCCTAGGTATGGGAGCTGAGGGCAGCACGGCCATGGGAGGGGACCTGGGGGATCTCTGGATATCAGGGCAGTGTCTTTGCACTGAGGGATGGCACTCCTGGAGGGTCACTGCTGGTTCCAGAGCACAGAGATGTGACTCCTGGAGGGTGGCCAGCTCTGCGGGGGTTCAGAAGATGATGGGGACAGTGTGGGGCGAGGCAGAGGCTCTCGGGTCCCCTAACGGACTTCAGGACGAATCACATGAACCCGCCAGCATTTCACAATTTTGACCTACAGAGCCAGCGATGTCACATGGCCGACCCCAAACACCTCAAGGGTGTCACCACCAAGCTGGGCTTGGGCTGCATCCCGTAGTGCCCAGGAGCGTGAGTTTCCACCCTGCAGATGCTGTGCCAGCTGGGCAGGGTGAGGACGAACTAGAGGAGCAGGGGCGGAGCAGGGGCGGAGCAGGGCCTGTCCCCGAGCCCTGGACGCCCTCGCAGGTGGGACAGGGTCAGCGTAGCTCTGTGGGGCAGGTGGCCTAGGATGGAGCCCCAGCCCTGCCCTCGTTAGCGGGGTGCCCTCACGGGAGTGGCCTCGCCTCTGGGTGCCTTGTCTTTTGAGGGGGCATAAGAGTCGCATCTGCCTCCTGAGCTCTGCTGAGGAGAAGGAGCTGAGCTGTTTCGTGCGGGCGCTGGGAGGGCCTGGCGTGTGTGCAGCAGGCATCTTCGCTCCAGGCAGGCGCGCGGGGCAACGGGAATGCAGTGACCCCAGGCTTCTGAGTTGAGATCAGACAAAAACCTTAGGGCGCTGGTGCCAGGATGGACCTCAAAGCAGGGGGCAGGGTGGGGGCAGGGAGCCCTGGAGGGTGGGAAGGCCAAGGGAACACTTGACCAGGCACCAAGGCCCCTGCCCCTGGGGACAGCTGGGGAGAGGGTGGAGTGACCCTGGCATCGAGTGTGGATAAAGCTGTCATCCGTCTACCCAAGTCCTGCTTCTGAGGGGCCCCCTCTCCTTCCCCACACCGGTCAGGCCATGAGCAAGGAGGGGCACCCCACAGGGAAGAGGGGGCCTCTTGCCCGGCGGCTGGGCTGACCTCCAACCTCTGACCCCTGACGGGCTGGAGCACCCCACATGAACAAGACGCCTGTGCAGCAGAGACCTGAAAAAGAAGCGAAAGAAACCCTCGGGGAAAAGCAGTGCCCCTGCCATGCGGCTCCTGCCCCCCGCAGGCCTTCTTTCTCCAAATAGACCAAACATGGTAATTGTATGTACAAATCAAGCCATGCATTATACATTTTTATGTTCTTATGCTAACAAAGTGACTTTGGATCCATCAAAGGCATGAGAAAAAAGCATTCCATTTATTTTTGCCCCCTGATCAGCCCTCCTGTCCATCATCCTCCCCGTCATGGCCCTGGCTGCACCTCCGGATGGACCCAGCCCAAGCCCCGTCACACAGCAGTGGCCCGGTCACCCTTGGAATGGCGAGCCTGACCCTCCACCGCCGACCTCCTCTGACCTTCCGAGGCCCCTCTGACGCGCACACTGGTGAGTCCTTCGCCTGACACTCGGAGGCCGAAGAGGCTGTCGCCTTCCACACCCCCATGCCTGGCCCTCTGCACAAGCCTGTCTGATCCCTCTCCCTTCCTTGAATATTTCATGCCTTTTTGTTTCTACTCAAAATGCCCCTCACCTCCCCTCTGAACCCCCTGGTGAACTCCTACACATTCTTCAAAACCCGATTTGAAGGCCCCCTCCTCTGTGAAATCTCCCATCAGGGAGCTGACAAGTGCTATTACTGAGCACACTTTATGTGTGTCCTATCTCACCTCAAAGCCTGTGGTTCTCTAGCTTGTGTATGTGTGTCCTATCTCGAAGCCAAAAGGGCACCTTGTACTGCCAGACGGGCAGGAGCTCAGAGCTGGGAGGAGGGGCCAAGGGTGTGGGGAGGAATGGTGGGATTCCATCCATGGGTCAGGGTGAGCGGACGCAGAGGGAGGGGCTGTGCCTGCATGTGGGAGGTGCCCTGCTTTGGGGCGCAGTCAGCAGAGACCAGACCACAGAGGGCCCAAGGGCCCTGCGTTCCGTTACACTTAGCAGGTCCTGTCCGTGGTCCCAAAGTGGCTGTGTCCTGAAGATCCTCACGGGCCCCGATGCTGACCTGCTGCCCTCCCCCTGAAGGCCCTCCTTGGGTCCTGGGCTCGGGACATTGGTGAGGAAGGGACGGGGACTGATACCAGGAGGCTGGGGCATGACCATGGCCAGTACCCTCCTTATCTGGCTGCCCCCTGGGGAGACTGTGTGGTTCCTGTTCAGATCCTGGCTGCCCTGGCCGACTGTGTGACCTAGGGCAGGAGATGGGCCTCTCAGAGCCTGAGGACATCAAGTGGCTGGGAGTGTGGTGTTGCCTTGTGGGGTAGTGGGGCGGCTGGTCCCGTGTGTAGGCTGTGATCCAGGATCCAGGCTGGCAGGAGGCGGGCCGCCATCTGGACGTGTGTTTCTTGGTTTCTGTAAAATGAAGACGTGAGCCGGTGTGGCCCATGCGATGCATGAGTCTGGGGCATCCGTTGTCTCTTTGACCTCTGAGTGGGGGAGACACTCTTGCTAATGGTGGGCATTTTGATGGCGGGCAGTGTCTGGAGCCAGAGGCCAGGTGGGCCTGAAGCTGGCACAGAGTCAGATCGGGCCCCCGAGGCCCGGGTGGGGTTAACTGTGGGTCAGGAGGCCTCTGTCATCTGCTGCTCTGGGCTGGGCTGGGCTCCTGATGACAAAGGCACCTCCCAGCGCGCTCCCAACTGGGGCAGGGTGCATGGCAGTGGGGGGTGGCTCAGGGTGGGAGGGAAAGGCGGGGTGCCCAGCTCTCTGCCTGTGCTTAGTTTACCGGCTCCAACAGAGTGGCTCAGTTTTGCACCAGTGAGCCCAGTCCCCCACTCCTCCCTCCCTGCTCTCTCCTCCCTCCCCCTCCTCCCTCCTCCCTGCTCTCCCCTCCCTCCTGCTCCTTTTCCCTTCCTGCTCTCTCCTCCCTTCTGCCCCTCCCTCTTCCTGCTCCTCCCCCTCCCTGCTCCTCCCTCCCACTCCCCCTTCGTCCCTGCTCTCCCCTCCCTCCTGCTTGTTTCTCCTACCTGCTCCTCCCTCCCTCCTGCTCCTCCCTTCCTCCTGCTCCTCCCTCCCTCCTGCTCCTCCCTCCCTCCTGCTCCTCCCTGTTCTATGCTCCTCCTCCTCTCTGCTCCTCCCTCCTCCCTGCTCCTCCCCCTCGCTGTTCCTCCCTCCCTCTCACTCTTCTCTCTCCCTCTTCCTTCCCTCCCTCCCGCTTCTCCCTCCCTCTCCCTCCTCCCTTTCCCTCTTCCTTCCCTCCTTCCTGCTCTTCATCTTCCTTTCACGGCTTTGGCTGTCAGTCCCATCCCTGGGCCGAGTCCTCACTGTGAAACACATATTGCCAGTGCTGAGGCTGCCTTCATGGGGACCCCTGGTGGTTTGCCCCCGAGTGTGTCCCTTGTAGACCCTGCTCCGGGAGAGGGCCCAGCACAAGCCAGGTGTGGGGAAGGGTTCTCTCCTGACCTGGGAGCTGGAGAGCAGGGGGCTGCTGGGACCCAGGTTGGGAGCTAGGTCCACCCAGGAAAGGGGGCTGGTGGGAAGAGACAGCAGTGGCCACAACCTCTCACCTTAAACCTGGAGGTTCCCCACAGGCTGCAGCCCCCTCCCCCCAAGGAAAGTGGCTCTAGAGTGGGGTGGGGGAGATCGCTGGGATCCCTTATACAAGGACAGGTTTGTGGAAGTTACAAAGGGATGTCCTAGCTAGTGGCATGTTCAGAGTATGGATGTTTCAACTGGAAAGACCTGGGTTTGAGTCCTGGCTCTGCCATTTAAGAGCTGTGTAAGCTTGGGCAACGACTCAGCCTCTGTGAGAACTGAATCATCACCCTTTCTGTGTACACAGAGGCTTTATCCCACAAGACACTCTTTTGAAGGACTCCTACTTACCCTTCAAAACCCTGCTGCCAGGCCACCTCATTCAGGAACTTGGTTAGAGGGCTTGGCTCCCCGCCTCTGCCTCTTGTTACCTTGTGCATGGCTGCTGCTATCACTCTTTGGCCTTCTTTCTCTCCCACCCAGCTTCATCCTGAAGTGAGGGGCTGTGACTTACTCATCCCTACATTCACCACCTCCGGTGCAGACCCGGGCCCAGAGCTCACGTTTAACACATGTGCTGAGCACAGCGGAGCCACAGACGTTACCAGATCATCCCATGTGTGGATCACCCCCGACTGGCCAGCGCTGTGCAATGCCTTCTCCAGGACACACCCAGGCCCTCCAGGGTCCCCCTTCCCTGTCTCTAGCATGACAGAGTCCATCACAGGCCTGGATACTCAGTAGCTGCTCAAGAAAGACACTCTCTTTAAATCCCATCCCTAGCTGATCTTCCACTTAATCACCGAGGATTTGTTGGGCATCTTCTGACAGGTGTGACTCCTGAAAGATGCAAAAGGGAAGAAAGCGGGAGCCTGGACCAACAAAGGCCTGAGGTGAATGAGACTGAGTGTTTGTCCCAATGGCTGTCATCACAGGGCCTTGGACAGTCCAGGGATGAGAGAGACAGAGACAGACAGACAGTGACAGGCAGAGCTGGAGAGAGGGAGAGACAGAGCTGGAGAGAGACAGAGACGGGGAGAGATAGAGAGAGAGAGACAGAGATAGGGAGAGCCAGAGACAGAGAGAGCCAGAGATAGAGAGAGCCAGAGCCAGAGACAGGGAGAGCCAGAGACAGAGAGAGCCAGAGCCAGAGACAGAGACAGCCAGAGCCAGAGACAGAGACAGGGAGAGACAGAGACAGAGACAGGGAGAACCAGAGACAGAGACAGGGAGAGCCAGAGACAGAGACAGAGACAGCCAGAGCCAGAGACAGAGACAGGGAGAGCCAGAGACAGAGACAGGGAGAGCCAGAGACAGAGACAGGGAGAGCCAGAGCCAGAGACAGGGAGAGCCAGAGCCAGAGACAGAGACAGGGAGAACCAGAGACAGAGCCAGAGACAGACAGAGACAGGGAGAGCCAGAGACAGAGAGACCAGAGCAGAGAGCATCGGGAGAGAGCAGAGCGGCCTTGTTAACCATTCAGGCGCTACGTTTTGGGAGTGATTTCCATGCATTGTTTCTTCAACAGTTATTGGAACCCCAGGAGGTGGATGCTGTAGTCACCATTCTCTAGGTGTGAGGACAGAGGTGCGGCGACTAGCCCCAGCTCAGGAAGAGCGTGCATGGGGTCTGCATGGCCACAGAGCCTGTGCTTTGAACTCATTGCTGTTCCCCTTGATAATGCATGTGTGTGCACACGTATCTATGCATACACACACTGCCTGTGTGCACAGGTGTACACATATGTGGGCCTGTATATGTCTGCCTAGGTTCATTGATGTGTGTGTGCCTGCTTGTCACGCCTTTGTGCACATGTGTGAGTGCGCATATACGTG
The DNA here is from genome assembly GCF_028885655.2 of Pongo abelii. Taxonomy (NCBI): domain Eukaryota; kingdom Metazoa; phylum Chordata; class Mammalia; order Primates; family Hominidae; genus Pongo; species Pongo abelii. The sequence goes on along the minus strand of NC_071992.2, from coordinate 158,639,477 downwards.
TGTGTGCATGAATGAGTGTGTGGGTGTGCATGAATGAGTGTGTGTGTGTGCATGAATGAGTGTGTGGGTGTGCATGCATGTTCACGTCTGTGTGGGGGAGCATGGGACCATGCAGGTGTTTCTGTGTGCATGTGTGTACATGTGAGGCACCTGCACGTGTGTGAATGTGTGTGTGCCCCCACCTTGTGGACAGGCCCCATCAGGAGCAGGAAGTCAGCACTCAGCAGCCTCAGGTGAGGAGACAGGATGGAGAGAGACGACTGCGGGGCCTGCAGGGCCCAGCCGGTGCCTGAAGCTGCCTCGTCCTGCTCTGGCTGCCTGATGAGCCCGTCAGTTCCCGTTTGGGCCTCGCATAGGTTGGTTGGAGTTTCCATCCCTTGCACCCAGGAGCCATCTCTAGGACAAGGCTGTCTTTACCCTGCCTGGACAGCCTCCACGGTCACATGTGGCTGTAAAGGAGGCTGGGAAATGTGGTCTTTGGCTGGACAGACTGCTCAGAGGAAACTGTGTTTCTATAGAAAGAGGAGAGAACAGAAATCAAGCGGACAACTAGCCATTCTGCCACCCCCCACGCAGGACTTGACAATCTAGCTCCTGCGGGCGCTGCTGCCTCCCTGGGGAGCCTGTGAGTCCCCAGCGGCCGGTCTGCCTGGTGCCTCCCGACCCGGTCTTCCACATGCAGCAGGCCCTCTTCCTGGAGCAGATTTCGGCTCACACAAATCTGCACAAACCCTGGTCATCCCTAAAGCCCAGCTGAAGCACTCTCGTTCCAGGCAGCCGGCCCTGATGCCCTCATTTGAGATAGCCACTCCCTGCTCATGGCTCCTGACAAACCTTTTCCTTCCTTTGCTCTTGCACAGCTGAACTTCACAAGAACTTGGAGCATCCCTTTCAAACGGAGGGGCCGGATCCTGCAGGTGGGTGCTGTGGCTTCTCACAGGGGCTTAGAACTCAAGGTGACTGCAGGTCTCTGGGTGGAGGGGCAAGCTCTTAGGTGTCCCCACCTCACCCCTTGCCCAGCCTCCAATCCAAAGAGGAATTCGAGCTTGACTTGTTCTGGTTCCAGGACCACGAGGAGCCTCATTTGCTGGTGGGCAGAGTCACTGCATGGGGAGGGACTGCTCTTCTCGGAGTCCGTCGGGTGCCTGACCTCTCTTGAGGCAGGTGGCGTTTGTCAAGACTCTATATTTTTGGTTGGGACTTAGGGACGGCCTCTAGATCTCCAGCTGGGACCCAGTGAGTAGCCGCACGGCCTGAGCTGGAGGCCCAGGCCTAAGCCCAGCCGAGGATGCATGGACCTTTGCTCTCATGGCGTGTGTCTCCCTCATGGGCCTTCATGGGGGAGGCCCAGGGTCTGAGCATTTCTGGGTCCTTTGCTGCCCACTGGCTAAGAGCAGCCTGTCCTACCATGTTTACCAACAGTAAATAGGCATCAAATAGTTGTTGAATGAATGATTGAGGAAATGATTGTTTCACTGAATTAATACACTGCAGGATGACTTTGGTGAATGAATGAGCAGGTGACTGTGGGAAGCCATGTGCAGGCGTGTGTCATATAGGCATGTGCCCTGCAGACGTGTGCCATATAGGCTTGTGCTGTGCAGGCGTGTGCCATGTACAGGTGTGTGCCATGTGCAGGCGTGTGGCATATAGGCATGTGCTGTGCAGGTGTGTGCCATATAGGCGTGTGCTGTGCAGGCATGTGCTGTGCAGGTGTGTCCCACGTGCAGGCGTGTGCCATATAGGAGTGTGCCACGTACAGGTGTGTCCCATGTGCAGGCGTGTGCCATATAGGAGTGTGCCATGTACAGGTGTGTGCCGTGTGCAGGCGTGTGCATATAGGAGTGTGCCATGTACAGGTGTGTGCCATGTGCAGGCGTGTGCCATATAGGAGAGTGCCATGTACAGGTGTGTGCCATGTGCAGGCGTGTGCCATATAGGAGTGTGCCATGTACAGGTGTGTGCCATGTGCAGGCATGTGCCATATAGGAGTGTGCCATGTACAGGTGTGTGCCATGTGCAGGCATGTGCCATATAGGAGTGTGCCATGTAGGCGTGTGCCATATAGGCATGTGCTGTGCAGGTGAGTGCCATATGCAGGTGAGTGCCATGTGCAGGTGTGCGCCATGTACAGGCGGGTGTTGTGCAGGTGTGTGCTGTGTGCAGACAAGTCCGTATAGGAGTGTGCCATGCAGGCGTGTGCCATGTGCAGGTGTGTGCTACAGGATGCTCCTGCCTACCTTGTTCCCACCCAGCAAGGCCCTGTCCTGGGCTTGTAGCTGAGCTCCAGGCCTCACCACCTGTTTGGAGATGCTTCCTTGGAGAAGCCGGATGCAGCTGCCCTGAGGGTCTGGCTGCCTTTCTGGGCACTAAGCCTGGATACTTCTCGTTCCTGGGTCTCCATCACAAGCTTGGTGTTGTTTCCCATAAATTATATTGTTTACCTGCTAAGAGCTCTTCCTCCTGCAGGCCCCTGAGGAGGCTCTGGTGAACAAGCCGCCCTCACCTCCCAGTAGAGCTCGAACCTGCAGCCACCCTGGGGAGAGGCAGTGGCCTCGGTGGAAAGCACAGTTGGGAGGTCAGGCAGGCAGGGCTGTGAGGAGGCCCCAACACTCTGGGACTTAGGCAGGCTCACCTGGCCTCCACAGCCAGTTGTGGTCGGAGCCCAGGTGTGGGAGGGCGTGTGCACGTGTGCCAGCCCAACCTCCTATCCACGTTCCATTCCCCGCAAATCACGGCAGGATGTTGTTAAAACCTCCTCATGATGGAGACTAACTCTCAGAACCGCCCAGGCAGGCAGCCTGTGCTGCTAATCCTGACCCATAAGGATGATGCCCTCGCGGGGACTGCAGAGTCCCAGGAGCCCCTTCAGACAAGCAGTCCCTAAGGGGAGCCCAGCTCTGTTCCCCAGGTGGCCCCTAAGCTGAATCCTAATCCTATGCAGTTTGCTCTGCCGAGTGCCACAGTGTGCCAGGGCCCAGGTGCCTCGGCCCCCAGAGGAGCAGGCTGTGCCACCCTGTGTAGTCCAGGACCCAGCAGCAGTGGCACCCCTGGGAACATGGGCCTGCCCAGACCCACTGCATCCCAGCCCGCACTGTCTGTGACGGGGTGCCCAGGACCCAAGGGCACCTTAAAGTTTGGGGGGGCTCTTGCCCCTTACAGCCCGGTTGGCAACTGTCAGAGAAACAGATGATCATAATCTCGGGGTGCAGGGAGCCCCAGAAGCCCCTTGCCCTGTGTCCCCAGTGGAGACTTCCCACTCTTGCCTCTGGGGAATGTCATGGCAATGGGCTCCCCATGGCCTGATGGGAGGCAAACGCTGCTAGGGCTGAGTCCCTTGTCAGTGGGGAGCCCAGGTGGGCTCTTGAACTCTGTAGGCCTGGCTGGAGTGGGCTCCCCTCCTGTGGGTCTCTCCCAGGTCTTCCTGATACTTCTCCTGGTCGGGTTCCCTCCTGCTGCCAGGATCCTGGGTATCGGCACCCTGGCCCACTCCCTGACAGCCCAGCCACACCCTGGCCCAGGACAAGTGCAAGAACAGAAGCAGACCACGATCTGTGCCTCTGCCTGTGCCTCCGTGCAGCCCTCGCCCTGGCTGTGCCTCCATGCAGACGTCACCCTGGTTGTGCCTCCGTGCAGCCCTCGCCCTGGGGTTCCACCTGATGCCCTTGTCTGCCCTGAGGGGGATTCAGAGAACCCCTCCGAGCTTCAATTGTGTGTACCTACTGGGTGCAGACCCCATGCTAGATGACAACCCATGGTGCAGCTCTTCCTCCCAGAGCCTACACAGGTGGAAGGTCGCAGGGCTGGAGGCGCAGGAGGTGGGTGGGAAGCCAGATGGCAGGAGGTGGACCAATGCCTAACCCAGGTGGGCAGAATCACACTCTCACCCCTTCCCACCCCTCCTGGGAACAGCCTAAGTGGGGCTGGCCCGAGGAGGAGGTGGGGTCACAGAGGAGCCCTTCCTTTCAGCAGAGGCCATGGAGGAGGGGCGGGCTCCTGCGAGCCCAGGGGAAAATTCAGAGAGGCCGGGGAAGGTCTGGGTTAGGCGGACAGGAGCAGGGGCCTGGCCATGATGGGACCTGAGCCCCGGCCCCCTCGGTAGCCCCACTCTCTTCACCTCTAACGTGGGCTAATGTTGACAACAGCTCCCCGGACTGCTGTGCAGCCAGAGCGAAGCAGGGAGGGCCTGCATGGGCAGCAGAAGGTGCCTTTGTCTGGGGCCCCCATGCTCCTGCTGGGGACATGGCCAGTCCCCCATTCAGGTAGGAAAGAACAGAACTTCAGCCTGGTAGTGGCAATGGGATTTCTTGTTTGTATCTTCATTTGATCTTTCAATCATTAATTAAGGTTTATTGAGGATTTTCTATATGTGGCACAGTGTTCTAGATCTTGAGATTCTCCCTCAACTGGGAGAGAAAAGAAAGAAGATGGGCAATGCATAGGCCATCAGAGTCCTGTGAATATGCTGGAAGGGTTAGAGGCTGGCTGGTGTCATTGGAGGTTAGGGGAAGCCTCTCGGAGGAGGAGACATTTAAGCTGAGTCCTGAGTCCAGGCACATTAGGATCTGGTGGGCTGGAAAGCTGCAATGAGGTGGGGGCTCTGGGGACACCTGTGGGGGTCATGATGATGGTGCTGGTGATAGTGGAGGTGTTGATGGTAATGATAGTGGTGGTAATAATGGATGAAGATGATGATAGTGATGGTGATGGTAGTGATAAGGTAGTATTGATGGTGGTGACGTGATGGTGGTGGTGATGACATTAATGGTGATGATAATAGTGATGGTGGGAATGGTGGTGTTGATGGTGATCATGGTGGTGAGGTGGTGATGATGGTGTTGATGGTGATGATGGTGATGGTGATGTGATGGTGATAGTGATTGTGATGCGATGGTGATGTGATAGTGATGGTGATAGTGCTGATGGTGATAGTGATTGTGATAGTGATGGTGGTGATGGTGATAGTGATGGGGATGGTGATGGTGATAGTGATGGGGCTAGTGATGGTGATGATGGTGATAGTGATGGTGATGTGATGGTGATGATGGTGAGAGTGATGATGATGTTGGTGGTGATAGTGATGGTGAAGTGATGGTGATGTGATAGTGATGGTGATAGTGATGATGGTGATAGTGATGGTGATGTCATGGTGATGATGGTGATGATGATGATAGTGATGATGATGTTGGTGGTGATAGTGATGGTGAAGTGATGGTGATGTGATAGTGATGGTGATAGTGATGATGGTGATAGTGATGGTGATGTCATGGTGATGATGGTGATGATGGTGATAGTGATAGTGATGTGATAGTGATGGTGATGATGGTGATAGTGATGGTGATAGTGATGGTGATGTGAAGTGATAGTGATGGTGATGATGGTGATAGTGATGGTGATGATGGTGATAGTGATGGTGATGATGGTGATGTGATAGTGATGGTGATGATGGTGATGATGTTGATGTTGATGGTGATGGTGATGATGATGGTGATGGTGATGATGGTGATGATGGTGATGATGGTGATAGTGATGGTGATGATGGTGATGTGATGGTGATGATGGTGATTTGATGGTGATAGTGATAGTGATGTGATAGTGATGGTGATGATGGTGATAGTGATGGTGATGATGGTGATGTGATGGTGATGATGGTGATTTGATGGTGATAGTGATAGTGATGTGATAGTGATGGTGATGATGGTGATAGTGATGGTGATGATGGTGATAGTGATGGTGATGATGGTGATGTGATAGTGATGGTGATGATGGTGATGATGTTGATGTTGATGGTGATGGTGGTGATGATGGTGATGGTGATGATGGTGATGATGGTGATGATGGTGATAGTGATGGTGATGATGGTGATGATGTTGATGGTGATGGTGGTGATGATGGTGATGGTGATGATGGTGATGATGGTGAAGATTATGTGGGTGATGATGATGATGATGGTGGTGGTGATAGTGGGGATAACGGCGAATGCAGTGGTAATGATGGCAATGGTAGAAGCTATTTATTGACCTTAAATAAATGGCAGCTCTGTGCCAAATACTTTGTTATGTATCAACTCATTTAATCCCCACGATGAGATAGGTGCTAATATTTACTCATTTGACAGATTAGGACACTGAGACCCAAAGAGGGGCAGTCGCTTGCCAAGGCCATGTTCCTATTAGTGTTGGAGTCAGAATTTGAAGCCAGGGAGGCTGACCTTGGAACACCTGCTTTCAACAGAAACTTCTGACAAAATACAGCGGACCACCGTGCCTTCCGGGGTGTTCTCCCTGGGACGCCCCTTCTGCTATCCTGCCTGCGCTGCCCTGATCATTACTGCAAATGGCTGGATTCATCTTTGTCAAGTTTGCACTTTCCCCAAAGTTTGAATTAACCTTGACATTAATTTGCTGATGAAGCGCCTGCAGTAGGTCATATAGTGTGAGCACCTGTGATTTCCAAGGAAATTATTGTAATGTGCTAAATGGGAGATTTAAAGGTTACTTGTTCCCCTGCAATCTATGAACTGTTATATGAAAAAGTCATAACTGAAATAATTGAAGTGTCAGAAAGAAAAAGAAAAAGGATAAGAAATCCAATCAACAATTCTCTTATCCCTTACCTATCATCCTGATTTTATTTGGTATTTTGGCACTGCACTGACGCTGGAATATTGCTATGGGCAGAGGGTGAGGGGAGGAGGGAGAGAACCACAGAAGCACGAGTGTTGTAGCTGGGAGCCTGGTTACTGGAGCCTAGTTACTGGAGCCTGGTTATTGGAGCCTGGTTACTGGAGCCTAGTTACTGGAGCCTGGTTATTGGAGCCTGGTTAATGGAGCCTGGTTACTGGAGCCTGGTTATTGGAGCCTGGTTATTGGTGCCTGGTTATTGGTGCCTGGTTATTGGTGCTTGGTTACTGGAGCCTGGTTACTGGAGCCTGGGCTCTGGTTTTGTGCAGGCAGTAGGCCCCTTATCCCTGGAGGTATTCTGGAGTCCCACGGGTGGTCTCCTGGACGAGGTGCTGTGGTTGGTGACCTGGGAGATGCCCAAGGTGCTTTCTAGCTTTGAGCTTTTAGGGTTTTGGAGTTTTAGGGTCTGGTCCAGAGAAACAAAGTGGCTTCTCCGTGACCACACAGCAACGTCAGCATGGGGTCCAGGCCTTGGCAAGTCCAGTCCTGGCTCATTCTGGCTGAGTACAGGGAAGAGGAGCTGGGGAGAAGTGTGGCAGGTGGGCGGGGGTCAGGCGTGCTGGGGAGCGGGAGAGGCTGGAGACCAGCCTGGGCTGAGTGCAGGATGAGGAGGAGGGCACGTGTGCTCAGGAGCTTTGAGGAGTTAGCACTGCAGTTCACAGGAATGAATAATACATTGAAGGAACATTAAATGGCATCAAAGCCAGAAATGATATCTGGCCAGGAGCCCAGAATCTATAAACAGCTTGGCTTGGTCTTGGGGCCAGGTTTCCAGAGAATCCAGGTCTGGGCAGAGCACATCTGGCCTGAGGCTCTGGCCTCCCAGAGGCCAGCATTACAGGTGAGTAGAGGCAAACAGCCAGCGGTGGGGCGTGACACCAGCTGACACTGGCAGCCCCCACTGAATGCTCAAACCTCTTTCCTGCCAGGGCCTGACACTTCACCATTCATGGATTTGGGGGCAGGGCTGTGGACGGCAGGGGATTCAACATGGCCCTGCGCAGCTGCCTCCTAACCTCGGCGTTCAGAAGCGTCTGAGGGTCTTGTAAGTGGGCAGCTTCTCACTCAGTGGGGCGGGCGGGCCTGGGACGCGGCAATCTAATGCCCGTCCAGGTGGTGCTGGCTCTGCTGGTCCTCAGACCACACTGAGTGGTGAGTCCGATGAAGGACCCACCGACTAACACAGTTTTTCTGGATTCTTTGCCGCTTTAGACAGGCGAGCTTGCAGTTTCTAAAGCCATTGGTGTCGAGCTGCTAAGATGTGCAGTCTGAAGGTTCTGGGAGCCGGAGACTGGATTTGTCTTGGAGGGGGCGTGAAAGGAGAGTGGGGGCTGGGGCAGTAGACCTCTGGGTTCGGATTTTGGCTATCTTTTTCTTGCTGTGTGTCCCAGGGAAAGTTAGTCAACCTGCCTGAACCGTCTTTTTCTCATCTGCATGGCGTGTGTAATACTGACGTATAATATGACCTAATACTATAGTAAAGTAACAACTAACCCGAGTCACACTGATGCCTCAGCCACAGGTGGGCAGGAGGAGAATAAGGAGTCCTTGGGGACGTAACCGCGAGGCAGGGAGATGAGAGCTGGTTCTCAGGGTTGCCTTAGGAGGGCTCCCAGGGGAGTGGGCCTCTGCCCCGAGGGTCTGGCAGGATCTGCCTCGGTGCCTGGACAGGGTCTGGGAGGGTGGCAGGCCGTCCCACTCAGTCACCGGCCCCCTCGTGGCATGGCAGTAAGGGGTCACTGGGGGGCTTCCAGCCAGGAGCTGCCTGAGGTGGTTTCAGGAGGGAGCCCGGAGAAGGGGGGCCCATCTGCAAGTCCACTCTAAGGTTCCAGCAGCTTGAATGAAAGCCCCCTCTGACCTCCCCGCAAGCCCCTTCCCCTCACCAGTGCCCCACTGTCATTGCAGACATGACAATGTCACATTGTCCCTAACAAGGTTTGATTCTACTTTGAGTGCCTGTATGCTGACTGCAAATGAAAAGCCTCCTATTTCTTATTTATTTATTTTTCCCATAAATAGAAGGAAACAGTAAAACTAAACCCGGTGAAAACAAACCAGCTTATTTCATTCTGGTCTGGGGCTTTGGCCTCTGAAGCCTCCCAGCTGGAGGGGGAGAAGCCCAGAAAGGTAAGCCCCTCTTGGATGAGGCTGAGCAGTCATTAAGGTTACTCAGGGACCTGGCAGGGTCCTGCCCACCTGGTGGAAAGCCTTCGTCCACTCCTGCCAGGTTCGGAAAAGGCCCAGCCCTGCCACCCGAGGGTGCCTTTGTACCCCCGGCCCTTGCCCCACACTTCCCGGCCGCAACTCACACCAGGCCTTCCCCGGTGCCCTCCCCACGGTGGCCTCTAAAGCAGGAGACAGGGGCCCACGGTGAACTCTGGGGCCACAGAGGTGAGTTCAGGCCCAGACTGCAGGGCAGGTGGCGGAGAAACAGGAAGGCACCTGCTCCTGCCTGCCCCACAGCGAACCCAGGGCCAGCCCCCATCCATGGCCGGCGGTGGGGAGGGGACGCATGCCGCTCTTGAGTTCCTCCCTCTCACCGTTCACAGCCACAACGTGGCCACCGGGCTCCAGGTGGCAGCCGCTGAGCCCAGCCAGTGTGCATTCCCCTGCTTTCTCCCTGCAGGGCGTCCACACCCTTGCTGTCCCCAGTCCCAGGCCCTGCCCTTTCAGGCTGTGGTTTGGGGCCTCATGAGTTTGCTGAAGCCAATGCCAGGTCCAGCTGCACTCTCTTCCCACTTTCCAGATGGGGAGACTGAGGCTAGGGGAGGCGAAGAAATGGCTCATCTCATGTTCCACACTTGAGCGGAGTGGGCTAAGGGCAAGGCTGGGGTCCTGAGAACAGGGGTCCATGGAAGATGGGAGGCAGAGATCAAGGCTGACGGTGGCACCCAACTGCCTGGCCGCAGCTCTCAACGTCAAGGTCAGATGTGGCTTCTGCAGGAACATTCCAGGTCCCTGGGGCAGTGGCAGGCCCCTCACCCTGGGTGCCCTGTATTCCGGGCCCACCTTCTCGACGAAGTGTGTGAGGGCTCCTGGTGGCAGATGCTGCCCCTGAGAGCTGGGCAGTCCTGGATAGAGGCAGGATGGCAGAGCCAGTGAAAGGAGCGCGGGGACCATGGTGGAGGGGCGGCTACAGGCCCTCCGAGAGCTCTGGAACGGGAGGGACGGGCCTCTCATCTGCTGTGCTCTGTGGAGGCTGCAGCTCGGCCAGGGCTTGGCCTGTCCCTTCTAGATCTGTGTGCCGCGTGCAGTCTGGTGGGCCTGGGCTTGCATCTGTGCTGGGTGACCAGAGCCAAGTCACTCAGCTCCTCAGAGCCTCAGTTTTCCCAACTTTAAAATGAGGCAGAACATCCGTTTCTCTATCACGGCTTCGCAAGTTATCCCAAAGCTCATGGTTTGAAACAGCCAGCGAGTGTGGAGCAGAAGTCTAGCTCTGAGGCGGCTCTGGATCACTGTCTCTTATGGGCTGGGCAGAGCCGTGGGACTGGGGCCTCGGGCTTATCTGAAGGCTCAGCTCGGGGGATTTGCTCCCAAACTCACTCGCACAGCTGTCGACTTAGCTCCTCGACACCTGGGCTTGTCCACAGGGCTTCCCCCCAGCGCAGCAGCTGGCACCAGCCAGGATTCAAGAGAGAACCAGAGAGCATGGCCACGACAGAGCCACAGGCTTTGCAACCAGATCTCAGGAGCCACATCGCATCTTCTCTGCTCCTTCCATCCCTAGAATCCAGTCCTGAGTCACGCAGTCCAGCCCACATCAGGGACAGGGGACGGCGCTGGCTATGAGCACTGGGAGCCACCCCTGAGGTACACACTGTGGCAGCAGCAGCGCCTACTATGCAGAGTGGCCTTGAGAACTGAGAATCTGCAGCTCAGTGCCCAGCCTCCCAGCGCTCGCGGCTCAGCGAGTGTGAGAACCATCTCCTCCTGTGTGCTCCTCCTCCTGCTGCATCACGCCTTAATTCCTCAATGTCGATGCCTTCCGTATCCCAGGCTCTGTCTCGGGTGTTCAGGGACACTCAGATGAATGAGATCTGGCCCCTGACCTGGAGAATCCCGCAATTAAAGTGGGGCGTGGCCGGTGCTTTGATGTGGGGGAGGCAAAGGGGAGATGTCCCGCAGCAGGGAGCAGCATCGCATGTGCCCGGGGGCCCCCAGGTGGGCATCCTCCTGTCAGAGCCCCTCCAGTGAGCCCAGACGCAATGGGACGATTAACCCGTGTTCAGCGCTACCGAGCCATGAATCTCGATGAGCGGGTATGTGCTGCCTCTAAATGAGCCTTATGTAACAGGGATGCTGGAGCAGCTGGCGCCCGCACACAGCCCTTCTTTTAAAATAGATTGCTTGTCTTTATATAGCCCAATGATTCTTTCTTCTGGCTCTGCCGTCTTACAGAGGCGCTGATGTAGGTCAGATATTGCTCAGTGAGAATTAATTAATCTATAATTGTATTGAAGGAAGGGGAGAAAAACAAGCAGACGCTCAGTGCGCTATACGTGTCGGGGAATAAGCTTTGCAGAGGAAGTTTTAGGAGAGCCGCAGCCACTGCTCTCTTGGACTTGCTGGCCCTCGCCCTGCCCACTGCCCGCTCAGGGCCCCCAGGGATCACGGGGCTTGGAGTCAGCTCCGAGCTCCAGAGGCTCTGCAGTCCCCAGCCCCAGCAGGATCATCACTTGGCCTGCTCTGGACCACCCGTGACAGGAGGCCTGGGCTCCTCTCTCACCACCCAGGTCCTGCTCCTCACCGAGCTGTCCCCTCCCATCTGCACTGCCCCTCATCCCTCTCGCCCCTGAACCCACCTGGCCAGGTGTTTGATCCATGGGGACATCCTAAGAGCACTGCTGACCTCCTGCTGCCCGAGCCCCAGGCGCGTTCCCGGCTCTCATCTCCACCAGCTCCCCGGCTCCTTCTGGCCCAGAGCAGCCCCAGGTCTCCCACGTGCACATCTCAGACCCTCTGTCCCCTTCCCCACTGAAATCCTGCAAGCTGTTCCTGGGGCCACCTGTGGCCCAGGCTGGGAAAGACCTGCTCTTGGAGTCCGGTGCACTCTGGGAGGCTGAGGTCCAGGAAATCCTGGCGTCTGAGTAGGGGGCCTGCTCTGGGGAGGCCCCACACCTTTTCACAGGAGCAGGGCCAAGGGGCGCTGGGGCGGAGGCACTGCCTCCTTTCTCGGTGAAGCCCCATCCAGGCTGCCCACATTTGGCACTGAGACACCCCTTTCCCAGCCTCTCACCTGAGCGCCTTGGCCCTGGCACTCATTCAGCAGTCCCTGACTGGGTTCTGAGGATGTGTCACTAGGGACCTGCCGACTTCAGAGAGGATCCAGAAGCTTCCTTACTACTCAAAGCACCAATCAACCCAGGCTGAGCATGGGGGCCTCAGGGGTGACAGCAGGGAAATGGCCGCACCGAACATGGACCAGGGCCGGGTCTGTGTCTCCCAGCGAGGCCCTCAGGTCGCCAGCGCCAGCGTTCCCAGGGACCCAGGGACATGTGTTGAATGCCCGTCCCCTGGCCCCACTCCAGGCCTTCCGTGCCCAGGACAAAGCACAGGGGCCCAGCTCCCAATGTGGGATCCTGGGATTCTTGAGAGCTGAGGTAGGTGCTCCTGATTTGAGGGGAGGGTCTGGTTCCTACAGCTTTGATGAGCCCCAGGGCCAGGCCTCACCCCTGAGCCGCAGAGGCAGACCCTCTGGGAGCAAGTCGGGGGCCGGAGGCTTGGGGGTCACTTCATGCTTTTCCATCGCAGCTCGGGCTGGGGGCCGTGGGCCTGTGGCCTGGCTGGTGAGCTTCAGCCAACCCCCAGGCCTGCCCCAAGTGGAGTGTGGACCCACAGAGGAGCCTCCCCAGGCTTCTGTCTCCTCCTCAAGACCCAGGCCTGGCCCCTAGCAGGAGGCAAAGGCAGAGACCCCTCCCTCCCCTGTGTCTGGCCAGGTCTCGTTCCTTCCCCGGGTTGCTGATCCTGGGGAATGCTCCTGCTACTGGGGACACTTGTTACCTTGTCTTACACAGAACCCTAAACCCAAAGATGCTCATGAGAGACACAAGCTCATTGTCATGGTGGGTTGTGGTGGGTTGAGGCAGGAGGCATGGCTGGCACCAGCTGTGTGCTGCTGGCTGAGGCCTCACCAGGGTCTGCTTCAGTGCCCGAAGCTTCACCCTCAGACACACCTCTTGGTGAGGACAGCTCCTGAAGGCCCCCATGGCATGCGGGTCCCAAATAGACCAGGTGGCCGCCCGTCTCCAGGAGGCCTGTTTAGAGTTTTCTCTACCTGGCCCAGTGGAGTTGCTTCCAGAGCAACTCAGCACCTCAGAGCTGCTCATCCTCCTTTAACAAGTGGGGAAACTGAGGCTTGGGAGTGAGAATTGTCCCAAGGCCTCACGGCTGGAAGGTGGCAGAGCTGGGGTAGGATCATCCCACCCTCGGACATGAAGTCTGGTTCTTTCCTCTGCAAAGGGGTGCGGTGTCAACTGCTGTCTGCACGGAAGTGGAGTCTGAATGCAATGGCCGTGGGGCTGGGGGGACTCAGGTGAGGGGATGCACTGGCTGGTGGGGGGGGTGCCCAGGTGAGGGGATGCACTGGCTGGTGGGGTCCCAGGTGAGGAGATGCACTGGCTGGTGGGGTCCCAGGTGAGGAGATGCACTGGCCACAGTGGGACTCAGGTGAGGGGATTAACTGGCTGGTGCTGGGGGGTACTCAGATGAGGGGATGCACTGGCCCGGCCAGCTCAGGGCCCTCAGGCGAGCAGCCTCCCAGGCCTTCACTCTTTGGGAGTGGCTGTTCCTTGGCCGAGGGGAATCCTCGTATTGAATCAGCCGTGAGTGCTCCTGTAGAATTTTGGACCCTGTGAGAGAATGTTTTTATCCAGAACAAATTGAGAGGCTCCCCACCACGTGCCTTTCCAGTCACTCCACCCCTTTCAGCCTCAGTTTCCCTCCCTGTAAAACGGGGCTGTTGGAAGGGCGAGGGAGACCCGGGCCCGGAGCGGTGGGTGCGGTGGTTGCCTGCACTGTCTTCTCTGCGTGCACCTCCTCTCTGGAGGCCGGGCCCAGGGTCCTGCCTTCCTCCTCCTCTTTCCTCCTCCAACAGGGAGACTCCGCAGCGCCAGGCTGTGCCTCCTCCCAGGAGTTTCGTTCTTGTTCACTGTCGTACAAATGTCAGGGAAGAATTTAAATGAGGGAAACTGTCTCAGAGAGTGTGTTCTGGCAGGGTTTCAGGACACTTGTAATTAGGGGTGCAGCGAGCAGGGACCGACCCCACAGCGAAGGGAGGGCTGGCGCCGGCAGCGAAGGCAGGGCTGTGCTGGGGTGCAGGCCTGGGCAGCCCGCGGCTGCCTCTGCTTCCTCCCGGTGCCACCGTGACCCCAGCCTCCGGTCTGCAGCTGAGCTGCCCCTCTGAGCTCTGGAGCGGAAGTGAGGGTCTGATGGAGGGGGCTGGCCACGCAGTCCCCTCAGACCCTGACCATCACTCGCCCCTCCCTGACCCCTCCAGACCCCCCTCAAGGTCTCTCTAAGCAGCCCTGGTAGAGGGGCCCACCTGTGCGCAGCCTTTGGCCATGGAGTTTGCTCGGCCGACCTGAATTCTGGAGCCCCTCCCACCCTGCTCTGGAGCCGTCGCCAGTGCCCCAGGCCCCTGTACCTCCAGTGACAGCGGCTGTCTCTTCGGGGTCGGAGGGTCAGGCCCCCTACCCGCAGCGGCCTGTTCTCCCCAGGCCCAGGGGCAGCCTCAGAGGGGCATGGAGACCCAGCTCCAGAAACCCCAGGGGCCGGGAATAGGAAGGGGCAGGCCGGGAAAGGGAGGTGGACATCTATTTAGCGCTTACTGCATGCTGCAGGCTTCAGGTACTGGTCCAAGGACACTCGCAGGCTGGGCGGGGTGGAAGGTCACTGAATGAGTGCCTGCTGTGTGCGAGGTTCTTCTGCTCTGGTTCCTCTTTGGAGTCTGGCTCTGTCCTGGGGCTCAGGCATAGGAGCTTGTGGTCTTCCTCCAGGGTGTGCAGGGGCTGTGGTGAGTTTTGTGGTTTGGGGGTGGCTGGATGCTAGCCTCAATCTTGAGGGGCTCATGGTCTAGAGTGGATGACCGGCTGCCATAACATCCTGTGGGGATAGAAGTTAGGCAGGAGCCCAGGGTTCTAGGGTGTTCGTGGAGCAGAGAAGAGAGCCCGGCAGGCTGCCTGGAGGAGGTGAGCTCTGAGCAGGGTCCTGGAAGACCACAGGGACTGTGGCAGAATATTTATGGGTGTGCAGGGAGTGGGGAAAAGGAAGGGGGCAGAGAGCAGGGAGTGTTGGGACCTGACCAGGGCTCCACTGCAGCAATTATGAGCAGCCGAGATTGGAATTCTGGATGGTTGCATTCCAAAATCCCCCAGGTGCAGCAGCCCCATCTTCCAAAGAAGGAAATGCAGAATCTGAGAAGGGTCGGGATTTGTCCAGATTAGGGACACATCTGACCCGAGTTAAGATCTGAGTTGAGGTTCAAGGCTCTCCCTTGTGAAAATTAAATGAGATTTAAACCAACTCAGCCTTAAAAAAAAACAAAAACAACACCCCCCACCCTGCCCCTGAGCTGTCTTCAGCCCCATTAGGGAGAGAGAGCAAGGGTCCGCCAGTGAGGAGATGGGGCTCCGTGAATGTAATTAATCACTTTTCAATTAGTATTCAGGAGCTTTTGTCTGAGGACTTGAAGCAGGTTAGTTCCAGATTGCAGCGCCAGGGTTTTCGGATGCATTTTTATAAATGTTGTGAGCCGAAATAGAACGCTGGGAGCTGAGCAGGCAGCCCCAACCAAAGGGAACAGAAATGAAGCCCCACAATGAGAGAAGTGATTGGGAACGGGGGCGTCTCGCCTGACACTCTGCAAATTCCTGAGCCGCAGTGCAGGAAGGGCTGGGCCTGCAGCCTGTGAAGACTCTGGAATTCAGTCGGTGCTCCATAAACGCTCCTGGAGTGCTGAATGCTCCCCGCAGGGACATGGGTAGTGTATTCTTGGCGGCTCTCAGGGAAGGTTTGGGATTTCGGAAAGGCTGTTCTAAGGGTGCGGGAGCCGGTGGTCCCTGGCTCTCAACCACGCGCCAGGAACTGTGTGGGGTGATATTGACCACATCTCTTAAATCTCCAAGGATGGAGGGTCCCGTGAGTACCAGAGATGCAGGTCCTGCTATCCCATTTCACAGATGGCAGGCTCAGGGTCTGGCACCCTTCAGGGAGGGAGAGTTGATCCTCGGTGAGAAAGAACATCTGGTGAGTGCCGGGCAGTGGGTCTGGCTGGAGGACGAGTGCCTGCTGGGAATCGGGGGCCACACACGTTCCACTCTATCCAGCTGGCTGTGAGATCTTGGGGACCTCCCCTGGCCTCTCTGGGCCTGGGCCTGTAATGGGAGTAGCTAGGGGCCATTGGTAGCACCAGAGCCAGAGCAGGTGCAGGGATGCACCCATAGCCTCGCCCTGCAGAGCGAGCTCCCTGTGTCCAGGCATCCCTGCAGGTGTTGGGTGGCACTCTGCTGTCTGAGAGGACAGAAGCACTGCCTGGGTGGCACTCTGCTGTTGGAGGGGACAGAAACACTGCCCAGGTGGCACTCTGGGCCAGGTCATGTCAAGAATCCCTCTCTGTCCTGAGACTTGGCTTCTCCAGGCATGATGCAAAAAGACAAAGAAATAAGATGCACCCTCCACCCTGACCCCTGCCGATGGTTTCTCCACTCGTAGCCACCCCAGCTCCCCCCAGCCAGGTGGTCTGTCTGATACCCCAGGGCCCCAGCACCAGGCTGGGGCTGTTTCTGTTCTTTTCCAGTGGTCGGGTAGCTGGGCCTGTGAGTTCAGGGGACGATGGCCATGGGGGATGTCATGGACTGAATTGTGTTCCTCAAGTTCACATGTTGAAGTCCTAGCTCCCCCTAGCTCAGAATGGGATGTTATTTGGAAATAGGGTCATTGCAGATGTAATGAGTTCGGATGAGGTCACTAGGGTGGGCTCTAACCTAGTGTGACTCTGTTCTTATAAAAAGGGGCAATTTGGGGACAGGCATGTACATAGAGAGATGCCATGGGAAGATGGAGGCAGAGGTAGGGGTGAGGCTTCCACGAGCTACGGAGTGACAAAGATGGCCTGCAAGGCCCAGAAGCTGGAGTGGGGGGCCTGGGACAGTGTCCCTCATGGCCCCAAAGGAAGCGGCTAACCCCTTCTTATGCCTCATTCTTGGACTTCCGGCCCCCGGGCTGGGAGACAATCAGCTTTGTTGCCTGAGCCTCCCATTGTGGGTCACTTTGTTACAGCGGCCCCAGGAGATGAAGGCAGCCAGGTGTGCAAGCCCGGGGTTCCCGGTGGGCAGGGACCGAGGGACAGCTTCCCAGCAGGGGAATGGGAAAGCAGACACTTCCAGCAGGAAGGTTTTTGGTCTGCGCACCCCTGGCCTGGGGCCAGCCCTGAGAAGCAGGCAGCGGAGGGGCCAAGCCAGGCTGCACTGTTGGCAGCAGAGGCGAGGGAGGGGGCAGCACCCACGGACCCCAGGCTTCTGGGCACTCTGGCTCCTCCCTTAGGGCACAAGCAACCCCCAACAAAGGATCCTGATGAGTCATTGTGTGAGTCGCAGCCACTGGGCTGCCTGCAGAGTAACACGGGCTGGGGGTTGCACAGCAGCGGCGCACTTCTCACAGCCTGGTCAGCTCCGTCTCTCTATTTTGGGAGTGCCGAGGCCCCTGCAGCAAAGGGCCCATCGATCCCTTGTCTCCGAGTTATTTGTGCATTTGTATTCTCAAGATGGAGTTTGATCTTTCCGTTTAACAGCTCATTTAATTAATCACCGCTGCAGAAGACCTGACAAGTTCTTTGTGGCCCTAGCCGGGATGCCAGGGCCAGAAGCTTCTCCTGCCTTCCTCGCTGGAGCTCCGAGTCTGACTTTCCACGTTAATTTCCTCATTACCAGGAATTAGTTTGTAAACAGTGGAGAAAACTTCAAGGTCTTTGTCTTCTTAAGGACACTCATTATTCCCCATCGAAATTCAGAGCAGGGATTTGGACAGTGTCCCAACGCTGAATACTCACCAGCGTCGCGATTATTAATTCTTTTATAAATAACTCGATCTTCAGCATGGCCGCATATTATTTATGATAACTGTTATATTATTTAGATATCATCGGCTCCATGTTAATTACAGCTGCTGGCAGGGTTGTCAGCTGCAGAGAGGTGGCCTCTTCTGTCTGGGATCAAGGTGATTCCAGCCCCTGAAGTCCTTTCTCCTCTGTCCTTCCCATAGTTTCTGCTCTCCTCGCCCAGTTTTGGCGGTTCCCAAGCAACAGCCAGCCAGCTGACATTGTGCAGCAAATAAGAGGGTCTTCCTAACTGATGGTGTCATGAGGGTCTTTCTCTGCTGTCCGGGGCTGGCCCAGGGCTCACAACCCTGAATTTCCTGTGACGCAAGATGGCAGACTCAGGTGGGTGAGGCCGGACTGAGCTCTTGCTGTGAGGGCAGCTGTCTGTGTCCCCGGAGGCCCAGCCTCCAGGTTGGTGTGTGAGTCTCCTTTACAGCCTTGTTGGGTGGAGCCTCATCCATCACCATCACGAGCGGGTCCCAGCTGATCGCCTAGCACCACCTCCTTCCCCCTGAGCCATCCTCCAAAGAGCTACCAGGGACCCGGTAAGACCACACCGTCCAGGGAGCCGGCCACTAGCACATGTGAACACTTCAGTTGACATGGAAATTAATTCATTTTAAATTCACTAACAGAAGAGATGGCTGGGAAGCTGGGTTTGTACCCTGGTGCCATCCTTGTCCTCGCGGGCCTACTCTGGCCCGGGGCCTTGTCTTTTGTCATTTCCTTCAATACCAGCTGCAGCCCCGTGAGGTGAGGCCTTGTGTGAGTTGCTGCTATTGGGCTATGTACAGAGTAACACCGCCCGGGCAGCTTACACAGCAGCAACATGCTTCTCAGGGCCCTGGAGCTGGCAAGTCCAGCATCACGGCACTGGCAGGGCTGGTTCCTCCTGGGGCCTCTCTCCTTGGCGTGTGGACCGCGTCTTCTCCCTGAGTCGTCACATGGTTGTCTCTGTGTGTGTGTCTTCATCTCCTGTCCTTATGAGGACCCTGGTCGGATTGGGTTAGGCCCCTCTGACCCCTGTATGACCTCATTTTAACCTAAGTACCTCTGTAAAGACCCCAGCTCCAAATGCAGTCACATTCTGAGGGACTGGGGAGGAGGCTGCGGCCTTGGAGTTTGTTGAGCATTGTGGGCACGGCCTCCCCCCAGCAGTCATGTTGCCTGTTATGGGTGGAGGGTGGTCTCAGGAAGAGAAGTGACCAGGGCTGCTGAGTTAGGAGGCAGGACTGGATGCAGGTGCAGTTTCCAGTGAACGTGCTGCCTCCCTGAATCCAGACCCCATGCTTCAGGCCTCAGTTTCCCCACCTACAACATGGGTGCATTATTACCACTTTCACCTACCAGCTTTGGGATTCGATGAATGATTCACCCAGTGTCTCAAAGGTCTTTCTCCTTCGCTCCCTCGCTCACTCCCTTAGTGTGCGTGGAGCTGCCCTGATGTGCAGGCATCGCCCTGGGCACAGGGACCCCTGGGGCGAGCAGTGAGGGCTCCTGCCCTTTTGGGTTTACTGACCAGCAGACGCGGCAAATGGGCCAACAGTGGCTCAGGAGAGTGGACAGTGCCAGGCAGCCTCGTCCTCACAGATGCAGGGACACAGCATGGGTGAGGGCTTCCCGGAGGAGGCATCCTCCATGGGGATCAGAGCAGTGGGTCTAGAACCCAGGCCTCTCTTTGCGGGAGGAAGGTGGAGTGCTGCCGGCAGCTCTGGGCCCAAGGCGAGGACTCACCCCGGGAACACAGGGGTGTCCTGAGAAGAGGGTGGCCCGGCCAGCCTGTGGGTGCCCAGCTGGGTACACTGTGCGGGTGGCCACGGGTCAGCTGGGCTTCCCAGGGAAGATCTGGGCAGGCCTCTCCTCCCCCGCAGAGCCTCCACCCTCACCCTCCTGAGTCACTTGATGAATTTGCATGCATTGTTCCTGATGAACCTTGATTGTTCCGGAGCCACGTTTTGAATCACAATGATATGCACCGGGCGCGGCCTCTTACTAAAGAATCCCCACCAAGATCCCACCTGGTGTCCCCAGCGAGTGTCTGGCCCCTCCGCCTCCTCTTATTCCTCATTATCAGGGGCCCAGGGTGAGGGTTTCTAGCTCTGCTCCTCCTGCCTTGCTGAGCGGTGTGCCCTCTGTGGGTGCTGGGGGCTGGTCAGCCTTTGATGGCCCTGGAAAAGCAGAGGGATTCCATCATGGAGGGTGACACCTGGGCGTCCCCCTGATGGCGGGCGTCTGCCACCCCAGCAGGCCATATGCCTGTTCTGGAAGCTTCCCGGGCTTCAGATGGGGAGGAAGGCTGTGAGGGAGAGTGACCGGGACAGCGGGGAAGGTGGCTAGTGCTTCCCGAGACACCAGCGAGAAAACCCAGGCTTAGGGAAGCCCGTCGACAAGCTGCCCCCCAGGCCCTGGCCGTGGGGACTATGCCCGTCACCCTCACTGTGTGCTCCGAGAGGGCTAAATCAGGGGTGCTCATTCCTACCCCAGAAAGGGACTGCATGCGGCTGGGGCCTGGAGCTGTCAGGTGAGAAAGGCTACAGGGGCTGCAGCCGCAGGAGGGTTTGGAGAAGAGGCTGCTGTGTCTCTCCCCAGCTCCAACGCCCTCCATGATTCCTTATTGCTAACAGGCCAAGTCTCCACTCGCTGGTCAGCACCCCAGGGCCTGTCCCCCAGGCTCCTCTGCCCCACGGCACCTCTACCTCAGATGCTGAATGGGATTCATGTCTGCTGAGCCCATCCCCTGGGACCCTCAAGCACAGATGCTACTACCCCCATTTTATAGGGGAGATCTCAGCTTGACCTCCCAGCTGACATGGGACGTGGGCCAATGGCAGCTCTGGAGAGTGGACAGTGCCAGACAGCCTCGTCCTCACAGATGCAGGGACACAGCACCAGTGAGGGCTTCCCGGAAGAGGCATCCTTCATCGGGATTGGAGAACTGTGTCTGGACCCAGGCTGCACGGTTGCACCTTAGGGGTTGGCAGACAGTGGTGGTGTGGAAGTGTCCAGGGAGAGATCACACCCGGGCTGATGCAGGGCTCCCAGTGGACGATGGTGCCTTGCCTGCCCAGGCCCAGGCCCCTCTCATCTGCGGCCCTTCATCAAGGTCCCCGCCCGCCCTGGACAGAAGGCCTGCAGGATGGAGAAGGGACACCTGGGCTTGCATGTGGCGCTGTCTTTCCTGGGGTGCACGGCCCAAGCGAGTCACTTGTGGGCTTACCTGTGGCCAGCCATGGTGGTCTTGGAGGGAGGGGACAGCCCTCCAGCGAGGAACTGAAGCAGTTTTTGATGCCCCCCTCTCTCGGGGGGCTGCCGAGGGGCTCGAGGGAGACTTCTGTGGGGAGACACAGGGGGCGTGGTGGCCCTCAGAGTCCTTTCCCCCCAAGGGAGCCCCGTCCACTGGAGAAGGCTTGCTAGGTGCTGATCACATGCCGGGGCGCTGAGCTAAGCAAAGTGTGGCTTGTCACCAAGGAGCCTGCTGCGTGGCAGGCAGGGCACAGCTGAGGGCTCTCCTCTTCCAGGAAGCCCTCCTGGCCACGTCGGCACACATCCCTTTCTCCGGGATCTCCCGTAGTGCTTAGGCCTGGCCTGGGGCGCTGGTTACAGGGCATTGGCACGTGGACACCTAGTGAGACTGGCCATGCCACACCCTCTCCATGTCCTCCAGATGCTTCACAGGTCTGGGCTCGTGAGTGCAAACAACAGAAAACCCCTCTCCGTGCAGAGAGGGAAGGAAATGGGCAGCTCTGATTAGCTCGAGGAATTGAGGGGAGCTGGAAGGAGGAGCTCTAGAAAGGGCAGAGAGCCCCTGAGCTGTGGCAGCAGGAACCCGGCAGCTGCTCAGGCCCCCGGGGTGAATTCGCTCCCCGCTTCATGTTGAGGGTGTCTGGCCCCTGGGGGTGAATTCGCTCCCCTCTCCCTCCATGTTGAGGGTGTCTGGCCCCCGGGGGTGAATTCGCTCCCCTCTCCCTCCATGTTGAGGGTGTCTGGAGAGAATATCTCACTGGTGGAATGGGGCGGCAGTGCTGGTCCCCTCTCCAGGGAGGGTGGGGACCTTGAGGAAGGGCCTGCTGAGGAGAGGGGCCTCGGACTAAGTGGGCAAAGTGCCATCCATCCATCGGGAGCACTGCGTCCGTCTGGGTGTGTTCTCTTCCTGGGCCTGTCCACACTACCACTATCTGACCTGATTCAGCCCTGCGGCTGGAAGGTACCACGCAGGGCCGCTTAGAACCAGAGAGGCCTCTGGCTAACTGCCAGCTCACGTGTGGGCAGGTACTGTGGACTCCCCACAGGCCCCCAGCTTCCCTGCAATGGACTTTCTAAGACAGGCTCAGCAAATCCATCGGCAGCCCAGGGCGGTGGGGCTGTGTCTCCCTTCCCACCTGCCTGCTCTGGGGGCCTTGGGCTGGCTAAGGGGCAGGCACCCACTCCTCTTTCCCATGGACCCCCGGTGCTTCCTTTTGCTGCTGACCCTGGAAGTTCATTTAGGTTTTACTTGTAATTTACGTGAGTGCATTCGTGTGCTAAAGTCACAGTGGGCGGATTCTCTCTTTAAATTGTGCGAAGTACGTATCTTAAGTTACCACCTTAAGCCTTTTCTGCGTACAGAGTGGTAGATAGTGCCCAGCACACCGTCATCACTGCGCCACCGCCTCCACTGTCCACCTCCAGACACTTCTCATCTTGTAAAACTGAAACTTTGCCCCACTCAACACCAACCGCCTGTTCCCCCACCGCCAGCCCTGGTCCCGCCATGCCCCTCTGTCTCTATTGACTTTGACAACTCTAGGAAGCCTCGATGACAGGAATCACACCGCATTTGTCCTTGCGTCTGGCTTATGTCACTCAGTACAATGTCCACCCGGTTCATGCAAGTCGGCGCGGGGTGGGAATTTCCCTTTCTGAAGGCTGAATGATGCTCGCTGTCTGTGTATTCCACATTTTGCTAATCCCTTTGTGTGTGGATGGAGACTTGGGTTGCTTCCCGCTTTGACGGTTGTGAATCATGTGCCATGAATGTTGTTTGAGTCTCTGCTTCCCATGCTTTTGGGTGTATATCCAGAAGTGGGACTGCTGGGGCGTAAGGGAATTCTGTGTTCAATTGTTTTGAGGAACTGCCATGCCATTTTCTACAGTGGCCGCACCATTTTTCATTCCAACCGGCAGTGCACAAGGCTTCTAATTTCTCCACATCCTCGCCGACACTTGCTACTGTCTGTTTTCTGTTGGTAGCCATCCCAGTGGGTGTGAGTGGCGTCTCACTGTGGTTTGATCTGCATTTCTCTGTGCTTAGTGATGTCGGATGTCTTCCCACCTGCACACTGGCCACATGTGCATCTCTCTGGAGAAAGGTCAAGTCTTTTGTCCCTTTCTAAATTGTGTCTGTTGTTTCCCTGTTGGACTGTCTGCCGGGTTCCTTTTGGCCCTTCTCTCTAACGGTGAGCTGGGGTGCAGGGGTGGGCCCCGGGGTCCTGCCCACACGGTGGCAGTGGTTGTGGTGGGCCGGGGTGATGTTAGGGAGGGTGACACTGTGGCCGTGGTAAGAGGAGAGGGAGGGGTGACTCGGGTGGTGGTGCTGATGATGAGGATGGTAAGGATGGTGAGGAGGTGACGAGGTTACAGCGAGGGGGCTGCCATTGATCCAAGTGTGTCCACCTGGTCCCCGGCCTCACAGAAGCTTTGAGAGTGTTGGGGGAGGATTAAGGGCCCTGCAGCTGTGATCAAGCCAGGGGGACAGGGACAAACCGGGCAGGTGCAGAGGGAGGATGGATTTATTGAGCAATGGGCTGGACAAGCTGACTCTAGCTTCAGAGGAAATTGTAGAATATCCATCAAGTGTGGCTACTGACTGAAGCTGAGACCAAGGCTGACATTCTTCCCACCTGTGTTTGACATTAAAGAACCATCTGGCAGCTGGGATTTGCATAAATCTCTGAGGGGTTGGGGGGTGGGAATCAAACATCAGAAGGGAACTCTGGGAGAGGGAACAGCTGCTCCCAGGCAGGAGCCCAGCTTCTGGGGTTCTGGTCTCACCCACCCACGCTTCTCCCCACTGGTGGCCAAGGTGGAGAGGCTGCTGCTGGCCTGAGCCCAGGTCATCTGGAAACAGCATAGTTGGTTCTGGGCAGGGTCTCTGCTGGGGAAAGGAGTCCCCCACGGGGTGGAAGCCAGGGCTGGGACCCTGTCTGTCTCTGTTTGCCTTGGGGCCCCACAGTTTGACAGGTCCCCCAGGCATGGAAGCCAGGAAGGTGCCTCTGCCCTCAGAACTCAGTCTGATGGGGGAGGCAGACCTGTGTCCTGTAGGTGTCCTTGAAAATGGGGGTGCCCCCACACCGAGCGCAGCACAGGCCTGGGACAGCGTGGGGCTCTGGGCACGAGGCAGAGCAGGGGTGCCTGGGGCGAGTGGTGGGCACTGCTCACTGCCGGCCTCTCTCTTGCCTCCTGCCCGCTCCCGCCATCTGCCTGGCACCTCTGCTCCCACCGCCTGCTTCCCTATGGCCCGCCTTGATGAAGCCCCCACCCCACCCTGTCTCCTCTCTTGGGCAGGGTCTGTTCATTTGACCCCACCCATTCCTTAATGTAAGCATCCCCTTGGCATCTGTGGCTCCTAGTAGGTGAGGGTGGGTGCCCAGTCTGCTCCTCACTCTGCCCCAGCTCCTGGCACATGGCTGTTACAAATGCACATCTTGGGGAGACAGGGAGAGCTCAGAGATGAAGACCCCCCCTCAGGATGAAGGTGAATGCAGGTCGGGGGAGCCCAGAGGTCCCCTGCAGTCTTCTGAGTCTATAAGGACCCCCAGGTCTTTTTTGGTTTTGGAGATAGGGTCTCACTCTGTCTCCCAGGCTGGGGTGCAGTGCTACATTCATGGATCACTGCAGCCTCAAACTCTTGGGCTCAAGCAATCCTCCTGCCTCAGCCTGGGACTACAGGTACACACCACCACATCCACCACATCCAGCTAATTTTTATTTTTTATTATATGTAGAGAAGGAGTCTCACTATGTTGTCCAGGCTGGTCTTGAACTTCTGAGCTCAAGCAATTCTCCCATCTCAGCCTCCCAAAGGATTGGGATTATAGGTGGGATCCCCCACACACCTGGCCAAGAACCCACAGGTCTTGGCAGTCAGGGTGTCCAGGTAAGGTCCTGGGGCAATGGCATGGGGAAGCTAGGGCCACTCCTGCACATGGGGTACAGGGGAAGCCACCAGAGAGAAGCTGTGCAGGTCCCCACCGCCTGCCAGGGCACTGCAGAGGGCAGGGGCCATCAGAGCCCTCCTGATCCCCGTCGATGGGCAGATGGTGCATCCTCAGCCCCCACCACAAGCATTTGCAATTTCAGAAAATGTGTGTCCACCCCTCCAGCTGTGGGCTTCCTGCAGGCGGGGCCAGGGGTGGGTCCTGTTTGTATCTCCTTCCTCAGCTCTAAGTCAAGCCCTGAGCAGAGGGTCAGCTCCCTCCAGCTGTGCAGTGATTGGAGCCAGGAGAGCCTGTGGCCGGGGCTCTGGCCATCCTTATGTCACACAGCGGGGGCCCTGTCTGCGAGTTGGGCTCCATCTGGGGGCTCTGTCGCCGCTGCGGCATGACATCACAATTCCGCCAGAATGGAGGGCACCCTCTTCATTTCTACCGCAGTTACCAACACAAGCACTGCGGCCACTTAATGAAGCAGGAGGGAGCGATGGCCGCTATTGATCAGAGGGCTCCGAGGGCTCCGGGCTGCACTCGGCAGAAGAAAGTCAATTTTTCCCCTCAGTTGAGTTCCACGCACTTGCATTGAGCACTTACTATGACCAGGCCTGTGCGTGGTGCGTGGGGTGCAGGGCGAGTCCGGCAGGGCCAGCCTGGGGCTGGGTGGGAATCCGAGGCTGCTTTTCCCGTTTCCTCACTCTCTGACCAGGTAGTAAGGACGTGCTGGCCTAGCGTCCTGCAGACTTTATCCCTCTCAATCCTTGCCCCTCCAGTGGCGCTCCAGGAGCTTAAGGGATGTGCCCAAGATCAGCCAGTGAGAAAGCCACATCCCACAGTATCCGCCTCCAAGGCCCTGGGCTGGGCTGGCACAGGTGCCTTTATCGCAGCTCGGCCGCACCCTGCTGGGGGTCGCCCTGGTTAGGTTAGGGAGGCCTGGATGGGGGTGTGTCAGCAGGGACTGGGGACATGGGCACCTGTGTCTGAGGGGACCTGGCTTTTCTTCATGGTAATGACAGCTGCCAACTGTGTGGTCACTGAAGGAGCCAGGGCCATGTGCGGAACCTGGCTGGGGTGGCTGCGTTCATTCCTCTCAACCGGTGGGCACTGTTAGCTCCCATGTGGGGGACCGGGCACCCCCAGCTGTCACAGCCAGGAGTGAGTGGAGCTGAGCGCTGGATGTGGCTGTGGCTCGCCCAGCAGGCAGGGCCAGGACGGGCCGGCATCTGTATCCAGAGGTCCTGGCTACCCCTGTGTGCCTCCTCCTGGTTAGGGAGGGGACAGGCAGTGGCAGGGACCATTTTCCCTCGTTTGCTGCCCCCTGCGCCCTACCCAGTGCTCTGCCCTACTCTGTCTGTCCGTCTGAGGTGGCCTCTGCAAAAACAGTTCTGGGGAAAAGTCGAATTCGTGGATCAGAGGCCTGGCTGCTCCCCAAGGGTTTTCCCATCAGCTCCTCTGGGCACGGAGCGAGGATGCCTCTGTCCAGAAGGCAACTCGCCCCCAGTGACACCTACCGGGTGCAAGTTCTGGCTGAGTGCTAGAGCTGGTGGAAGCTCCTTCAGGTCACCCCAGCTGGAAACTGGAGATTCTCTGTGGTGACACAGCTGCAGCAGGAATTCAGAAGCTACCTTGTGTTCACCTTGTGGAGTACGCTCCCCTTCCATGACCTGAGAGACTC
Source organism: Pongo abelii (assembly GCF_028885655.2). NCBI lineage: Eukaryota > Metazoa > Chordata > Mammalia > Primates > Hominidae > Pongo > Pongo abelii. The sequence continues at coordinate 158,612,840 of NC_071992.2, read as the reverse complement.
GGGAACACCACGGAGGTGGCTTTAGGGCAAGGGTTTGATGAGTCACCACAGAGCCCTGTGAGAAACTGCCTTCTCTTCTGCGCTGTTCTCCTCATGATCCCCTGCCTGTGACATCACCCACTCATCCACACATCCTCCGACTATTCAACTGTCACTATATCCACCTGTCCGTCCTTAGTCCATCCATTCTCCATCCTTCATCTCCATCTCTCTTTCATTCATTCATCCTCCATCCTTCAATCCATCCACCCATCCGTCAATTCATCCACCCGTCCATCCATCCATCCTGCATCCTCCATCTCCATCTCTCTTTCATCCCTTCATCCTTCATCCATCCATCCATCCATCCATCTGTCAATCCATCCACCCATCCATCCTCCATCCATCTGTCAATTCATCCACCCGTCCATCCATCCATCTTCCATCCTCTATCTCCATCTGTCTTTCATCCCTTCATCCTTCATCCATCCATCCATCTACCCATCCATCCCATTCATCCATCTTCCATTCTTCGTCTTCATCTCTCTTTCATTCATCTATCCTCCACCCATCCATCAATTCATCCACCCATCCATCCATCCATCCTCCATCCTCCATCTCCATCTCTCTTTCATCCCTTCATCCTTCATCCATCCATCCATCCATCCATCCATCTACCCATCCATCCCATTCATTCATCCTCCATCTTCCATCTTCATCTCTCTTTCATCCATCCCTCCTCCATCCGTCAATCCATCCCCCATCCATCCTCTGTTCAACCATCCTCCATCCTCCTTCTCCATCTCTCTTTAATCAATCCCTCCTCCATCCATCCATCAATCCATCCACCCATCCATCCTCCATCTTCCATCCTTCATCTCCATCTCTCTTTCGTTCATTCATCCTCCATCCATTCAATCCATCCACCCATCCATCCTCCATCCATCCATCAATTCATCCACCTGTCCATCCACCCATCCTCCATCCTCCATCTCCATCTCTCTTTCATCCCTTCATCCTTCATCCATCTACCCATCCATCCCATTCATCCATCCTCCATCCTCCATCTTCATCTCTCTTTCATTCATCTATCCTCCATCCATCTGTCAATCCATCCAACCATCCATCCCTGTTCATCCATCCTCCATGCTCCATCTCCATCTCTCTTTCATCCCTTCATCCTTCATCCATCCGTCCACCTACCCATCCATCCCATTCATCCATCCTCCATCCTCCATCTTCATCTCTCTTTCATTCATCTATCCTCCATCCATCTATCAATTCATCCACCCGTCCATCCTTCCATCCTCTATCCTCCGTCTCCATCTCTCTTTCATCTGTTCATCCTTCATCCTTCCATCCATCCATCTACCCATCCATCCTCTGTTCATCCATCCTTCATCCTCCATCTCTGTCTCTCTTTTATCTGTCCCTCCTCCATCCATCTGTCAATCCATCTACCCATCCATCCCCCGTCCATCCATCCTCCATCCTCCATCTCCTCTCTTTCATCCATCCCTCCTCCACCCATCCATCCTCCATCCGTCCATCCTCCATCCTCCGTCTCTGTCTCTCTTTCATCCATCCCTCCTCCATTCATCTGTCAATCCGTCCACCCATCCATCCTTCATCCATCCATCTTCCATCCTTCATCTTCATCTCTCTTTCATCCATTCATCCTTCATCCATTCATCAATTCATCCACCCATCCATCTTCTGCCCATGCATCCTCCATCTCCATCTCCCTTTCATTCACCCATCCTCCATCCATCCATGAATTCAGTCAATCCATCCACTCACCCATCTTCCATTCATCCATCCATCATTTGTCCCCCATCTTCATCTCTCTTTCATCCAATCATCCTCCATCCATCCGTCCATTCATCCACCCATCCATCCTCTGTCTATCCATCCTCTATCCCCCATCTTCATCTCTTTCATCCATCGATCCTCTGTCCATCTATCCATCCACCCATCTATCCTCTGTCCATCCATTGTCCATCTCCATCTCTCTTTCATTGCTCCATCATCTGTCCATCCATCTATTCATCCACCCACTCACTCATCCAACATTCATCTATCATCCATTGATCCATTTATCCATCCATCTATCCATCCTCTATCCATTTACCCATTTTCATACCTCATGCACAGAGTCCATTCACTGCCCTTCGTGTGTGAGCAGGAGAGCAGCTGTGTAGACAGCACTGCATAGCTGTCGAGGTGGGAGGAAGGGGAAAGGAGAAGAATTCGTCCCTTTGGCCAAGGTTGACCCCATGGCTATCATCTTCTCTGTACTTGCACTTGGGGCTGGAGGAGAGAGCAGGGGGCATAAGGCAGGAGGCAAAACTTCTGGGTGCCAGCAGACGACTGGAGTGGGGCGTGTCAGTCTGTAACTGTGGCATTAACTCATCCACCTGACTGTGGGTCAGTGCCTGGGCCCAGGCCATTGTCAGGGAGCCTCTGGTCCAGAGGCACTGCTGGGTGGCCGTGGGCTGGTGGCTCAACTTCTCTGGTTCTCCATTGTTCTCTTATTAATTAGGTATAATTAGGACTGGGCACCTAGAAAGTCACTTCTGCCCCAGGATAGTTAGAAGAGGTGCAACATTGTGGCTTGCTGTTTCTTAGCCATCTCTTGTTACATGTTAAAAATCCATTCTGCATTGTTAATATAGCCATGTTTGTTCCAATCTAAACATAATGTTCTGAATTACTTACCGGGTAAATTGCCTCCTTTCCCAGGCTTGTATTTTCAGATAGCCCCAGGAAGACACACCAAGTCTCCCTGGGATCCATATGCCCCTGCCCAGTGCACGGCTGAGGACAGCACTGGGGTGAGGGCACTGCCAGGCTCTCAGCAGTGCAGGGTGACTGAGGAATGCTCAGGACCCAGGCGCTGTGTGCCCAGGGCAGGGTGGAGTCATGGTTACAAGTGAGTGTGGATGCTGAAGGCCAGCCGCAGGTTCAGATGCTCACTCTGTCACTACTGAAACACGGATCTCTAATCACTGGCCCGTGCTGAGCCCTGGTGTTCTCATCTGTGCAGCGGGCTGAGAGCTGGTGTCTGCTCTGAGAGCTGTCATGAGGATCCCAGAGATCGTGGACGGAAAGTGCTTAGAATAGTGTGGACACACGGCAAGTGCCAAATAAATGTTACCCAGAATATTGCTCTGTGTTAGGAGCTCTCCTATGGCCTGAGAGTGGGGCACCTTGCTACTTTGTGACTCAGTTTCCTTATTTTCCAAGTTCTTATTAATGAACTTGTCATTCATTCATTCATTCATTCATTCATTCCCTCTGCCACATGATGGGGCTGCAGAGTTGGCCCTGATATGTGCCTGCCCTCGCCGGGTCAGTCCTGGGAGAGACTGCCCAGCAGAGACCCCACTGCCCAGGAGCGGTCAGTCCTGGAGGAGTCACAGAGGCTGCAGGGCATGGCGGGTGGGAGGAGCAGCGGCTGCCCAGGCACAGACCAGGGATTGCTGCTGAGAGGTCCCCTGGAAGCCTGAGTCTGAGAGAGCGCCGGGCCTGAGACTTCCTGGGAACATCCGTTGGCGCCTCCTCTGCACCAGGCAACGGGCAGGAGCTGGGAGGTTGAGGTGACCCTCAGGGGCTGCTGGCCTCCCCATGGGCTATGGCAGGGGCTTGTGTGAGCCCGAGCCGTCTGCGGGGGTCCCACCCAGGGCATGCTTTATGCTGAGCATGCAGGGGTCCGCCCCTCACCTTGAGTGGATCTTGGCGAAGACCATGCCCCTTGCCATGACCTGGCTCAGATGATCCTCAAAAAGAGGGGAAAGGAGGCCAGCAGCAGGGACGTTTCCTGAGCTGAGTGCCCTGCAGTCACCGCCCCCTGACAGCCACCCTCCCACACACCAGGGCCTCCTGGCCACAATCAGGCCCGAGCAGCCCAGCACACACCTGCTGCCCTGCAAATGGGCCGGGCTCCCAGATGGGCCCACATCTCCCAGGCTGACCCCTAAATACACGCTCTGGGCAGTGAGGGGCCGAGGAAGGCAGTAGAGGAGGCGGAAGCTCACAGGTCTGAGAGACCCCACTCAGCCCCACTCAGGGTGAAGATCAAAACAAAACAAGGGCCGGGCACAGTGGCTCATGCCTGTAATCCCAGCAGTTTGGGAAGCCGAGGCGGGTGGATCACCTGAAGTCAGGAGTTTGCGACCAGCCTGACTAACATGGTGAAACCCCATCTTTACTAAATACAAAAAAATTAGCTGGGTGTGGTGGCACATGCCTGTAATCCGAGCTACTTGGGAGGCTGAGACAGGGAATCGCTTGTATCTGGGAGGCAGAGGTTGCAGTGAGCTGAGATCGTGCCATTGCACTTCAGCCTGGGCAACAAGAGGGAGACTCCGTCTCAAAAAAAAAAAAAAAGCTATGAACAGAAACAGCCATGATTCTTGATTACTGGGTACTGGGCCTGTTTCTGGGTGGTTCTGGTGGAGGGCCCGTTTCCGGGTGGTTCCGGTGGAGGGCCTGTTTCTGGGTGTAGGGAATGAGTGGAATCAGGTGGTGCCTGGGCAACACCAGATGGGCTCGGGTGGACTTGAGGTATCAGCATGTTTAAAGCCTCTTCGTGGTGCATCCTGGACTTGAAGACCAGGGGCCCTTCCTCGTTTAGGAATTCCATCCTGCCCAAGAGAGGCCCCTCCCACTGTTGATAACTGCGAGGCTTCTGGGCTCAGGCTGGTCTGAGAGGCAAGCCCACACTTGGCTTATGCTTTGCGCATTTCCCACACGTGTGTGCCCAGGAAGCTGCACACGGCCTTGACTTCAGTCTGGGGGCATGTCAGTCCTGCTGGGGCTGAGTGGGGTCTCTCAGGCCTGTGAGCTTCCGCCTCCTCTGCTGCCTTCCTCGGCCCCTTACTACCCAGAGCATGTATTTGGGGTCAGCCTGGGAGATGTGGACCCATCTGGGAGCCCGGCCCATTTGCAGGGAAGCAGGTGTGTGATTGGCTGCTCAGGCCTGACTGTGGTCAGGAGGCTGTGGTGTGTGGGAGGGCGGCTGTCAGGGGGCGGTGACGGCAGGGCACTCAGCTCAGGAAATGTCCCTGACATTGGCCTCCTTT